>NC_092775.1:58745158-59370158 GCF_047496795.1 Chiloscyllium punctatum
CATTCTTGCTGCAGTGCTCCAGTGAGATTCAGTGCAAACTGGAAGAACAGCATCTCATTTTTCACTTGGGGACCCTGCAGCCTCAGGACTCAATATTGAATTAAATAACTTTAGATCCTGAACACCTTCTCCTATGTCCTTTGCCCACTCTCACACCCAAGGTCCTGTCATGTCATGGGCTATTTTCAGCACATCCAACCCATTTTCACCTACTCATCATCCCCACTATAAGCCTTTTTTCCCCTTTCCTGGGCATAGTATAATCCATAATTCTGTCTAACCACCATTCTCTCTTTCTCTAGCTTCATCTCTGTCTATCCACTCACTCCTTTACCCCGATCATCTCCTGCCCTCAGCATACATAACCACCTTTTCCTAGCTATTATCAGTTCTGAAGAAGGGTCACTCGACTCAACATATTAACTCTACTTTCTCTCCATAGATGGTGCCAGACTTGCTCAGTTCCTCTAGGAACATCTGTTTCTGTTTCAGATTTCCAGCACTCACAGATCTTTGTTTTATCTCAATTACCTTTTTTCTCATTTATGGGATGAGGGCAACACTGGCTAGGCCAGCATTTACTGCCCATCCCTTATTGCCCAGAGGGCTGTTAAGTCAACCACAATGCTGTGGGTCTGGAGTCAAAGCCCAGGTGAGGGTGACAGGTTTCCTTCCCTGAAAGGACATTAGTGAATCATCTGGATTTTCCTTGAAAATCAGCAATGGCTTCATGGTCATCATTGGACTCTTTCCTCCAGATTGTTATTGAATTCAAATTTCACCATCTGCCACAGCAGAATTTGAAGCCAGGTCTCCAAACATTAGTTACATTGTGGATTAATAGTCCAGCAAAAATACCACTAGGCCATTGCTACCCTGTATCTGAGTTGCCCCACATTGATATATAAATGGTGAACTGTTCAAATCCACACCCAATCCCATTGCTGACTTTTGACTGTTTTATGGACAGTATAATGAATTGGGAGAAAGATTTCCTTCGCTGATGACATCTGTGCACATGCAAGTCATCCTGACAAAGAAGGCTCTGCTATGGCTGCAGTGACATCTGTACTGTGCAGGTGGGGGCCATTTGGGCTAGCTATTTTGATGTTAGCAATATAGACTCTGTAAAATAAAACAAACCAAACAGATTTCTTGACTTGCGTGGGATTCAGTGACTCCTGCTAGAAACTGCACGTGTACGGACAGTACTAAGAATAGCTATGATGCTTCACACAATTGAACAGCTCACTACACTGGCCTGGCTGGAATGCAAGCTCCTGGAACCATACCTTGGTTCAAGACAAGACACGAGGAGTTCCTTGGGAAATTAAAGGTGTGCAATGTTTCGAGAGAATGGCTTTGAGTACTATTCTTACCAATTCCACAGGAGGTGGATCCATACTCGTGAACATTTTGTATAACACAGTGATGTCAGCAGGATTCAGAGCTCCCTTGGATAACATGGCACCCAGTGCCTGGCAGGCTCGGGGGTAGGATGCAGCAGTGCCCAATGCCAAGGTGATCTGGCTGGCATCATGACCTCTAAGAGAAGGTAGCACGAAGATAATTATTTTTTCCAAAATCACAAAAGGAAGACTGTGCAAAGAGCTGAGAATGTGTGTTTGAAGTTACCATATAACTAGGGAATGGATGTAGTACAGAAGTGGGTACAGGGTCCCATTACTATACTGGGTCTGTTGATCCTGTTTGCAGGGGGACAATACACCTCATGTCTCAGGGTTACTGAGGTAAATGTCAGCCTGTATTTGCATTTCTCAGCATCAGCCTCAATTCAGTTGGTAGCAAACTCACACCACTCAGATGGTTCTGACTGAAGTCCTCCTTCAGAAGGAAATCAAGGCTGCCATTCCAGTGCTGTACTGAGAGTGTTCTGAACTGTTGGAAATGCCAATGCAGCTGAACACAAAAACAAGACCTCATTTACCCTCACAGGCAGATAGAGTCATCAGATCATTTCTATTTTTAAGTACAGCAGATGAATTCTCCCTGGTTAATATTTATCCTTCAATCAACAAAAGAAAGAGAGATTATCACATCTCTGTTTGTCACAGCTTACCATATTTCTTACATTACAACAGCAAAAATTATTTGAACTACTTGTTTGGTTGTCCTGCAGCCATACAAAGTGGTATATGAATATAAGTCTCTCTTTCTCTCATTTATCTTTTTCCAATAATCCCTGCTGAAAAATGTATTTCCATACATATTGACTAATGACAGATTCCTCATAACCAAGCATTCTGTTGACCAGAGACTAACATGTTCTGAGGTTCTGAAGGGAGGCCAATGTTTATGAATCTGTCTCCCAGCAACAATCGGCATCTCTGAGAAATGTGGGAAGAATAAGGTTTTTGGGGTTGGGAGAATCAAGGAAGGAGTTCTCACGTTTCCAAAGCTGTCTGTTTGAACTCAGTAACCCAGAGAAAAGGAACCCAAGAGAGAGGAAAAGCAAAAGAATGAGTGCAGGTTTCAATATACTACTCATTCCCATCTGATTGCTTCTCAATTTAAGTGACTCACAGAAATACCTCCATCAGTTCATCTGCAATTCTAGTGGTAACCTACTATGCAAGCAGAAGGTAACAAGCACCAATCCATGTAACACTGGCTGGGACCAGGCAGTTCAGGGGTCACCGCCAGGGACTGGGTGGCCCTAGGCCATCGATACGGATGGTCTCACCTTAGAGTGCACTATATCAGTGGAATATGGGGAAAAGGTTTGACTGTTATGATCCCAGTGCTTTATCATTATTTATGAATCTCGAATGGCTGAAAGTCAAGAGATGGAAAGCAGCGAATTATAAATCAGTTACTAGCACTGCTATCATCAGAAAATTGTTTGTTTTATAATTAACCTTAGTGACTGAACACCTTAAAACTTCTGAGGCCAAAGGAAATCTAAACAGTAGGTTATACTTGATAAAAATTAATGAACGTTTTGAAGAGGTAACTAAAATAGTTGCCAGGTGAATGTCTATGGATATTATTCATATGGTCTTATGAGGGGGCATTTGATAATATGCCTCATAAAAGACCGCTAGCTAAAGCTGTAACTCTTGGTTGTAAAGACAAGTTATTGACATGGTTGGAAAAACGACTGAGTGGAAGGAAACAGAGAGAAAGCATTCTTGCCTGTTATCCTCATTGGAAGCAAGTGACTAGCATGATTCCACAAGGATCTGTGTTGAGGACTCAACTATATCCACATAATTTATGACCCAATTGACAGGATAGAAAATCACAGATCAAAATTTCCTGCTGACACTTTGATAGCTAGAATTGTAAAATAGGGAGGTATTAATAGATGAAGTAAGTGAGCTGAACTATGGCAAATGAATTTCAGTGTAGGAAATGTAAGGTATCCACTTTAGACCTAAGGACGCACTGCACCTTCTAAATGGTAAAATGCCACACCAGGAAGAAATAATGGTTTGGTGGCAATGTCACTGGACATGTAATTCAGAGACTAGGAGAAAGTGAGGGCTGCAGATGCTGGAGAATCAGATTCAAAAAAGATGGCACTGGAAAAGCACAGCAGATCAGGCAGCATCCGAAGAGAGTCGACGTTTTGAGTATAATTCTTCATCAGCAATATGGAGGGGGAAGGGAGATGAGAGATGAATGGAGGTGGGGGGTTGGAGCTGGCTGGAAGGTAGGTGGGAAGGTGATAGGTGATGCAGGTGGGGGTTAATTGTGATAGGTCGGTGGGGAGGATGCAGCGGATAGGTGGGAAGGATGGTGGACAGACCTGGGCTAATGCTCTGGAAAGGTTTCAAATCCTATTAGAGTAGCCTGTAGGATTTAACTTCAATGAATAAATCTGGAACGATTGTCGATTATTGTAACAACACATCTCGGTTTTCTAAGATCCTTTAGCAAACACAATCTGTCATCTTTACCAAAGCTCACATGTCACTCCACGCACCTAGGAACATGGTTGACTCTGAACTGTTCTCAAGGTAAATTAGGGCTGTGCAGTAAATACTCACAACCCAAAAAAAAACTAGCGGAGGTCTGAAAATATGTGGAGTCTAGGTACATAGATCATCAAAATGTTAAAGCAGAAAGATGATATCTAGAATATAAAACAGTGGAAGTAATGATTCAGGGATACAAAACTCTATTTAAATCTCACCTGGAATACTGAGTGTGGTTCTGGGCATCACTGATTACTGACCTGAAGGAAGTGAAATGCAGATTGATTGCAATCATGCCTGGCTTCTAAGATTTAGGTTTGAGTGATTATAGAAAGTAAGCCCTAATGCAACAGCAAAATACTTCTGGTTGTAAATGAGCAATAAAAACTGAAAATGCTGGAAATGCTCAGCAGGTCAAGCAACATCCATGGACTGAAAGGTCAACAACCTAAAACACGAACTCTGTTTCACTCTCCTGATAACGCTAGATCCGCTGAGTAATTCCAAAATTTTCTGACTTTTATTGTACAAACTACAGATGTGGTAACTTTGCTGTAGCAAAGGGAGGTACAGCATTGAGGTTTTTTAAGAGAAACTATTTCTACTAGTTGGGGAGTTGAAGACTAGTTACCATAATCTAAAAAGTACAGCCAGACTTCTCAGGAATAAAATTAGGAAACACTTCTACACACAAAGAGCAGTATAAGTTTTTGAATTTTTCTTCTGCAGATAATAACTGATGCTGAGTAAATTGTTAATTTTAAAACTGAGATTGATAAATTTTGTTAAAGTTCTTAAGGGATGTGGGGAAAAGATGAGTATATGGAGCTACTGTGCAGATCTGCTGTGATTGCACTAAATGGGCAACAGGCTCAAAGAGCTAAATGATCTATCGCTTAAAGCATGCTCTATTGCTCTATGACAGTGATATTAAAGGAATATTGAACAGGAATTGGACACACTGTCCATGATCTCATATCATCTATGGCTGTGTGATGTAAGGAATGCAAGATAACTTGTGCCCATCTAACTTTACCCTTAGCACTTTAGGAATAATGGAACAGAAAATCAGTGAGGAAAGAATTTTCAGCACATATTTGAAGAATAAAAGTCTTTGGGACTTCTAATGTACTTACTTCTCATGTGCATATCTCTGAACTTCCTGCGCAATTCGTCGGACAGCTGCTCCACCTTGTTCCTCCTGGGCCAGGACAGACATTATGGACTGAGCATAAAGGTATGTGTGCTCTCCATGACACACCATTTTCTGAGGAAATCACAAAGCACAGGATTCATGCATATCCCTTACACAAGAGGCTCTATGTTAATTTTGCACTCGCTGCAAACAGCCTGCTTATAATAACAAAGCTCATTCATGAAGAATAGTTGCCTACACAAGATGCGAGGAGTGAGATGAAGCATTATAATGGTGTATTACCATTTCGGAACTTGCCTTTTAAAGTAGATGTAAACAGGTTTTGGCTTTCAATGCTACAAAGATCCCCTCTTTAAAGAGGGTTAGAAAGTCATTTGGAACACTGAGCTAAAGATAGTGTCCCATGAAATCATGTGACTTAAGCTCAATAACTAGATAAGTTACATAATAAGATAATTTACTGGGGTGTTCACTAAATAGAAACTTTATGAGCTGCAGAGACAGATGGCCAGAGGAAAAGATTTGCACCAGCTGAAGGGTAGTTTTGATTTTGGAAGTCAACAGAGCTGAAAAGAAACCTCAAGCTATGTTAGCAGTCCAAACAGACATCATTTGAAAAAGTTCTTAACTTTTCTTCAATAAGGACCAGTCTGACAGTTAGTCTGTATGTCTCAGGGGAAGGAGACAATTACATTTGGTGAATATGTAGAACGTCAACAAACGGAAACATGTGTGACCTCAGCAGTTCAGCAAGATATTTCAAAGTGAAGGTTGGTGAGATACTTCACTGGTGCTGAGTATCTGCAAAGGTTACCGCTGAGGAGAAAAGGATTGAATCATTCTTCTTGCTGTTTATGACATGATCTTTCAAAATGATCACAGATCCACTTTTTAAAAAATTTGGTGTAAGAGAGATTCCACTGTCATTGCTCCCAATTTCTGAAGATCATAACTGTAAACAACATCCATTAGCTGTTACACTCACTGCAAACTCAGGCAGGTTTTTCTCCAGATGTTCTTCACCTCCATCAATGAGTGTGGCAAGCGAGGTGCGGAGAACACGGGAAAAAACTTCCAACTGCTGACAGGCTGTTGACACACTGGTTATTTCACCCTGGTATCCAGCATCTGAGATCAGCTGTAGTGAGACAAAGAGACAGCAGCGAAGACCATCAGACATCAGTCATTCGTCCCACTCTAATCTGGGATGATCTGGTGACTAGCAGCTAGCTACAGCAGCAATAAATTTAGACCAAACCATTCCTGTAATCCTAGGATTAAACAAAATAAAAACTTTGATACAAATTCCTTCCTCAGCCTCCTCTACCAAATGAACTTTCTCTTGCTGGGCTACATTTCAACCAAGTGTTCTCTTTCCCTTTCATGTTGCCACTCTCCACTTGTCTGACAAGACAGTGAATTTCAGCTGGTGATCCTGATGTCACGGAAAAGCTGAGCTCAATTATGTCTTCACTTGACATCGTTTCATTAACATCAGGAATCAGTGGATAACAGGAATATCAATGGAAACTCTGGAAGGCTTATCTCACCATTCCAATCATGTGGGTGCTGAGGCAGGCTACAAGTACTCCGACTACTGCATGGAAGAGATTGGCTGAAAGGCAAAAGTGGAGGGTCAACCCTTATCGTGCTGTATCACACTTGGCAATGCTTCTACTTTCTCCCCAAACCCTGGAGACCTGAGTTTTGAATCTGAGGTCAGAAAGATTGAACATTTCCATGAAAAACAAACCTAAATTTAACACTTTTGACATACCTTTGATACAAAAGACATCTACAAACCAGTCTTAGTTATTTATCCAGTTCAGGATAATTTGTATATTAAATAAAGATGTTACAATGCTCATTTGAGCATGGGGCTAAGCCATACTGATCAGACATTTCAAAAGATCTCATGGAATACAGGGAGAACTAGCCATTTGGATACAGGACTGGCTCCAAGTAGAAGACAGGGGGTAGTGGTGGAGGGTTGTTTTTCAGACTGGAGGCCTGTGACCAGAGCAGTGCCACAAGGATCTGTGCTGGGTCCACTACTTTTAGTCATTTATATAAATGATTTGAATATGAGCGTAAGAGGTATAGTTAGGAAATCTGCAGATGACACCAAAATTGCAGGTGTAATGGACAGCAAAGAAGATTATCTCAGATTATGACAGGATCTTGATCAAAGTTCTTAAGGGATGTGGAGAAATGGGACAATGGACGGAGGAGTGGCAGATGAAGTTTAATTTAGATAAATGAGAGGTGCTGCACTTTGGGAAAACATATTTTAGCAGGACTTATACACTTAATGGCAAGGATGTTGCTAGGGTTGAAAGATTTGAACTACAGGGAGAGGCTGAATAGGCTGGGACTGTTTTCCCTGGAGCATCGGCGGCTGAGGGGTGACCTTATAGAGGTTTATAAAATCATGAGGGGCATGGATAGGGTGAATAGACAAGGTCTTTTCCCTGGGATGAGAGAGTCCAGAACTAGAGGACATAAGTTTAGGGTGAGAAGGAAAAGATATAAAAGGGATGTAAGGGGCAACTTTTACACGCAGAAGGAGGTGTGTGTATGGAATGAGCTGCCAGAGGAAGTGGTAGAGGCTGGTAAAATAGCAACATTTAAAAGGCATCTGGATGGGTATATGAATAGGAAGAGTTTAGAGGAATATGGGCCAAGAAATATGGAGGAAACTTGCAGGGGTGGTGTTCCCATGTACCTGCCGTCCCTGTTGTTCAAACTGATTGTGGTCTTACGTTTTGGAAGGAGTGTCTAAACAGCCTTGGTGAATTTCTATGCTGAATACTGCTGCTGTGCACCAGCAGTGGAGGGAGTAATTGTTTCTGTATGTGGTGGCAATCAGGTCGGCTGTTTTGTCTCAGACAGTGTCTGGATTCTTGAGTGTTATGGGAGCTACACTCATTGAGGCAAGTGGACAAATTCCATCACACTCCTCACTTATGCCTTGTAGGCCTCAGGGAAACAGTTATTACAGAGGAGTTGGCTACACCTACTCCTAATTTTTATGTCTCTATGTTTACACTTAGGGTAGTCAAAAAACTAGGGCTGTAGATAAAATAGAATCATTAATAAGCACAAGTCAGTCAGGAGGAACCTCTTTACCCAGACCATGGTTTGAAAGTAGAATTCACTACTACAAAGAGTAATTGAGGGAACAAACATCGATGCATTGTTGCTGTGTTTATATAGTATGAACATCAATACAAGAACGCCTGTACCTTAACAGTAAAGTTCAGCATCAAACAGTCAGGGTGAGCTTCAGCTAGTTTATAGAAGAGGTCTCTCCAAGTCACATGAGCAATCATCTGCTCTAACCAGGCTGGGGTCTGAAACAAAAAGAAATTCTTGAGAGTTAAGCCATTCAATGCAAATCAGCCATGCATCACTCTGCTTAAATGACTATCAGAAACCAGGTCAAGTGGACTATCAAATAGGACAGGCTTCGCTGTTCAAACTCAACATAGGAGGAGTGGAAACTTGAAATATATAGCACAACCTTAAGGTGTCCAACATGCAGTCAAGTAAAGTCCTTTAAAATTATGGTGGAAGAAACAGAAGTAGGATATTCGGCCTAATGAGTCTGTTCCATCATTCAATGAGATCATGGCTGATCTGAAAATCCTCGATTGCACATTCCTATCTTTTCCCATAGCCATTGATTCCCTCACTAATTAAAAAATCTGTCCACCTTTAAATATTTTTTCAGGCAGAGATAGATAAATTCCTGATTACCATGGGGATGAAAGATTATTGTGGGGTGTGCAGGAATGTAGAGTTAAGGTTAAAATCAGATCAGCAGAGCATGCCTCGATGGGCTGAGTGGCCTACTCTTGATCCTTGTTCGTAAATCACTTCCTGATGATGTGAAATCATGGGTCCATCTGCACATGCTCAGATGGATTACAGCAGCCAAAATTGATGGCATTTGATCTCCTACATTGCGATTACACACTCCCGTGACACAGTACTTTTCAGGCTTAGACTAAATAACATCAGTGGAAGATTCAGGAGCATTGATCGGCTGATTCACATCATTTTGTGCTGCAGTCCAACAGTATTCAAATTCTTGAAGTATAAGAAATAGCTTATCAAATAAACCTGCCAAATTACACTATTTCACCAAGGGAGGTACTACACCCTCACCTTTTCCAGCAGCATGAAATTACAACACACAAAGTTTAAATAGACAAGTTCTATTACAAATATGAGCAAAAGGACTGAGAATGGAAATACATCGTATGACTTTACAATGAGACTGAATTATGCTTGAGCTCCCTGTTCACCCAACCTACCTCAGGTGAAAGCTACACTTGAGAGCAATGGCAGACTCTTTTATAATAAATGGCAGAGGAAGAAAACAAATAATAGTGATCCTACACAGAAATCTCTCAGCATTAGAAAATACCTTTTTGTCAGAAAACCATATAAATTTAGATTAATCTTTGCCATTGTTGTGGTTCTGTTCGCCGAGCTGGGAATTTGTGTTGCAGATGTTTCGTCCCCTGTCTAGGTGACATCCTCAGTGCTTGGGAACCTCCTGTGAAGTGCTTCACAGAACCACAACAACAAGCACCCGAGCTGCAAATCTTCTCACAAACTTTAATCTTTGCCATATTGGAAAACATGTCAGGAACATTTTTGTTAATCCACTTCCTAGTCTTAACATCAATTAAATTCCTTCACTTCCAGTGATGCAAAGTCCTGGATTCCTGTACAGTCTGTGCTGAAGACAAGTGCTCATTGAATGAGCGGAAGCTATCGCACAAGCTTAAATACATGGAATGAGTGAGAACAGTTGGGTGAAATGATGCAATTTAACTAGGAACTCCTCTGTGGCCACACACAAAATGGCAGAGCTGGGAGCATCTATATTTAGATAAAGCCTTAAAACCACACCATACAATTCAGATTCACCAACTGATGCAAAGTGTCCATTGTGGTTTTTTTCCCCTCTTTGAACCATTCTTTCATGTTATTTACAACAAATATACAGCCTACTTTTGAAAAAGCTTCAGAATGTTACCTCTCCCTCCTCTGTGAATATGGAATCAGCTTTCCGAGGGTCAAAGTGTTTGATCAGCAAATTTTTCAAATGATTTTCAACAGTCTCCTGAACATGTGATGGCTCAACCCCTGAAAGAAATACAAGTTGCGCTAGATTTCAGACAAACAAAACAGGCATGCCACTCTGTACTTTAGCAATACAACTCAGCGTTGCTAGATATAGAGATTTGACAGAAAATATCCAGCCCAATAAAATCCAAAGACTTTAGATACAGCCCAACTCAACCAGACCAAAGGACCTGGACCTCATAATCCAGACCAGCCAGTCAAAAAGAATAAGATCAGAGGACATCCCTACCAGCTCTGAGAGGGTGGGTGGTGGGATCTCTCTCTTTCACCTCAGTCTCCTCCAATGGGTTAAGGAGAGTAAAAATCAATTAGGGCCCCAAGTCATAATCACAAAGCTGCACGTGTTCAAAGGGTGAGAAGGGAATTAGTGTGGACTATTTTCCCCTTTGTGTTCAATTGGTCTGCCACCCGTGAGGAACAATGGCCGCTTGGATAAGGTACAGAAAGCTAACCAAAGAATAAAATCGCTCCGAAATGTCATCTCAAGATGCATCACAACCAGGGTGAGGTAAAAACCAGAAACCACCTCTAATGGGAGAGAACCGTGGAGGAGGGCTGAAGCTGAATCTCTTGTTAACGTCAGTGACAGCTTCTGAGAGCACCGAGGCCCAACACAGCACACTCGAAGCCACAGCTGAAAGAACCTGATAGCCTCCATAAAAAGAGATGAGCGAGTTGTCCTCAATACATCAAATACATTCGACTTGTTTTGCTCAGCTTTGTTGGACTACCTAGTGCAGGCCAGGCATTACCTGTCTGAATCAGCCACTCTGCCAACAGGTTTACAGTCTGTGCTACTGCTGTATAATTCTCAGAAAGCATCTGGATCACATGTTCTGGAGAGCCCCCTGCCTGGAAATACCTGGAGAAATGAAACAATATAATCAAGGTCAGATACCATCACAAACCAAACCGCACAGGTCAGTGCTCAGGATTAGTGGGTGCATTTTGGAGATGACAGTCGCACTCTGACCACCCTGTACTTTATGTCTATTTTCTGAAAAGGTTTCATATTTCTATGAAGAATATGGTGCAGTCCATAAGTTATGTCACTAATGAAAAGGGATAATCAGACCCCAGCATGATTATGATAAATGGAATACCAAAATGTTTCTCAGGACTGGCCGTCTGTGCCACAGGAATCACTCTGTAGGTTCTGGAAAAATAGTAAATGATCAATTTTTACTCGGCATGGATGGGTCGTGATTGGAATTCAACCGAAGTTTCAAATGTTAAATTTATACCTATTTCAATATCAAGGTCACATCTCCAAAATGAGCATTCTTGAATGTTGGGATTTAAAATTCTTCAATCAATACATTAGTTAGAAGTTTGGTGCCACACTGTGGTGAGGAATGCATACTACAAACCTATAAGACATTCAACAGCTCACCACTTTTTTTCCCCCGAGAAATCCCTTGACAAAGTAAGAAGAGACAATGAAGGGGAGTACAGAACAAGGGAATGTTTGAAACTTCAATGAAAACTAGCCAGAAGGAAGGACACTATCTGAAAAACAGATAGTATCTCAGAGCAGTTGAAAGTGAGTATCACAAGGGCTGTTTCTTGGAACATCACTGATCAAAAGTGTCTTTAAATGATTAAAAGGTTTCTGTCAAATCAGAAAAAGGTGCCAAAAGGCTATATTGATTTTCAAAACAGACTATGTGCCAATGGCTTAGATTTAGTTAAGTAAGCAGCAAAGCCTCAAGAAATGATGGTTGAGAGTTGAACGCTTGCCAGAGAACTGGAGAACAACAAATGTAGTAATTATTTTAAGAAAATAATGGAGAGAAAACACAACACAAGTAATCATGGACCAGACAAACAGAAGAAGAAAATTTAATTTAGAAATAAATATGTAAATAGGTGAAGAAAAGAATGAGAAACAGTCAACATCAATTTCTGCAAGGAAAACTGCGCTTGGCAAACTTGGGAAGTGGTTTTGAGGAAGTGACAGAAAGGGATGGTTGTAGTGGGCTATATGGTGGATATGGTGTACTTGGGTCTTCACTAAGGTATCACAAAACAAGGTATTAGAAAATGTTGCGAGTAGAAATTGGGGAGCAGTGTGGATAAAATAAAAGAAGTTAGAAGGAAAGTAAAAGACTAAGTAGTTCCTCAGAGCAGTTGGGAATGGACAGCGAGTGTCCCATGGAATGCTGCTTTGGCACTTCGGCTCACTTCTAGTTATACAAATTAGATTCGATTCGATTCCCAGCAGTGTGGAAACAGGACCTTCTGCCCAACAAGTCCACACCGACCCTCTGAAGATTAGCCCACCCAGTCCCATTTCCCTCTGGTTAATGCACCTAACACAATTTAGCATGGCCAATTCACTTGACCTGCACATCTTTGGACTGTGGCAGGAAACTGGAGCACCTGGAGGAAACCCACACAGACACGGGAAGAATGTGCAAGATATCCCTCATCCTTCTAAACTCCTCCATCAAGTATACACCCAGAGAACTCAAACCTTCCTCAGATGTTAAGCTTTTCATTCTTGGGACTATTCTTGTGAACCTCCTCTGAACACTATCCAGGACCAGTACTTCCTTCCTGAGATTACGGACCCAAAACTACTCACAATACTCCAAATGTGGTCCGACCTGAGCCTTATACAGCCTTAGAAGTACAAGTCGAAAAGTGTGGTGCTGGAAAAGCACAGCCTGTCAGGCAGCATCTGAGGAGCAGGAGAGTCAACGTTATAAGTTCTGGAGCACAGGCCCTCAGTATTGTTGCTAGAATGTTGCCAAGGCCCATAGTCCTTGAAGTACCCAGTGCCCCTCCCCACCCTACCCCACAATCTGGTTTACTCGGTTTGCTTTCAGCAGAACTGTCCATCATGTGGAGTGATTTGAACTGGCTGAAGACTGGGATCTGAGATGCTGGGGGCACCACTGGAGGAAGCCATGAAGTAGAGTGTGGGATATGCCCAGCCAAGAGGTTGCAGATTGTATTGCAGTACAGTTCTGCAGCTACTGATGGTCCAGTCAAGTTACTAGACCTGTTCGAAATCTGGCCCTTTAGCATGGTGATAATGCCACCCAACACTATGGAGTGCAAAGATGGGACTTTGTCTCTACAAGGACTATAGGAGAAAGTGAGGACTGCAGATGCTGGAGATCAGAGCTGAAAATGTGATGCTGGAAAAGCGCAGCAAGTCAAGCAGCATCCAAGGAGCAGGAGAATCGACGTTTCGGGCATGAGCCCTTCTTCAAGAATGAGGAAAGTTTGCCAAGCAGGCTAAGATAAAAGGTAGGGAGGAGGGACTTGGGGGAGGGGTGTTGGAAATGCAATAGGTGGAAGGAGGTTAAGGTGAGGGTGATAAGGTGAGGGTGATAGGCCGCCGTGGGGGTGGGGGCAGAGAGGTCAGGAAGAAGATTGCAGGTTAGGAAGGTGGTGCTGAGTTCGAGGGTTGGGGCTGAGACAAGGTGGGGGGGTGGGTGGAGGGAAATGAGGAAACTGGAGAAATCTGAGTTCATCCCTTGTGGTTGGAGGGTTCCTAGGCGGAAGATGAGGCGCTCTTCCTCCAGCCGTCGTGTTGCTATGGTCTGGCGATGGAGGAGTCCAAGGACTTGCATGTCCTTGGTGGAGTGGGAGGGGGAGTTGAAGTGTTGGGCCACGGGGTGGTTGGGTTGGTTTGTCCGGGTGTCCTAGAGTTGTTCTCTGAAACGTTCCGCAAGTAGGCAGCCTGTCTCCCCAATATAGAGGAGGTCACATTGGGTGCAGTAAGTGATGTGTGTGGAGGTGCAGGTGAATTTGTGGCGGATATGGAAGGATCCCTTGGGGTCTTGGAGGGAAGTAAGGGGGGAGGTGTGGGCGCAAGTTTTGCATTTCTTGCGGTTGCAGGGGAAGGTGCCGGGAGTGAAGGTTGGGTTGGTGGGGGGGTGTGGACCTGACAAGGGAGTCACGGGGGAATGGTCTTTTCGGAACGCTGATAGGGGAGGGAGGGAAATATATCCCTGGTGGTGGGGTCCGTTTGGAGGTGGCAGAAATGACTCGGATGATGCGATGTATATGGAGGTTGGTGGGGTGGTAGGTGAGGACCAGTGGGGTTCTGTCCTGGTGGCGACTGGAGGGGCGGGGCTCAAGGGCAGAGGAGCGAGAAGTGGAGGAGATGCGATGGAGAACATCGTCGATCACGTCTGGGGGGAAATTGCGGTCTTTGAAGAAGGAGGCCATCTGGGTTGTTCGGTGTTGGAATTGGTCCTCCTGGGAGCAGATGCGGTGGAGACGAAAGAATTGGGAATATGGGATGGCGTTTTTACAGGGGGCAACGTGAGAGGAGGTGTAATCTAGGTAGCTGTGGGAGTTGGTCGGTTTATAGTAAATGTCCTTGTTGATTCGGTCGCCCGAGATAGAAATTGAGAGGTCTAGGAAGGGGAGGGAGGAGTCTGAGACGGTTCAGGTAAATTTGAGGTCAGGGTGGAAGGCGTTGGTAATGTGGATGAACTGTTCAACCTCCTCGTGGGACCACGGGGCAGCGCCGATACAGTCATTGATGTAGCGGAGTAAAAGGTGGGGGGGTGGTGCCAGTGTAGCTGCGGAAGATGGACTGTTCTACATATCCTACGAAGAGGCAGGCATAGCTGGGGCCCATGCGGATGCCCATGGCTACTCCTTTGGTTTGGAGGAAGTGGGAGGATTGGAAAGAGAAGTTGTTCAGAGTGAGGACCAGTTCAGTCAGTCGAAGGAGGGTGTCAGTGGAAGGGTACTAGTTGGTACGGCGGGAAAGGAAGAAGCGGAGGACTTTGAGTCCCTCGTGATGGGGGATGGAGGTGTGCAGTGACTGGATGTCCATGGTGAAAATAATGTCTTGGGGACCAGGGAAGCGAAAATCATGGAGGAAGTGGAGGGCGTGGGTGGTGTCCCGAATGTAGGTGGGGAGTTCTTGGACTAAGGGGGACAGGACCGTGACGAGGTATGCAGAGATGAATTTGGTGGGGCAGGAGCAGGCTGAGACAATGGGTCGGCTCGGGCAGTCAGGTTTGTGGATTTTGGGCACAAGGTAGAAACGGGCGGTGCGGGGTTGTGGGACTATGAGGATGGAGGCGGTGGCTGGGAGATTTCCTGAGGTGATGAGGTTATGGATGGTCTTGGAGATGATGGTTTGGTGGTGGGAGGTGGGGTCATGGTGAAGGGGGGAGTAGGAGGAGGTGTCCACAAGCTGGTGTTTAGCCTCAGCGGTGTAAAGGTCGGTGCGCCAAACTACTACCGCGCCTCCCTTGTCTGCCGGTTTGATTGTAAGGTTGGGGTTGGAACGAAGGAAGTGGAGGGCTGCACGTTCCAAGGGTGAGAGGCTGGAGTGGGTGAGAGGGGTGGAGAGGTTGAGGGGGTTAACGTCGCGGTGGCAGTTGGCTATGAAGAGATCGAGGGCAGGTAAGAGGCCAGCACGGGGTGTCCAGGTGGATGGGGTGTGTTGGAGGTGAGAGAAGGGGTCGTCAGAGGGAGGGTGGGAGTCCTGGTTGAAGAAGTAGGCACAGAGGCGAAGGCGGCGGAAGAATTGTTCAATGTCTCGCCGCGTGTTGAACTCGTTAATCCGAGAGCGTAGAGGAATGAAGGTGAGGCCTCTGCCAAGGACTGATCCTTCATCCTCAGAGTGCGGGAGTCCTGGAGGGATGGTGAAAACACGGCAAGGCTGGGAGCTAGGGCCTGGTGGGGGGCTGGAGCTGGGAGTGGGGGCGGGGTTAGACGTGGGGGCAGGAATCGGGGCGGGGACGGAGATCGGGGTGGGGCACCAGAACAGAACCCCACTGGTCCTCACCTACCACCCCACCAACCTCCATATACATCGCATCATCCGAGTCATTTCTGCCACCTCCAAACGGACCCCACCACAGGGATATATTTCCCTCCCTCCCCTATCAACGTTCCGAAAAGACCACTCCCCCGTGACTCCCTCGTCAGGTCCACACCCCCCCACCAACCCAACCTCCACTCCCGGCACCTTCCCCTGCAACCGCAAGAAATGCAAAACTTGCGCCAACACCTCCCCCCTTACTTCCCTCCAAGGCCCCAAGGAATCCTTCCATATCCGCCACAAATTCACCTGCACCTCCACACACATCACTTACTGCACCTAACGTGGCCTCCTCTATATTGGGGAGACAGGCCGCCTACTTGCGGAACGTTTCAGAGAACAACTCTGGGACACCCGGACCAACCAACCCAATCACCCCATGGCTCAACACTTCAACTCCCCCTCCCACTCCACCAAGGACATGCAAGTCCTTGGACTCCTCCATCGCCAGACCATAGCAACACGACGGCTGGAGGAAGAGCGCCTCATCTTCCGCCCAGGAACCCTCCAACCACAAGGGATGAACGCAGATTTCTCCAGTTTCCTCATTTCCCCTCCCCCCCACCTTGTTTCAGCCCCAACCCTCGAACTCAGCACCACCTTCCTAACCTGCAATCTTCTTCCTGACCTCTCCACCCCCACCCCCACTCCCACTCCGGCCTATCACCCTCACCTTAACCTCCTTCCACCTATCGCATTTCCAACACCCCTCCCCCAAGTCCCTCCTCCCTACCTTTTATCATAGCCTGCTTGGCACACTTTCCTCATTCCTGAAGAAGGGCTCATGCCCGAAATGTCAATTCTCCTGCTCCTTGGACGCTGCCTGACCTGCTGTGCTTTTTTAGCAACACATTTTCAGCTCTACAAGGACTGTGTGGAGGTCACTTCTGCTAATACTCATGCGAAGATGCATTTGCAGCAGGTAGACTGGTGAGGATGAGGTAAAGTATGTTCTTTCCTCTCATTAGTTGCCTCACCACCTGCCATGGACCCAGTCTAGAAGCTACATCCTTTAGGACTTCACCAGTTCAGTAATTAGTGGTGCTTTTGAACCACTCTTGGTATTGAAGACTGAAGTTCCCCAACAGAGTACACACCACACCCCGCCACCCTTAAAGCATTCTCCACATCATGTTGAACATTCTGGATTACTGATTCATCAGCCAAGGGAAGGACTGGATGTGATAATCAGGAGGAAATCACCTGGTCTTTGTTGACAAAACCTAGCGCGTTTCATCTCATCAATTAGACACAGTACCCCACCACAACCATCACACAACTTTCCACAGCAACCCAGACCCACTATCATTACAGGAGAAGCACCTCAATTTCCTTTTAGACACTTTACAGCCTTGTGGATTCAACATTCAGTTCAACAATGTCAGAGAATGAAGTTTGTTCTCTTTTTGTGCCCCTCCCCACCCTACCCCACAATCTGGTTTACTCAGTTTGCTTTCAGCAGAACTTTCCAACTGCTACTAAGACCTATCTCTATTCTACACAACTGTTGCTACTCCTTACAACCCTTGTTCTGTGACACCTGTGATTTCCTACCTACTTTACCCTCTAACCTTTCCCTGACCTTCCCTTCTGCTCCACTTGCCCCTCCCCATTTTTCTCTACAATATAAAACCTATCACTGTTCCACCTCTCCAGTTCTTAAAAAGGAGTCATACTGGACTCAAAATACTAACTCTACTTCTCTTTCCACAGATGCTGCAAGACCTTCCGAGTTTCTACACAACAGACATCTTTTCGGTTTACAGCATTGCAGTTTTTTTTGCACAGTAAAAGAGACTTCCTTTGTGGATGGGGGAATACCTAAAGGAGTGAGAATACCTTCAATATTTGTACTTGTGAAAGGAAACATTTTATTTCACCTGACCTGGACTGTGTTCGATCCCAGAGTGGGTATATTCTCCTTGTCGTGACGCAGATAGTTGGCAGCTGATGCATGCTTTATAATCATTCCTAGCTGTGGAAGTTGATCGACTAGGACAAAAGTGAGGACTGCAGACGTTGGAGATCAGGGTCAAAAAGAGTGGTGCTAGAAAAGCACAGCCAGTCAGGCAGCATCCAAGGAGCAGGAGAGTCGATGTTTTGAGCATAAGCTCTTCATCAGGATTGAGGAAGATTTCTGAAGAGCTTATGTTTGAAATGTCAACTCTTCTGCTCCTCGGATGATACCTGACCAGCTGTGCTTTTCCAGCACCACACCTTTTGGTAGAGTTGTTCTAGTTTTAAACTCATTATTGAGATCCCCAATGGCTTGTTACATTGTATTTACAACACAGAAATAGGTCATTCAGTCTAATTGGTCAATGCAACCATTTATGGTCCACATCAGCCTTCTGACAATCTTCTTCCTTTAACTCTATCATCATATCCTACAGTGAATAAAAGTGCTAGTATAATACTGAGGCACAAATGTTCAATACTGCTATGCCAAATTAACTGATCTCACCTATGAACCAACAGATAATTGGCAGTTGTGGGTGGGGGGTGGTGGAATTCCATTACAACATTAAGATTCATAGCATCTCTACAGTGTGGACATGTCATTCAGCCCATCGAGTCCACACCAACCCTCCAAACAGCATCTCACCCAGCTATGCCCCCTTACCCTATCCCTGCAACCTTGCATATCCTATATGCTAATCCGCCTAGCCTAAACACTGCTGGACACAATGGGGAAATTTAGCATAGCCAATCTGCACATCTTTTGACTGTGGGAGGAAACCAGAGTACCCGGATGATACCCACACAGACATGGAGAGATCGTGCAAATTCCACACAGTCACCCAAGGCTGAAATCAAACCTGGGTCTATGGCACTGTGAAGCAGCAGTGCTAACCACTGAGCCATCGTGCCAACCAAATGGTTGAAGGTCCTGGTTATAGATTGGTGTTAAATCCTATAGGACAGGAATGCCTCTGTATATGTCTAAACACTTGTAAAGTGTGTACTGCATACAAACCGCAAGCTAAACACAACAAGGTGCAGATGAAACAAATACAGCTGCAATGAAGGATCTGAACAAAAGACTGTTTCATTTTAACTACTAGAGCTGAAACTTACTCAAAAGAGAGAACAAAAACAATCTGGAAACTTCTGTCCGCACTGAGAGTGAAACAGTATGGAGTGTGGCTGGTCTCGGTTGTGAATGAAACAGTACTGAGTGTGATGGTATCCAACTTGTCCATAGCTACAGGTTTCTCTTACCTTTTCAGTGTGTTGAATATAGGTGGCTCCATTATGTAGTCTCGGCTGGAAAATTTTTGCAGGCACTCCTGCTGCACCTCTGCATCATCTTCACCATCCCCCTCATCCTCATCATGCTGTGTGAGAATATCACATTAATAGTCAGGCCAGGAACACGTTTCCTTTCAAACTCCCCTCTTTCTCTCCCTTTCTCCTTTTCCTTCTTCTGAAGGCGCTGATTTAAACTTCAAACGTGAAGCTTTAAAACGCAAAAGGATGAGTCACCCTCAAGAGCAAGGAATTTTACAGAGGAAGGAGTACAGATAAGATAGAGCAAAATGTTGCATCTATATATTTTTCTATGATGCCTCTAACAGTAAAATACACCAAACTGCTTCGAAAGAATAAGTAAACAAACTCTGACACCAAAGAACAGAAGACGATATTAGAACAAGTGACGAAAATTATAACACAAAGATCTCAAGTTTTAATCATAGAATCCCAAGTGTGGAAGCAGGTTATTCAGCCCATCAAGTCCACATTGACCCCTTCAAAGAGCATCCCACCGAGACAACAACTATCGCTTTAACCCTCTACTTCCCACGGCTAATCCACCTAGCTTGTAATCTGTGGACGCTATGGGCAATTTAGCATGGCCAATCCACCCTAGCCTGCACATCTTTGGACTGTAGGAGGAAACTAGAGCACCCGGTCGAAACCCACGCAGATATGAGGAGAGCATCCAAAGTCCACACAGACAATCACTCAAGGCTGGAATCAAAACTAGGTCCCTGACACTGTGAAGCAGCAGTGAGCCACCCTTAAGCCTAACAGAGAAGCAGAAAGGTTTACGAAAAGATTTCCAGAACCAAGAGGTTTGACAACTGGAAGCAAAATGGGCAGCGACAACGACAAAGATTGGAAGATGCCAGAATTAGAGAAATGTCGTGACCTGACAGCATGATGATAATAGTGATCATGAGCTCATCTAACTCACCATTAATGAGAGCAATTGTCACTTTCAGAGTCAATTGTGGCTTGAACCGGATTGGTTACAAATTAGCAGAAGTACTCAAATTGCCGAGGATAAAATGAGCCAGGGTCTGCAATCCTGACCAATATTTGATACTGCAAACATATGTTGGGATTATAAAAGTAATAGGAGGAACTCCAATGTTCCCATGAATCAAGCGATCAGTTTTGTTACAACTGGCAAGTAGCAAGCTGCTGTGTGTCCATGAAACAATACTGTACCAGAGAGAGTTCAGAAAATGGGGGCAGTGAGCCATACAGCAGGTATAAAGACAGAGGCAACAAAGACTAAAGAACTATAGACTGAAAGGCCACTAGTTTCAAATTAGTAGTACATAGTCTTGCACATCATCCAGAAATACTTTGACTTCAGAGTCTTGCTGTAAATGTTGGCGAAGCTTCCAATGGCCTCACCCCCTGAGAAAACAGAGTGCTTTTTGGGAAGCTGAGAATGGCGGTAAGGCCCCAATTCAAACAGATTCTTGGGACTATGTTCATACAGACATAGGGGTCACCTGATATTTGTAGGGATTCCTCAGAAACAGGTCTGTGTGTGTTTTTGGAATAGGTTATTATATACAGAGGAATACCTAGAAGATGGAGCTGTGGGGAATGAGCAATGAAGATTAAACACGTGCGAGTGGGTTTGGTCCACCCATCCTGCCAGCCTCTCACCAGACCCCGCCTCCAGGTCGGTAAGCCACGCCCATAATTATCCCGCCCACGCTCTCGCGCACTCACTTCCGGTCCGCCCCTCAACTGGAGGCGCCAAACTCCCTAGCCCCGCCCCCTCTAACGGCTCCTCGCCGACATTCGCGGCCTAACTCTACACTGTACGTGGTGCAGGTGCGTGGCCTGATCCTCACCATGGAGCCATCCTGCTCCTCCCAGTCCGCAACACTGCCGAAATACTCCTCGCTCATCCCTTTTGCCCAGAGATCTCCTCACCCGCCGCCCCCAGTTGCCGCACGCTCAGTACACCGTTCTCCCATCGACTGAGGCGCAAACAGATGCGCGGCCGGGCGGCAGGGAACCCCCCCCTCCCCGCCGCCAGCAGCAATGACGACAGACCTCCACCTACAGTGCCACCTACAGCACTGGAGGAGCAACTACAGCCACTGCAATTATGAACCAGAGCTTGTTGTTCCATAATAATTTTACATACGTGGTGATTTTAGCCTAACAAAGGTCTCACTGCCTTTCACAGGTAAGTTATAAAGCATCAAGTCATGAAAAGAAATATTAGGCGTGCTCATCAAAAGCTTGGGTCAAATGCAGTAATATGTTTCAAGGACTGTCATGAAAGAGGAAAGGTGTAGAGACAGAGATATATGTGACCTGGGCAACTGAAGTCATACAGTCCTAGAGGTACACAGCACTGAAACAGACCCTTGGGTTCAACTCGTCCATGCCGACCAGATATCTTAACCTAATCTAGTTCCCATTTGCCAGCACTTGGCCCATTTCCCTCCAAAGGAGAAAGTGAGGACGGCAGATGCTGGAGATCAGAGTCAAAAAGTATGGCGCTGGAAAAGCACAGCAGGTTGAGCAGCAAGAGAGTCAATGTTTCGAGCATAAGAACTTCATCAGGAGATTCCAGCGCCACGCTTTTTGACCCCCATAACCCTCTAAACCCTCCCAATCATATACCCATCCTGATGCCTTTTAAATGTTAAAAATCATACAAGACCGGGTTATTGTCCAACAGGTTTATTTGGAAATGTTAGCTTCCAGAGCGCTGCTCCTTCAGGTATCTGTTGAAGGGCAGCACTCCAAAAGCTAGTACTTCCAAATAAAGCTGTTGGACTATAACCTGGTGTGTGATTTTCAACTTTGTCCCCCCCAGTTCAACACTAGCACGTCAACATCATGATTTTTAAATGTTATAATTGTATTAGCCTCCACCACTTCCTCTGACAGCACTTTCCATACACGCACCACTCTCCGTGAAAAAGTTGTCCCTTTTGTCCCTTTTAAACTTTTCCCCTCTCACCCTAAACCTATGCCCTCTAATTCTGGACTCCCCTACTCCAAGGGAAAGACCTCATCTAGTTATCCTATCCATGCCCCTCACAATTATATAAACCTCTGCAAGGTCACCATTCAGCTTTCAACACCCAGGGAAAACAACCCCAGCCTATCCAGCCTATCCCTATAGCTCAAACCTTCCAACCCTGGCAACATCCTTGTAAATCTTTTCTGAACCCATTCAAGGTTCACAACATCCTTCTGAAAGGAGCCACAGCTACCCAAATGATGGAGCTATTAAAATGGGTGATCCTTGAATGTCAGTAAGTTGACAAGTGGCAAGTAACATTTCGCCAGACAAATACCAGAACTATGACCATCACCAATAAGACCCAGTCTAACTGCCCGTCCCCCTCTTGACATTCAATGGCACAGCCATCACTAAATATCCCACTATCAATATCTTCGGGTTTACTATTGATCAGAAACTCAACTGGACCCGCTACATAAACGCAGTGACTACAACAGCAGA
Source organism: Chiloscyllium punctatum (assembly GCF_047496795.1). Lineage (NCBI taxonomy): Eukaryota > Metazoa > Chordata > Chondrichthyes > Orectolobiformes > Hemiscylliidae > Chiloscyllium > Chiloscyllium punctatum. The sequence goes on from NC_092775.1 coordinate 58,767,952, forward strand.
TCAAGATACTGAGGGGTGTAATTCACCTCCTGATCCTCAAAGTATCCACAAGGCATGAATTAGGAGCGTGATGGAATACTCCCCACTTGCTTTGATGGGTGCGGCTCCAACAACACTCAAGCTTGACACCATCCAGGACAAAGCAGCCGACTTGATTGGCACTGCATCCACAAACATCCACTCCCTCCACACCAACGCTCAGTAGCAGAGTGTGTATTATCTACAGAAATTCACTGCAGAAATTCACCAAAGATCCTCAGACAACACCTTCCAAATGCATAACCACTTCCATCTAGAAGGAGGGCAGCTGATACATAGGAATACCACCACCTGGAAGTTCCCCACCAAGGCACTCACCATCCTGACTTGGAATTATAATGCTGTTCCGTCACCGTCACTGGGTCAAAATCTGAAATGGCCTTTCGAAGGGCATTATAAATAGCAGGTGGACTGCAGCAGATCAAGAAGGCAGCTCACCACCATATTCTCAAGGGCAACTCAAGACGAGCAATAAATACTTGCCAGCCAGCAATTCCCACTTTCTATGAATGAATTTAAAAGAGTTGCACTATCACCTCTGAGTGGCAAGATTCTGGATTCAAGTACCATTCCATTGTAATGGATGAAGAAATGTTATACTGTTGGGATTGCAGTCTATTAGCTGAGATTTTAATATGAGATCCCAATCTAGATTCTTGGAAGAATATAGTTTGTAGAACAGACGAATTAGTTATCCCCGGCTTTCTGGCCATTCTTTATCCCTGGAACAACATCATCTCAAAAAAATTGTCTTGTCACTCCCACATTTGAGCTTGCCATATGAAATGGCTGCATGTTCCTACATTATGACAATAATTATATTTCAAGAGTAATTATTTGTCTACAAAGCACTTTAGTCGTCCCGTTGTTGTGAAACCGTAGAATGGTTATGCTAAAGAGGAGATTATTATGCCCACTATGTCAGTGCAGTTTCTCTGAAGAAGCAATTCACATAGTGCCACTCAACACTTATCTTCATCTGCCTTTTTCCCATTGCCTGGCAAATGTTTCCTTTTCTGATAATGCTCCAATTCCCTTTTGAGAATCTCAAATTGATCCAATTCCCTTTTGAGAATCTCAAATTGATCCTGCCACCACAACACTCTCAGTCAGTCTTTTGCAGATCCTAAATATTTGATGCATGATTTTTTTCTCTCATGCAGTATTGCTTCTATTGCCAGTTACTTAAATCAGTGGCTTCTGGTTCTTATGTTTCCACCAATGTTTTTCCCTATTTCCCATGTTCAGACTTATTATTAATGAATTAATTTTTTAACTACTGTTTAACCTGAACCCGACAGTGTATTGTTCAATGTTCAATATGAAACCAAATTATATCAAAATTGTGAAAATGCAGTCAATTGCATTTGACCTCTGAAATTCAGCTTTTTTTAGGTTTGGCTGTAATGAGGTCAAATTCAAGTATTCTTGGCAGAACCCAAAGTGAGTGAGGAGGTTATAATTCTTACTTTATAGTACTATCAAAGACACCTTCCATCAACTCGCCAATGATCAAGATTGGACTAATAAGACTGGATTTATCTTGCCTCTTGAGAAAAGGACATACATAGGTGGATGCCAGTACTGTAGCTGTACTGGAACAGTTTGGCTATGAGTGTAACTATTTCTCTCTTTGGTACTAATTCTAAGATGTTGTCACGGCCCATAACCTTTTCTGTATCCAGTGTCTCCAAAGTTTCTTGATACCCCTTTGAATGAATTGAATTGGCTAAAGAATAGCATCTGTGACGCTGTGGTCTCAGAAGGAGGCAGAGGTGGATCATCCATTTGGTACTTATTATTTAAGGTGTTTGTAAATACTTCAGCCTTGCCTTTGCACTTGTATGTTCAACTCCATCACTATAGAGGATCAGACTATAAATAGGAGTCTTCTCTTCCTGTATTTCTTTGATTCTTCGATCTGATCCCTCCATTGTGGGATTGCTTCACTAAGTCTATCACATGTGTTGCTTTCATAACCTTTATGTTTTAAAAGCTGCATCTATAAAATATTTTAATATTTTATTTATAATGCTTGATAATTTATTTTCAAAGTTCCTCATTACTTTCGTACATTTTTAAATTTCTCTCCTAATCTCTCTAAATTCTCTCTTATAGAAAATAAGAGTTAAATAGACCAATCAGCCTGCTCTGTCATTCAACATCATCATGGCGGTTCATCCAACTCAGTACCTCGTTCCCAATTTCACCCATATCCTTTCATTCCTTTAGCCCTCGAAGAATATGCTCCAATCCTTCCAGTTATATTCTAATTATACATTGTTGTTGTAGTTTAGTACAACTGAGTGGCTTTCTAAACCATTTCAGAAGACAATAAAAAGTCAAGCGCATTATTGTATGTTTGGAGTAACACATTAGCTACACCTGAGGAGAATAGACAGGGATTTGCTTCTTTGGAAGGTCAGCATTGATGCAATGGGTCCTCCTTCTGTGCAGTAACCATTCTCTGATTCCATGACAGTTAAATTCAGCAAATTTCCTCCACTGAACGAGGGCAATCCAGTGGTTTCATCATCACTATTACTGAAACATTTTTTTTTCTTCCCAGTTTATTTAATGAATTAGCAATCTCAAGGTGCTCTGGTGTGAATTGAACTCCTATCTCAAGATTACTAATTCAGGCCTTTTGGTTACTGGTCCAGTTATCATAGCCAATATGCTCCTGTGTCTTGAGACTGCTCAGGCTTGAACAACATATTGGGGAACTTCAAACCAGTGTCTACTGGAAAATCACACATACAGACTAAATACTGTACTACAGAAGCAATCATCCCAACACCCACATACGGAGCTGCATTAGAACATTATCTCAATGAGCCACCACACACTGCAGCATAGAGGAAGTACGAAGAGCAGAGGAAAATCACCTATACAGTGCATTCAAACATAACAGGTACCCAATGAACACATCCACCGATTTCTCAGCAAAAAACCCAAACAAGCAGACAAAACACATTCAGAAAACCCTAGCCACTCTCCCCTATATCAAAGACATCTCAGAAATGACTGCCAGACTATTCAGACCTCTTGGCATCATGGTTCCCTACAAACCCACCAGCACACTAAAACAGCAGCTAATGAACTTGAAGGACCCTATACAGACAACAAGCAAAACTAATGTCATTTACAAAATACCTTGCAAGATCTGTAACAAATACTACATTGGACAAACAAGCAGAAAACGAGCCACCAGGATACATGAACATTAACTAGCTACAAAAAGACATGACCCACTCTCAATAGTATCTTTACATACAGACAAGGAAGGACACCACTTTGACTGGGACAACACATCCATCCTAGGACAAGCCAAACAGACACGCACGAGAATTCCTAGAAGCATGGCATTCCAACTGGAACTCTATCAACAAACACATTGACTTGAATCCTATTTACCACCCCCTGAGAAACAGAACAGAAAATGACATCACCACAGGAAATGACATCAACAACACAAGTAAATGTAAACACATAAATGATAAGTGGGCCACACCACTAGTGCTTCATCCAGAGGCTCACTGTTGATGTTACTTAGTATGGTGACAAAACAACTGAAACCAAACCTTCCAGCTGAGCAAGAAAACCTACATCCTTGAACAACATATATTAAATGATGTCACTGCAATTGCCCTGACAAGCCCTGCCAGATAACACAAGGTCAACCAGTTCAAATATTTTATATGTCTTATTTAACACAAGAATTGATAATATATTCAGGAACTGATCCCCACAGCAATTAAGTTTTTCTATGAGTAATGCTGTCCTTTGTTCATTTCAGCAACCACATCGTTATCAGAGTTCTCTGCATGCAGCAGTGTGTGTGGGCCCATGGTCAAATCACATGTCACCTCTGACCTTAGAGTTTCCTTTCACTTACATATATATGGTTGAGGTGGACAGAAAAGATTTGCTGGTGTCATCTAGAGAGCAGTAGAGAGTTCTCCCATGCAGAGTTTTCCATAGAGAGCTCACTTAATACCCTGATTAAGTTTCCTAGAAGCTGTCAATAAATGACACGTTTGTTGCATCTTGCTGTGTACAAAATGACCATCAATGCACCTCAAAGTAGTTTGTTATGTGTGGAATAGTTTGAAATGTTACGAGGAAATAGACCAAGACAATTTATAAATGCAATATTTTCTTTCTCAAGCTAAGAAACAGTATAAATGCTGAACAGTTAAGGGAGCCACGTAATACTGAGATTGACCACAAACTTAGGTTGCTTAGCTGTCAAGTCAGCATCACAAACAGCTGCAGTATGACTAACACCTCACTTGAATATGTAACCCACACGCTAACAGCCAGCACATCCAACATCAGCCCACTATGTTCTGAGAATGATAGCATTTGAATGTAGTTGCTATCTCCTCGCATTCAGTGGATCACACCCGTCCCACAACAGAATGTTGCCAACTCATAAGACATAGAAACTGAACTAGACTATTCAGCCAATTGAGTCTCCTCCAATATTCAACGAGAACATAGCTGATTTGATAATCCACTTTTCTATCCATAATTCTTGAATACTTTACTGATTAAAAATCTGTCTATCTAAACCTTGACCGACCCAGCCTCGGCAGCCCTCTGTGGTAAAGAATTCCAGTGATTCATTTCCCACTGAGAGAAGAAATTCCTCCTCATCTCTGTCTTAAATGGATGACCTCTCATTATGAGATGATAATTAAAGAAATTATGCACTATTGTCCTCGACTCTCTCACAAGGAGACAATCCTCTCCAAATCTACTTTGTCAAGTCCCCTAAGAATCTTGAAAGCTTGAATGAGGTAATTGCTCATTCTTCTAAACTCCAATGATTTTAGGTCCAACCTACTCAACTTCTTCTCATAAGGTAGCCCCTCAATACTCAAGCTCAATTTACTGAAACATCTCTGGGCTATCTCCAATATCGTTATGTCTTTCCTGAGATAAGGACCCAAAACTGTTTGTAGGCTTCTACCCGTGGTCTGACCAGTGCATTGTATATTTTTAGTAAGACCTCCCTAATTTTAAACTTGATACCCTTTGAAATAAAGGGCAATATTCAATCTGCATTCCCTATTACCTGCTGAATTTGTATGCTGGCTTTTGTAATTTATGGCCAACTCTTTCTGTGCAGTAGCTTTCTGTAGCCCTCCATCTGCTAAGATTTGTTTCTACTTGCTTAGCCTGTATACATCCTTTTGGAGAAACTTTGTGTCATCCTCACCACTTGCATTTCCAACTATTTTGTGTCATCACAAACTTGACCATAGTATATTCACTTTCCTCATCCAAGTCTATAATATATATTGCAATAATTGTGGCCCCAGCATTAATCCCTGGGACACACTACTAGATAAAGGTTGCCATTCTGAAAATGTCCCAATTCACTGCCTTATTAGTTAGCCTGTCCTTAATCCATTACAATGCACTACCTCAACTCTATGAGTTTTTATTAAGTGGCCTAGTGTGTGGTACTTTATTAAAATTCTTTTGAAAATCCAAATATATTACATGCAATGTTTTCCCTTTATGTATCCTGTTTGTTAAGCTTCAAACAATTCTAATAAACTTGGTAGGTAGGATTTCCCCTTCATGAAGTCATGTTCAGCTATTACATCCTTTATAATGATCTAACATTTCTCCAAAATTGATATTTAGTTAACAGGTACTATTTACCTGTGTTTTTGTTTACTTCCTTTTTAAAATAAAGCTGTTTTACATTGACAGTTTTCCAATTGTCTGCAATTTTTCCAGAATCTAAGGATAATTGGAAGATTACTACGAGTACACAATCCTTTATCTGAAATTCCGAAATCTAAAAAGCTCAGAAACTAAAGTTTTTCTCGTGCAGTTTTTTTCTGCATAACAAGGTTGTTTGGTGTGCAAACAGGTGACCCAACTCCACACCCACTCGACCAATGTCACTCAGGTGTGACGCGGCGGCATGGCCCTGCACTGGCAGGTGTCAAATGTGTCTCAGCGCTCGTACTAGTCACACGTGCGTCTCCTCTCCAGTATTTTTTTTATTTCACTGTCAAAATATCATTCATTCCAAAATCTGAAAAATTCCAAATTCCAAAAAACAATGGGCCCCGAGGATTTCGGATCAAGGATTGTGTACCTGTACCAGTGCATTCACGATCTCTGTGGCTACTTTCACTGATATCCCAGAATACATCCCATCGGGTCCAGGGGACTTATTTGTCTTTAACCCCATTTGTTTACCTATCACTTTTTCCCTAGTGATAGTTATTTATTTTCTCTCCATTTGCCCCTTGATTATTTAATATTTTTGGAATGCCATTAGTGTCCTTGACTGTAAAGACTGATGCAAAGTATTTATTCAACTGCTTTGATATTTCCTGATTCCCCACTACTATTTACACAGCTTTGTTTATTTAGGGGTCTATGCTCACTTTGGCCTCTCTCTTCCTTTTTATATGTTTAAAGAAGCTCTCGCTGTCCCTCTTAATATTATTCGCTCTTTATTTGTTTTTGGTCATATTTTGTTATCTCTAACACTTTCTTAATCTACTGGTTTACCACTAATCATTGCCACATTGTACTTTTTTTCATTTATTTGAGACTGTCCCTAATTTCACTGGTTAACCATGGATGGATTATCCCCTTCCTTGAATCTTTCTCATTATGTTGTTTATTTGTTGTGAACCATGAACTATTTTTCGAAATATCTACCATTGCTCCTGCCATCACTATTGTACCCGATATGATTTATACATTAAATACTCGAGGTTCTCTACTCTTTAGACTTTACTACCGTGATATTTTATATCTATAAAAATAAATCATCAGTGTCAACCTTATACTTAACTAGCTTTTTGTTTAAGAAAAGAGAGAAGCAAAAGTCATGGAGACCCAACAAACTGAAAACTTTACCTTTACTTTAAAGACTAGAAATACCTGTATTTACTAGCCCAAGTCACCAATCAGTTTCTTTCTGTGCATTCGTGTCACACTGTGATTCCTAATGTCACTCTGCCACTGGTCTCACTCTGAGCCAGCCTCTCAGTCCATGTCTTTTATCACCTCATACTCACCTCTCTCGGAGAATTTCCCATTGTGAACTTTTAGGACAACATAAGTCCCTGCACTGAATCATCACAGCTGATGCTCTCTGGACCCTCTAGAGCTGGATACTCTAGCACTTTTGCAGTTTAATGCATGGAGCACATGGGAAGTGAGAATGAAGATGGTGTTAGGATTTGTGATCCCAGCAACCAATAGAGGACTGCAAGCTTCCAATAAATTATTGACTTTTCTTTTTCCTTTATGATGCTTTGAAGTCCTTTGAGATTGAACCAACGTATAAGCATGTTGGATGCATGGTTCTAGGTGACCACTCAGGCAATATATACTCTTATATTGCGTTGTACATAGTCAACCATTTTATTGAATGTGCTGGCTGAATTATGACTCAGTGGTTTAGCTGTTTTGTAGTGAGTGTCCTTAAATGAAGTATTTTTGACAGCCTTAATGAGCCAGCGTCTTTTGTTTTAGCTTTCTGCATTTGGCTGGACTGAAATTCATAGATTCATAGAATCATGGAGTTATACAACACAGAAACAGACCCTTCAGCCGAACCAGTCCATGCTGAACCTAATCCCAAACTAACCCAGTCCACCTGCCTACTCCTAGCCCATATCCCTCCAAACCTTTCCTATTCATGAACTTATCCAAGTGTCTTTAAAATGCTGTAACTGTGCCCCCATCCACCACTTCCTCAGGAAGTTTATTCCACTTGCAAACCACCCTCTGTGTAAAAGATTTGCTCCTCATGTCTTTTTAAAATCTCTCTCCCCTCACCTTAAAAATGTGTCCCCAGTCTTGAAATCCCTTATCCGAGGGAAAAGATACCCATCATTAACCCTATCTATACCCCTCATGATTTTATGAACCTCTATAAGGTCACCTGTCAACCTCCGATGCTCCAGTGCAAAAGGTCTCAGCCTATCTAACCTTTCTTTATAACCTTCCATATCTGACAACATTCTGGTAAATCTCTTCTGCACGGTGTAATAATATCCAGCTTAATAATATGGCTGAGGTCAATCTGGATTGGGAGTTCAAATGCAGTACTTTCTGTTTCAGAGACTTACTCTGTAAACTTGTATCTCATGTACAATTCATTAAATTCAGTGTAATAATACTTTAGGAGGTGCTAAATATTTTCACATATGGGAAACACATGTGCACTCTGCAAGCTGGTGATGAACATAAGAATGGATAATTGGTCTGGAGACCAGGAACGTATCCTTGTGAGAGGAAGAGATGTGTACCAAATGTACCAACTGTGGAGCATATTGCTCATTGCCTGTAACTGGCCCAAGACCATCCAAAATGGCGGAGGAGTGTCCGGGAAGGCGTTGAGCACCTTTAGACTTACCATTGGGTACAAAGGGAAGCCAGGCGAAAATAGCACAAGGAACCAGCTATGACAAAAAATGTCCCACCCACCCCTTCCCACGACCACCTTTTGCCCTAAGTGTGGCAGTGTGCAGAAGCCGCATTGAAGTGTACAGCCACCTACGGACTCACTGTGAGAGTGGAAGAGAGTCATCCTCATCTGTGAGGTACAGCCAACGATGATGACTATCTAGGGTTATCTTACAGCAAAGGTTCCTGAAACCTTTGTGCTGACAGAAATCATTTATATGCATTCAAGGAAAGATGGGTTACAGGGTATATTACGTTGTTTCTTATGTACTTGCAGCATCAAATTCAATACTAATTTACTTCAGCTTGGCGAAAAACTTATTTGGCAAAGGAAGATGGCTTTGTCCAAATCAACCCATAAATGAAAGAAAATAAGAGCTCACGTTTACCCTGCACTTCTCACAATCTCAGTATGTTCCAAACACATCTTAGACAACAAGGTACATTTAAAACATTGTCACGACTGTAACGCAAATGCAGCAGCCCATTTAGAGCAATAGAGTCATAGAGATGTGCAGCATGGAAACAGACCCTTCGGTCCAACCCATCCATACCGACCAGATATCCTAAACCAATCAAGTCCCATCTACCAGACCTGGCGCCTATCCTCCAAACCTTCCCTACTCATATACCCAACCAAAGCCTCTTAAATGTTGCAATTATACCAGCCTCCACCACTTCCTCTGGCAGCTCATTCCATACATGTACCACTCTCTGCGTGAAAAAGTTGCCCCTTAGGTCTCTTTTATACCTTTCCCCTCTCACCCTAAACCTATGCCCTCTAGTTCTGGACTCCCCGACCCTAGGGAAAATACTTTGTCTATTTATCCTATCCATGCCCCTCATAATTTTGTAAACCTCTATAAGGTCACTCCTCAGCCTCTGATGCTCAAGGGAAAACTGCCCTAGCCTGTTCAGCCTCTCCCTATAGCTCAAATCCTCCAACCCTGGCAATATCCTTGTAAATCTTTTCTGAATCCTTTCAAGTTTCACAACATCTTTCCGATAGGAAGGAGACCAGAATTACACGCAATATTCCAACAGTGGCCTAACCAATGTCCTGTACAGCCGCAACATGACCTCCCAACTCCTGTACTCAATACTCTGACCAATAAAGGAAAGCATACCAAACGCCTTCTTCACTTCCTATTTACCTGTGACTCCACTTTCAAGGAGCTATGAACCTGCACTCCAAGGTCTCTTTGTTCAGCAACACTCTCTAGGACCTTACCATTAAGTGTATAAGTCCTGCTCTTACTTGCTTTCCCAAAATGCAGCACCTCACATTTATCTGAATTAAACTCCATCTGCCACTTCTCAGCCCATTGGCCCATCTGGTCCAGATCCTATTGTAATCTGAGGTAACCCTCTTCGCTGTCCACTACACCTCCAATTTTGGTGTCATCTGCAAACTTACTAACTGTATCTCTTATGCTCACATCCAAATCATTTATGTAAGTGACAAAAAGAGAGGACCCAGCACTGATCCTTTTGGCACTCCACTGGTCACAGGCCTCCAGTTTGGAAAAACAACCCTCCACCACCATCCTCTGTCTTCTACCTTTGAGCCAGTTCTGTATCCAAATGGCTAGTTCTCCCTGTATTCCATGAGATCTAACCTTGCTGATCAGTCTCCCATGGGGAACCTTGTCGAACGCTTTACTGAAGATTGTGTACAGAGAGATCACAGAAGGACAACTCAGATTAATGACCAAAAAATCTGTGATAGTAATGTTGTTTCAGAGTTAGTATTGGTCAGGAGGATGGAGAGAATCTCTCTGCTTTACTCCCATCAGTGTCATTGGAACCTTTTACATCCACTAGAGAGGGCAAACAGGATATTGGTTTAAAGACTCACCTGAAAGTTAAGCCTCTATCTCTTTTGCACAGAAGAATAGAGGTTTATAAAATCATTGGATGAATAGTCAAGGTCTTTTTCCAAGGTACGGTGTCCAAAATGAGAGAACATAGGTTTAAGGTGAGGGGAAAGATTTTAAAAGGACCTGAGGGGTACATATATGGGATGAGCTACCAGACAAGGCTGGTACAAGTGCAAGATTTGAATGGCGTATGAATGGGTTTATGAATAGGAAGGGTTTAGAGAGATACGGGCCACATCTTGGCAAATGGGACTAGATCAGATTAGGATGTCTGGTCAGCATGGGCAAATTGGACTGAAGGGTCTGTTCCCATGCTATATAGGATCATGGATTCATAGAGATGTACAGCACAGAAAAAGACCCTTCGGTGCAACTCGACCATGCAGACTAGCTATCCCACCACATCTAGGTAAAAACAATGACTGCAGATGCTGGAAACCAGATTCTGGATTAGTGGTGCTGCCCCATTTAGTCCCACCTGCCAGCACCCGGATCATATCCCTCCAAACCCTTCCTATTCATATACCCATCCAGGTGCCTTTTAAATGTTGCAATTGTACTAGTCTCCACCACTTCCTCTGGCAGCTCTTTCCATACACGTACTTCCCTCTGCGTGAAACAGTTACCCTTTAGGTCTCTTTTATATCTTTCCCCTCTCACCCTAAACCTATGCCCTCTAGTTCTGGACTCCGCAACCCCAGGGAAAAGACTTTGTCTATTTATCCTATCCATGCCCCTCATGATTTTGTAAACCTCTATAAGGTCACCCCTCAGCCTCTGACACTCCAGGGAAAACAGCCCTAGTCTGTTCAACCTCTCTATATAGCTCAACTCCTCCAATCCTGCCAACATACTTGTAAATCTTTTCTGAACCCTTTCAAGTTTCACAACATCTTTCCGATAGGAAGGAGACCAGAATTGCACGCAATATTCCAACAGTGGCCCAACCAATGTCCTGTGCAGCCTCAACATGACCTCCCAACTCCTGTACTAAATACTCTGACCAATAAAGGAAAGCATACCAAATGCCATCTTCATTATCTTATCTACCTGTGACTCCACTTTCAAAGAGCTATGAACCTGCACTCCAAGGTCTCTTTGTTTAGCAACACTCCCGAGGACCTTACCATTAAGTGTATAAGTCCTGCTAAGATTTCCTTTCCCAAAATGCAGCACCTCACATTTATCTGAATTAAACTCCATCTGCCACTTCTCAGTCCATTGGCCCATCTGAACAAGATCCCGTTGTAATCTGAGGTAACCCTCTTCGCTGTCCACTACATCACCAAATTTGGTGTCATCTGCAAATTTACTAACTATACCTCTTATGCACACATCCAAGTCATTTATATAAATGCCAAAAAGAAGTGGACCCAGCACCGATCCTTGTGGCACTCCACTGGTCACAGGCCTCCAGTCTGAAAAACAACCCGCCACCGCCACCCTGTGTCTTCTACCTTTGAGCCAGTTCTGTATCCAAATGGCTAGTTCTCCCTGTATTCCGTGATATCTAACCTTGCGAACCAGTCTCCTATGGGGAACCTTATCGAACTCCTTGTTGTCCATATAGAAGTCCATATAGATCACATCTACTGCTCTGCCCTCATCAATCCTCTTTGTTACTTCTTCAAAAAACTCAATCAAGTTTGTGAGACATGATTTCCCACGTACAAAGCCATGTTGACTATCTTAATCAGTCCTTGCCTTTCCAAATGCATGTACATCCTGTCCCTCAGGATTCCCTCCAACAACTTCCCAACACTGACATCAGGCTCAGTGGTCTATAGTTCCCTGGCTTGTCCTTACCACCTTTTGTATGTAGTGGCACCACGTTCACCAAACTCCAGTCTTCCGGCACCTCACCTGTGACTATCAATGACAGAAATATTTCAGTAAGAGACCCAGCAATCACTTCCCAAGCCTCCTGCTGAGTTCTAGGGTACCCCTGATCAGGTCATGGGGATTTATCCACTTTTATATGTTTCAAGACTTCCAGCACTCCCTCCTCTGTAATATGGACATATTTCAAGATGTCACCATCTATTTCCCCACTTTCTATATGATACGTGTCCTCAAGGCCCTGGTGACAGACCTGAGTCTGATTACAATGTGACCAAAGCTAAGCAAAGCTTAAGAGTCAACTGTGGGGATACATTTTCCTGTTTCTGTATGAATGGGAAAAGCTCACAAACCAATTTCACTTACTTTCTGTGACTCAGAGTTGAAGGCAATACCTTGTTATCAGGGACATCGTTGCCATCGAGACATGTTATAACTTTGGTGCATCTTCATTCTTATGTTAAATTTATTCTTGGCTTCTATCTCAGGCTACTATTAGTGTGAGCCTTAATTTCTCATGTCCCAAGGAGTTTCATTTCTGCTACTAATTCGATCAATTAGTGTACTCAAGGATCAAACAAAAACCCTTCTCAGCTGGATTTAGTCACATGCCTCCATGTGATGTTCTACGTCTTCAGATGATACCAGAATAACACTGCGTTAGATTTAAAGTATTATATGTGTTAAATAACAAATGTATTAGGAAATAATAGCATACACAGATCATTTCATTAAACTTTGTATGAAGTTGAAAATAATAAATGGTTTGCAGTGTCTGCATTAATCTTCCTGCCCTTTGCATACTTCCAGTTCATAGAAGACACATTTACAATCTTTAAATCACCAGCTTCATCAAAGAATTTCTTTACACAACTTAATGAGATCCATTTTGTACTGAAATTTACCAGTGAAATGCAGCAATCAAACAGGCTCCCTTTCCTCGACGTTATAGTTAAGGTACCTACCAATAGGTTTACAACTACTGAAGAAGGGTCGCCAGGGTAGAGCCCTAGCCATTTGCTTACTATGTAAGTTCAATACTGAGATAGGGTAACACAAAACTATCTCGTCTGATGGCTCCGCGATCAAATCATCACTTGCTTTATATCACAAAAACTCAAGAAAGTGTCTCTCTTCACCAATTTTGGCCCTGAGTGGTGCCCTCTCTACCTTAGAATACTCCAGAAGGGGAAGGGGTCTTAAAAAATTGAACCACAGGTAAAATTATAGTCTCACACAAACCCATAAGTGGTTTTCTCTACTGACAACCATCAAGCGAAAAAGATATTTTGCCGATCACACATGAGTGATGTGTTGTATGAGCTTCAATGCTAGCCTGATGCCAGTTATGTAGGCATTACCTCCCATTGACTGGTGGACAGTAGCTCTGAAGAAGGGCTAATGCCCGAAACGTCGATTCTCCTGCTCCTTGGATGCTGCCTGACCTGCTGTCTTTTTCCAGCAACACATTTTCAGCAATTCTGTTCTCAAACAAGTTTAATTTGTGAGACTCCATTATATCCAGGAAAGTTGTAAAAAACTACATTAAACTACAAAAAGAGGGAAAACCATCAGTAAAGTAGCAAAGCAGAGAAAAAATAGTATTACTACAAAATAAAAATCATTTTAGGACATCAGATATTGTATACCAGGAAGATTTAATTTCAGAGAAGCGCTGAAGAAAATACAAATTGGATATCGTGGAGATAACTGTTCTTGAATTAGAATATCTTCTAAACTGATACTAAATCAGAAGCTGAACAAGTAAACACATTTCTGTAAATACATATAACTGGGAGTATAGCAGTTGATGCTATTGCTCATCAAGAGGTAAAAGGTAAAATAAGCAACGGATATAATCAAAGTGGTCTGAAAGCTCTTGACAATCTTTTCAGCTTAGAACAAATAAAATGCTTGAAAGATCATGGATTAACAGAAGAAAACTGTGCCAAGGGGAATCAGTTGATGACTTCATTAATGATCTCAACAGACTGATGGAGGAATCTTTGGAATACATTCATTTTTCATAGTAGAAAACCACAAAAGACTCTGAATAAACCAATGCAGTGTGAAGCACAGACATTGAACACTTGCCAGAGTAGTTGCCAATGTTGTGGAACAAAGAAACCTCACCGATGTGAAGAATGACCAGTTATTGGAACCAAATGATTTTATTGTAAAACAATAGAATACTTTCAGAACATGTGTCAGAGCACAACACAGTCACAAAAAAGCAAAACAAAACAAAAACCAAAAACTAACCATACAAAGAGGTAAACGAGTAGAAAGGTCAATAAAAGACAAGCCTAATGTTTTCATTTGGAAAATCAGTGAGCCAGGCCAAGTACTTAAAGAAACAATCATTTATGTGAAGCTAGTTTGCAGAAATGAAAAGAATTGGTATTGCTTCCCTAGTCATCAAAACAACAAAGTGGTGTTTAGGCATGGTTCCTGTACCCAACTATATTGATACTGTTGAAATTTCTGTTATAGAGTCATGGAGTAATAGAGATGTACAGCACGGAAACAGACCCTTAGGTCCAACTTGTCCAGACCAGAATCTAGTCCCATTTGCCAGGATTTAGCCCATATCCCTCAAAATCCCTCTATTTATATACCCATCCAGATGCCTTTTAAATGTTGCAATTATACCAGCCTCCACCACTTCCTCTGGCAGCTCATTCCATACACGTACCACCCTCACGTAAACCAATGCCCTCTTGTTCTGGACTCCCCAACCCCAGGGAAAAGACTTTGTCTATTTAGCCTATCCATGCCACTCATGATTTTATAAACCTCTGTAAGGTCACCCCTCAGCCTTTGACGCTCCAGGGAAAACAGTCCCAGCCTATTCAGTCTCTCCCCATAACCCAAATCCTCTAACCGTGGCAACATTCTTGTAAATCTTTTCTGACCCCTTTCACGTTTCACAACATCTTTCCAATAGAAGGGAGACTAGAATTGCATGCAATATTCCAAAAATGGCCTAATCAATGTTCTGTACAGCCACAAATGACCTCCCAACTCCTGTACTCAATGATCTGGCCAATAAATGAAAGCATACCAAAAGCCTTCTTCACTGTCCTATCTACCTGCGTCTCTTTGTTCATCAGCACTCCCCAGGACCTTAACATTAAGTGTCTCAGCCCTGCTCCGATTTGCTTTTCCAAAATGCAGCACCTCGCATTTATCTAAATTAAAATCTATCTGCCACTCCTCAGCCCATTGGCCCATCTGATCAAGATCTCATTGTACTTTGAGGTAACCTTCTTTGCTATCCACCATACCTCCAATTGTGGTGTCATCTGTAAACTTAGTAACTATACCTCCTATGCTCACATCCAAATCATTTATATAAATGATGAAAAGCAGTGGACCCAGCACTGATCCTTGTGGCACAGCACTGTTCGGCCTTACACAACTGAGCAAGGCAGTAATAAGAGAAATTCATCCATATTCCTGGTTGATGAAAGTTTAACTAAAGGCTAAACTATTCAAAATCATAATTTTGATGACACTCAATGCAAATGGTGGATTTTGATAAGTATCACTGCATGAATAATTACGATTTCTTACCATGATTACAGCTTCTTTTTGAAGATTTTGTTTGAACAGATTGGTGTTTTGCTTTTCCTGCAGCCATATTCCAATGAACAATGCCAAACATTTTGTAAGATCTTTGTAGAGTCGTACACCACGTGGAAGACATACTAATCTATAGGACTACGGTTCAAGATCATGATCAGAGACTGCATGCTGTGTTAAAGCCTCCACAAGAAGATGCTCTCACAGATAATGACGTGAATTCTCCAAAGAATCTATTAATATTTTGGGAAATGTTGTCAACAGTGAAGGTACATTGTCTGATCTTAAGAAAACTAAAACCAGTTTTGAGTTCCTCAATCCAGGATCTTCAAAGGTTCATGTGTTTGGTAAATCAGAGGTAAACATTTTGTCCAACCCAACAACATTATAGAACCTTGCAACAATGGTCAAGAAGAAAGGAGGCTGGTGTTGGAAACCTCATCATTGAATGCTTTTCAGAAGTTTAAGAAAATATTGATATCTACAGATGTTTTAACAATAAGTAAGTTTTCCTGTCCAACTTACTTCACCAATCAATATTGAGGGGAAGCTGCATAGATGTGCTCCCCAGAATAATGGTTGACTACTTAACCTATCCTAATATCAGTTTCATCGAAGAAGTCAGGTCATACACCTAGTAGTACAGATATTGCACCAATTAATCGGCACATCAAAGGGCCAGTGTGACCATGGAAATGTATTTTGAGCACAGGAAACATTTTACCATTGATATTAATATATAGTGTACGATGAATAACTGGCGTTCCCAGCTTCAGTTGAGAGGACACCTTGGGGAAATTGAACCCTGGACACTTGGTAATAACTCAATGAAAGGTCAGAGCTCAGACACCAGTACAGTGGCCTGGGATCTTCAGGGACATGAAGGAACTCATTGCCAATTGTCAGACATCTGCCATCTGCAGCTAAAATCAAAGAGCTCATTAATACCCAGCAAGTTCCCAAGTAAACCGTGGGAACATTACAGATATAGATTTGTTCGCATTCGATGTAAGGTCATCAATTACTTATCCACAAGGGTAGTGTTGAAGAAATTACATAAAACAAATAACTCTCTTCAGACGGTACCTTCTATGCACAGTATCTATGATTTGGTTGGTTCGGTCAACAGGCAAGTGAGCTAAGTCCCTGCTAAATCTGAGCATGTGACAATCTCCCTGTAGTATCCACAACCTAACATTAATGTTGAATAGGGACTCAAATGGTTAAATTGCTCTCGAAGATGAGTTCCAATTTCTACACTATGCTATTGAATTATACCTCCACTCAGCTTTAATGTGATCTGAGTTATTGATGGGCAGGAAGCTGAAGAATCAGCCCACGTCTTGCCTTGGAAATTAGTTCTGCATTTATGCTTCATGATTACTGATATTACAAGACGTGCCTTTAAGAAGGATTTGTTCTGTCATGTTCTTTTGAAAGCAAGTATTGTGAACTTAGAACAGGGCTGTCCACTCTGAGACCAGAAAGCTACCTTTTTTTTTCAAAGTTGCAAGAATCGAAGCAGCATGATAGAGTGGGATCAAGCTCTAACAGAACCAAGATTTCAGTTTTAGCCTTCAGTAGTTTCTGGGGTCTTGAAGCTGTCATTAAAGCTGTCATTCCCCTAGCTGTTTCAGCTAAAAGCTTGTGTTCTATTCCTGCTGCTAGAATTGCATGTGAGACAAACTATTTTGCTGACTTTGCCTTTCTCAAGGGTGTGTTTATGAGATGTTACTATATTAGAGTGAGTTGCAGTTTAGTAGTTTAATAATCTATTATTCTGCTAAGTTTTTCAGTCGAGTTAAGTTAATCCAATTCTTCTTTTCTATTTAACTATAGTGTAAAAAGAAAGTGCGTTTTGCTTCAAATCTCTTAGTTTGACCAATCAAATTGCAGCTGGAACACAATGCCTTACACTTGCCTTTAAAAATAAGAAAAGTTGACGTGTAGGCTATCTTTTTAATATAAACTGAGGGGGTTTGGTCTGGTCCAAAATAAATTAGTGGCTCTTGTTGGGATCAAAGTCTCCAATTTCAGATTGAGTTTAGAATTATTGGATTCAAAGAGAGTGAGTGGTGAGTGCTAATGTTCTCTTTTCAGGTATTGCATTCAGTTGATAAACATTGTGCAATAATGGCTCTTTCAGTCACTAAGAGCTTCCAGACAATGGAGGAAGTCACTTCAGGAGTTTTAGACAAAGTGAGCAAGGCAAAGCTTTGGGAATTGGTAGACAAACTGGAGTTGGGATTGTCTTTATCTGTGCAAAAAGGAGAGATAATTGCAGCAATAGCTCAACATTTATGATTGCAAGAAATGCACTTGGAATCTTTCAAACTGGCTAAACTTTAATTGTAAATGAAGCAGTTTGAATTTAAGGCAATGGCAAGGGAAAAAGAATGAATAGCACTGGCAGAACAAAAAGACAAGGAAACAAAACAGTTTGAATAACAATTAAAAGCAAAGAAAGGGAGAAAGAGTTTTTGAACTTTGGAGGTTGGAACTGAAAACTCAAAGTTGACTTAAGATGGTGGAGGTAGGGGGAAAAGAGGAGTAGTGATGGGGACAGTGTTGGGAGCCATCACAACTTAGCCAAAGGCCTGGTGGGAACATATTTAAATATCACAAATATTGCCTAAGTTCGATGAAACGTTTGTTGAAGTCTATTTCGTTTCATTTGAAAAAATGGCTAAACAAATGAAATGGCCAGTGACCATATGGGTATTATTGTTGCAAAACAAAGTTGGTAGATCGAGCTTATGACGTATTTGCATCACTATCAGAAGAGGTATCTGGGGAGTATGATGAAGTGAAAAAAGCCATTTTAAGTATATATGAACTAGTGCTAGAAGCCTACAAACATTTTCGGAATCTAAGGAGGGAACCTCCTCAAATATACATTGAGTTTTTACATTAGAATCCCCACATTGTTGAAACAGGCCCTTCGGCCCAACACGTCCACACCAACACTCCGGCGAGTAACCCACCCAGACCCATTCCCCCCTACCTTATTATTTACCCCTGACTAATGCACCTAACCTACACATCCCAGAACACTATGGGGCATTTTACCACAGCCAATTCATCTAACCTACACATCTTTGACTGTGGGAGGAAACCAGAGCACTCAGAAGAAACCCACGCAGACACGGGGAAAATGTGAAAACACACAATCTGGAATCGACCCCAGATCCAGAATCGACCCCAGGTCCCTGGTGCTGTGACGCAGCAATGCTAACCACTGAGCCACCATGCCACCCTTTGAAAGGATCAAACTAAGTAATTTTGGTAGGTAGATAAGCGCATTGAAAATAGATCAAACATATGATGCTTTTCGAGGGTTGATTATTTTGGAAGGGTTAACAAATTTTTGAAATAGTGAGAAGTCATGTAGAAAAGCAGAGAGTTAAAACTGCAAGATTAGCAGCAGAAATGGTAGGTAATTCAGACTTGGTTCATAAATCAAAGTTTGGCTTCTGGCATCAATTTCAATCTGTGTGGGATAGTAACTGAAGAAAAGAGAAATCCTCAGGTGGTAAGGGAAAAGGGGATCTCATGAAAGATCGTAAAAATAGTTTACCACAGAGTAAAAAGGAAACCTATGAGTGGAATAGTGAAGTAAACAAGCTCAGGTACTTTCATTGTAAATGCAGTGTTGGTGGTTTAGAAAAAAACCGCGAGGAAGATGGATGTGGGAAAACAGGATAAGCCAGTGAGTTTTGTTGAAGTAAAGGAAAAAAACAGTGGAAACTACCAAGTTGCAAAAGAATCTACGACCTGGTTAGGGGTTGGTTGAGAAGAAATAATTTACTTGTGTTGGTAAGGTTTATTCATGTATGCCAGAAGGAGGTGGTAAAGGAATTAAAATTTTAAGAGATACAGGAGCAAGTCAATCTTTGATCGTGAAAAATGAGGAGATATGCAATTCTGAAGGTCTATTGCCAGAAAAGATGGTAATATGTGGAATTCATGGTGAGAAGAATAATGTTCCATTATATAAAGTGAGGTTGGAAAGTCCAGTGAAGAGTGATGAAATGGTGGTAGGGGTAATTCTCGGTTCCGGAAATTCAGTTTATCCGAGGTAATGATACAGCTGGATCACAAATGGGAGTAATGCCTCCTGTGGTCGAAGAGCCAGTGGAAAGTCAGATAACTGACTTGCAGGAAGTATACAGGTTTTTTTCCTGACTGTGTGGTAACAAGGTCACAACACTGCAGGTTGAAACGGATGGAGAAAACAAGGAATTAAGATAAGGAAGTTGAAGTTTAATTATCAGAAACACTGTTCGCAGCAAACTGCCCAGCCTCCAGGACAACATTGATCACAACACTTTACAACCCTGCCATAGCAATCACTGCAAGACGTATCAGAGTGTCAATGTGAATACCCCCATTACATGTGGGGACACCACCCACCATGTATAGAGCAGATACTCATTTGGCCTCAGATCTTTGGGTGACCATCCTCCAAGGCAGACTGCAGAAAATGCAACAACGCAGAGTGGCTGAGCAGAGACTGATAGCCAAGTTCTGTACCTGTGAAGATGGCCTCAACCAGGACCCGTGGTTCATGTCACATTAGAAGTGACCCCACTACACTGTGCACTATACACTCTCACACACATATTCACCCACAAGCATGTATACACACACATTCTCACAAACGATCACACTCACACATGCCTACAGACCCTCTCTCATATCACCGCTCTCTCTCTCTCACACACACACTCACCCGCGCACACTCTCACATGAATATACTCTGTCACACATGCACACATACTCTATCAAGCGGACATACGCGCACACAGACACATGTTTATGGAGTGAATTTTCATTTGCAAATTCGCAAAATAGATAATTTCTACTTCGTTCAAAAAGTATGCAGTCAGTCAATGTGACATTTTATAATTTCCTACTTTGGAAATAAACCCAGCCTGACTCAAGAGACATTTTCTAACCTCACACCTTTAATGCATTGTCTGACCTGAGATGTCACCTTTTTCTATCCACTTAAAATATCTTGGAGCTGTGACTTCAAAGATATTCTGGGATTTACATATTAATCAATTGAAATCTGCATCCCCCTTCTCAGTGATTAAAGAGTTAACAGCAATCTAGATTTGTCTAATACTTTGCATCAGTTGTTTGACACTTTAATCTTTTACTTATAAATTCTGTGCCCTTGACTAGCTACTTGACAAAGGAGCAGTGCTCGAAAATCTTGTCTTTTCAAAGCAGCCTGTTGAACTATCACCTGGTATTGTGTGATTTTTAACTTTGTTATGGACCAGGCCAGAAATCCTCTAAATATTTTAAGATGGTAGCCCCGACCCTAACTTTTATTTTAAAAGGCAGATATAAAGTGGATATTCCGGGATGGGCAAACCACTGGGCTTCAAGCAAAACAGAATTTATTTACACATTATGGTTGAAACGCAAATGAAAGAAAACAGAATTTAGAATAACTTAATTATTTGAAAACCCAATCGGCTCAAAATTGCAACTTAACAAAGCTGTTCCAATTCTCACAATATCCCATAAGCACATCCCTTATCAAAAGGTACATTCAAACCCGGATTCTTACAGACAGGAGAGGTTTCAAAGAGAAAGTTCAGGCAAGAAACATCTGTTGAAGCATGGAACCTCTTTCCACTGTAGCTGCTTCTCTAGATCCCCAGCAGTTTTTGACTGCCTGCTAAAACCAAACCAAACTAGAAATAATCTGAACTGGGTGTACTGGCCATTCCCCTTTCATTTTGCAACTGGTTTAAAAAAAAAACCCAAAGGCCTCCTTTGATTGTTGACTTAGGCAGAGTCTGTTGGCCATTTCAGCACCACTGACTTTACAACCACTCTTGATAAAAACCAAAGACAAAATAAACTTGTTAAAGGGGCAGCATTGGCACACCTTCCTCTTAAGAAAAAATAGCCATCAATAGACAAAGATGGCTTTGTTTTAAAACCTCTTAGTCGTCCACTGTTTGTACACTACAGTACATATAAATTACATTCACGACATCCACACAAACATGCACTATTACATTCTAAATCAGTCTGTTTACTCCTGCCACCGAATGCCTCCATTACTAATCCCAGTCTCGACAATGTGACGTCAATCACATTTTCTCACCCTACCACATGCACAATTTGCAAATTGAATGACTGCAATAATATGCTCCATCTAAACAGTCTGAAATTTGCGTCCTTAAATTTCTCCAAAACCATTAATGGGTTATGATCATGATATATGATTGTCTCAGACACATTACTGGCAACATAAATGAAATGTTGCAACACCAACACTAAGCTCAAAGTCTTCTTCTCAACTGTCAAATATTTCTGTTTAGAATGTTCAATTTCCTGGAGAGATACACAATAGGTTTTTCTATCTTCTCGTTGTCTTCCTGCAAGAGCACAGCACCAACATCACTCGCATCGATAGCCACATTGAATGGTTTTGCGTAATTAAGTGTGGCTAATATTGGGGCAGTGGCTACAGCAGTCTTCAGACTATCAAATGCCTTTTAACAATCTGTTGTCTTCTGAAACTTCTTGCTCTTCTTTAGTAATTCAATTAATGGAGCAGCCATTCTGCTAAAATTTCCATTAAAACCAATTCAATCTCAGGAGTCATAATACCGCCTTCTTCATCGATGGCATGGCAAACTCCACAATAACCCTTGGACAGATGGCCTCACAGAATGTCCAATAACATAGGATCATAGAGTCATAGAGATGTACAGCATGGCCCGGAAAGGTCACTTGGGCTTTGGTAAATTCACTCTTAGCCACGTTTATCACCATTTTAAAGATAGTAGCACTCAGGGATACATTCAGATTCTTCTTCTGTGTATGATTTTTTGATACAACTGCCTCAGTTTTTCATCCTTCTGTTGTAACTCAGTTAATTTCTCTAAGCTAAAGATATCCATATTGTCTTCCACCTGTTCCTGATTTCTCCTCCTGCTAGTGAATTTGTGACCTCATTATCACACGGTCAGGAAAAATCCCAGGATATGTTTCTTGTAATACCTCAGTTGCCTGATTTTCCATTGGCTTTTCAACCACAGTAGGTAGCACTCTAACCTGTGTCACAACTATGTTGTTAGCAAGAACAAATTGGATTCCTGGAGTTGAGACTTCTTCCAGTACTCCTCCCACCACTTCTCCACTTTTCACTCTATATTCTAATCTCACTCGATATAGTTGTGCACTTCTTGTCTCGCCATGAATTCCATGTACTGGCACTTTTTCTGGCAATAATTCTTCAGGTTACGTATTCCCTCATCTCTCAATATCAAACATTGAATTGAAATGAAGCCATACCTCTTGATACCGTAACTTCTTTACCTGTTGTTCCTGACCTATGCGAGTAAATCTTACCTTTGAATGTAAATGGCTTAAGAAGATCTGGTGCTTCCTTCCTAACCAACTTCTGACCAGGTTGTACATTCTGTGCAGCTTTATAGCCTCCACTGTGCTTTCCTTTACTCCAACAAAATTCACTGGCTTATCCTGTTTTCCCACAGCTGTCTTCCCAGTGCTTTTTCTAACCCACCCACCAATGCTAACTTCATGTGGCCTACTTTATTGCATTCAAAACACCAGTATTTTTTAACTTCTCTTTCCCCTTCATGGGTTTCCTTTTTGTCCTGTGTTAAGTTATCCTTATGATCTTCACTGAGATCTACCTTTCCCTTACCACTTGAGGATTTCTCTTTTCCCTAATTTCTATCCCTCATGGATTGAAATTGAAATAAACCAACTCTAAATCATCAGCCATTTCAATTGCTATTCTTGCTGTTTTAACTCTCTGCTCTTCCACATTAGGTCTCACTGCCTCAGGAAGTGAATTTTTGAACTCCTACGAAATAATTGCCTCTCTAAGAGCGTCATATGTTTGCTCTATTTTTAATGCCCTTATCCGCTTATCAAAATTGCTTTGTTTCGTCCTTTCAAACTCAAAGTGTTTTTGACCAGAGTCCCTCTTTAGATTCCTGAAATATTGACAATAGGCTTCTGGCACTAGCTCATATGCACCTAAGTTGGCTTTCTTCACCTCCTCATATTGCCCGAATACCTCCTCTGACTGTTACCTCACCAGCTCTACCTACCAACTTTGTTTAGATTAACAAAATGCCACTTCATTTGTTTAGCCAACTTCTAAAAAAAAGTCTCCTACATCTTTCTCATCAAATTTAGGCAATGCTTGGAAAGATTTAAGCTGATTCCCACCAAGCCTTTGGTGACGATGGGTTTGTTCATCCTCACTATCTTCCTCACTCCTCTACCTTCACCTCCAGCCTTTTAAGCCAACTTTCCTGTCTAAGTGCCAATTTATGAAGTTCAATCTCCTCTCTTTCTCCTTTTCCTCTCTCTCTTTCTCCCTTTTATCTCCCTCTTCTTTTCTTTTTGTTCTGCTAAAGCAATTCTGTCCTGTTCTTTTCCTCTTTCCTCTGCTTTTAAACTTAATTCAAACAGTTTCATTTCTTTTTCTCTTTTTTTCCTTTTGCGTCTAACTCAAGCTGTTTTATTTTCAGTTGAATTTTAGCCATTTGCAAAGATTCTGATGGCATTTCCAGCAAACTTAAATGCCAAGCTATTGCTACAATTACATTTCATTTTCTCATGGATGAAGGTAACTCCAACTCCAGCTAGTCTGCCAATTCCATCAGCTTTACTTTGTTTACCTGTGGTAAAACCTCTAAAGTCATTTCTTCCGTCCCCAGAAAAGAGCCATTACTACACCAAGCACTCCTTAAGCTAACCGAATTCAACACCCAGAACAAAAGACACAATGACCAAATACTTGCTGCCTTTGAGTCCAACAACTCTAATCCTAAATTGGAACTATAGAACAAATCTCGCCAAGAATGCCTAATCTGTTATGGACCAGGCCAGACCACCTCTAAATATTTTAAGAAGATAGCCCAGACCCTAACTTTTATTTTTCAAAAGGCAGATGGAAAGTGCATATTCCAGGAGTGATGCAGCTCATCAAACCACTTGGCTTCAAGCAAAATAGAATTTATTTACACATTATGGTTGAAACGCAAACAAAAGTAAACAGAATTTAGAATAACTTAATCATTTGAAAACCCAATCCACTCAAAATTGCAACTTAACAAAGCTGTTCCAATTCCCACAACATTCCATAAACACATCCCTTGGCAAAAGGTAAATTCAGACCCAGGTTCTTACAAGCAGGAGAGGTTTCAAATAGGAATGTCACAGACAAGAAACATCTGTTGAAGCATTGAACCTCTTTCCACTGTAGCTGCTTCTCTAGGTCCCCAGCAGTTTTTGACTGCCTGCTAAAACCAAACCAAACTAAAAATAATCTGAACTGGGAGTACTGGCCATACCCTTTCATTGATTTAAAAAACCTAAAGGCCTCCTTTGATTGTTGACTTAGGCAGAGTCTGTTGGCCATTTCAGCACCACTGACTTTACAACCGCTCTTGAAAAAAAACCAAAGACCAAATAACCTTGTTAAAAGGGCAGCATTGTCACAACTTTGTCCACCCCAGTCCAACGCTGGTACCTCCATAGCAGAAACTATGCTTGATCAAATGGTTGGGAAAATAAAAAGAACAGGTGGAGGACAAAGTGGATATTTTTAGTTCAGGGAAGCTAGCTGAATTACAACAAAAAGATTAAAAACTAAGGCAGTTGTATCAAAACGTATATACAGAAGAATATCTGAGTATATCCCAGAGTGTTATTATATTAAAAATGAAGTTTTGATGAGAAAATGGAGACCATCACATATTCAGCCAGACTAAAATTGGACAGAAGTCCATCAAGTTGCATTATCAGTGGGTTACAGAAAGAGAGTGTTGTGGGTGGCACATGAATTAAACGTAGGAGGTCATTCGAGAGTAAGGAAAACTAAAGCTAAAGTACAACGACATTTCATTTGGCCCGGACAGCATTAGCATGGGGTTGACTTTTGTGGGTGTGAAATGTGTTACTGGAAAAGCGCAGCAGGTCAGGCAGCATCCAAGGAGCAGGAGAATCGATGTTTCGGGCATAAGCCCTTCTTCAGGAATGAGGAGGGTGTATCATAGGTGTCAGGTAATAAGGTCGTTGGACATGGACAGATGACCCCATGGGCTGTGAAAACAAAGGCTTTTGAGAAATTTTCCATACCATCGATGAAAAGGGAAGTATTACAATTCCTGGGACTGAGTGTTTTCATACCAAAATTTTGAAAATTCGAACCAGATTTTAGCAGTGTTGCTGCTCCACTGACTGACCTGAAGAAAATTTCAGAGGACAGAAGGATGTCAGAAGGCATTTGACAGCCTGAAAGCTGCTTTAACCACTGCCCTAGCGTTAGCCACATCAAACTATGAGAAACTATTCAAGGTGGCTGATTATGTGAGTGATGTGGGTGTTAATGTTGTACTCTGACAAGGTGACAAAGAGAGACCAGAAAGACCTGTTGGGTGCTTTTCCAAAAAGCTAAATATTCATCAACAGAAATGTTCCGCAATTGAGAGAGACCTTAGGTTTGGTGTTGGTGTTGCAACATTTCAACATTTATGTTGCCAGTATTGGATCTGAGACAATTGTATGTACTGATCACAATCCCTTAAGGCTTTTGGAAAAAATCAAGGATTAAAAATTCCAGACTACTTGGATGGTGCTTATTATCGCAACCATTCAATTTAAAAATTATGTGTGGCAATACAAAAGAACATAATTGCCAACAAATTGTTGCAACTTTGGTAAGTGAAGATAGAGGTGTTCAGTGACAGGCAAAAAAGTGGACAGAAATAGACTGTAGTATTGAATGTTTGCATGCTTAGAGAGAATGTAATGCATACGTATTATAGTGTACTAAGGGTGGGTTCTCTTTCTGCTGTTTAAATTACAATCTATGTTACTGAATTTGCCTTTACCAAGGGTGTGTTTATAGGATATTACTATATTGAAATAGATTCTGTTTAGTAACTAAATAATGTATTACTCTGTTAAGTTTTTTTCAACAGAGTAAAGTTATTTCAATTCCTTTTTTTAAACTCATATTATAAAAAAAAGTGTGTTTTGCTTCAATCCTGGTGGTTTGACCAATCAAATTGCATCCGGAACACAACACCTTACAGTTATCTTTAAAAATAAGAAATGTTGCAGTCCAGGCTATTTCTTTATTTATTTTGAGGGGGTTTAGTCTAGTCTACAACACCAAGCAGTACACGGTGAAGGGCTATCTCATTGTGCTCAATGATCAACAGTTTACAATAATGCCGAGTAAGGAACAGTGCAACGGAAAGGGATCAGAAATTTAAGCAGAGAAACAGGGTATGATTGTCCATGGAAGTGCAAACAAATGGAAATCGAACATCCCTTCACACTGTGAAAGTATAAAGGAACCATGGAAGCTTTTCCCATTATGCTTGGGCCATCCTCAGAATTTGACTAGATTGACCCCAACTGGGATGGC
Organism: Chiloscyllium punctatum; assembly: GCF_047496795.1. Classification (NCBI taxonomy): domain Eukaryota; kingdom Metazoa; phylum Chordata; class Chondrichthyes; order Orectolobiformes; family Hemiscylliidae; genus Chiloscyllium; species Chiloscyllium punctatum. Next base: position 58,795,201 of record NC_092775.1, read on the forward strand.
AAAAATGCAAGACCCATTCCCCACCGATGTGTAAGAATTTCCTGCCCTAGACTGCCCACCCTGGAGAAGATGTGTCCATGAAAGTGCCAACCCTCTCAAACCTCCCCGATAGGCCCAGATAGAGGCCAAGCACAACAGTGGACGGAGCCAGCAAATGCCCAGGCATTTGACCCACCAACCTCTTCAAACACCATCTGCCTTACATGTGGCAGGGAATATAGATCCAGCATTGGACAATTTAGTCATTTCAGGACTCACAACTTCGGAATGGAAGGAAGTTATCCTTGGTCTTGAGGGGCTGCTTAAGAAGAAGCTTGATTGTGAGGAACCAATAGAGCAGCAACTCAGACTTCAGGCCATCAAAAGACAGACCAAGGCAACTACTTCCCACCCAACATACAATCCAAGTCTAAAGAGAACACTCTCAGGAAGAATAGTAAAACACCAAAATCATCTATATTTTTATCGGTTTGGGAGCTGATTGAACCTGTGTAAATGTAATTATATAAACTAACAATTGATATCAAAGAAAATTTTGGGGGGAGGAGAATGTTTTATCTGGGTCTGGAAAGATCTAAACGGGTTACACTTGATTGAGTGCAATGAGCCCCACCATTTAATGGTGTCAGAAAGAATGGGTGGGAAATAAGAGTAAGATCTCAAGGGATGCAGAACCTAAGGATATACTTCCTAACTGTCTTGAGAGTAATGTCCAGTCTATTCCTAAACCTGCAAATAGTTGGAGAGATACAATAAACTATGTCTTGTTTACATGACAAAATTCTTTTTTTATATCAGAAGTGGCAACTGTTGCACATACTAGACTGTAGGTCCAGAAATAACTCATACACTTAGAATTTATCGATGACAGTACACCACAACAATGATAATCATATGCCTCTTCCCAATACTGCAGGAAGGCACACCCAAGAAGCCACAATAAGTGGAAAATATTACCATAACAAGGTACGTGGAAGGTTTAATGTGAGAGCATCCTGATGGTACTTATCAGGAAAAATGCACCTCAAATTGCATTCTAACCCTATTGCATGCAATGCAGCACTTCAACAGTTGGTTGCTGTGGAGAATCCACTTCTAGGTTCATGCTTCCTTTCATTCAGAGAGATGAGGTCGGACAGATAGTTAATACAAGAGAGAGAAAGCAGTGCAACTACATCCTGCAACAGCTCAAAGAGAAAAATAGAAACTGGTACTTCACAGTCAGAAATAAGAGTGTTGGGCAGGAAAGGTGCAAGATTCACAAAACAAAATAGGCTCATATTATGCATAGAAAGGATAGCAAGCAAGATGGTGGATCAGCAGCAGGGAACATTTAAATAGGAAATGGACAAGGTTAAGAATAGATATCATGATTTGGAGATGCCGGTGTTGGGCTGGGGTGTACCAAATTAAAAATCACACAACCACCTGATGAAGGAGCGCCGCTCCGAAAGCTAGTGTGCTTCCAATTAAACCTGTTGGACTATAACCTGGTGTTGTGTGATTTCTAACTTAGAATAGATGTATTTGCAAAAAACAAATGGGAACACATGGAGGGATAAGCTTGGTGGATAAGTTATCCTGTTATTCCAGGAATCATCATAAATTTTAAGTGTTTAAAAGAAATATGCAGAATCTCTCAGCTCCCTGATTTTCAGACCCAGGTTGATAGAGAGCATGGATCAGCTTTGTTCTTAACAAGAAATCACTATTTATCACAGGTCATTAGATTCAAGCTGCAAGTAAACAGTTAAACTAAATTAAGTAAACTTGACAAATTAAAACTCTAAACGCCTTATAAACTCTCCTTTACACATACACAGAGATAGGCAAACAGAAACAGAGAGAAAGAAAACACGTGGGCAGAGGAAAGGCTGGGGAAACAGTTCCATAGCCTTCATTCACAAGATCCGTTGGGCTGTTCCTCCTTGATCCTCGTTTTTGTCAATATTTCCATGGATTTGCAAGAGGCATGGTAGGGGTTGTTTCTCTTAACAAAGGACTGTGACTCATCCAATTCAAAATCACAACTTGCAGCATATGCTGAAGGAAAGAAAAGCTGTTTTTCTTCATACTTAAAACAGCTAACTGGAGGAAATGGAGAACATTTTTCTCTTCTGGTCTGAATGAGCTTTTCTCTCTTTTGTTCACAGCCCAAGCAGTTCAGCTACCTGAAAACCAATGACATAGTTTATGTTGGCAGCAGAGAAAGTTGGTCATTGATTGTTTTAGTATTTTCTTCGTTTTCTTTCCCTACTAAGTTACTTTCTAGAGAGAGGCAGTGACGGCGGCAGTATTGGGCTCTTTGAATTGGGTAGTCGGCTGGGATGTCCAGTGTGAGGCAGTGGATGGGGGCCTGACCAGAGAACACAGTGAGTTCCCAATGCCCTGCAGGCGGACCGAAGGTGAAACCGAGGATCGGCACTCAGACCAAAGGCGAGGCTGAGGTCCAGTGCGGATGGCACTTGGTTCGGGACTTTGACGGTCTGAAATCCCAAGAGTGAGTCCACACATGGCAATGGAGGAACCCCCCCCACCACCCTGGTATCTAAAGTGACTATGAGACCAGAGGACACTGAATCACCATAAGGAAAGCATGCCAAAGTGATAGCGATCGAGCCCTTAGAGGAAGTGCAGTCCCAACAGGGCTAAGCACTTAAGAAAGACTGCGAAGTTGAATTTTTGGCTTTATTTCTTTATTTTTTGACTTAATACGAAGAGGGACAGTTATGTTCAAGCTTTAATTTTATTTTTTTTAACACTATACTAGGAGTGACTGTAATGTTTAACTTTAAACTTATCCATAAGGTCATGTACCAAACTCTGGTGCGGCTGCACTTGGAGTATTGCGTAAAGTTCTGGTCACTGCATTATAGGAAGGATATGGAAACTTTGGAAAGGGTTCAGAGGAGATTTACTAGGATGTTGCCTGGTATGGAGGGAAGATCTTATGAAGAAAGGCTGAAGGACTTGAGGCTGTTTCTGTTAGAGAGTGGAAGGTTGAGACATGACTTAATTGAGACATTTAAGATAGGGTGGTGATAAGGATTAGATGGGGTGGTCAGTGAGAGCTTTTTTCCTCGGATAGTCATAGCTAGCATGGTGAGACATAGCTTTAAATTGAGGGGTGATAGATATAGGACAAATGTCAGTGGTGGTTTCCCTACTCAGAGAGTAGTAGGGCATGGAACACCCTGCCTGCAACAGTAGAAGACTTGCCAACTTTAAGTGCATTTAAATGGTCATTGGATAAACATATGAATGAAAATGGAATAATGTAGGATGGATGGACTTCAGATCGGTTCCACAGGTCAGTGCAACATTAAGGGCTGAAGGGCCTGAGCTGCGCTGTAATGTTAGATTAGATTAGATTACATTACAGTGTGGAAACAGGCCCTTCGGCCCAACAAGTCCATACCGATCCACCGAAGCGCAACCCACCCATACCCCTACATTTACCCCTTACCTAACACTACGGGCAATTTAGTATGGCCAACTCACCTAACCCTGCACATCTTTGGACAGTGGGAGGAAACTGGAGCACCCAGAGGAAACCCACGCAGACACGGGGAGAACGTGCAAACTCCACACAGTCAGTCACCTGAGGCGTGAATTGAACCCGGGTCTCTGGTGCTGTGAGGCAGCAGTGCTAACCACTATGCCACCGTGCCGCCCACCGTGCCGTGTTCTATGTTCCTTATTTCTTTCTACCTTGTTCCAAATTTTTTGTACCTAGGTAACTGTACCTAAGATAGTGTCATATGTGGCAACATTGAAAACTTTTCACTGTAGTCCTGTACTTTTGTTCTTGAGTATACCTGATAATAAAATCTAAATCTAAACTGGTCACTAGTCCACAAACTGGCTTTCAAAAGAGTTTGTTTTGACTTCAGTCCACAGTTTTAAAAATCACAAAAATAAATATATACAGTCTTTACAAAAGGAAATCATGAAGAACAAAACTAAAAGGACTCAGCACGGATATATAAAAATAATTCACTGATCATATAATGGGAGATAAGAAGTACTTTAAGCATTTTAAAATTAAAAACAAAATTAAAAAGAGTGTAGGACTGTTCAATAATGAAAAATGGGCTTTAGACTATCCAAGACGATGGAGATTTGCGGTAAATATTTAGTGCCTGTTTATAAAAGATAAATTAAGTTTTAATCAATTGAATAAAAGTATTTCAAAGTTCTATCAAATTTTCTGCATAACAAGTGATCAGTGAGTTTTTAAAAAATGTTGCTAAGGTGCCTCAGGAGAGATCATTCCATAACATTAGGACTCGTGGAATTGTATATAATAGATTAGCACACATTCAAGACTAGTCATCAAGAAAATGACAACTGCACAAACATCCACTCCCTCCATCACCAACGTTCAGTAGCAGCAGTGTGTACTATTTATTAGGTGCACTGCAGAAGTTCACTGAAGATCCTCAGACAACACCTTCCAAACTCACAGCCACTTTCATCTGGAAGGATAAGGGCAGCACAGATGTAGGAACACCACTCCCTGCAAGTTCCCCTCCAAGCCACTCACCGTCCTGACTTGGAAACATATTGTCATTCCTTCGGTGTCATTGAATCAATATCCTGACATTTCCTCCCTTTAGGGTATTGCAGGTCAACCAACGGCATGTAGACTGCAGAGGTTCAAGAACACAGCACACTACCACCTGTGAAAGTGGAGTCGCAGGTAGATAGGACAGTGAAGAAGGCGTTTGGTATGCTTTCCTTTATTGGTCAGAATATTGAGTACGGGAGTTGGGAGGTCATGATGCAGCTGTATAGGACATTGGTTAGGCCACTGTTGGAATATTGCGTGCAATTCTGGTCTCCTTCCTATCGGAAAGATGTTGTGAAACTTGAAAGGGTTCAGGAAAGAATTACAAGGATGTTGCCAGGATTGGAGGATTTGAGCTATCGGGAGAGGCTGAACAGGCTGTGGCTGTTTTTCCTGGAGCGTCAGGGGTTAAGGGGTGACCTTATAGAGGTTTATAGAATTATGAGGGGCATGGATAGGATAAATAGACAAAGTCTTTTCCCTGGGTTCAGGGAGTCTGGAACTAGAGGGCATAGGTTTAGGTGAGAGGGGAAAGATATAAAAGAGACCTAAGGGGCAACCTTTTCACACAGAGGGTGGTACGTGTATGGAATGAGCTGCCAGAGGAAGTGGTGGAGGCTGGTACAATTGCAACATTTAAGTGGCATTTGGATGGATATATGAATAGGAAGGGTTTGGAGAGATATGGGCCGGGTGCTGGCAGGTGGGACTAGATTGGGTTAGGATGTCTGGTCAGCATGTATGGGTTTGACTGAAGGATCTGTTTCCGTGTTGTACATCTCTATGACTCTATGAATGAATTAAAGAAAAACCTTGTCAGGATCCAGGAAAAGTCCTTTCACTGTTAGGACATGATCTGTGTCTTTGATTTCGGACATCTTTCTCATACAGCTTCAGGTTCATCTATTGAGTATATGCTACCAGTCACAGTAGATCCTGGTCATGATATGTGATTGTGCCTCCACATGCTTAGGCAGGCCATCGACAGTAGATTCCACTCTGGGACGATCACTGACTTGTCTCGTTCTGCCTGCATCAGTACTCTTCTGGTAATGCCAAACAGCATGCACACCATCTGCATCTCCCGAATGGCATGTAGTTAGAAAACAGCTGCTTTCATCCAAGCCCATTTGCAAGTATCCATTACATTGAGGATTGTAAAGACCTTGGCAAGTTGTAGCAACATTTCTCCAGTGGTTGGCATGGAGTGAAATTTCTTTTTGGCTTGCTTGAGATCTATTTTATTTACACATACTCACTGTTTCTCAGATTGTTTCACTGCCACTAGGCTGCTAAACCAGTTTTGAAAAAAAAATGCTTTTCCTGGCTGGGAAATTTGAAACATGGGCGGGTTTGTGAATTAGGAGTGAAATGGGAATGAATTTCTTCAATTTGAGAACATTTGGAATTCTTTGCCCAAACAAGCTGTACATGCTTAGTCATTGAGTGATTTTAAAGTAGAAATTGATGGACTTTTGGACACTAATGAAATTTAAGGATATAGGAATTGTGTGGGAAAGTGTAGTTGAGGTTGGACGTCAGACCTGATCTTTGTTGAAAGATATGCCACGCTCAATAGCTGAATGGCCTAATCTAGCTTTTATTTCCTATGTTTTTATAAGTTTCAATGGAAGCAAGTTCATAGATGTCCCAGAAAAGAATAGTTAAATATTATTAGAGTTTACAAAAGAATTTACTTAGGATACAAATTAATGGAATTCATATAGTTATGTCAATAGATCATGATGGCTGTCCCTAGACTTTGAATGGAGATATCACAGCTTCTGGTCAGAAAGTCTCTAAATATACTGATTGTGCCAGGGGTCTGGAGCAGAGTTGTGTTCAGAAACAGAAAAGAGGATTAATGGGATAGTCACAGACCATTATTTTCATTGCCAATGGTGGGAAAACATTTAGAATCCAGTATACAAGGCCCCATTGAGGTGTATTGTGAGAATCAGGATAACCAGCAAGAACTCTGGCCAAATGTAAACATTTTTAAAGAGATGGAGTAGTTGGATAGAGAAAGGACAACTATTAATTACAATATGAATATCTCAGATGGCATTTGATAAGATGATTCACAGGATGCTTCTATACAAGAATATAAGCATCTGGATGTAAGTTTGCTCGCTGAGCTGGAAGGTTTGTTTTCAGACATTTCATCACCATACTAGGTAACATCAGTGGTGATATGGCCTGCTTTTTACTTTCGTGTTTAGCTTTTCTTGGGTCAGTGATGTCATTTCCTGTGGCAATGTTATTTCCTGTTGTTTTTCTCAGGGGGTGGTAAATGGGATCCAAGTCAATGTGTTTGTTGATAGAGTTCTGCTGGAGTGTCATGCTTCTAGAAATTCTCGTGCGTGTTTCTGTTTGGCTTTTCTTCAGATACATGTGTTGCCTGGTGTCCTGCCTCATCTCTGTGTAAAGACACGAGTGAGAGTGGGTCTCGTCTTATTGTGGCTAGTTGATGTTCGTATATCCTGGTGGTCTGTTTTCTGCCTATTTGTCCAATGTAATGTTTGTTACAGTTCTTGAAAAGTATTTTGTACATGACATTAGTTTTGCTTGTTGTCTGTACAGGTCTTTCAAGTTCATTAGCTGCTGTTTTAGTGTGTTGGTGGGTTTGTGGGCTACCATGATGCCAAGATGTCTGAGTAGTCTGGCAGTCATTTCTGAGATGTCTTTGATGCAGGGGAGAGTGGTTAGGGTTTCTGGATATGTTTTATCTGCTTGTTTGGGTTTGTTGTTGAGAAATCAGTAGACTGTGTTCACTGGATACCTGTTCTTCTTGAAAACACAGTATAGGTGATTTCCCTCTACTCTTCGTACTTCTTCTGTGCTGCAGTATGTGGTAGCTCATTGAAATGTTTTGATGCAGCTTCGTTTGTGGGTGTTGGGATGATTGCTTCTGTAGTTCAATATTTAATCTGTATGTGTTGTTTTTCTGTAGATGCTGGTTTGAAGTTCCCCATTGGCTGTTCACTCTACTGCGACATCTAGGAATGGCAATTGGTTGTTGTTTTCCTCCTGTTTATTGAATTCTATGCCAGTAAGGGTATTATTGATGGTCTTGAAATTTTCCTCTAATTTGTTTCGTTTAGTGATGACAAGGTTTGGGTTGGATGGTTGGCAGAGCTGTTTACTTGAGTATCTGCATTACTGCCTGTGCTAAGAATCCTGATATCAGAGATCCCATGGATGTTCCGTTGGTTTGTCTGTAGGTTTTGTTGTTGAAGTGGGTATTAAGGCATAGGTCCACTAGCTTGATGATATTGTTCTTGCTCATGAAGTTGGTGGTATTTGGTATATGTGTCTTTGGTTCTTCTAATAGTGTAGTCAGTGTTTCCTTGGCTAGGTTAATGTTGCTGGATATGAACAGGGCTGCGACATCAAAGGAGACCATTCTTTCATCCTCTTCTATCTTGGCGTCTTTAATGGTCTTCAGGAATTCTTGGGTGGAGTGGATGGGGTGGCGTGAGTCTTCTACTCAGTGTTTTAGTCTTTTGTGTAGCTCCTTGGCTAATCTGTAAGTTGGTGTTCCAGGTGGCAAGAGTATGGGTGTGAGGGGTGTTCCTGGTTTGCGAATTTTGGGTAATCCGTAGAAGCATGGTGTGTTGGATCTGTCTGGTTTCATTTTTGGAACTTGGTCTTATTTATTTCTTCAGATTTCTGAAGTTTTTTTGAGTAGGGCTGTGATTCAGTTCTCTACTTGTGGGGTCAGGTCTATTACCACTTGTTGGTAAGTGTTGGTATCTACAAGCAGTGCGCTCGCTTTCTCAATGTAATCTGTTTAATTTAAAATGATTGTCAAGCATCCTTTGTCTACGGGTAGGGTAACAATATTTTTATCTTTTTTTAGTCCTTCTTGTGCTTTTCTTTCTTGTGTATTGAGTGTGTTTCCTTCCTTTCTCCTGCTTAATGATGGCTTGCTGGGTTTCTTTTGTGAATTCATTGTCTTTCAGCGTTGTTTCTGATTCTGCTAAAAATCTTTCTTGTCCGCATCCTGGAAGTTGTAACTTAATCCTCTTATCTGACTGACCCTTAACAGACACTGAAAAAGCCATCTTAATAAGAGGATTAAATTACAAGGTAAGTACAGGTCGTCCACAAACTCACCAACACACTAAAACAGCAGCTAATGAACTTGAAAGGCCCTATACAGACAAGCAAAACTAATGTAATTTACATATAGCGTGCAAGAACTGTAACAAATACTACATTGGACAAACATGCAGAAAACAAGCCTCCAGGATACATGAACATTAACTAGCCACGAAAAGACATGACCGACTCTCAATAGTATCTTTACATACAGATGAGGAAGGACACCATTTTGACCTGGAAAACACATTGATCCTAGGACAAGCCAAACAGAGAGATGTGTGAGAATTCCTAGAAGCATGGCACTCCAACCAGAACTCTATCAACAAACACATTGACTTGGATCCCATTTACCACCCCCTGAGAAAAAGAACAGGAAATGACATCACCACAGGAAATTATATCACTGACACAAGGCAATCAAAATACATAAATAAAAAGCGGGCCATATCACCAATGCTTCTTTGGAGGCTCACAGATGATATTACCTAGTATGGTGACGAAACATCTGAAGATGAACCTTTCAGCTCAACGAGCAATCTTACATCTAGAATCTGAACCTAAGCTACAAACGTTCTCAAAACCCGCTAATATAAGCATCTAACATAAAAGGGAACGTGACTGTGTGGATAGAAAGTTAATTGACTGTTAAAAAATAAAGAGGGCAGAATCTTGCCAACTCTGAATAATGTTGACTTACAAATCAGTTGGGAACATAGGGTGAGATTGGTAGAAATTAGATGTTGAGGGAACAAAAGTCTGATTCTCTAACCATGATATGAATGGCAAGTTAAGCATCTTGCTAGTGAGCAGCAAGAGGCCTATTTGAAACCATTTGCATGCATTAGCATGCCATTATTACCTGATCATGTCTCATTTATGTGCAGTTTAAATTCTCCCATCTGCCAGAAAGCCAATTTTTGGCAAGAAATTCAGAGAAGGTACCTAGTGATTCCAGCTCACTGCTAACTCCTTGAGGCCTCCATCTTTAATTGCGGTCCCCAACAATTCAGAGGTACGCTCTGTGACAGCGACCATCGCAGCCTCACAAAAACTCCTATCCACAGATGTTGGCATTAGATATGTGCCAGCCCCACTGCATTCTCATGGCACTGATTTTATCCATTTCCAATATGTTTTTTCACTGTGAGCATACAAACACTTTCAGTGTAATGTTACTGTCAGGACACTTTGCATGCAGAGAGATAATGGGACTGACCAGGTTGTATCTCAAGGCTCCTTATTTGCTCTCTCAGTTCTTTGCACCTCATTGGATGTTCACAGAATCTCTGCCTCAAAGACTCCCAATAATTCTGTCTTACCTTGTTTTTTTTAATGCAGACACAAACCCAGGCAGCTTGTTTTGGTTGCCAGCAGTGATCAGCGAAAGGGAGTGGATTTGTTGATGTATGGCACCATGCTACGCAGCTGTGTCATAGATTAGCCATGGGAAATGTGGAGTTACAGATGGGTCTGGCTAGGATGCTCTTTGGAGGGTCAGTGGGTAAATGGTCTCTCTGCATTGTAGGAATTCTATGACATAGAACATAGAATATAGAACGTTACAGTGCAGTACTAGCTCTTCGGCCCACAATGTTGTGCTGACCTTTGAAATTAATCTGATGCCCATCTAATCTACACTGTTACATTATTATCCATATGTGTGTCCAATGCCCATTTAAATGCCCTTCATGTCGGCAAATCTATACTGTTGCAGGCAGGCCATTTCACGCCCCTACAACTCTGAGTAAAGAAACTATCCCTGATGTCTGTCCTAATTCTATCACCCCACAATTTAAAGCTATGGACTCTCGTGTTAGCCTTCACCATCCGAGGAAAAAGGCTCTCACTGTCCACCCTATCTAACCCTCTGATTATCTTGTAGAGTCATAGAGACCTACAGCACGGAAACAAACCCTCCAGTCCAACCCGTCCACGCCGACCAGATATCCCAACCCAATCTAGTCCCACCTGCCAGCACCCATCCCATAACACTCCAAATCCTTCCTATTCACATACCCATCCAAATGCCTTTTAAATGTTGCAATTGTACCAGCATCCACCACTTCCTCTGGCAGCTCATTCCATACACGTACCACCCTCTGCGTGGAAACGTTGCCCCTTAGGTCTCTTTTATATCTTTCCCCTCTCACCCTAAACCTATGCCCTCTAGTTCTGGACTCCCCGATCCCAGGGAAAAGACTTTGTCTATTTATCCTATCCATGCCCCTCATAATTTTGTAAACCTCTATAAGGTCACCCCTCAGCCTCTGACGCTCCAGGGAAAACAGCCTGTTCAACCTCTCCCTATAGCTCAAATCCTCCAACCCTGGCAACATCTTTGTAAATCTTTTCTGAACCCTTTCAAGTTTCACAACATCTTTCCAATAGGAAGGAGACCAGAATTGCACGCAATATTCCAACAGTGGCCTAACCAATGTCCTGTGCAGCCTCAACATGAACTCCCAAGTCCTGTACTCAATACTCTGATCAATAAGGGATAGTATACCAAATGCCTTCTTCACTATCTTATCTACCTGCGACTCCACTTTCAAAGAGCTATGAACCTGCACTCCAAGGTCTCTTTGTTTAGCAACACTCCCGAGGACCTTACCATTAAGTGTATAAGTCCTGCTAAGATCTCCTTTCCCAAAATGCAGCACCACACATTTATCTGAATTAAACTTCATCTGCCACTTCTCAGCCCATTGGCCCATCTGATCAAGATCCCGTTGTAATCTGAGGTAATCTTCTTCGCTGTCCACTACATCTCCAATTTTGGTGACATGTGCAAATTTATTAACTATACCTCTTATGCTCACATCCAAGTCACTTATATAAATGACAAAACTAAATGGACTCAGCACCGATCCTTGTGGCACTCCACTGGTCACAGGCCTCCAGTCGGAAAAACAACCCTCCACCACCACCCTCTGTCTTCTACCTTTGAGCCAGTTCTGTATCCAAATGGCTAGTTCTCCCTGTATTCCGTGATATCTAACCTTGCGAACCAGTCTCCTATGGGGAACCTTATTGAACTCCTTACTAAAGTCCATATAGATCACATCTACTGCTCTGCCCTCTCAATCCTCTATGTTACTTCTTCAAAAAACTCAATCAAGTTTGTGAGACATGATTTCCCACATGCAAAGCCATGTTGACTATCCTAATCAGTCCTTGCCTTTCCAAATGCATGTACATCCTGTCCCTCAGGATTCCCTCCAACAACTTGCCCACCACTGACATCAGGCTCACTGGTCTATAGTTCCCTGGCTTTTCCTTACCACCTTTTGTATGTAGTGGCACCACGTTCACCAAACTCCAGTCTTCCGGCACCTCACCTGTGACTATCAATGACAGAAATATTTCAGTAAGAGACCCAGCAATCACTTCCCAAGCCTCCCGCTGAGTTCGGGTACACCTGATCAGGTCATGGGGATTTATCCACTTTTATATGTTTCAAGACTTCCAGCACTCCCTCCTCTGTAATATGGACATACTTCAAGATGTCACCATCTATTTCCCCACTTTCTATAAGTGTCCTCAAGGCCCTGGTGACAGACCTGAGTCTGATTACAATGTGACCAAAGCTAAGCAAAGCTTAAGAGTCAACTGTGGGGATACATTTTCCTGTTTCTGTATGAATGGGAAAAGCTCACAAACCAATTTCACTTACTTTCTGTGACTCAGAGTTGAAGGCAATACCTTGCTATCAGGGACATCGTTGCCATCGAGACATGTTATAACTTTGGTGCATCTTCATTCTTATGTTAAATTTATTCTTGGCTTCTATCTCAGGCTACTATTAGTGTGAGCCTTAATTTTTCATGTCCCAAGGAGTTTCACTTCTGCTGCTAATTCGATCAATTAGTGTACTCAAGGATCAAACAAAAACCCTTCTCAGCTGGGTTTAGTCACATGCCTCCATGTGATGTTCTACGTCTTCAGATGATACCAGAATAACACTGCGTTAGATTTAAAGTATTATATGTGTTAAATAACAAATGTATTAGGAAATAATAGCATACACAGATCATTTCATTAAACTTTGTATGAAGTTGAAAATAATAAATGGTTTGCAGTGTCTGCATTAATCTTCCTACCCTTTGCATACTTCCAGTTCACAGAAGACACATTTACAATCTTTAAATCACCAGCTTAATCAAAGAATTTCTTTACACAACTTAATGAGATCCATTTTGTACTGAAATTTACCAGTGAAATGCAGCAATCAAACAGGCTCCCTTTCCTCGACGTTATAGTTAAGGTACCTACCAATAGGTTTACAACTACTGAAGAAGGGTTGCCTGGGTAGAAACATTAACTCTGACCTTTCTTCACAGATGCTGCCAGCCTGCTGAACTTTTCCAGAAACTTCTGTTTTTGGTTCTCTACTACTGTCTACCAAAAGCCTACATTCACTGATCAGAGTAAACATTGTTCCGCCATAAGATCAATCTTGAATAAAAGGGGCCTAGCCTTTTGCTTACTATGTAAGTTCAATACTGAGATAGGGTAACACAAAACTATCCTGTGTGATGGCTCCGCGATCAAATCATCACTTGCTTTATATCACAAAAACTCAAGAAAGTGTCTCTCTTCACCAATTTTGGCCCTGAGTGGTGCCCTCTCTACCTCAGAATACTCCAGAAGGGGAAGGGGTCTTAAAAAATTGAACCACAGGTAAAATTATAGTCTCACACAAACCCATAAGTGGTTTTCTCTACTGACAACCATCAAGCGAAAAAGATATTTTGCCGATCACACATGAGTGATGTGTTGTATGAGCTTCAATGCTAGCCTGATGCCAGTTATGTAGGCATTACCACCCATTGATTGGTGGACTGTATCAAAGTCTGACATTAGATGTGTTTTTGTTCTTGGACAAGATTTATTAAGTTATCGAGACATCTAAAACTTATACAGGAAATAATGACTATTTGCAGCAGCCAACATGTTAATCATGCCCAACCACCTAATAATAAAAGTACATTTTTAAAAATGACCAAAAGCATTTCAGACCTGATCAGAGATACACTAGACTGGAAGCAATCTGCAGCTCCAAGGCAGAGGTACATGCTGCATTGAGAGGTGGTGGTCTGTGGGAATGGCTCCATGTCCTAGTTTAGCCAATGAGTGAACAGAAATTGGAGACTCTGTGAGTCTAAACTCAAATTCCCTGGTCTATAGGGGAAATTTTATTGAACACAGTAACTCAGGCTGAAAGGGCAAGAATATTTTTAAAAAGTTAGTTCCAGCTCAGAATAGGAATTACCACAACAGGACACAGATACAAGTCATGGCTAGGAGAATAAAATGGAATTATCAAAGCCAAAGGAGAATTTCACAGAATCTGGAAGCAGTGAGACGGGGAAACCATGAATCCAGTCATGTAATGTAGAATTGAGTTAGACAATTTAAAGAATTGAACAATTCTGTTCTCAAACAAGTTTAATTTGTGAGACTCCAGGAAAGTTGTAAAAAACTACATTAAACTACAAAAAGAGGGAAAACCATCAGTAAAGTAGCAAAGCAGAGAAAAAATAGTATTACTACAAAATAAAAACCATTTTAGGACATCAGATATTGTATACCAGGAAGATTTAATTTCAGAGAAGCGCTGAAGAAAATACAAATTGGATATCGTGGAGATAACTGTTCTTGAATTAGAATATCTTCTAAACTGATACTAAATCAGAAGCTGAACAAGTAAACACATTTCTGTAAATACATATAACTGGGAGTATAGCAGTTGATGCTATTGCTCATCAAGAGGTAAAAGGTAAAATAAGCAACAGATATAATCAAAGTGGTCTGAAAGCTCTTGACAATCTTTTCAGCTTAGAACAAATAAAATGCTTGAAAGATCATGGATTAACAGAAGAAAATTGTGCCAAGGGGAATCAGTTGATGACTTCATTAATGATCTCAACAGACTGATGGAGGAATCTTTGGAATACATTCATTTTTCATAGTAGAAAACCACAAAAGACTCTGAATAAACCAATGCAGTGTGAAGCACAGACATTGAACACTTGCCAGATTAGTTGCCAATGTTGTGGAACAAAGAAACCTCACCGATGTGAAGAATGACCAGTTATTGGAACCAAATGATTTTATTGTAAAACAATAGAATACTTTCAGAACATGTGTCAGAGCACAACACAGTCACAAAAAAGCAAAACAAAACAAAAACCAAAAACTAACCATACAAAGAGACAAACGAGTAAAAAGGTTAGTAAAAGACAAGCCTAATGTTTTCATTTGGAAATTCAGTGAGCCAGGCCAAGCACTTAGAGAACCAATCATTTATGTGAATAGATATCTCAGAAGCTAGTGTCACAATATTATCAAATAGTAAATCTTTGTTGACAAAATACTGCTTACAGCTGACAGAATTTCGACTACATGGTCCAGGTAGCATCATAATTGATGTTAAAGCTTTATTATAAAACTTTCCAACATTGGGAGTACCGGATACTACAAAACTTATATGTACTTCACAACGAGACATTCTCACTCGTGAGGAGATGGCACATAATGACATCAATCTCATTCAAAAGATGGAAGAGGGAAGTAACTCAAACTAAAGAGTTCCTTTGAAAAAGTACATTCCAATTTGTTTATAGATTAATAACTGAATTCAGCATTATACTGAAGATAAAGGTGAAACACTTATGCTTTTATCTACTCAGGAAGGCAGCCCATCCCTTAATAAAGCAAGTTGAGAAGCTAGTTTGCAGAAATGAAAAGAATTGGTATTGCTTCCCTAGTCATTAAAACAACAAAGTGGTGTTTAGGCATGGTTACTGTACCCAACTATATTGATACTGTTGAAATTTCTGTTATAGAGTCATGGAGTAATAGAGATGTACAGCACGGAAACAGACCTTTAGGTCCAACTTGTCCAGACCAGAATCTAGTCCCATTTGCCAGGATTTAGCCCATATCCCTCAAAATACCTCTATTTATATACCCATCCAGATGCCTTTTAAATGTTGCAATTATACCAGCCTCCACCACTTCCTCTGGCAGCACATTCCATACACGTACCACCCTCTGTGTGAAAATGTTGCCCCTTAGGTCCCATTTAAGTCTTTCCCCTCTCACTCTAAACCAATGCCCTCTCGTTCTGACTCCCCAACCCCAGGGAAAAGACCTTGTCGATTTAGCCACTCATGATTTTATAAATCTCTATAAGGTCACCCCTCAGCCTCCAACGCTCCAGGGAAAACAGTCCCAGCCTATTCAGCCTCTCTCGATAGCTCAAATCCTCCAATCCTGGCAACATCATTGCAAATCTTTTCTGAACCCTTTCAAGTTTCACAACATCTTTCCGATAGGAAGGAGACCAGAATTGCAAGCAATATTCCAACAGTGGCCTAACCAATATCCTGTACAGCCGCAACATGACCTCCCAACTCCTGTACTCAATACTCTGACCAATAAAGGAAAGCATACCAGACGCCTTCTTCACTATCCTATCTACCTGCAACTCTACTTTCAAGGAACTATGAACCTACACTCCAAGGTCTCTTTGTTCAGCAACACTCCCGAGGACCTTACCATTAAGTGTATAAGTCCTGCTAAGATTTGCCTTCCCAAAATGCAGCACCTCGCATTTATCTGAATTAAACTCCATCTGCCACTTCTCAGCCCATTGGCCCATCTGGTCCACATCCTGTTGTAATCTGAGGTAACCCTCTTCGCTGTCCACTACACCTCCAATTTTGGTGTTATCTGCAAACTTACTAAGTATAACTCTTATGCTCGCATCCAAATCATTTATATGAATGACGAAAAGTATAGGACCCAGCACCGATCCTTGTGCCACTCCACTGGTCACAGGCCTCCAGTCTGAAAACAACCCTCCACTACCACCCTCTATCTTGTACCTTTAAGCCAGTTCTGCATCCAAATGGCTAGTTTTCCCTGTAAGTCACCTCTCAACTTGCTTCTCTCCAACGAAAACAGCCTCAGGTCCCTCAGCCTTTTCTCATAAAAGACACCTTCCTTCCATACCAGGCAACACCCTAGTAAATCTCCTCTGAACCCTTTCCAAAGCTTCCACATCCTTCCTATAATATGGTGACCAGAACTGTACACAATACTCCAGGTGCAGCCTTACCAGTGTCAATGTTTTTTGCAGAACGGCTGTAGAATGGATATCACCAGATAGAAACAAACAGGGTGGCCGGCAAAAAAGACCAGGAAAAGTAGACTTAATGAGAACCTTCAAGAGAAGGACAGCAGCTGGTCTAGAGTGAAATCCCTCTCTCGTGTTATCCAGCTGGGTGGAATTGCACTTACATGATGCCATTTTCATCAGGTTCCTCATCAAACACCTTTTGGAAATCCAAACATATTATTTCTACAGGTTTCACTTAATCTATCCTGCTCGTTACCTCCTCAAAGAATTCCAATATATTTGTCTGGCCTGATTTCCTTTTAATGAAGCCATCCTGCGGAATGATTTACTGGCAATACAAAGAATGTAATGAAGTTTCACCAAACTGACTCCTGTGATGGTGGGATTGTCTTTTGAGGAGAAATCAAGGAAACTGATCCTATACTTTCTAGAATTAGAAGAATGATAGGTAATGTCATTAAAACAAACAAAACTCACACAGGGATTGAAACGGTGGATGCAGAAAGGATGTTTCTTGTTGCCTGGAAGGGATTGTGGTCTAGAAACAAGGACACAATTTCAGATTAAGGAGTAGGCCATTTAGTACTGAGATGTTACCCTTAGAAGGTGGTAAATCTTTGGAATTCTCTACCGCCGAGGCCTATGGATGTTCAGTCTTGACATATATCTAAAGCAGAGAACATTAGCATTCTGAGCAATAATGATTTCAAAGGATATGGGAAAAGTGCAGGAAAATGGTGTTATGGGAGAAGATCAGCCATAACCTAGTTGAATTATGGAGCAGGTTTGAGGGCGCAAATGATCTCATATTACTCCTATTTCCCCTATTCCAATGGAAGGGATTCCATCCTCTCAGGTGGTCAGTGGAGGGATTTGGGAGACCCCAAGAACAAATCATAACATGTACAGCAGGTAATTGGAAAGGCGAATGGAATTTTGGCCTTTATTTCAAAGGAAATGAAGTGTAAAAACAAAGAGGTTAAAAACTATACAAGGCACTTGTTAGACCAATGCTGGAATGTTGTGAACAGTTTTAAGACCATAAGACATAGGAGTGGAAGTAAGGCCATTCAGCCCATCGAGTCCACTCTCCCATTCAATCATGGCTGATGGGCATTTCAACTCCACTTACCCGCATTCTCCCCGTAGCCCTTAATTCCTTGTGACATCAAGAATTTATCAATTTCTACCTTGAAGACATTTAGCGTCCCAGCCTCCACTGCACTCTGTGGCAATGAATTCCACAGGCTTCTCTCTCTGGCTGATGAAATGTCTCCGCATTTCTGTTCTGAATTTACCCCCTCTAATTCTAAGGCTGTGTCCATGGGTCCTAGTCTCCTTGCCTAACGGAAACAATTTCCTCGCGTCCACCCTCTCCAAGCCATGTTTTGGCCCCCTCACCTAAGGAAAGGTAAACTGGCATAGCAAACAGTCCAGGGAACGTGCACTAGATTGATCACAAGTATGAAGCAATTCTCTTACAAGGAGGGTCTGACTAGCTTTGCGTTTGTAATCATTGGAATTTTAGAAGAATGAGAGGCAATCTTATTGAAACATAGATTCTTAGACGGCTTGACAACGTAGGGGCAGAAAAGTTGTTTCAGCTTGTGGGAGGGTCTGGAACCAGAGGGCATAATCTCAGAGTAAGGGGATGGGGATGCAGTGAAATTTCCTCTCTCTGAGGGTAGTGAATCCCTGGAATTCTTTACCGCAGAAGGCTGTAGAGACTGGGCTGAGATAGAAAAATTTTAATCATTGAGGGAATCTGAGGTTATGGGGTTGAAGATTATGAGATCAGCCATAATCTCATTAAAGGGTGGAGAAGACTTGATGGCCTGAATGGCCTACATCTGCTCCTATGTTTTACAGTCTAAAAATGAAGGTTCACACTTGGTGCTCCAGCGTAGAACTGAGGAAGTGGGAACCAAATGTGATTTCTTTTTTGCATACAGTCATAGAGTCAGACAGCATGGAAAGGAATGTAATTTGACTAGCTACAACACTTATTGTCCATCCCTAATTGTTTTGGAGAAGGTTGTAATGAACTGTATTCTGGAACCACTACTATCCTCGGGATGTAGAGACATCCTCAGGGGTGTTAAATAGAGTTCCAGGTTTTTGACCCAGTGAAGGAATGGCGATATGTTTCTAAGTCAGGATGGTGCGTGATTTGAGGGGAATTTGCAGATGGTGGTGTTTCTTGCATCTGCTGCCCATTTCCTTACCCAGTGGTAGAAGCTGTGGTTTGGAAGGTGCTGCAGAAGGAATCCTGGTGAGTTATTGGTTTTCAAGTTTGCAGATGACCCAAGACTGAGTGAGTGGGAATGTGAGCTGTAAAAAGAATGCAAAGAAGCTTCAAAAGGATTTAGGAGAAAGTGAGGACTGCAGATCTGGAGAATCAGTGTTAATAAAGCATGGCACTGGAAAAAGCACAGCAGGTCAGGCAGGATTGAAGGAATGAGAGAATCAACATTTTGGACAGGATCCTTGCTTCTCGGATGCTGACTAACCTGCTGTGCTTTATCCAGTGCTATACTTCAAGGGAGAATTATGAAGGCTGAGTGAGTGGTCAAGACAATGGCAATTTAAATAATACTGTTGATAAATGTGAGGTTATCCAATTTGGTGGGAAAAATGAAAACTGTTTCTGCAATGGGCAAAGATTGGAAATAGTTGATGTCCAAAGGGACATGGGTGACCTCGTACACAAGTCAGTGAAAGACAACATGTTGGCACAAAAATTAAAAAGTCAAATAATAGTCTTTTACTGTAAGAGATTTGGGTAGAGGATTAAGATGAGAGTTGATCTCCTAAAAACATCAAAATATTATTACAGGGCTAGACAGGGTAGATACTGAAAAGATGCTTCCCCTTCTCCTGAGAGGTTCAGATCTTGGGGACATAGTGTCGGAACAAGAGGATGACTATAGCCGGAGGTGAGAAGGAATTTCTTCACTCAGAGAATGGTGAATCTTTGGAATTTTCTACTCCAGAGGGCAGGAACATTCAATCGTTGAGCATGTTTGAGTCTGAGGTCGCTAGATTTCTAGGTACAAATGAGCTGAAGGAATATCAAACAAAGATAGAAATTGCTAGAAAAGCTCTGCAGGTCTGGCATCATCAGTGAACAGAAATCAGAGCTAATGTTTTGGGTCCGGTGAACTTCCTCGGTTATTTCGATTGCTCGTCAGGAATGTGAAGACAGTGCTGGGAAATGGTGCTGAGGCAGATATTGGGCCGTGATCTGGAATGATGGAACAGGCTTGAGGGGCTGAATGGCCTACTCTGGTTCCTGTGTTTATAATCATAGATGCAGCCTCGTGAATGAGATTGTAAACTGAGGGCCCCATCTACCTTCGCAAGTGATGAACCGCCCCTTTTGTGAAGGAGAGCAGGGGAGTTCCCCCAGTGTCTTGCGAATATTTGTCCCTTGATCAACCTGACAGAATACAGTGTCTATAGCGGTGAACAGAATACCGTACTGTGTGAGGGAGCCGGCCGTGTGCAGATGGGCGGTCATAACCACTACATTAAAGCAGCGACAGGACTTCACAACTAGTGATATGGAAACTCTACATTTTTTTTTCAAAACTAATGGTCATAAGATAGAAACTTGCTATCCAGTACCAGGCTATGGTTGAAGATTTCAGGGACTGAAGCTTGTTTTGAGGAATTGTTAAGATTTGTAAACGCTTCCCTGGGGTGTACACTTACTTACTGTCTTAATATTTTTAAAATGAGATTAATAATGGAGTGCGTTACACTGAGCCGTGCCTAAAGCTCACACGTTTTATGGTCTGGCAAGAGTTTTTAGAAAGACCGATGCACTATGCCACCCCCTGGTTGAATTGGAAAGGTTGATGTTTGGGTGGGTGGGAGATCGGAAGGAAATATTGATCGGGAAAGGGGTGATTTAAAACGTGGGAAGTCACAACGAGAGGCAGAACCCTCCCACCCAGTTCGGTGCGCCAGTCATTTGCGGCAATGTGTTTTAAAAGAAGGTTCATTTCCTGATCACGTGGCAGTGAGGGAACTGTTATCTTTCTATATTTTTTTTAACAAAAGCCAGAGGAGGAGTGGGGAAAGTGTGTAGAGGAATCGAGGCCAGGGATCTCTGGGCCATTCCTTTAGTGTTCAGGAGAGGGAGCAGGGTTCTGATGGTGACAGGCAGCCGCTGAAGTTGCTGGTTGCCCCTGGCCCGGGAGCTGTTTTGTATCCATTTCCTCGGTTACATTGTGACAGCCATGGGGACGTGTTACAGTCTCAGGTCGCGGCTCATCGGTCCCCACAGCGCCTCCAGCATCTCGTACTCCGGGGGCCGGCCGGCCAACGCGGTGGCCGGCGGAGGGGAAGGCGAAGCTGGCCAACACGAGCATCCGGACGGCCAGCTGAGGGAGCGGCTCCGCTCCGAGGAGAAAGCCCGCCTCAAAGCCGACAAGAAACGGAGCCGGAGCATCGACAAGAGCCTGAAGGCGGAGAAGCGCGAGTACAAGCAAACCCACCGGCTCCTGCTGCTCGGTGAGTCTCCCTTCAGCTCCATCCTCCCGCCTACTTGTTCTCTCATGATTTCCATTTCTCATCCTCCTCAATAAAACAGCAGGTTGTAACTTTCTACCTCTTGCTGCCCATTTCCTTACCCAGTGGTAGAAGCTGTGGTTTGGAAGGTGCTGCAGAAGGAACCCTGGCGAGTTTTTGGTTTTCAAGTTTGCAGATGACCCAAGTGGGAATGTGAGCTGTAAAAAGAATGCAAAGAAGCTTCAAAAGGATTTAGGAGAAAGTGAGGACTGCAGATCTGAAGAATCGGTGTTGATAAAGCATGGCACTGGAAAAAGCACAGCAGGTCAGGCAGGATTGAAGGAATGAGAGAATCAACATTTTGGACAGGATCCTTGCTTCTCGGATGCTGACTAACCTGCTGTGTTTTATCCAGCGCTATACTTCAAGGGAGAATTATGAAGGCTGAGCGAGTGGTCAAGAGAATGGCAAATTAAATAATACTGTTGATAAATGTGAGGTTATCCACTTTGGTGGGAAAAATGAAAAATGTGTCTTCAATGGGCAGAGATTGGAAATAGTTGATGTCCAAAGGGACTTGGGTGACCTTGTACACAAGCCAGTGAAAGACAACACGTTGGCACAGAAATTATAAAGTCAAATAATAGTCTTTTACTGTAAGAGATTTGGGTAGAGGATTAAGATGAGAGTTGGGGGGGGAGGGGGGAGGGGGGGGGGAGGGGGGGGGGGGGGGAGGGGGGGGGAGGGGGGAGGGGGAGGAGGGGGGAGGGGGGGGGGGGGAGGGGGAGGAGGGTGAGGGTGAGAGGGGGAGGGGGGGGGGTGAGAGGGCGGAGGAGGGCGAGTACAAGCGCGGAGGAGGGCGAGTACAAGCAAACCCACCGGCTCCTGCTGCTCGGTGAGTCTCCCTTCAGCTCCATCCTCCCGCCTACTTGTTCTCTCATGATTTCCATTTCTCATCCTCCTCAATAAAACAGCAGGTTGTAACTTTCTACCTCTTGCTGGTTTTCTTATTTAGAGCAAGGGCTGTCACATCGGAATAATTTTCATAATTGACAAGTACCATATGGACAGCAAGCCTATTTGTCCTGTTTTAAGGCTGAGTGATATACCTCCAGATGAGTTGTTTTCTCCCCTCATTTCTTTCCTCTCTAGCATGTCATGTTCTGAGGACCTGCCCCCTGAAATCAAGAGCCAGTCATCATATATAAGCTGGACATGGGATTGGTCTTGATTTTGTCTAAGAAGGACATTGGTTAGGCCACTGTTGGAATATTGCGTGCAGTTCTGGTTTCTGATGCTATGAAACTTGAAAGGGTTCAGAAAAGATTTTCATGGATGGTGCCAGGCTTGAAGGATTTGAGTTATAGGGAGAAGTTGAACAGGCTGGGGCTGTTTTCTCTGAAGCACTGGAGGCTGAGGGATGACGTTCTAGAGATTTATAAAATCATGAGGGGCATGGATAAGATAAATAGACAAAATCTTTTCTCTGGCGTGGTGGAGTCCAGAACTAGAGGGCATAGGTTTAGGGTGAGAGAGAAAAGATACAAAAGAGAGCTAAGGGGCAACTTTTTCACGCAGAGGGTGGTGCATGGTACAATTACAACATTTTAAAAGGCATCTGGATGGATATATGAATAGGAAGGCTTGAGGGATGTGTGCCAAATGCTGGCAAATGGGACTCTATTATGTTGGCATACCTCATCGGCATGGAGAGTTGGACTGAAAGGTCTGTTTCCGTGCTGTACATCTCTGTGACTCTATCACCCTCCGAAGAAAGCCCCCCCCCCCCCCCCCCCCCAATCCCTGTAATTCTGCATTTCTTATGGCTCATCCACCTAGCCTATAAATGCTGGACACTATGGGCAATTTAGCACAGCCAATCCATAAAACCTGCACTCTTTGGACTGTGGGAGGAAACTGGAGCGCCCGGAGGAGACCCACTCAGTCACAGGGAGAATGTGCAAACTCCATGCAGTCATTTAAGGGTTGAATCGAACTCAGGTCCTTGGCTCTGTGTGGGAACAGTGTTAACTACTGAGCCACCATGCCATCCAAGCTGACAGCCAATGTTACATCACTCCTAATTTGTAGTTACAAGATAATGGGAATAACTGTCAGGGAAAGATGTGGAATAGGTTGCCAGTTTGCTATTAACAGTTTTGCATTTATTGTGTATTGCATAAAGCTAATCCCTGTGTGTCACAAGACCACTGGAGCACAAACCAGCTCAGGCCTGACATGATCACTTGTCAGACAGATTTGTGGGACTGTGATAAACACTGAGAGCATTGGCCAGTTATTGCCCTCAACCAATCAAGTCTAATTCATCCTCGCGCCATCCCTCACCTTTGCATTGCAGGGAGCTGAGGCAATTCCAATGTATTTTAGATTAGATTAGATTCCCTACAGTGTGGAAAAAAACAGGCCCTTCGGCCCAAGTATTGATGCTAAAAAGTAACCACAGTATATGATCTCCCCTTCTCTTTGGGATGGTATCATATCACATAGACCAAAGACTTTACTTGAGGGAGTGCTGGCTCCTTCCAGGTGAAGATTGGTGTGGTCTTGTAAAGAGGATCTTTACAATGTAGTTTGTTTTTTATGTATTTTCAAACAGCCAGAGTAGGTGGTATAGTATTGCATAGCTGAAGGGCAGAGTGGCATTATGTTCTTTTTCTAGAGGCGAAGTGATGTTCTGCATTAATCTTGGTTCTGTAGAAGTGTAGCATGATGTGTGCCTACCTAAAGACCATAAGATATTGGAGCAGAATTTGGAAAGTTGGTCCATCAAGTCTGCTCTGCCATTTGACCATGGCTGATTTCTCACCCCCAAAGGTACAGCCAAATAACATTATGAAACCAGAAAGAGCTCTTTCTGCCCATTATTTTGCTGCCAGCTTTACGAAAGTGTATTCTAATTCATCCCACTCCAATGAAATGGTTCCATTTCTCCAGCTTTCGACTGAATGTCCTTCCACTGCTGTCACTGGCAGTACATTCTAAATTGCAACAGCTCACTATGTTCAATTTTGTTCAAGAAATGTTCTCCTTATCTTGTTTCTGATTCTTTTCCCAACCAGTCATCCAGTTATCTCCCTGGCAATGGAAACCGTTTTTCAAAACATAGAACATAGAACAGTATAGCCCTCTGTTGTGCTGACCTTTTATCCAACTCTAATTTCAAACTAACCTATGTACCTTTCATTTTACCATGTGCCTATCCAAGAGTTGCTTAAATGTCCCTAATGTATCTGACTCTACCAACACCGCTGGCAGTGCATTCCATCCACCCACCACTATCTATGGAAGGAACTGACCTTTGACATCTCCTCTAAACCCTCCTCCAGTCACCTTAAAATTATGCCCCCTTGTGATAGCCATTTCTGCCCTGGGAAAAAGTCTCTAACTATTCACTCTATCACTCCCTGCCATGGCCATCACCAAACACCACAAGATGCTTCCATGCACAAATGGACAAGGGAACCCTGGAACCCTTATTACTATGGGACCTGTGCAACAGAAGCAAAGATGGGCCAATGGGCTGAGGGGAGGCAGATGGAGTTTAATTTAGATAAATGTAAGGTGCTGCATTTTGGAAAGACCAATCAGGGCTGGGCTTATACACTTAATGGGAGGTCCTAGGGAGTGCTGCTGAACAAAGAGACCTTGAAGTGCAGGTTCATAGTTCCTTGAAAGTGGAGTCTCAGGAAGAAGGATAGTGAAGAAGGCATTTGGTATGCTCTCCTTTACTGGTCAGTGCATTGAGTTGGGCCCTTCATCTTTTTGAAAACCTCTTTAAAACTCTCTTTTAATCTCCTCCTATCATATAGGGGACAATTCCAGCTCTTCCCATTATCCCTCATTCCTTGGCATTGTTCTGTAGAATCTCCTCTGTGACCTCTCTAAGGCTGTGATATTCTTTTTAAATGCAGCTCCCACAACTAGACGTGTTACTATGACTGAGGCCTAACCAGTCATTTATAAATCTTGTCCTTTTATACTCTGATTCACAAAGCCAAGAATTGGATCTCTTTTTATTTTAGAAAACCACGTTGACTTATTTTGCCACTTTCAAAACATTGTCTGAGTCCCAAGGTTTCTGTATCCCCATGTGAAATTGGACTATTTTACCTGATTTTTATAAACCTACATATCTAAACATAAATAGATATCAGAGTTGAGATCAGAAACTCAACTGTAATTGGAATCAAGCTGTCTTCTTTCCCATGTGACAATCTATGTTGACAAATAGGCAGAACCACTGGGTCTCAAAATAGCTTTCTGTGTAGGCAATGGTTGAAATGGGCAAGACTTGGCAATTGTGTCTTCCTGCAGATTTCAGGTTCCAAATCTGGAAAATGCACCTTTTTTCTATTTCTCTTCTGTTCTGTCTCTTGTTCTATCTGGTCCGTACATGGATTTGGTTTTTCTTTTGTTCTCAAACAAATTAGTCAAGTCAGAAAGAGATTGCAGGTTAGAGTTGAGGTTTGGATTTGCATCGAATATTCAAAGGAGAGCTTTCAAGAGTGAAGTCAGCTTTCTCTGGTTATGGGTATAAGACAGGCCAATTTGTTTATCTAGTGTTTTCAAAATCTAATGTGATCTTAATCCGGGGGATCTGAATCTGAGTTATATCATGGCATTTTCAGAATTTTGAACTTTTAAAAATGACCAAGAAATTTACTTTTTTTTGCGTTAAAATGGGCATCATTCAAAATGACCATGAAGCAGTCTAGTTATCATAAAGTCCAAACGCCGCTGTGCATTTTAGAGACCACAGCTATCCTTGCCCAGTCTGGCTTACATGTGACTCACGTCCTGGAGTCGTACAGCATGAAAACAGAATCTTCAGTTCAACCAGGTCGACCATGTTCCCAAGCTAAACTAGCCTCACCTGACTGCGTTTGGCCCATAACACTCCAAACTTTTCCTGTTCAGGTCCTTATCCAAAATGTCTTTTAAATGTTGTAACTGTACCCACATCCACCACTTCACTTCAGGTCCTTATCCAAAATGTCTTTTAAATGTTGTAACTGTACCCACATCCACCACTTCACCTGGAAGTTCATTCCACACATGATACACTGTATTTTCAAAAAATAAAGTTACCCCATATGTCCTTTTTTTAAATTCTCATCCTCTCACCTTAAAAATATGCTCCCTAGATTTGAATTCTCCCACCTTTTAGAGAAAAGACCTTTTGCTATTCAGCTCATCTATGCCCATCATTTTATGAACATCTAAGGTCACCCCTTGTCCTCCTCTTTATTTCAGTTGTGAGAGATCCCACTCACAACAGGTGTCATTGAGTTGGGGTAGTCCTTTTGGAATGTATTTTTTTCATGCTTTATTCTTAAAACGTATGAATTGTTACATGAAGTATCAAAGGTTATTGTGGAAAATAAAAGCTTATGATGTAGGGATAACTCTCCTCTGTTTCTTTCAATATTGTGCGTTGCATACTACATGCTAAATATTATTGTAAGTATTGCATGTGGGTATACAAAACAGGAGCAGAAATAGAAGATTCAGCTCCTTTAACCTGCTCTGCCATTCATTAATATCAGGGCTGATCTGCTTGTGTTTAGAATTCCACTTTCTCATCTACCCCCGATAGCATCTTTCCTTTGTAAGTTCAATTCCTCTCAAAACAAATAACAGCACCCATTAGCCTACTTGTGTGCTGTACCTGATTAATTTCAATAATAAATTTTTGTGAATCATGCACCAGAATATCTCAATCCCTCCAAATCATTCAAATTCTACAATTGTTCTCCAATGAAGCAATAATCTGCTTTTTTTTTATTCTTCCGGTCAAAGTTAACAATGTCACATTTTCCACGTTGTACTCAATCTGCTAGATTTTTGCCCACCCACTCTATCTATATCTGTCTGCAATATCCTAAAGTCTTCTTCACAACATACTTTCCTACCCATCTTGGTCATGTCTGCATATTTAGCCTTCAGTCGTCTCATCTAGATCAGGGTAATAATTTGGAAAACATTGAGCCCCTAACCGTACTCACCTCATTGCATCCTGTCAATCAGACAAAGACCCATTTATGCATACACTATTTTCTGACATCCAGCAATCAATTCATGTTAATATGTTACTCCATGCATCATGCTATAATCTTGGATGTGGCACCTTATCAAATGCCTCCTAGAAATCCAAATCTAGTACATCTACTGTCTCCTTTATCCACAATAGGTATTACTCCTTCAGATATTTTCTAATCAACCTGTTCAGAAATTTCACAACCCACCTCTGGAGCAGATGGGACTTGAACCTGGGCCTTCTAGCTCAATGATAGGGACACTACCAATGTGCCACAAGAAGGCCTCCCATGTTATTCCTTCAGCTTTGTTTTTTCTCTAATCAAGCTGTTTTGAGCTGTTATAACACATGTCTGCAGCAGGTGGGACTTGAACCCTGGCCTTCTGGTCCAGATGTAGGGACACTACCGCTGCACAACAAGAGCTTCTATTATTAGTCTTTCAAAGAACTTGCAATATGTTGCTTGCACATCATTTCCTTTGACACCGTGCTGACTGTACCCAGTTATCTTTTGAGCTTGTCTAAGTATCAAGCTATAATCACTTTAATGAGCAGAGCCTGCATCTTCCCCACCACAGACATCAGGCTAAATGGCCTACAATCTTTTGTGTACCCTATCCCTCTCTTGCATAGAAGGGCTTTATTTGCTATTTTCTAGTCAGATAGAACCTTTCCTGAAGAGAATGAACTTTGAACAATGATCACCAATGCATCTACTAATTGATTGTAACCCCTTTAAAGACAATAGGATGCAATCCATTCTTGACTTATCAGCCCATGCTCCATCAGTTTGCATAGTACCCTTCCTTTCTGATGGTAATTTCACTAAGTTCCTGTCTTCCTTACACCTCTTGATTTACAGCTATCACTGAATGTTTGTTGAATTCTCTCCTATGAAAACAGAAACGAAGTATTTGTACATTCCGTCTGCTGTTTCCATATTAACTCTCCATTCTCCCATCTAGAGGACCAACACACACACTAGTGTCTGTCTGTGTGTCTCTCTCTTTATTCTTTTTTTTTCTACATATCTGTAGAAACTCTCTCCATTTTGCATTCCTAGCTCGCTTCCTCTCAACTTTAAAATGTTAATCAAGAGGAAAATAAGTTATTCTCTACCATTTTTATATCCTGATCAATCTACTCAGTTTTGTCCAGTTATATGCTTTTTCCAAAAGTTTGATGCTTTCTCTGACATATTCAGTTAACTGCTGCAATTGACTGAAATTTTAAATGTTCATAACATGCCAGACATACAGCTCCAATAGGTTATCATGGTTTCTAGTTTCTCAGCCTACTAAGCCTGAAAGGCCTTGGACTGTGGCCTAACCCCATTGCACCTGTTTTCTGGTTGCCCCACGCTTTATTGCATTCCTCCGTAGTTAGACCTGGGACTTGGACTGTGCCAGTCTTAAGCTCTATCGTGGACAGTTCTTTGCATTGGACATTTCAGGCAGACCAAAGAGAGTCCTTCACCTGAGTTCATTGTCCTTCCATTGATGTTTTATCTTGGTATGACAAATTCTGGGCAGCCCAGTGTAGCCGTAGCTTCCCACATGACAAAGCTAGTGGAATGGTAGAGGATTACCCCATTACTGTCCACCTTCAAGGATACCTTGACCAGTCATTTCCAGGTCCAGATTTTGACAGGCATCCATGAACTCTGCGGTGTTCTTGATTGTGTTGGTTTGTAGCTGTTGAGGAAAGTATAACACTGATGACAAGATGGTGGGGGTTGTGTTGAAGCACCACGTTATGACTGTGCAGTTGCAATGGAAGAACAAACAGTGGCTTTGCTGTGAGGAATCTCTGCTCTGCTGGGTTCTTATCACTTGAGCTGCACCAGCTACTGCTGAAATTCCAAAGGGCAAAAGACTGTTTCTCAGTTGAAACCCCATCCCTAAAATAAATCAAATCCAAAGCAATGCAAGCTTTCACAGACCTGGGAGAGCCACCTTGTTGATCATCATCCCTTCCCTGCAGTGCCAGTCCCATTGAAATGTGGATGACTTTCCATCATCCTCTGGAATGATCTTATGGGTTGTATCAAATACTATGAGCCTCCCATAATGTTAGGATCAGTATAGGATGGGCAAAAGTGATACCCCTTGTCAGTGATAACCATCCTAAAAATGTGGATGAGGGGAAAGTGAAGATTATTCTCGACTTAGTTTGTGCCTTGATTTCGTGTCTGCATCCTTTAATCAGCTTTTGCTTCCCAATTACAACTCTAATCCACTGATACATGTGGTATTACACTGAACTGAGTTCTGCAGGTCTAGTTGTTGTCTTGCTAGTCACTGCTATAACACCGTCATTGAGTAAAAATTAGAGAGATGGGCAGATCCTGGTTTCTCCCATCACCTCTTCCTGCTATTCTTATGACTTCAGTGTAACCTGCACAGATATGCAGTGAGACCAATCTCGGGAACTAACTGCTTCAATCTGGTATAAAATGAAGAATCTCAGCTAACCGTAGCTGCTTCTTGAGCTGGAGACCTAGTGCTGTTAGGTCTGACATTACATGCAGAGATTTTTAGGTTGTGATTGATGCTGATTTTCTTTCTTTCTATTGGGCAGATTGTGGAGTTAACAGACCACCTATAAAGTGCAGCAAACTATTTGAACAATTTTTCTTTCGAAGTAAATAGAGAGAAAGACTACAAATGGGGCTGGATTCCTCCACAAGTGCAAGTCGTATTTGTAGCTCGCAGCATTTTTACCATATGCTTTGAAATCACTTCCTGGTATCTGCCACTTCATTTTCATTTTACTATTAATATTTAGATTCAAGCCTTATTCTGTCTCTTTACATTGACGCTGAGTGTACCTCTTATTAAAATGACTTTGTCCTCTTTGATATGTACCCAATACTAGATAACTCTGAGATATGTGTGCACAGTACAGCAAGTGTAGATGGCTGTAGTCTAACTATAGCTTACTACTTGGGTGACAGCTGTTACTCAGCCGGTGGCAGTCTTGCTTCTAAGTCAGTAGGAAGTGGGTTCAAGTCCCATGCATTCTAGGGTGACATTTCAGTATAGTACTGAGGGCTGTGTTTTCAGGGTGCTAAAATAGGACATTAAACTGATGTTTGCTTGCCTCACATGGATGTAAAGGATGCTGTGGCACCATTTTTGAAGGAAGACCGTGGAGTTTGTCCTGTACAATATTTCTCTCAAAACCCACACCACAAAAATGTCATTATCACATGGCTTTTTGTGAAATCATGCTGTATGTGTTTTGGCTGCTGTATTTTCTATATTACGACAACATCTGCACTTCAAAAACTCCGTCATTGGAGTAAAATGCTCTAGGACATCCTGATGTTATGAAAGATGGTCTATCAATAAGTCTTTTATTTTTCTGTCTGCATAATGGCTGCTTTTATGTGGATTGAAGGGGCATTGATGTATTGTGAAGTTCTGATTGCCTTCGATGTTAGTATATCTAACTGTCGCCTGCATTGAATCTGTTTTCAGGCATGCTGTTAGATGTTGTGCTCGACAGACTCTTGGTCATCAGTTTTATGCTTGTACACAAGCCACTAGCCTGGGCAGTTTGCAGTCTCTAATAGCAAGGTTTTTAGTTGGTATTGGAGGACAAAGCAAAGAAAAATCTGAAATTTAAGACCTTTTTGTCTCTTCAAAGTTCATCCCACTGATACCATAATTATCTAATCATAGAATCCAACTTCTCAGAAATTTTTCCAACTGACCCTCTTCAGTGATTATTCACAGCATTTTACAGCACAGGAGGCCAATGGACTGTCCAATTAGACCCACTCCCGTGCTTTCCCTGTAGTCCTACATTTATTTTCTTCTGGTAGCTTTCTATTGCATGTGTTTTTATAGTTTGCATATTGTCTATTGTCTATTATCAATCAACATTCTTCTATATCTTCATAACATCCCCATTACTTGTGCTTTATAATGGCAGCAGAGATGTGGAGAAACAGATTGGGAAACAGATTTTGGAAAGGTGCAGAAGCCACAGGGTCATAGTCATGGGCGACTTCAACTTCCCAAATATTGATTGGAAGCTCTTTAGATCAAGTAGATTGGATGGGGCGGTGTTTGTGCAGTGTGTCCAGGAAGCTTTTCTAACGCAGTATGTAGATTGTCCAACCAGAGGGGAGGCCATATTGGATTTGGTACTCGGTAATGAACCGGGACAAGTGGCGGGCTTGTTAGTGGGTGAACATTTTGGTGATGGCGACCACAATTCTGTGACTTTCACCTTGGTTATGGAGAGAGATAGGTGCGCACAACAAGGAAGTTTTTACAATTGGGGGAAGGGAAATTACGATGCTGTAAGACAGGATTTGAGGAGCATACGTTGGGAGCATAGGCTGTCAGGGAAGGATGTGGTGGAAATGTGGAACTTTTTCAAGGAGCAGATACGACGTGTCCTTGATATGTATGTACCGATCAGGCAGGAAAGAAATGGTTGTGTGAGGGAGCCTTGGTTGACGAGGGAGGTTGAATGTCTAGTAAAGAGGAAGAAGGAGGCTTACATCAGGTTGAGGAAACAAGGTTCAGACAGAGCAGTGGAGGGATACAGGATAGCCAGAAGGGACCTGAAGAAAGGGATGAGGAAAGCTAAGAGAGGGCATGAAAAATCCCTGGCGGATAGGATCAAGGATAACCCCAAGGCATTCTATGCGTATGTGAGAAACCTGAGAATGACGAGAACGAGGGTAGGTCCGATCCAGGACAGTGGTGGGAGACTGTGTATTGAGTCGGAAGAGATAGGAGAGGTCTTGAACAAGTACTTCTCTTCAGTATTTACGAACGAGAGGGACCGTATTGTTGAAGAGGAGAGTGTGAAACGGACTGATAAGCTAGAAGAGATACCTGTTAGGAAGGAAGATGTGTTGGACATTTTGAACAACTTGAGGATAGACAAGTCCCCCGGGCCTGACGGGATATATCCTAGGATTATGTGGGAAGCAAGAGAGGAAATTGCAGTACCGTTGGCAATGATCTTCTCGTCTTCACTGGCAACTGGGGTGGTACCAGGGGACTGGAGAGTAGCGAATGTTGTGCCCCTGTTCAAAAAAGGGAATAGGGATAACCCCGGGAATTACAGGCCAGTTAGTCTTACTTCTGTGGTAGGCAAAGTAATGGAAAGGGTACTGAGGGATAGGATTTACGAGTATCTGGAAAGACACTGCTTGATTAGGGACAGCCAGCACGGATTTGTGAAGGGTAGGTCTTGCCTTACAAGTCTTATTGAATTCTTCGAGGAGGTGACCAAGCATGTGGATGAGGGTAGAGCAGTGGATGTAGTGTACATGGATTTTAGTAAGGCATTTGATAAGGTTCCCTATGGTAGGCTTATGCGGAAAGTCAGGAGGCATGGGATAGAGGGAAATTTGGCCAATTGGATAGAAAACTGGCTAACCGGTCGAAGTCAGAGAGTGGTGGTAGATGGTAAATATTCAGCATGGAGTCCAGTTACAAGTGGAGTTCCGCAGGGTCCTGGGTTCTGGGTCCTCTGCTGTTTGTAATTTTTATTAATGACTTAGATGAGGGAGTCGAAGGGTGGGTCAGTAAATTTGCAGATGATACAAATATAGGTGGAGTTGTGGACAGTGAGGAGGGCTGTTGTCGGCTGCAGAGGGACTTAGATATGATGCAGAGCTGGGCTGAGGAGTGGCAGATGGAGTTCAACCCTGCCAAGTGTGAGGTTGTCCATTTTGGAAGAACAAATAAGAGTGCGGAATACAGGGTTAATGGTAGGGTTCTTGGTCAGGTGGAGGAACAGAGGGATCTTGGGGTCTATGTACATAGATCTTTGAAGGTTGCCACTCAGGTGGATAGAGTTTGTAAGAAGGCCTATGGAGTATTATCGTTCATTAGCAGAGGGATTGAATTCAAGAGTCGTGAAGTGATGTTGCAGCTGTACAGGACTTTGGTTAGGCCACATTTGGAGTACTGTGTGCAGTTCTGGTCACCTCACTTTAGGAAAGATGTGGAAGCTTTGGAGAGGGTGCAGAGAAGATTTACCAGGATGTTGCCTGGAATGGAGAGTAGGTCGTACGAGGATAGGTTGAGAGTTCTCGGCCTTTTCTCGTTGGAACGGCGAAGGATGAGGGGTGACTTGATAGAGGTTTATAAGATGATCAGAGGAATAGATAGAGTAGACAGTCAGAAACTTTTTCCCCGGGTACAACAGAGTGTTACAAGGGGACATAAATTTAAGGTGAAGGGTGGAAGGTATAGGGGAGATGTCAGGGGTGGGTTCTTTACCCAGAGAGTGGTGGGGGCATGGAATGCGCTGCCCGTGGGAGTGGTGGAGTCAGATTCATTGGCGACCTTTAAGCGGCGTTTGGATAGGTACATGGATGGGTGCTTAATCTAGGATAGAAGTTCGGCACAACATCGTGGGCCGAAGGGCCTGTTCTGTGCTGTATTGTTCTATGTTCTATAATCCTTCCTCCTCATTTGCTTCTATTCCATTGGTTACTCTGTTGTATGCTTGAAAAGACACCAATCTCTGAAATCCCTTGCCATGTTTTGCTACACTATAGCCATAATAATCAATTAAAAATGTATCCTACACAAACCTTAAGCAGAATAAAACATCACAAAGCACTTCATAGAGTATTTAAAAATAATGTCACTGAATCACATAACTAAAAGCTTTGGTTAAGGAAAGGTAGCTTTTTACGAGACCCTTTTGAGGACTAAAGTCTGGTAGAGGAGTGTACAGAGGGAATTCCAGAGCCTGGGGCCTGAAAACACGGATACCAATGGCAGAGTGATTTAAGACGGATAGTGTTCAAAAGGTCAGAATTAGCAAAAGAACAGCTGAGTTTTAGAGGCTGGAGGATGTTTGAGAGAATGGAGGAATGACGATATGGTGGGGTTTGAAAATTAGGCTAATGAAAATTAATGTTATTTGAAGATGAGCTAATGCACGTCAAAGGGCAGGGTTGGAGGCAAACAGGACCTTGTACAAGTTAAGACACAGGCAGCAGAATTTTGGATGACCTCATATTTGCGGAGGGTAAAATGTGGGTAAAGGAGCCAGAGGTGTGTTGGCATAGTTGATTCTGGTAATAAGGTGAGGCATGAGTGAAGGAGTAGATTACTGCAGATGTTGGAATCTGTACTGAAAACAACAAATACTGGAGATCACAGCAGGTCAGGCAGCATCTCTAAAAAGAGAGGAAGGTGACATTGAGTCTAGATTACTTGTCTGGAGTCAACGTTAACTTGTTCTGTGCCTCACCCGCTGTGATCTCCAGTATTTGTTGTTTTCAGAGGCATTAGTGGAGGTTTCAGCTGCATATAAGCTGAGACAGGAGTGAAAGTGGTGGATATTATGGAGGTAAGTGAGATTCGATGTTCAATGCCAGGAGTTTATTTGTACTTGTTTATGTTTGTAATGGCTGGACAAATACATCCATGTTTGGAGTTGGGCTGGTAGTTGGGCTGAGCTACATTTTTGGATAGACTTGCTCAACCTTTGGGGATATTTAAAAAACAATGACTGCAGATGCTAGAAACTAGATTCTGGATTAGTGGTGCTGGAAGAGCATAGCAGTTCAGGCAGCATCCAAGTAGCTTCGAAATCGACGTTTTGGGCAAAAGCCCTTTGTCAGGAATAAAGGAAAGGACTTTTGCCCAAAACGTCGATTTCGAAGCTACTTTGGGGATATTTGTTTCAGCCAAGATTCAAAAATCAATGTTGAACTTTGCATGTGACAGCAAAGTGGCATGAGGCCACGTGAAGAACACACCTCCACAGTAGAAAATGCAGCTCCTTTGTCATCGCCACTGTGCCTCTATTTCGGATATAGAGGTCAGAACTGGAGTAGCCTTGTGAAAATTATTCACCCATTCAAAAGCTCCTGCAGCTGAGGTTGGTCACAGGAATGTGCTCTTTTGTGTCTTACAATCTTATACTCCACAACCATCTGAAGAAGGAGTGGCGCTCCGAAAGCTAGTGCTTCCAAATAAACCTGTTGGACTATAACCTGGTGTTGTGTGATTTTTAAACTTTGTACACCCCAATCCAACACTGGCACCTCCAAATCATCACTATCATCGACACCACTAACTGTCGGCTCAAAGTGGAGAAGATCTGCAAGAAGATCACTCATAACGACACAGACGTCAAGTTTCTGCAGAAATGCATGCAAGTAGGAAATATCCCAAGAGGATTACGGATCACGAACCCAATCAAGTCGGACTACACATCTCAGTTGCATCACACTGTAAAATATTGCTAGAAATTCTGTTCTTATGATCTTGTACTCTACAACCACCTGATGAAGGAGCGACGCTCCGAAAGCTTCCAAATAAACCTGTTGGACTATAACCCAGTGCTGTGTGATTTTTAACTTTGTGTATCTGCAGCACTAATTTCAGCCTGTGGTCACAGATACCAAAGAAAAGACCAGGTGCAGAAGTCAACAACTGTGAACAAATTCATATTTCTTTTAGTGTAGAGAATCCTGGCTGAGCAGCGCGATGCAAACCAGGAAGTAAAGAAAAACTTGCATTTCGACAGTGCCTCCCATGATTGAATTGTGAAGGATATGCATTGTTATCTTGGATTACAAGGGAGTAGTGCATCAGCGTGTTGTATACTGAATGGTCTGTCCTGTTGAGAGTAGTCACATTTGCAGCCCTCGCGACCGTCAATGTAGAGTGGTGTATTACTGGCTCCAGGTTAACCACTCTCTGTGCAAAGGTAACAAAGTGACAGGAAGGGTTGCTATGGGTTAGCCACATGCACTTTATGGAAAGTGCAGTGAAGCTGACCTGTCTGGGACTGGAGGAGGCTTGAGGCTGATGTCCATTACTGTCTGGAGAAATTGTGTAAGGTATTGGGATTGGGAAGGAAAGAGAAGTTGATGCTGGAATGGAGAATTGCAAGCAGATGTGCAGAATATGGAATTCTTGGTGATCATTGTAATTCCACTTCCAGTGAACAGTTTGTTTAGAGAGTCATAGAGATGTACAACATGGAAACAGACCCTTCGGTCCAACCCATCCATGCCGACCAGATATCCCAACCCATTCTAGTCCCACCTGCCAGCACCCGGCCCATATCCCTCCAAACCCTTCCTATTGATATACCCATCCAAATGCCTCTTAAATGTTGCAATTGTACCAGCCTCCACCCCTTGCTCTGGCAGCTCATTCCATATATGTACCACCCTCTGCATGAAAAAGTTGCCCCTTAGGTCTCTTTTATATCTTTCCCCTCTCACCCTAAACCTATGCCCTGTAGTTCTGGACTAACTGACCCCAAGGAAAAGACTTGGTTTATTTACCCTATCCATGCCCCTCATAATTTTGTAAACCTCATTAAGGTCACCCCTCAGCCTCCGACGCTCCAGGGAAAACAGCCCCAGCCTGTTCAGCCTCTCCCTGTAGCTCAGATCCTCCAACCCTGGCAACATCCTTGTAAATCTTTTCTGAACCCTTTTAAGTTTCACAACATCTTTCCAATAGCAAGGAGACCAGAATTGCACGCAGTATTCCAACAGTAGCCTAACCAATGTCCTGTACAGCCGCAACATGACCTCCCAACTCCTGTACTCAATACTCTGACCAATAAAGGAAAGCATACCAAACGCCACCTTCACTATCCTATCTACCTGCGACTCCACTTTCAAGGAGCTATGAACCTACACTCCAAGGTCTCTTTGTTCAGCAACACGCCCTAGGACCTTACCATTAATATGTTGTAGGTCTTCATTTAATTTAACCTGCCCAAGGATGAAACATGGGTAGGTCGGTGCAATAAGGTAAACCAGAGGTTTTTAATCCAGTAAGTCATTAACAGCGTGCTGAGGGGCAGTTTGGCCTGTCGAGTCAACGTTTGCTGTCTGTAGGGCAAACTGGTCAGTTCCATTCCTCTGCTCTTCCTGCAAGTCTTCCTGTCTAGGGAAGGTGCAATTTTACATCTGTGTCCAGTAGTCCTTGTCCAAAGAGAACAGATTCTTCAATCTGAACTATAGCTAAAAATTCCCCTTCCCCAGAACCATTCTGATAAGACTGCTATGCACCCTGTTGAGGACCCTCTCCAATCCTACAGTATGGTGACCAGAATAGGATGTAGGAGTACTCGAGCTTTGTAAAACAAAAAAAAATCACCTTGGAATCTCCTAAATGAGAGCAGACTATTCAAATTCTCATCTAAAATGCCACACCTGTGTCCCTCTGTGCTGCACTGGGGTGTCAGCCTAGGTAATTGTGCTTACATCTTCAGAGTGAGATTTTAATGCCATCTTCTAATTCAGAGGTGATGGTACCATGGTATGGGCCATTGGGGTGCAGCTTTCTGACCTGGTTATATGTCTTTTTAGTTTTAGTAAATGTTTATTTAAAAATTCCATTGTTGAAGAGGTAACAAAAGTAGTCTGAAAGTTTTCAAAAACAAAACTCTGTTCCTATGCAGTTAAGAAAATACTATTAATGCACCAAATTAATGACGTTTCATCAAAACTGTTCTGTTGATCAGGGAACATAAGAAACAGACCTGCCACTTGAGTGTACTTGGTCATTAATTTAATAGTAGCTGTAAGTCCACTTTCCTGCCTGTCTCTTTTGTTGATTGAAAAAATGTCTAATTTCGTCATTGACTATAATCAATGATGCAGCCTTCACTACTCTCTGAGACAGACAATTCCAAAGATTAATGATCCTCCAAGAGAGATTTCTTCTCATCTCCGCTTTTTCTTCTGAGATTCCCCCACAAGCAGAAACATCCTTCAGAATTGACCTTGCCAAGTCCCCTCACAATCTTGTATTACAATATGATCATCTCCCATTTTCCTAAACTCCATTTGTAGGTCCAACATACTTAATCTGCCCTCTAAGGCAACCCATTTTATTCTAAGTGTCAGCCTATTAAACCTTCTCTGAATTGATTACCTCTTATGCAAGTATATGTCTTCTTCAAATAAGTGACCAAAACTCTCTGCAGTGCTGTAAGTGTAATCTCGCCAAAATCTGTACATCTACAACCCTGTCTTTATTTGTCAGTCATTTGCAATAAAAATGAACATTCCATTAGCCACTGAATTGATTGCTGTATCGACATGCTCATGCTTAGTGATTCATGTAGAAGGGCATCCAAATCCCTCTGTTTTGGACATCACCGGCTTGGCCAGCATTTATTATCCATGCTCAGTTGCCTTTGGGAAAATGCCGGTGCGCTACCTTCTTGAATCCCTGCAATCCATTGGCTATAGGTGCATCCACAATGCCAATAGGAAGAGATTTTCAGGATTTTAACCCAGTGACAGTGAAGGAACAGAATACATAGTTTGAAAATGGTGTGTGTACTGCAGCATAGTCTGCAGTCCTTCCATTTCAGGAACATTTTGCTTCTCTGTATTTCTGCCAAAATGAACAAAGGCTCATTTTACCAAGTTATACACCATTTGCCTTGCATCCTTTGTGTCCTCCTCGCAGCTTGTTTTCCCATCCATCATTGTATCGTGAAATGTGGTTAAACACACTGTCTTTATTCAACTTTTTGTTATAAATGAGGCCCAGCACTGATGCCTGTGGCTGAATGATTGTCAGTGTGTAATGTTAGTGCTGTTTCTTTCTCCACAAATGTTGTTTGACCACTGAAAAAATCCAGTATTTTCTGTTTATATTTCAATTTATTTCATTGTTGTGCAGCAGTAGACTGTTTTGTTGAGGTAGAACAAGGGGATCCTGGTTTCAATTTAGATTTTTCTCTGCTTCAAGTCCTCAATTTTGTCCTGTCTTTTTAAGCTCTTCATTTCCAACTTTTCTAAATTCTGTTTCTTCATCGAACAAACAATGTGCTGTTGTCTCTGCCCACATCTTGGGGCTTCAAAAGCAGCCTAATGGGTGTGAATTTATGGTAGAATTCAGTTAAAACATGTGCCCACTCTGTTAGATTAGATTCCCTGCAGTGTGGAAACAGGCCCTTCGGCCCAACAAGTCCATACTGACCCTCCAAAGAGCAACCCACCCAGACCCATTCCCCTACATTCACTCCTGACTAATGAACCTAACACTATGGCAATTTACCACAGCCAATTCACCTAACCTGCACATTTTTGGACTGTGGGAGGAAACTGGAGCACCCGGAAGAAACCCATGCAAACACGGAGAGAATGTGCAAACTTCACACAGACAGTTGCCCGAGGTGGGAATTGAACCCAGGTCACCGGCGCTGTGAGGCAGCAGTGCTAACCACTGAGTCACTCTGCCGCCCCAATTGGCCAATCTCTAGAGGCACTGAGAATGGATTGTGGATCACTTTGAGGATTGATTTACCAGTCAGCACAGGTGATAAGACACTTTTCAAATGCACCTCAACTGATCCTGTAAAATCAGTCTCTAATTTAAGTGGCAGTAATCTTTAACCAACAAACAGGAATTAAGACAGTATGTCCTGCGAGAAAGCATGTTCCTGGTTCAAATCTGCTCATGCTTTGTCCTGAGCTACTTTTTTTTTGTCTGCAGAGGCCTGAAACTCAACCACATGACATCTGAATTGCATCTAAAAAGGACAGAAGGTTATCTAAAAATATTTAAACCAGATATTGCTGATTTTTTTTAAAAAATGCTGTTAAAGCTTTTCATCTTGCACTCATCAGGATAGATACAAGAATATGAAATCTGAAAGGGAATGACCATTTGCGCTGCATGATAAACAATGGAAAAGTTGCCTTGCCTCTGTTTTTTAATTTGAACAAAAACTGGGGAGGAAAACCATTCCATGCTACATTTGCCAAGCCAACACCCCGACCAATCAGCACCCACTTTCTCAAGCAATGCAAGTTATCATTCTCTTTTGAAATGAGGTGTTCTTGAATCTGTCCTGATGAGTGCAAAAAGAAAAGTTGTGAGAGCATGTCTCCTTTTTGTTTTAGCAACTCACAAGTTCTGCACTACTTGGTGACTATTTATACACTAAACTGGGTGAGTCAGTTTGCAACTTTGGAAAAGCAGAACCTGAAGGATAACCATGGGGAAGGAGAAAATAGGAAGAAATATGGTTTAGCATAGCAACATCTTTTGTAAGAATCTAAATAAAGAAGACAAATGTTAGTACAATAACTTTTTTTTCGACCCATAGAACTTAAGACCAGATACCTGAAGCAAACCTCCATCAATTCCTTGTCACTTGGTTAGCAACCAGAAAATGCAAGGAAAAGGCTGGCAATACGTCGAGCCTTTTATTATTACCAAGCAAAAGGCAGGCAGCAGTTCCTAATGTCCCTGCCTGCAGCATTTGCTGCAAAGCTATAGCATTAAACAGACAAGGAAAGATAGGGATTTCTCCAGGTTGATCCCAGAGTAAAAAAGAATCTCAACATGAGGGTGGCATGGTGGCTCGGTGGTTAGCACTGCTGCCTCCGTGTCAGAGACCCAGGTTTAATCTCAGCTTCGGGCGACTGTCTGTGCGGAGTTTGCATATTCTCTGTGTCTGTGTATGTTTCCTCCCACAGCCCAAAGATGTGCAGGTTAGCTGGATTGGCCGTGCTAAGTTGCCCATGGTATCCAGGGATGTGCAGGTTAGGTGGGTTAGCCATGGGAAATGCAGGGTTACAGGGATAGGGTACAGGGGTGGGTCTGGTTGGGAGGTTCTTTAGAGGGTTGGTGTGGACTCGATGGGCTGAAGGGCTTTTTTCTATGCTGGAAGGGTTCTATGCTACCACCCTGCTGACATTCTGTACTACTTTAACCATATTTTAATTGTACAGCAGGTTTGAATGAACATGAGATAATGACTTGCATAATGATACTATCTTTAAGCAGTAAGACATGTCAGCATACCTCCTAATAGCATCATCAGAGAAAATTCCAGTCTCAATCACATGAAGAGTTTTGGGAAGGTGAACAAACAACAATTTGGGTAGAAGGAGGTTTTAAGGAGCATCATTAAAGGGAGAGGAAGACTGAACCTAAATTTTTTAAAGCTTAGAAAAATTAGTTGAACTCACTCATGGGACATGGGCAATGCTGGCTGGGCCAGCATTTATTGCCTATCCCCAGTTGCCCTGTAGAAGGTGGTGGTCAGCTGCCAATTTAACCTGCATCTGTCCATGCGTTATATGTAGACCTACAGTGCCCTTAGGGAGGGGATTCGAGGATTTTGACTGCGAACAGTGAAGGATCCAAGGTAGAATGGTGAGTGGAGGGAACATTGAAGCTGCCCTTGTCCATCTAGATAGTAGACATTATGGGTTTGGAAGGTGATGTCTCAGCATCTTGAGTGAATTTCTGCAATTCATCTTGTAAATGGTACACACTGCTGCACTGAGCATTGGTGATGGAGGGAGTGAATATTTAGTAGAAATGGTGTCAACCAAGCTGGCTGCTCATTGAAGCATACTACACCTTTATAGGGCTCAATGGTGTAAAGGTTTCCTTTGGCTGGTTGGGTATAGAGCAAGGAAGTACAATTTCCTAACAAGATTAGCCATTTAAGGCAGAGATGAGCAGTTTCCTCATTTAAAAAGTGGTGAAACTTTGGAATTCTCTGCACCAGAGAGCTGTGGAGGTTCAGTTGTTGAGCAGGGTCAACATGATATCCAGAAATCTATGAATTTAAGGGACATGGGGCCTGTGAGGTCAGTTGAGGTGGAAGATCCATCATTATCTCATTGACTGGTGGAGCAGACTCAATGGACTGTTTAGTCTACTACTATTCCTCTGGAGGTTGGGGTTTAGACAAAAGATATTGGAAAAAGGCCAGAGTTTAAGGAACGCAGAATTTCTTGGAAGATTGAATGAGATCACCTAAAGTGGGACAGTGCCATGTGAACACTTTGTTGCGATCCTTCATTTGAGAAGTTTCTGGACCAGGATCCGATGTAGGATGGTGAGCACTGGGGTGATATGAATGGAATTTGGTATGGGTTAGGTTACAGGCTGCAGTGTTTTGGGATGAGCTGAATTTCATGAAGGGTGGAAATTTGGGGGCTAATTGGGAGACAATTGGACTTGAGTCCAGAGGTGACAAAGGCATAGATTACAGACTGTAGCTTTGGTCTTCGTCATTCTGAAAATGTTGTTCAGCTGCACGTAGGAAGCTCACTTCCTCCCAACTCTTCTGTTTTCTTTGGGGTCTGGTGTTAATTCTAATTGCTTATTTATATCTGCACATTTATTGTTTTACTTTTAAGTCTCTGCTACTTCCTGCTGGCTGAAGGAAGAATGCAGTTGCTAATTCAGCTTTCTGTGCAGGATTGGAAGGTGAACTCAATGTAGTCCAAGGTAGGGTGTTTCTGTACCACGTGACAGTTTCTTCTTCTTCTGCAGTCTATATGAATTTGCATTAGATTAATTGAATGAAAAA
This sequence comes from Chiloscyllium punctatum, assembly GCF_047496795.1. Lineage (NCBI taxonomy): Eukaryota > Metazoa > Chordata > Chondrichthyes > Orectolobiformes > Hemiscylliidae > Chiloscyllium > Chiloscyllium punctatum. Next base: position 58,837,912 of record NC_092775.1, read on the forward strand.
TGCTTCAAGTGAGTAATGTGCTCGTGGTCTTTGAACAGACAGCATTCCTTTCTGACCACTCTCTTTAAATTTCTCCCAGGCTCTGTACTTGCAAATGGTTACATTTCTAAATTCTCTCCACAGGTACTGCCTGTTTTCCTGGCTATATTTGCTTAGTGTTTTCTCATTTTAACATTTTGTGTGTTGCCTGACCTTGAGTGTTTCCAAGATTTTCTATTTCAGTATCACCTACACTGAACATTTGGTATATTCCTTACTGTGAACTATCTGACCTACACTGGGAAACATCTGTCTCCATCCTCTCCCAAACTAACACCACTTCTAACGCACCAGCACGGTGGCTCAGTGGTTAGCCTTGCTGCTTCACAGCACCAGGGACCTGGGTTTGATTCCACCACATTCTCCCCGTGTCATAGAAACAGGCCCTTCCATCCAACTTGTCCATGCAACCCAGATATCCTAAATTAGTCCAGTCCCATTTGCCAGCATTTTGACCCATATCCCTCTCAAACCTTCCTATTCATATACCCATCCGGATGCCTTTTAAATGCTGTAATTGTACCAGCCTCCACCACTTCCTCTGGCAGCTCATTCACCTTCTGCATGAAAAGTGCCCTTAGGCGTCTTTTATATTAGATTAGATTAGATTACTTACAGTGTGGAAACAGGCCCTTCGGCCCAACAAGTCCACACCGCCCCGCCGAAGCGTAACCCACCCATATCCCTACATCTACATTTACCCCTTACCTAACACTATGGGCAATTTAGCATGGCCAATTCACCTGGCCTGCACATCTTTGGACTGTGGGAGGAAACCGGAGCACCCGGAGGAAACCCACGCAGACACTGGGAGAACGTGCAAACTCCACACAGTCAGTCGCCTGAGTCCCCTCTCACCCTAACTTTTCTTCTGGACTGCGCCCCCCCCGCCGGCCGGGTCTATTTATCCTATCCATGTCCCTCGTGATTTTATAAACCTCTATAAGGTCACCCCTCAGCCTCCGACACTTCAGGGAAAACAGTCCCAGCCTATTCAGCTCTCCCTACAGCTGAAAACCTCTAACCCTGGCAACATTTGTGTAAATCTTTTCTGAACCCTTTCAAGTTTCACAAACATCCTCTGACCAATAAAAGCAAGCATACCTTCTTCACTATCCTATCTACGTGTGACTCTAAATTCAAGAATTATGAACCTGCACACAAAGGTCTCTTTATTCAGCAAGAATCCCCAGGACCTTACCATTAAGTGTATAAGTCCTGTCCTGATTTGCCTTTCCAAAATGGAGCACCTCACATTTATCTAAATTAAAGTCCATCTGCCACTCCTCAGCCCATTGTCCCATCTAATCAAGATCCCATTATAATCCGAGGTAACCCCCTTCTCTGTCCACTACACCTCCAATTTTAGTGTCAGCTTGAAGATTTCCTTTGATTGCCCCAGTTTCCTCCCACAGTCCAGCGGCATGCAGGTGAGGTGGATTGGCTATGCTAAATTACCCATAGTGTCCAGGGATGTGCAGGCTGGATGGATTAGCCATGGGCAGTGCAGGGTTACAGGGATAGGTTTGGAGATGGGTTTGGGTTGGATGCTGTTCAGACGGTCAATGTGGACTCATTTGGGCCTACTTCCACGCTGTAGGATTCTGTGATTTCAATCTATAGAGTTGAAACTGACATGTATACCTTTTAAAGAAAATGAATACTTAAATATAATCCAAAGCACAGTGAGGCATTGCTTGTATCAAGAAACGATAAAAAGCATTTATTTTTAGTATTCCTATCTAAACTAAAACAGAGTTTATGTTGTCTTGGGTAAGACTTGGCTCTGCTATGTGACCAAGCTCCTTGGATAAGGTTTATAAATAATCAATTAAACTACTTTGCAACAAAGTAGTTGAAGAAATATTTCACTGTTTTGGGTGGGCTGCATTGTACTTGAAGACCTCAACATTCATGTCACATGATTGCTCAATGTTGCTGTACCCCGCAACCCCCAACCCCTCCAACCCGATCCAGGAGCTGGTACTAATTGAAGCTGTTACTGCTACCCCAGTCCAGATCAGGTAACTCGACACAGACTGAAGTATGGATCCATTGAACCATTGAATCACCGCAGGAGCTGAGTATCCTGTTCAAATTATATTGGATGTGGGTCCAGGTCACACATCAGAGATGTCAGCTCATCAATTTGCAGTTGTGAAGGTGAATTCTACTTTGGAGGAAAACATCGGTGCCCCAGTGGTTATCACTGCTGCCTCACAGCACCAGGGACTCCGGGTCCAATTCCACCGTTGCGGCGACTGTCTGAGTGCGCATTCTCCTCCCCCCCCCCCCCCCCCCCCCCCCCCGCGTCTGCGTGGATTTCCTCTGGATGCTCTGGTTTCTCCCACAGTCCAAACATGTGCAGCTTGCGTGGAAATTCCATGGGAAATGCAGGGTTACAGGGATAGGGTAGGGGAGTGGGTGTGACTGGAATGCTCTTCCGAGGATCAGTGTGACCTGATGGGCTGAATGGCCTGCTTCTATACTATAGGGATTCTATGATTCTATCAAATGAGTGCTTTAAAACAAAAAGACTCTGTTTGAAGTAGAAGATGGGAGGTCCCCCCCCCCCCCAGAGTCATGGTCCCCAACTGATATCTACCTATTTTTTTAGAACAAAAAGCTGATATGGTCATTTTTGCTGCTTGTCGGAACTTGTTGTGTGCTGAAAGGTTGTAACTTTCACATATTGCAATGGTGACCATATTTCAAAACCACTTCATTGGTTGAAAAGTATTTTTTTGGAAGGACCCTAAATAAATCCAAGTCTTTTTTCCCGCTTCAAAGAAATGCTGAAAGACTTTAACTGCCTTTTATTTCTTGGCTTTATGTCTGTCTAATTTTAAAGCCTCGTAGAAGAACATAATGTTAGACATAGGAGCAGAGGCAGACAGTGCTGCCCTCTTTGGCTTCCCACGTTATTCAGAGAGATCATGGCTAGGTTTTTACTTTAACACCAGTTTCAGTGGTTAGCACTGCTTACCCCTCAGCGCCAGGGACTCTGGTTCGATTCTCCCCTGAGGTGACTATCTGTGTGGAGCTTGCACATTCTCTCCATTGTTTCCTCCCACAGTCCAACAAAGCAAACACTGAGCAGGTTGGGTAGATTGGGCAATTAAGTATGGCCATAGTGTCCAAGGTTGGATAAGCTATGGGAAATGCAGGGTTACAGGGATACAGTAGGGCAATGAGTCAGGTTGGAAGCTGTTGAGGGTCAATGTGGACTTGATGGGCTGAATGACATGCTTCCACACTGTAGAGATTCTGATTCTAATCTAGTCCTATTTTCCAGCATTTGGTCCATATTCCCTTTTTTTAAATATATATACCCTTCCTATTCATGTACCATATGCCTTTAAATGTTGTAATTGTACCAGCCTTCTCCACAGCCTCTGGCAGCTCATTCCATACACATACCATCCCCTCCATGAAAAAGTTGCCCCTTAGGTCTCTTTTATATAATTTCCCCCTCCCCCTGAACCTATGCCATCTAGTTTGGACTCCCCCCCCCCCCCCCCCCCCCCCCCCCCCACCCCCCCAACCCCAGGGAAAAGACCTTGTCTGTTTATTCTATCCATGTCCCTCATGATTTTATAAAGCTCTACAAGGTCACCCCTCAACCTCTGACACTCCAGGGGAAAACAGCCCCAGCCTATTCAGCCTCTCCCTATAGCTCAAATCCGCCAACCCTGGCAACATCTTGTAAATCTTTTCTGAACCCTTTCAAGTTTCACAACATCCTTCTGATAGGAAGGAGATCTGAATTGCACGCAGTATTTCAAAAGTGGCCTAATAAATGTCCTGTACAGCCACAATATGACATCCCAATTCATATTTTCGTTGGTCAGTGCATGGAATAAGTGTGCCAAATGCCATCTTCAGAGCCAGTACATAGAAATCTCTATGCAATGATTAAACCTCTAGCGCACTCGTGAGTAGAGAATCCTTGCCCAAGTGAAGAAATTTCTTCTTATTTTCAGTTGCAAATAGCTTTTTCCTAATCCTGAGGCAGTGATCCTGCTACTGGACCCACCAGGGAAAGATCCTTCCTACATCTACCCTGTTCATCTTAAAAAATATTTTTGTTTGAATGAGATCACTTCTCATTATTCTGAGTTCCAGAGAATATTGACTCAGCCTATTTAATCTTGTCTCACAGGACAATCCTGGAATTGGTTGGGTGAAGCTTTGTACTCCTGTTCTGACACATATAAAAAAGATGAACACTATTTTTGTACACTTTCTGAAGATATTTCCAAGTAAAACAAACCGATTTGACAAATATTTAACATTTTTCCTGGAGTTGATGTGCAGCCTTTACTGGTTTGCATGAGCAAAGTTGGCCACTGGGAGGCGTGTATAAGCAGTGATGAGGAACTAGCTTTGCTCAAGTGTGGCAGGGTTAAAATGTCTGCCATTAACCTGAGGGAGCAATACATGTTAAAACAAACACCACTTACAGAGTAATGATGCTGTTGTGTTATCAGATTTTCACCTTTTGAACTGTATTAAATAACTTTTATGTTGACCTGTTTTTTGACCCTGGTTTCCTTAATAACTCTAATGTGCGATTGACTTGGCACCTGACTCTGGGGTGATGTCACACTGTGCATGAGTCTAAATACAACTCTTCATATTCACTTCTGTTTTAATTTTGACTCCATCATTATTGTAACTTCTTTTAAAATGGGAAACATGAATAACTTTTCACCACATCCCTTGCCTGCCTCCCCCTACACATATGCTATTGGCCACCATTTTGCACTAACGTTAATGCCTGTAGTCTTTATGATTTAGCCTGATTAGTTTATTTTAAAATAGGAAAATAAATCCTGTGGTTTTTGGTACAAGACATTGTCAAGCGCTGTAGTCAAAGATCTTAGATGTGACAGAAGTAACCCTGCTTGGGCTTAACATTTTCTTAGCAAAGCTTTTTTAAAAAAAAATTCCCTCATTTGGGTCCTATCTGCAAAATTGTTAGCAGCATTTCTATCTTTGATTTTTAGGCATTCTGTTTGGTGCTCTGTCAATGACCAGATTTTACATTCTCAAAACTCTTTTCTATGTGAAGTTTTTTCCTGGAATTTGCTTTTTTCAAAAGGCAAAGAAACTGTTTAGCTGGTTTATAAAAGTACCTTTTCTTCAATTGTTCTTCTATTATGAGGAAGATATTTGCTACCATTATTTAAAATCATCTTCTTTAGATCACTCATTAACTTCCATTTAGCTCAGCACATAAGGAGTCATCTTCTACAACCGAGGCTGTTGCAGTAGAGGCTCATCAGGTTGTTAGTCTGTTGGATTTGCAAGACATAATTTTGCTGTAGCCAAGCCCAGGAGTAGTGATTTTGAGCATTAATTAGTTAATAAGCCTGAGGTGGCTGTTACTAACATGCCAAGCACCACCATGCCAAGTTATATTCTGGAGTTGGTTCTGTTGTCCCACAGTTTATTACGACACGGATAGCTAATTAGCTAGAAGATTGTTTTACTCAGTTTGCACAGATGTTGAATGGTGTATAGTCAGGCAGAATATTGTATCCTTTTTACTTCAGTATTACAGGGCAGACTGTCAATGCAGTTGAACAGCTCTGGCAGCTACTTAAATCCCTTGTAAGACCAGGACGGGTCCTTAATTGAAATCCTCTGTGCCTTCAGAGTTACAGTTTCAATCATAGGGTACATGTGGGCTGGATGATATTCAGACATCCAGCAAAATGGGCTAAGACAGATTTGACCTGAAGGATTTAAAATTTCTATAGTAAATAGAGAAGCAGTTTTCACATACAAACAAATATAGGAAATAAATAATTTTTAATTTTATCTTGCTTAGGCTTAGGCTTATACCTTGAGCACGTGTCTCCATTCAGCTTAGGGATTATAAAGTTCGCCTTTTTATAAGGAAAGCATGTTTGATTCAGGTGGCTAGCCTATATAATAGCAAGAGTTCCTACCCAAGCGGTAACAACATTTTAAAATTTTCACATTTGTTCTCATAGCCTACAGGGGCCTTGCCTGTCCCTATCCGAAACCTCTTCAGCCCCACAACCTTCCAAGATTTCTGTGCTCTTCTAATTCTGGCCTCTTGAGCATTTCCAGTTCAATTTTTCCACCACTTGTGATTCTGTGTCCAATTCTCTGGGCTCCAAACTCTGAAATGCCCTCCATATGCCCCTCCAACTCTCTGCCTCACTTACCTTCTTTAATGTTCTCCTTTAAACCTATCTTTTTGACTAAAGTTTTTTGGCTATCTGACCTAACATCTGTTTATATGGCTCAATGTCATTCTGTTATGATCTAGCCGATAGTAATATTAGACAAGTCTGATCCCAGAGTGAAATCTGGTTTTGCAAACCATAAGTTTAATTTTGGCACTTCCTTTACTGTGTTGTTTGGTCACTGAGCATATTCACAAGAAATTGCCAAAGTACTTTTGACAAAATGACATGAAAGCTTATTGCACACAAAAATAGAACACTATTTTTCACAATGCAAGATCTATTTGGAAAAGATGTATTACAAATATCAGAAAAAAAGATTCAACCCTTTTAGTCTCAACAAAACCTTATCAATACTTGAACTGAAGTGAAGGATCACTGTTTCCACCTTAAAGTTAATTGTTCATTGGGCTTGGCTGAACTTGAATTCTTTTTGGCAAAATTTTCTACATTCACTTGATGCTATCTTCTTTTAATTAACATTACTTTCTGAGATCCTTAAACTACTAATATAGCTCACGTATTTCTTATTGTGGTTTCCTTAAACATCCATTCAACAGCATTGTGGGTCTCTTCCTCTTTGACACCTTTTAATGGCTTCTGTTCTGGTGCTATTTTGTTACTAACTCCGAGGACTTTTTATCAGTACTTTGAGACTCCAAGCTGACAGCACCTTTTCTGTTTAAGAGTAGTTGAAACTTTACTCCATTTGTCCAGGGAGTGTTTGATGGGGACAGTGTAGCGAATACTTTATAAGACTTGACAGATATTTAATGTGTATTTAAAACATGCTGGTAGTATTTAATGGGGATAATATAGAGGAAACTTTACTTTCTATTTATTCTAGTTTGAAAGAATAGAGGGATTTTTGCACTGTTTTTAACTTGTGCTGTCCCTGGGAATGATTTATTGGAGACAGGGTCGAGGAAACATAACTTTTATTCTAAGAGGCAAGGGACCTTTTACTTTGAATCTAACCCTGTGCTATACCTGTTTGCGGACCATGTAGCTTGTGATATCCCGTTTAGAAGGATAGAGGGAGTTGCAGTTTTAGTTTAAAAGAGCAAAGGAAGCTTTACTTTGTACTTAACCCCATGTGTCCCTATTCTGGGAGTATTTTGTGGGGACAATGTTAAGGGAACGTTACTTTCAGTTTAAAAGCAGGAGTTTTACTTGTATTTAACCCTGTGCTGTAGTTGATCTGGGATTGTTTATTGGAGGCACTTTACTTTCAGTTTAAAATATTAAGGGGAGATTTCTGACTGCTTAAAAGACCAGAGAGAGCTTTATTTTTGGTTTAAAGAGTTGAGGGTGCTTTACTGTATAACTAACCCTGTGTTGGCCCTGTCATGAGAGTGTTTGAGGAGGAGTGTGTAGATGGAGCTCTACGTTTTTTTTTAAAAGATTAAAAAACAACTTTTGCTGGGTACATGAGTAGGAAGGGCTTAGAGGGATATGGAACAAATGCAGGCAAATGGGACTAGATTAATTTAGGATATCTGATCAGCATGGACGAGTTGGACCAAAGGGGTCGTTTCCATGCTGTAATCTCTGACTCTCTGCCATAAACATGTTTTCTCCACCAGTCACCCCGCACTCGTCATCATCTTGATTATTCTATCTTTTTAAAAGATTTTACCTCACTTTCCCTGTACCGTTAGACACCTTGTAGCTCACCAAATCCCAATTTGTCTTTCTTACACTTTGATTTCTAAAGCACCTAACTATTTATCTCTGTTTTTATTTCAGAATATCTTTAAAAGCATATAAACAAATTTCTAGACAACCTGTTACCACTTTGTCCTAAGAGCCCGTGTCTGTGTGGGTTTCCTCCGGGTGCTCTGGTTTCCTCCCACAGTCCAAAAATGTGCAGGTTAGGTGAATTGGCCATGCTAAATTGCCTGTAGTGTTAGGTGAAGGGGTAAATGTAGGGGAATGGGTCTGGGTGGGTTGCGCTTCGGCGGATTGGTGTGGACTTGTTGGGCCGAAGGGCCTATTTCCACACTGTAAGTAATCTTAGCTTTAAAAAAAAGAGTCTGTTACTGGAGAGGAAAGTCACGCTGTCAAATCTCCTCAGGATCTTGTATGTTGGCTCTCATTCTTCTCAATTTGAATGGGTAAAGCCTTAAATTTTCTTCAGAAGATGAGCCCTTCAGCCTGTTTGTTTTATAATACTGTTGTGTGGTGCCTTGGGACAAACATACCCTCCAACCTGTGTGGCTGTGAGCCTCCCCATTCCACGCACTGCAGTTGACAGATTGACTTCTGGAAGTCACTGCTCCACAAAGACCTGCATGTGAGGAAAAAGAATTAAAGGGAATGTTGCTTGGGATATATCGCTAAAAAGCTATAGTGCCTTTAATGTAATAAGTTGTTGTTATGATCTCTAGAGCTTGGCATTGTTTATTGTGACATCCTATAGAAATAAGTGCTCATCTGATGCTAGGGAAAATGAGATCAGTACCATTAACGTGGAGAATATGTCATAAAACATAAATCTCTAATCTGCCTTCCTGGTGAAGAATATCTGTTTTCATTAGTATGTTCTCATAGTTAAATCATTTTTAAGTACATTTCTTGTTTGCCATAGGAATTGTGATTGTCTTTTGAAGGGCTTTGTATGTAATATTAAAGCTGATTATTGAAGCAAATTGAGCTAAAGCAGACTTGAAGCTCAGTTTCTGCTTTGTCCACGTAATGGCAAGCTCAGGGATAGATCGATGGAATATTAACGAGCTGGACAGTGAGAACAACTGCAGGGTGTGCTCAGGTGAATTATGACACTCCTGGCTTCAGTGAGTAATGGGGGTAAGACCTGAGTCAGTGTTTGATCACAATCTTCAGGGAGTCCCTATTTTGTGACTGTGTCAGTTCACTGCTGTCATTGCTTCATCTATAACCAGCAATTAGTGATTGCTGTGGCATAAAGAACATACTTGCAGTACACAATGTAAGAGCCTCCTCCCTCCATATTGAGGAAAGAAAATTCAGTTTATTCCATTCTTTAAATTTGGGATTCATTCACCTTGAAAAGAAGTTGAGATTTTCTGCGGAAATCAGTTAATTGTTTTATTTTTAAATGATTTCCTGTTTGTTTTCACAATCTCTGGAATGATTTCAGTGGTTAGAGTGATGACTGTGATTTACAGATTCAAACAAACTCTGGTCTCGTAGCTGAGGGACTGACTGACATCACATCACGCCTACCTTGAAATGAGGAAATAATCACACAAAGGTGTTTCTCTTTAGAATATGTTTGAGCTGCATCATACTGTGCAGAGCTATCTGGGTCTTTGCAGCTGCGGATTAATTTTTAGCCCTGCACTGATTCCAGCCCATCCTGCTCCAGTACCAGTAAAAGAGTTTGGAAACTGATTTCTCTTGCATTTCCTGGAAAATCAATAGCATGCCAGTGAGTGGCCATAATGCCCAACTTAGTACCCTCCCCAAACTTGGTTGATAAGATGTGTTGCTCTTCATTGGCTGGTGAAAAATATGATTTAAAAAAAAATGTTTTCAGTAATTTTTTCTTGGAACCCAAAAGTGCTTTGTTCTCTCTGTGGAGTTTATAAGTAGCTCCCTATCTGTTGCCATTCCACTCCTCTAGGACTTTGCCTCATGCTGTTGCTGAAGAACAAAGTAGGTCAATACGGTGTCGACCTGGCCAATTTTTCTCCTATAAACATTATCACGTTATAAGCAAAGGGACGTCTTTGAGATTATGAAAGGCACAAATTGTCAAGGAACCTTTAGTTTGAATCTTAGTCTATGGTCTTTTGATCAGCTGGTCTCTGCTGAAATATTTCATTACTGGAAAATCACACAGGAAATACTGTAGAGCCCCTCGTTTAAAGTGAGAGACTAACATCACAAGTCTTGTTCTGTGTGGCTTTCTCACATCCTGGGGGTATTCCGTACAGGCCTGTTTGTTGTTGCTGGTGAAAGGGCTGTAGTGTGCAAGAAAGAATGCAAATTGCAAGTGGCAGCATTGCTTCTTACACAATCTGATCTGTTCACAGTAATTAGAACTGCTATTTCCAGCATTCATGTGACTACCATCTCCCCTAACTGTTTGATTGCTTTGTCACCAAATAGCACTACTGTTTGTTTGAACTGTGTATTGTAATGCATAAAAGTGAGGGGCTGTGTGACTGTTTTGCAGCACTGTAAAGACTAGGTTGTTAGAAATTCCTCCAACTTTGTCTGTTTGAACCCATTTTGTTATTCTCCAAGTATGTACTGTAGACCTGCTTTTATAAAAGGCCGAGTCACAGCCGCAGAAATGTTGCATGACGCCTGGCAACCAATGAAGTGCTTCCGAAATGGAAACTGTTGTGACTGTGAGGGAAAGACGCCAACAAATTTACATGTGTTATTATTCCAAAAGCTGCAATGTGATAAATAAGTAGATAAATTAGTTTCGGGGGAAAAAAATCCTGAAAATGCTGGAAGTAACCATTTGACCAGGCAGCATCTATGGAAAGGGAAAATTGAGTTAATGTTCTAGGTTTGAAACAAAAGCTGAAATTGCTGGAGAAACCGAGCAGGTCTGGCAGCATCTATGCAGAGAAAGCAGAGTCAATGTTTGGAATCCGGCTTCTTCTCAACCGTTTCTCAGGTTGATGACTTTGCATCCGTTTCAGTTGATAATGAGAGAAATATTATCTGGGGAATGCTCAATGTTATACTGGTCAGCTCATGTGTACCATTGCAAAGGTGTGGCTTAAGTTCACAACCTCCAAGTCTCTGATTTGGAGATGCCGGTGTTGGACTGGGGTGTACAAAGTTAAAAATCACACAACACCAGGTTATAGTCCAACCGGTTTAATTGGAAGCACTAGCTTTCGGAGCGCTGCTCCTTCATCTGGTGTCCTGATGAAGGAGCAGCGCTCCGAAAGCTAGTGCTTCCAATTAAACCTGTTGGACTATAACCTGGTGTTGTGTGATTATTAACTTTTTATAAATCTCTGAGGAGAGTGCTACCGACGGTACCAAGCTAAACACCACGCAGGTTGGTAACTGAAATGTGCCCTTGCAAAGTGTTACCTGAGAGCTGAGCGTTGTGCATGTGGTAATGGAGATGGAAAAGCATAGCTGATCAGGCAGCATCCTCATCAGAAGGAGCTTATGCTCGAACCGTCGATTCTCCTGCTCCTCGGATGCTGCCTGACTGGCTCTGCTTTTCCAGTACCATACTCTGGACTCTGATCTCCAGCATCTGCAGTCCTCACTTTCTTCCAGTTGTTGTTAATGGAGACCGATTGTATGTAATCTGGAAAAATATGTGACCTAAACATTTTGGTGTCTCTAGCTTTCAGATGAGACTTTAAACAGAGCACCCACTCGACTGGACATAAGAGATCGGGTTACAGTTTTGACAATAACAGGAGAAATGTTCCTTCAGTCCAGATTGATTTTTTTTATTATTGCTTAGACAATATGACAAACTGATCATTACCACATTGCTATATGTGGGAGTTTGCTGGACATACATTGGCTGACACAGTTTCTCATGACGACAATAATTATACTTCTAAATATACCTTATTGGTTGTAAAACACTTTGGGACATCCTGAAATCATAAAGTGCTATATAAATATATAAATTCTGGCCTTTTCTCAATAAACAAATGTTGTTCAAGGTTGAATAAAGTCCTACTGGGGAACAATTCATAAAATTCTTATTGCACACTTCTTTCTGTACACCCAGCCTCCTTGAATGAGCCTCGGCTATTTTTGACAGAGTTATAATAGATAACTTAATAGGTAAGGTGACTATGAACGTTTAGTAATGTAATGGACAGTGCTGCTCGTGATTTTAAGATTGGGCTTCATGAGTTTGGAACTCTCTTCTAATCATGAAAATCCTCTTTTTAATTTTTTTCCCCTTCACCTACCCTTTTGGTGTCCTGAATATGTGGTCTGAGTGATAGAATCCTGGGCTTCAATCCCAATGTAGAAACTAGAGAACACAATATTATCTGAGATTCCAGTCTTGTATTGCAGGAATGTTCCTTTATTGCAGGTGTTGTCCTTCGGGTGAAATATAGATTCAAGACTTTGTCTGCCTTCTTGAATAGGTATTTGCACAAGAACCTGTGGAACTATTCAAAGCATAGCGGGCAGCAGAGTGGCTCAGTAGTAACACTGCTGCCTCAAGCACTGAGGACCCGGGTTTGATTCAAGCATTGGGTGACTGTGTGTGTCTGTTTGGAGTTAGTATATTCTCCTCGTATCTGTGTGGATGTCTTCCCACCGTCCAAAGTCATGTAGATTAGGTGGATTAGCCATGCTGACTTGCCCCATTGTGTCGAAAGATGTGCTGGCTTAGATGGGTTAGTCATGAGAAATGTGAGGTTGCAGGGATAGTAAGGGGGTGGGAGGTAGGTGGGGGGGGGGGGGGGGGAGTGGTTTGAGTCTGGGTGAGTTGCTCTTTAGAGGACCAGTCTGAACTCAATAGGCCGACTGGTCTCTTTGCACTGTAGGGATTCTTTTGAATATTATGAATTTTCAGTATTGCAGCCAAAATGTTCACCTCAACAACCCTGACCCACAGATAAAATTATCTGAAAACTTTCTTTACTTTGTTAGTTCATGGGATGATTGCTCACTGTGATAGCCTTTAATTGAGGGACTCACGAAGTCATTTCAGAGGGCAATGAGGAGAGAACCATATTGCTGTGGGTCTGGAATCACATATAGGTGAGACCAGGTAAAGATGGAAGATTCCTTTCTCAAATGGACATTAGTGAACAAGATGGGTTTGTGCAATAATCTGGTGGACATATGATCACCAGCACCGATACTGGATTTTTATTTCAGATTTATTTAATTCCTAAACCAAAAGTTTTAAAAATGCCCAACTGCCACTGTGGGATTTGAAGGAATGTCTCTAGATCACAAGATCAGTACACAAACATAATATACTATTTCTGATATCTAGTTGTTTATCCAATTATTATTTATGGGACTGTATTTCAGGAATGTGAAGACATCAAAAAGAAAAATTTCATTCTGTAGTTGTTTAGAAGCCTTAAAATGCTTTTCCTTTTTTAAAAAAAGTCAAATGCTTTTTATAATGGGAAAACAAGGCAGCACAGTGGTTAGCACTGCTGCCTCACAGCACCAGGGTCCCAGGTTCAATTCCAGCCTCTGACAACTGTCTGGGTGGAGTTTGCACATTCTCCCAGTGTCTGCGTAGATTTCCTCCGGGTGCTCCGGTTTCCTCCCACAGTCCAAAGATGTGCAGGTCAGGTGAATTAGCCATGCTAAATTGTCCATAGTGTTAGGGAAATGGGTCTGGGTGGATTACTCTTCAGAGATTCGGTGTGGGCTGGTTGGGCCGAAGGGCCTGTTTCCACACTGTGGGGAATTTAATCTAATCTAAAAAAATTTGCTAGCAGCATGTCAGTATGTTAAGGTTCAATCATTAAGTCTGTGTGCGATCAAATTTGTTTGGAGATCACAGTACAGGTAGCTTTCCTATAATTCCATCATTGCATTCCCATACGATGCCGTGTAATAGAAAATTATGCAATAGAAATAATGGGAGAAACAGGGTTGGGGCTGAACCACCAAAAATACCAGTAAAAATCAAAACAAAAGTAGTAGCTAGCCTAACACAAATAATAGCACAGTCTAAGTAAATTTTGATCTGTTGTAACAGACCTGTTGTATGGTACTGTATCGTGTAATTAATCAGAATCTTCAACTGATCACTCTCGATTGGCATCTATACCTGCTGGCTGGCTGCACTACAATCTAGCCAGTCTTCTGAACCCATCCACTGGTAACACTGCACAAGTCCGATCCCAAAGTGAAACCTGATAGATCAAAGGTTGAATCTTAATTTCTTTCACTAAATATCAGTTTTTGTCAAATGTTTGAGGGTTTTACATTATGATGCTCAGAGACGTCTATCACCTTATTTTACAAATCCTTTCCCACCCTGTCTGCCTTTCTTATGCTTTCTAGCACCATCATACCATGTGCCATTTCCAAAACAACTCGCCACATCTTGGATATCCTAGAATTGACCAATATCCGTGGTGCAGCACCATCTTTTAAAAGATATTGTACAACCAGACGAGCTGTCAATTCGGAGTTCCCTGCATGGTTCCTGACATTGGCCCTGGATGTGGCAGACAATGGAAAGTTGGTGCCTTTCTTTGTGGGTGGGGACATGGAGATAGGGTGATGCAGAGGCAGGATGTCCTTTTCTCTCAGGCCAATAGAAGATGCCATTCTGCTGGAACCATGCCAATTGGACCAGGGTTACCATACAGGCCAGTGCAGTCTCTTCCATCTGAAGGAATGCACAGAATATAGGAAGAAGATCAATGACTTCTCCACTCTGCCATTGATTACTGCTTGACTGTTTGGTAGATTGAACTAATTGGGATAATTCTTACAAAAAGGGAGGTGGGAGAAATGAGAATTTTATAATTAAGCAGGAGGTTCTGGGTTCTAACGAGCCATGAATTGCTAAACCTTAAGTATATCTTTGCATGTTTACTGCAGTAACTTATAATGAAGGATGATCTTGGAAACACAAGTTTAACTGGAGCACTATGCTTCTCACAAAGTCAAAAGAACCGCCATCTATCTGGATATCTTCTTAAAATACCGATAGGCAGCTCACCACCACCTTCTTGAGGAATGGGGAATAGGCAGTAAATGCAGGTACAGCCAGTGTTGATCCCTGTTCAATGTATGAATGAAGTGCTTTGTTTCCCCATTAAGGGCGGCACTGTGATTCAGTGGTTAGCATTGCTGCCTCACAACACTAGGGACTCTGATTCAATTCCACCCTCTGGTGACTATCTGTGTGGAGTTTACATATTCTTAAGTCTGTGCATTTCCTCAGGATGTTCCAGTTTTATCCCACAGTTCAAAGATGTACAGGTTAGAATGGATTGGCTAGGCTAAATTGCCCCACAATGACCTGGGATGTATAGGTTAGATGGATTAGCCATGGGAAATGTAGGGTAAGGGGGATGGGTTTAAGTGGGATGCACTTTGGAAGGTTGGTGTAAACTTGATGGGCAGAATGGGCTGCTTCCCCACTAGAGGGATTCTATTGATTCTAACTCCATTTTGATTTAGTCCATTCCTGCTCTTTATCCCCTTCACCTTTTACTGTTTGCATGGTCTATAATGGGCTTTGCTTGTGAATATTGAAATTGGTGGTAGACAATTTATTTTAAAAAAAAATTCAGTGTGATTTTGGTGGTGGGATGGTCGCTCAGTTGTGTGTGATAACACACCCCTTTCCCTTTCCCTCCCCACCCCTTTCCACCTTCCGGAAAAACCGTTCCCTCCGTGACTACCTGGTCAGGTCCACGCCCCCCCCTACAACCCACCCTCCCATCCTGGCACCTTCCCCTGCCACCGCAGGAATTGCAAAACCTGCACCCACACCTCCTCCCTCACCTCCATCCAAGACCCTAAAGGAGCCTTCCACATCCATCAAAGTTTTACCTGCACATTCACTAATATCATTTATTGTATCTGTTGCTCCCGATGCAGTCACCTCTACATTGGGGAGACTGGGCGCCTCCTAGCAGAGCGCTTTAGGGAACATCTCCGAGACACCCGCACCAATCAACCAAACCGCCCCATGGCCCAACATTTCAACTCCCCGGAGGTCCTGGGCCTCCTTCACCGCCGCTCCCTCACCACCAGACGCCTGGAGGAAGAACGCCTCATCTTCCGCCTCGGAACACTTCAACCCCAGGGCATCAATGTGGACTTCAACAGCTTCCTCATTTCCCCTTCCCCCACCTCATCCTAGTTTCAAACTTCCAGCTCACTTACTGTCTCCTTGACTTATCCGACCTGCCTATCTTCTTTTCCACCTATCCACTCCACCCTCTCCTCCTTGACCTATCACCTTCATCTCCTCCCCCACTCACCCATTGTACTCTATGCTACTCTCTCCCCACCCCCACCCTCCTCTGGCTTATCTCTCCATGCTTCAGGCTCACTGCCTTTATTCCTGATGAAGGGCTTTTGCCCGAAACGTCGATTTCGCTGCTCGTTGGATGCTACCTGAACTGCTGTGCTCTTCCAGCACCACTAATCCAGTATGTGTACCTGAGAGGGCTTGTGAACCATAGTTTGCATGAGAAGCAAGTTCAGAAGATCCCCCATGTCAAGCTATGGTACTTCAATCCCCTTTCACTTATTACACTCTCTATAGTGGCCATGGACCCTTTGGTGGCAACTGGCTGTGTGGGGAAGATAATGTTTTTTCTAAGAAATGTTTGTTTCACTATTTTCAGTATACGTATAAAATACTCCTTTGTACAATACAACATTTAAAGTGTCAATTCACCAGATCTTCTAGTTTCAGTAACTGAAATGGTACTATAAGGTATTTAACCTTTTATCAATTTCACAATGATCATTTGTTGAGATCAGATTGCCAGAGCTGTTGATCAATCAAGGGCTTGGTCTTCTAGAGTCTAATAGCTGTTGGCACCCTCAGCCAACCACCACCAGGTAATCTTGGCAGGAGAGCCAGCCAACCATTAGATTGTTGAAATACCCAGCTCCTGGTTGGTTGACAGCTCTCACTGTATGATCTGTATCATTTTCACACTAGCTTGTTGTTTTGGATGTTCACGTCTGGGCGGTTGAAGTTTTTCATTGACTTGTAGTAGAAATGAATTTTTTTTTACACATCCAACTATCATTTTCGGGTTCATGGTTGTAATACAGTGTATAGTGGGCAATGGGCATGGAAGTGCCTTGACTTACATGGGAAGTGTTGGGGGTCTTGGAGGTGTGTGGTAAAATCACATGGTATGGATTAAAATGAGAATAGTTAGGTGGCTGCTTTTGTCTGGCACAGGCTGAAGGGCCTTTTTCCATGCTGTAGGCCTCTATAGGTCTGATTTCTACTTCTGCTTCCTTTTAAAATTCATCTTGAAACATCTCCCTTTGACTAAACCTTTGGTCATCTGCCCCAATATCATTTTGTGCACCTTGATACTCTTGGGCAGCACCTTAGGACATTTTATTTCATTGAAGGTGTTTTATAAACACATTTTTTTCTTGCACCATTCTCCAGGGGAGCTGGCTAAGCATAACATATTGGAAGTGACAAAACCCATGGTATAGTACACCAGCTAAGAATAAAGTCTCAAAGATGTATTGAATAACACACCTCTTTGGTTGAAACTTACATTGCCATTCCTAAAGTGTGGGACCATAGACTTCCGTTAGATTGGTCTACGTTTGTGGGTGAGATACTTGGGTGATTTGCTGTGGTCATCTGTGGGATAGCTGACCAGAAAACACTCCCGTTTGCCATCAGGTATTTTGGCAAGATTAACTGCGGGAAACCAGTCAGTTGGCCACGTGATTGCATCTTCTGTTGCCAACAAACCGTAGTGTCGGACTTGAACCCAGAGCACTGCACCACAAGATCTCAGAATTAACTTTTCAGTCCATCTTGAATTGTTATCTCGAGGACTAACGGTCACAAAAGAAACTGCAATGGGTCTTTGCAGACACTAACTGTAAACCCAAACTGTCTAAACCTTCAGTTTAAAAGTAGTCTTAAGAATATTATGTTAGGGAACCTAATTTAGGGGGGGTATTGGGTTTTTATACAAATCTGCTTACCATCAATTGTCTTAACAAAGCCATTCAAGCAAATGGAACAATGTTAAAACGCTGTCCTCTATTCTGTATGCTGCCTAGCACATGTTCAGTATCTTGGAACTACTGCGGCTAATTCAGAATTGCAATTCCAATTCCAAGTCAATTAGCCTCAGCCTTGGAAAAAGGCCCTTTTAAAAAAGAAAAAAAAAAGCGGAGAGGTGGGCGCCGCAGGGAGTGGAGTGCATTATTTCTCCCTCCAACTCTATTTTGATTTAGTCCCTACCCTCCCCTTCACTGTTTTGATCACACAGCATTGCCCTTTGATGTGAAGGGCAGTGCTTGTCACTGGCCACTCGGGGGTTTTTCATATCTTCCTGGTGGTGGCAATTGAATAAAGATTCGTGCACTTTGTGTCTTTTCACTGTTAAAAAAAAAGAAAAAGGCCCTTTTGGAATCTTGCTGTGGGGCAAAATGAATGATAAATAAGTGTTCTTTAAACTCTTTCAGGTTTAAAGGTTTAGAGTATCTCTTGATTTTTTTTTTGCTGTCAGTGACAACTTATATTATCTCCCTTTCTCCAACTGTACCCCTCATCTGCAGTTACGAGCAGAAAATCACATGGTGAAGCAATGTGCTGATACATTCCACTTTTGCTTCACACAACCACTGGCATTGACTCTATCTCTCTTTACAGATACACCATTAGACTTCCAACTGTATGTGGAAATCGAGGCATCAGCTGTGGTTTAATTGGTAGCACTCTTGCATTATGATCAGAACATTTAAGTTTGAGTTCCAGTTCAGAACCAGACTGGCATTTCAGAAAGCACTGTCGGAGGAGTTATCTTTTGGTTGTCATACAACTGAGGCATCTGCTCCACTCAGTCAACATAAAAGACTGGACTGTGCAAACCCCTTTCCTCCCGTGGGTTCCCTACTCTCGCTTACAAATTAGAGCAAGGGACTTCCTGGTCCTAGTCAATATTTTCTTATCAACCAAGTCAGTGACAAGAAGATTATTCTCTCATTGTTGCTTTTGAAACCTTGCTGAGCGCACACTTTTTGCATCACAACAAGGACCACACCATGAATATACATCATGAACTATCAAGTGTTTTGTGATATGTACATTGAGTTTGACTTTGACAAGTAGGTAGTGTGTGTTAATTACATACTAGAGCAATGCTACTATCCTATTGGTTTTTAAAAAAAAAAATTGAGTTATACAGCATGGAAACATACCATATTTCCCATATTCAAATCCAAATCATTTAGATAAATGACAAAACGCAATGGACCCAGCACCAATTATTGTGGCACACCAATTATTGTGGCACACCAATGGTCACAGGCCCCCAGTCTGAAAAGCAACCCTGTAGTACCATTAGCCTCTATCTCCCACCCGCAAGCCAATTTTGTATCCAATTGGCTAGCTCACCCTGGATTCCATGTGATCTAGCCTGACTAACAAGTCTACCTTTTGGAACCTTGTTGAACACCTTACTGAAGCTCATATAGACACCATCCACCGCTCTGCTTTTGTCAATCTTTCTTGTCAACTTTTCAAAAAAAAACTCAATCAAGTTAGTGAGAAACTAATTGCCACACACAGCATGTTGACGATCCTTAATCAGTCTTTGCCCCAAATATATGGAGGTCCTGTCTTTCAGAATTGTCTCCAACAACTTGCCCACTATTGACGTCAGGGTCCCCAGGTGTATAGTTCCCTGACTTTTCCTTACTACCTTTCTTAAATAATGGCTGCACATTAGCCAACCTTCAATCGCCTTGCAGCTCACCCGTGGCTCAGCAAGGGGCCCATACTTGTGGTGATACAAGTTTTAACTTGTACAAAAATATTTTGTACAAGAGGCATCTTTTGTCTGGTTTCACTTTACATTTTTTCTCTCTCTCTGGACAGTCTGAGAGTAGCTGTGAAAGAGCACTTAATTTGAAACCTTATAAAAATATTAAATATTGAATTAATCGCCTCCTGTTACATGTGAACAAAGCAAAGGAGTCTCTTGATGTTTGGAGTGGAGAATAGACAGACTGTGTGTTTACTTAATCTATTTTTAGCAACAGCACTTCTGTTGGGAGGGGTGAGTCTAACTTTAACCCTTTTAGATCCCAGTTGAAACTAAGATTATTTTTAATGCTTCTTTTTGGTGAAGCACGTTGGAATACTGCTCGGTTTCAAGTCTGAATCAGTCCAGTTCTGGGTTGACACGGAGGCAGGTTCCTTGGTTCTCTCATCCAAGACAAGTTTATTTCCCACTTTCCATCTCTGAAATCTTTGCAGCCTTAATGCTATGGAATGAAGTGCACCAGCAAACACATTGAAGGCTTCAGACGTTTTGGTCCATCTGTCTGAATCAGAATCTTCACAAATCTTGCAACCTTCTGATTCTACCTTTCCATTGCCAAGACTGCCACCCCACATCAGCCATCACCTACTTTTCAAACCCTTGTCTATATAACATGGTAGGGCTTGACTATTTTAAATACTCTTATGATCAGCTCCTCGTCTTGAACTGTCTGAAAACTTGGCATTGTCTAAGATTCTGTTGCCTGTATCCTGTTGTGTACCAAATCCCTTTACCCTGGTGCTTCCTGAGCTACACTGGCTTCTAACCTTTTGGATTGAAAATTCTCACCCTCTGTTCAAAACCCTCCATCTTTTTCCCCCAAACCTGCAATCTCTTTCAGCCTCACAAGACTCCCAGAAGTTCTGTGCTCTTTCTGTTTTGGTTTCTTGTGCATTCCCCAACTTTCTTCACACTGGCACATGTTCATTCAGCTCCTCATCTGACGTCTGCAACTCTCTCCTGAAATCTTTTGTCTTTCCACATGTCTGTGACACTTTGAGACCATACTTTTGCTCAACTTTCTTTTTTTTTAGTTTATTAATTTTTTGGGATGTGGACATCTCTGCACTTATTGCCCATCCTTGGTGGTGGTGAGCTGCCTTCTTGAGTGAATGGTACAATTGAATGGCTTGCTAGGCCATTTGAGAGTTGCTATGGATGTGGAGTCACATTTAGGCCAGGCCAGATTAGGATGGCAGATTTCCTTCCCTTGAAGGACATTGGTGAAACAGATGCATTTTTCTGACAATTGACGATGATTTCATGGTCATCGGTCAACTATTAATTCCAGATTTCTCTTTAACTGATTTCAAATTCAACCACGGCAGGATTTGAACATGGGTTCCCAGAACATTATCTGAGTCTCTGGATTAATAGTCTAGCAATAATACCACAAGGCCAATGTCTCCTTCAGTTGTGCCGGGCCAATTTCCATCTGTTTGGGCTCACATTAAGTACCTCAGGATATTTTACCCCCTTTTTTCCCCAAAGGTGCTATAGAAATATAAATTGTCGATGCATGAACTGTCAGTGTAATGACAACAGTAACTTGTATAATGCCTGCCACAAAAAGGAGTCAAAGAATGGCACTGGAAAAGCATAGCAGGTCAGGCAGCATCCAAGGAACAGGAGAGTCAACATTTTGGGCAAAAGCCCTTCATCAGAATGTTCGGGAACATTATAGGGCTGGAGGAGTCTTGGAGACAGGAATGTGATGGAAGGATTTATAAAGAAGAATGAGGGGCTGTGTATTGAGGATAAATAAGTGAGGAGGGATGCTAAGGATAGATTTTTGGGAGACAGCAGAGCTCATGGTGCAGGAGTAGGAAAACAAGCCATTGCAAACAATTCTTGAGCTACAGTGAAATGGGTGAGATCGGAATAATGTGACCACAGTCTCGGTTGGGTGAGAGTGATGAGGATGGTGTGGTCAACCATGTTAAAGGCTGCAGACCGGTCTACCCTTGTTGCAGTCCTACAGGATATAATTTGTGACTTTAATGAGAACCTGTATTGGTCTTGTGGCAGACACAGAATCTTGATTGGAATCTTGATTCAAGCATGAGAGGCCTGGGAAAGGTGCAGATGAATTCAGGAGATGTTCAGAGAACTTTTGTGAGGAATTGTGGAGGCTGCAGATGGGGTCACTTGCTAGGATTGTGGTCAAGAGTTGGCTTTATCAGAAGAGTATTTTGCAGTTGTGGGACCAAATTTCAAGATTAGCCAGCAATGGCTCTCAAATTCTTCAGCAAAATGCTTTTACACAGGATGTCACTTCTCTGTGCAAACACAGTGCACTGAACTTTGGACTTGCAAAGCTTTTTAAATAATTTATGGAATATGATTGCTGATGGCATTGATTGGTGACCCATAATTGCTCAAGACATTTGATACAGTAGAAGAATTTACCTGGTTGATGTGTGCCTTTGAGGACCCATAGGCTAGACTGATTTAAGGCAGCACAGAGGATATCAATGAATCACTTGGGTTTTACAACAATCTGACAGCTTCATGATCACTTTCATTGATAGCAAGTTTTTATTTGTAGATTTTTAAAATTGAGTTCAAACTACAAAGCAAAGATCTGAACTCAAACTCTCATGAAATCTTTAGTTCATACCTCTGGACTACTGGTTGAAAAGTATACACCTTGGCTTATTTATCTATTTGTCTTCCCAAATATGCAATCTATTAATGTTGTGCCATTCCAGTTCTGGAAATCACCCAAAAGGTTAGCTGGAAGAGTGTTTTTTTTTTAATTTGTGGTGACGTGTGTACAGTATAATTTCAAGTGGCTGGGGGCAAGGAAAGTAACTTGCGTGACAAAATAAAGACTGTATTCATTGCCAACAGTAAATGAGGACAACATACTGAATTCCCCTCTAAATCTGTTACCAAAATTGAAGATGGTCTTTCTGTATTAGAGTTTTTCGGTCATTCGGGCTAAATATACTCATCTATGCTTCAAGTTCACTGAGGTGATTTTTTTTATATATATGACATATTCTATTCTCTATGATTGAACTGAATTGGCTGAAGACTGACATCTGAGAGGACAACATACCAAGATTCTTTATAAAAAAAAGACTTATTTTTTTCGGTTTATGAAATGTTCCTTTATAGTTTTTTTATATATAGTTTTTTATATATAGTTTTCTTACTTGTGGAATGTCACACAGCCCTTGAGAGAGTTTAGACCACTGTTCTTTTTTCCATCAGCTACAAGTCATAATGACACTCCTGCTCATTTTCCATGCTTTTAATATTAGATCTTCAAAGAACTATCTAATTTGCTATTGTAAAAGGTCTTTATGAACTCTGCATTGATGCAATTTGTGGTTCTTCCCATTCTGATCACACACACTAAAACAGTTTTGTTTTGCACTTTCTCTTTAACTCTTCTTTGTGATTGTTTCAGCTTTTCTATTCCCTTAAGATTGGATTTGGCTCTTAGATTTTGGACTTCTATCAGGTCACTGCTTCACCTTCACTGTTCCATCTTTTGACATCCTGTTCCAATGCTGTAACTCCCATCCCTTGGGCTTCTTGGGTTGAAGCAAGAATGAAGGAATTGCACACCAGGCAATGCATTTCCTATCATTTGGACCTTTCATCGACGTGTTTCATAGTCAACTAATTATTAGCAGTGCAGCCATTATTATTTAATGGGGAAACATGGTCGCCAACCTGTGCTCAGAAATGACACACTAATGGCCATGTTAATAAGCTCCAGAATTGGTGAAAAAGTTCTGATATTTGTGGAGAGAGAAAACCACTGAGGCTTTTATTTCCAGCAGATTGTGAATGTGGGAAATCTGAAATGGAGACAGAATTTTGCTTTTATGTAAATCTGTTTCTGGAGATGCCGGGTTCCCAGCCTGGAACACCGAGAGTGCCATTACTTCCCATAAAGTGCTGTTTCAGGTACAACTATGAAGCAAAATGGATCCTTTACTCAGTGTCCAATTTGTAAGATTAATATCTCAATGCATTATTACTTCATTAATATAAACCAAAGAACTGTGGATGCTGGAAATCAAACGAAAATGGAAATTTCTGGAGAAGCTCAGCTGGTTTGCCAGCATCTGTGGGTGGTGGAGAGAAAAATAGTTCACGTTTCAATCAATTGATGCTTCTTCAGCCCTATTATTACTTCATTACTGCACTGAAACACTAATGTTGGGGTTAAAGCAACTAAAATAATGGACAAGGCAATGCTAAATGATCAAATATAAATCAAGGCTATTTTTAACTTTTTTAAATAAATGTAGAGGAACATTGTCCAACTGACAAGAATAATCCATGAACAACCTTAAACATGTTAGGCGTTTGAGGTCAGGAGACACTTGACATTTCGACATTACTTTTTGAAAAGAATGCAAGGATAGGAACATTTCATAAACCGAAAAAAGTAAGTCTTTTTTTATAAAGAATCTTGGTATGTTGTCCTCTCAGGCTCCCAGCATTACAGATGTCAGTCTTCAGCCAATTCAGTACAATCGTAGAGAATAGAATATGTCATAATTCCTGCAGTGCAAAAAGAGGCCTTTTGGCCAATTAAGTCCTGCACTGACTCTCTGAAGAGCTTTGCACTCAGAGCCAGCCCAATCCCCTTAATTCCACTAACCCACCTGACCTGTGTATCTCTTGACACTATGGGTAATTTAGCATGGCTAATTCACTGAACCTGCACGCCTTTGGACTGTGGGAGGAAACCAGAGCACCCAGAGGAAACCCACGCAACACTACTAACCACCATGTTACCCATGTGATACCAACAAACTGCAGAAGATGCTAGATATGCAAAAGCTGTGGACCTCCACAACATTTGCTTTAATGATACAGAAGACTTATATTTAAGAATAAGCTGTATACTTAGATTTACTGGAACTGGTTTCAACACTGGCATCTGCTGGACAATGTGGAAAATTGCCCAGGGGTGTACTGTGTACACAAAGCATAACAAATCCAATCTCCAGCCATTTTCCCACCCCATCAGTCTACCCTTGATCATCAGTAAAATGACGGAAGGTGTCATAGTGCTATTAAGTAGTAGCTGCTCAGTTTGGGTTCCACCAGGGCCACTTGGCTTCTGACCTCATTACAATCCTCTTTCAAACAAGTTGTATTCCAGAGGTGAGGTGACAGTGACAGCCCTCATAAAGAAGCCCACAGTAATAAAACTGGAGTCCATGAGAATCAGGGAAAACTCTCTACTGGCTGGAGTCCTACCTGGCCCATAGCAGGTTAAACAGACTGCAAACCAGAGTGAATCTGAAACTTCAGGCACTCGACAGAAACAGTGATTAAAACTCTCTGAGGCATTGAGTTTAGCAACCAGGCCTCAGATCCATGGACAAACTTTGCACAAAACCAATTTGTAGATGTTCAATTGCAAACCTTGAGGTTCTGATACGGTTCAGTTGAAACTTGCCTTTGATACTGGAGCTGATGATGAAAGCCCCTGCAGTCGTTCCTCAGGGTGACCTCCCTCCATCCTAACATCAGAAACAGGAATGTTCACTGCTCTCATTTATCAGATCATGAAGCAATTTGTATCTGTGTATAACAAGGTTTTGACAATAGTCATATTTGGGTTTATAAGTAACTTCACAAGTGAGTTGCCTACAATATTGGTGCCAATATAGATGATAAAACAGCTGAACATGAGAATGGAGTGAGGGAAACTGCCCTTGAAATCAAAGGCCATGTGACTGAATATAGCATTGAAGAGCCATGTAGAAACTGGAGTCGATGGCAATCAGGGAAAAATTCTCTCGTGGCTGGAGAACAAACCTAGCAGGTAGGAAGATGGTTATGATAGTTGGAGGTCAATCATCTCTGTCTCAGGACATCTCTGTGGGAGTTTCTCAGGGGAATTTTAAAAAATTTTCAAATCAACCTGTTTGAAGACACTTATTACACCCCTTTTGAGTAAGTGGGACTTGAACCTGGGCTTCCTTGTCTAGAGGTAGGAACACTACTATTGAGCTATAAGAGCCACTTGGTTCCTCAGGGTAATGTCCTCAGCCCAACCATCTTAGCTGCTTCATCAATGACTTTCCCTCCATCATACGGTCAAGTGAGGAGTTTACTGATGATTGCACAAATGTCCAGCACCATTTGTGACTCCTCAGAGACAGCGGCAGCCCACGTTCAAGTACACAAAGAACTGGACAATTTCCAGGCTTCGGCTGACAAATTGGAAATAACAACAGTCACATGACACAAGTGCCAGTTGACTATTTTCAACAAGAGAGAATCTAACCATTACCCCTTGATGCTCACTGACAATCCCCTACAATCCACATTCTGGGGATCACCATTGACTGATGAGAAATTGAATTGAACCAGTCATAAATATTGTATCTACTATAACAGCAGATCAGAGGCTAGAAATCAAGTAATGCACCTCATGACTGACACAGCCTGCCTGCGATCTTCAAGACTTGGGTCAGAAGTGTACTGGAATTCTCCCCACTTGCCCGGATAGGTGCAGCGTCATCAAAGCTTGAGAAGCTTGATGTCACCCAGAACAAAGCAACTCATTGGGATGCCACTCCATCCACCAGCTTCAACATTTGCTCCCTTCACAACTGATATACAACAGCAGCAGTGTGTACCATCTAAACAGTGCTCTGAAGGGACTCACCAAGACTCCTCTGACAGCACCTTCCAAATCAGTGACCTCCGCTATTGAGAAGAACCAGGTCAGCAGATGTGTGGGACTGCCACCACCTGCAAGTTCTCCTCCACACCCCTCACTGTCCTGATTTGGGAAATATATCGCTGTTCATTCACTAAGTCAAAATCCTGAAACATCTTTCCTTCCTATCAGCATTGTGGATGTCTGTATACCCATGGTCTTTGGTCAAAGAAGGCAGCTCACCACGTTCTCCAGGGCAGTTAGGGATGGGCAGTAAATGCAGACCCACACAGCGAATATATCCAATGAATTAATATTTTGAAACTTTACTGTAAGTAAAGGGAGTGGGGATGCTGATATGGATTAAGGGTAGTCTGAAAGATTTCAGACATACTGGTGATTAAGGAGTGAAACCTTTCCTTGGGAAGGCAAAGTTATAAAATCTATTAACTTCAATCCCAGTACTCCATTGATTGTGATTGTTCTTGTTCTGATGGGATTAAGCTATATGAGGGTGGTGATAGAGTAATGGAGGAGCTCCAAATTCTGCCCCTGAATCTTGAAGCCAAAATGATGTTTATTTCAAAATGTTTTTTTTAGTTGCCTCAGAATCTAAGTCAGCCATTTTATTGCTTGACCAGGTTGGGTGGACCTATTACAAAATTAATTTGCCATCTGTTTGTGAAATTAAAGGTCTTTTGTCCCTTCCTATAATTACACATTATTCTGAATTGCTGGAAGCTGAAAACCATGTTTGAGGCCTCTGCTCCTTTCTGACTTAGTATCAGATGACAGCTGTGATTTTTTCTTTGTGTAGACCTCAGAGTGGTTTTTAAAAGTATCTTTTCACATCCAGTTTGAACAATGGTTTTGTAAATTAACTGGATAGTTCTTTAGGGTGTTGGGAATAGTGTCACGTATCTTCGACCCCTCCCCCCTCACCTTCCAGGGTCAATTTGAACATGCCTGATGCTTAACTGACTTGACCAGGTTTAGCATTTAGTTTTGCTGTTGTAGGGATCTTGCAAGACAAAGATTAACCCCAGGTTCCTTTTGTCATTGTATCAAATACCCTCATTAAACCACTCTGCACAGTCTCCTCTAATTTCACTTCTTTAAAACTTGGTAGGAGTATATGATTTCTTGCTTCCTTTCCAAAATAGAGCTCTCCTGTTTAGCTCTCTACACAGTTTTCTTCCTTGCAAGCCTGGATTTATTGTGTTTTGCTGTCACTACCATCCACCCAAACATCTCCAATGTCACCATATTCATGAGACCTCCTCATCCATCAACCCTATTTCCAATCCATATTTGACCAATCAGGCATCCCTGCTTGTGTAGATGCCAGCTGCCACCCAGTTCACTGCTTACCAGTATCCATTTTGACTTGTAGCCATCAGTTTGAGCCCTGTTTACAAACTGCTTCACTTTTTCATCAACAGAATGACCGCCCCTCTCATCTCTGTCTGCAGTCCAGTCAGTGTCTCCTGCTAACTGGTCTCTTTACTACCTGGCGTCCTATTGATCTTCAGCTGAAATTCTGACCCTAAACCCTCCAACATATTGCACTTCTGCTCCCCTGTCCTCAGTCCACCTTCGACTGAAATCCTTCATCCGTGCTTTTGTCACCTTTGTACCTAATTACGTCAATCCTTTTCTGGCCAGCCTCCCACTTTCCACAGTGTAAAGCGTAACACCTCCTCCAAAACTCTGCTGTTCAAATACTATTGCACTCCAGAATAAATTATGCTTGCTATAACCTTGCCTCCCGTCTTTGTTTGACATTAACTCTTGATCGCCTTGGGTTTTAGCTATTAAAACCATTCCTTCACCTTTTCCTGCTCCTGTTTGACCTTTCTGTGTTTTATAGCACCTTCCTTTGGTGAATTCTCAATTCCTTGGATGACCGTCTCTCGCTCAACATTATTGGCGGGTCTATCTTTAACTGCATAGGCCAGACGCTGGCATTCCCTCCTTTTTTAAAGCTTACCAACACTTTTCTCTTTTGCCTTTTTAAGACTCTCCTTAAAATCAAGCGTATTCACACCCTTGCTCAGATCTCTTATCCTTTTAACTTCTTTATCTGTTTCTCTTATCTGAGCCATTTGGACGGTATTTTCTACTTATTAGGTGTTCTGTAAGGGTAAACTGTAGTAGTAAACGTGGCCTTGACTTCCTTGCTTGGGGGAGGGTGAGATTTAACAGCTGATATTAATGGCCCTAGAAGTATCCATTTATCACGGGAGTAAAATACGTGTTTGGGATTGTTAAATGAGAACAGAATTACGCTATCTGTGATGGCTGTCACAGTTAAATAGCTGATCTTTGTTGGCTCTGGCCCATGCCTTTAGAATGGTCAAGCTGGTATTTTAAACTGTAATCAAAGGCTGGTGTCTTTGGCAGACGGTAAAAACGTCACCAGTTACATCATAGAACTTCTCTAATTTTGAAAAGATTTTTCCAGCCAGTTTTCAGAAAAGCTTTGCAAACTCTCTTTATTAGGCAGCTCAATAAAATATGCTATGTAATTGTGAGATGTTGGCTAGCTGGTTTATCTGCACAAGGTCTCTGATTTTATTTCAAAATTCTACAGACAAAACCTTCAGAATTACATGGGGGAGGGGGGAATGTATGAAGGAAAAGGAGTGGGTGACATTGGAAAGATGTAGGAAAGTTCGCCTTCTGCAAGTAAGTGTGCAGAGAAAAAAAAGTTGAATACGTTCTAATCCTTTAATCATCGTGTACACTTTAAATTTCTTTGGAATTAAAAGGTTAGCCTCCTTTTTTGTAAGCAGCTTGTCAGGTTTTGCCTTTTGACAGCAATGAAACTGTTGGTATCCTTTTTAAAATCTGTTTGTTTTCGTTTTTACCTTTTTGGTGAAACAAAAAGTGAATTGAGCAGGAGATTTCGAGTCACTTGGGAGTTGCTGTCTCTCAAGTGAGCGGCTGACTTAATTCCTAAAGAATGTGAGGAACTCAAATTATAGGCGGTGCTGGTTTGGAAAGCAGACCACGTCCCGAGTTATAAATGGATCATTTGTTGCTATTTTTAGCCAGTGGATTGTAAATACAAGTCGGATAAAGTGGGGAGGACTTAGCAACAGCCGCATTTGTTTGCAGCGGGGGCAGAGGGAAGAATTTTGATTTTGTAAAATCTGAAGTTGGGACAGACTCGTACTTTTTCATGAGCCTTCACTCCAGTCGCCTATTTTAAAAGATCTCGTCACGTTCAGATGTGCTTTTGATCCAGGAAAACTTTGTTGTAAACTGAACGTCAGTGCTTTTAACTCGTTCTCTCAACTGAAGTCGGTTAAGAATCTAAATGACCAAACATGAATATTTATTGTTAGATTTTCATTTCTGTTTAGTTAACGACTTCTGTTTGGAAAGTTTTATATATAGTCTGACGCAGAAAAAAAAATCGCCATTTACTGAGGAAAAAATGCAATCGTTGAATGTTATTACACGCACTTTAAAAATATAAAATCTTCAAAGATTAAACCTCTGTTTTGATTAAACAGCCAAAAGTTTTAAAGATTTGCGGCAGCGTGATTTTGAAGGGAAAAAGTGGAAAAAGGCTTTTTCTGTGTTCCCAGTTTCTCCCTGTTTTAAGATAGTTTAAAAAGTTATGCAATAAAATGGATCACCGCCTGAGTTTATAGTTCAGAATGATAATTAAATATTTCCCGTTAATTTTCTAATCGTTCAACATTCTAACATATTGTCAAGACAGATCTCCACAAACACGATGTAATACCTAACTCTTTATTAAAGGATAGAGGCTTCACCCTGTTGTTCATTCACAAGAGGTGCTGGAGGAGCCGTTTGGTTATGTTTCAGCTGCTAGCATTCTGTAACTCCCGGCCTGAATGGACTCCTAGCGATAACTAACGCGTCTTGATCTGGTGACTCCGATTTTGCCCAGTAACTCCCTGCTTCGCGCTCATATGTATAGTTTGAAGGCAAATACTGTACTGGGGGTTCAGAAAAGCTGGTTCTATTAGAGTCATAGAGATGTACAGCATGGAAACAGACCCTTCGGTCCAACCCGTCCACGCCGACCAGATATCTCAACACCATCTAGTCCCACCTGCCAGCACCCCGCCCATATCCCTCCAAATCCTTCCTATTCATATACCCATCCAAATGCCTCTTAAATGTTGCAATTGTACCAGCCTCCACCACTTCCTCTGGCAGCTCATTCCATACACGTACCACCCTCTGCGTGAAAACGTTGCCCCTTAGGTCTCTTTTATATCTTTCCCCTCTCACCCTAAACCTATGCCCTAAGGTTCTGGACTCCTCAACCCCAGGGAAAAGACTTTGTCTATTTATCCTATCCATGCCCCTCATAATTTTGTAAACCTCTATAAGGTCACCCCTCAGTCTCCGACGCTTCAGGGAAAACAGTCCCAGCCTGTTCAGCCTCTCCCTAAAGCTCAAATCCTCCACCCTGGCAACATCCTTGTAAATCTTTTCTGAACCCTTTCAGGTTTCACAACATCTTTCCGATAGGAAGGAGACCAGAATTGCACGCAATATTCCAATAGTGGCCTAACCAATGTCCTGTACAGCCGCAACATGACTTCCCAACTCCTGTACTCAATACTCTGACCAATAAAGGAAAGCATACCAAACGCCCTTTTCACTATCCTATCTACCTGCGACTCCACTTTTAAGGAGCTATGAACTTGCACAGGAATATACTTTCTCTGGATTCTTGTTATCTCATTTCTGAAGGCTTCCCATTTTCCAGCTGTCCCTTTACCTGCGAACATCTACCTCCAATCAGCTTTTGAAAGTTCTTGCCTAATACTGTCAAAATTGGCCTTTCTCCAATTTAGAACTTCAACTTTTAGATCTGGTCTATCCTTTTCCATCACTATTTTAAAACAAATAGAATTATGATTGGTGGCCCCAAAGTGCTCCCCCACTGACACCTCAGTCACCTGCCCTGCCTTATTTCCCAAGAGTAGGTCAAGTTTTGCACCTTCTCTCGTAGGTACATCCACGTACTGAATCAGAAAATTGTCTTGTACACACTTAACAAATTCCTCTCCATCTAATCCTTTAACACTATGGCAGTCCCAGTTGATGTTTGGAAAGTTAAAATCCCCTACCATAACTACCCTATTATTCTTACAGATAGCTGAGATCTCCTTACAAGTTTGTTTCTCAATTTCCCTCTGACTGTTGGGGGGGTCTATAATACAATCCCAATAAGGTGATCATTCCTTTCTTATTTCTCAGTTCCACCCAAATAACTTCCCTGGATGTATTTCCGGGAATATCCTCCCTCAGTACAGCTGTAATGCTATCCCTTATCAAAAATGCCACTCCCCCTCCTCTCTTGCCTCCCTTTCTATCCTTCCTGTAGCATTTGTATCCTGGAACATTCAGCTGCCAGTCCTGCCCATCCCTGAGCCATGTTTCCGTAATTGCTATGATATCCCAGTCCCATGTTCCTAACCATGCCCTGAGTTCATCTGCCTTCCCTGTTAGGCCCCTTGCATTGAAATAAATGCAGTTTAATTTATTAGTGAAACCTTGTCCCTGCCTGCCCTGACTGTTTGTTTGTTTGTTTGACTCACTTCTGTTCTCAGCTGTACCCATCTCAGATCGATCTCTTTCCTCACTATCCCCCTGGGTTGCACCCTGCCCCCCCCCCCCCCCTTCCTAGTTTAAATCCTTCCAAGCAGCACTATCAAATTTCCCTGCCAGTATATTAGTCCCCTTCCAATTTAGGTGCAATCCACCCTTCTTGTACAGGTCACTTCTACCCCAAAAGAGATTCCAATGATCCAAAAATGTGAATCCTTCTCCCATACACCAGCTCCTCAGCCATGCATTCATCTGCTCTATCCTCCTATTCCTGCCCTCACTAGCTCGTAGCACCGGGAGTAATCCAGATATTACGACCCTTGAAATGAACGGGGACTGGTTTCTGCAATTTTTGTTTTTGTCTAATCTTCAGATGCATTAACGTGCTAAAAGTCATTTCTTGCAACCCATTTTTTTTTGGTAACTAAATAAACCAAAGTGATATACCATGCGATGGAGTCAGTTTTGCCGGTTGTTTTATACTCGAGAAATTGCCTAACGTTAACTTTCAAAAACATATTTCTTGTTTGTATGCAGCTCGTCAGCAAGTCTGTTTTTTCCTCAAATCGGAATGTTATAAAATGAAATCAAATTTTCTGTATAATGAGTGAATAAGCAATAGTTAGTTTTTTGAAAAGCTGCCGTTTCTTGTTTATTTTTTTCGATCACTAGCATTTATCACCTTTGTTTCTGGCCGATATGAATCCAAGTGAAAATGTTGGTCAGATGTAACGTTTCTTACGGGAGGACAAATCTGTGTGGTATTGAGAAGGCGATTGAAAGCTAAATCTTACCATTGTACTGCTCAGAATTGGGGGAAAATATTGTAATTTTGCTTTACGTTTGCTTCCTTTTCAATTGTGCATTTCACAATGTGTTCCTAATGAAGTGTTGAAGGCAGGTTTTTTTTTAAAAAAAACTTGTATTGACTAATTTTATTTATGTATTTTGCCAAATGTGCTATGATTTTCTTGAGGTTTTGATTATTGCATCAATGATTAAATAATCTGTTTTGTTCAGCTAAATTCTGCAATTCCTTTCCGAAACGACTTGACTTTTCTCTCCTATGTTTGGCTAGACTGAGTTATTTGTTTGTTTGTGCTCCTTCTGTTATGGTCTCCTCCCTGTATTTAAGGGCGCTTTATAAATGCAAGTTGTTTTGTTGGCGTGCTCAGCCTCATTTAACATTCTCTGGTCTTGTTACAAAAGAGTCACTCGAGGCTTTATCATAGTAGGGAGAGTTTTAATGCTTTTTGCGCATAGAGTAGGATTAGGATTAGTACATACCCGGGGAACGTCCATCTCCTCGCCATTTGCCTAAATTTGACCCTTGCGAATCTTTTAGAATTCACTGCTGCTATGAGCAATTGGATTTTTGTCAACCTTCAGAAATGGAATGAATGTTGGAACTGCTCCAAGTCAATTTAGATATAGAATACTTTATGCTTATTCCGAACAATTATTATATACGTGAATTTTTATTTTGTGACTTGTGTTCTTATAAGTAATGTTACAAGTCGGAGAACTGGTCTGCTCGACTTAATTTATAAATTAAAAGAAAATATGCAGAAAATTTTTGAATTTTGGACTTCAACCTAATGTATCTCAAATCTTTTTATCTTTATATCAAATGAGCTTTTCCTAATTTCACAGACATTTCTTTTTGCATCAATTTTATATCTCGTGATTCCGAAGCCGTAAAAAAAATTTACGAACTAGAGATTTGGCAGAAGCTGTTTTCAATGCTATTTGATTTTTCGGAGCGTAAATACCTGTGTTTTTTTTCAAAAAAAGAGACTCATCTTGGAGTTTTGCTTGCCACATACCTTTTAAGGTATTAGGATTGGAAATCCAATTCTATCCTTTTTTAGCAAGATAACATATTCAGCGGCGTACTCGCCTTTTCGTTTTTGTCCCTTTTCATGAAATGCAAGATAGAAATCATCTTTCCTACAGCGTTCTTGCATTCTGGAACAAGTTAAAACAAAAATTAGGACTGCGCTAGGAGGCATTTAACTGACTGGTTGAGCTAACGTTTTCCAATTGTGGAAGTTGGGGAGTTACTGAAGAAGTTGCTTACAGTTTTGATACTCTTCCAGCCAGCACTCACCAACATATTTATAAATTAACTGTGTGCTGCATAGATAACATAAATGTTGGTGTTGCTTACTTAGATGTTTTGGCAGATTCTAAGTGCATCCTGACTTTTTTCAATGATTGATTAAAGCTCTCACTTTAAACCCATGCCCTCTAGTTTTGGACTCCTCCGCCCCAGGGAAAAGACCTTGTCTATTTATCACATCCATGCCCCTCATGATTTTATAAACTGCTATAAGGTCACCCCTCAGCCTCTCACACTCCAGGGAAAACAGCCCCAGCCTACTCAGCCTCTCCCGATAGCTCAAATCTTCCAAAAGCCTGGCAACGTACTTGTAAATCTTTTCTGAACCTTTTCAAGTTTCACAGCATCTCTCCTTTAGCAGGGAGACCTGCTGGAGTGTGTTTACAATTACTGTTGGAAAAACAATGGATAGTCCTTGTGCTTAGTTATTCCGAAAGGGAGTTAGTAATGGAATGATAGAATATCTGTGACATTCTAGAACCACATACAGGGCAACCTCAATTATCCGGACAAGACGGTCATTTAATTGTCATCTTTTATTTTGAATCTCAAGATGGTTTACATTTGACTCAAATGGTTTTTTTTCACCCTCTGCTTGTGATCACATGAATTTCAGTTGTGTTGGGAATACATTGAGGCCCCAGAATAGGACCAGTAATTGGACAGCCAATCTGTTTGACAATTGAAAGTGCAGTGATTTAAAGCTAAGAAACACTGGAACTATTTTGCATCGTCCATCCTGAAGAAAAATCACATTTGACCCCTAACGTTAACACTGTTTCTCTCTCCACCAGTGTTGTCATTGTATCTCCATAACTTTGTTTTCACTTAAGATTTCCAACATTTGCAGTATTTTGCCGGTAGAAAGTATAGAGATATTAATTAGAGGACACACACCCTAAAAGAGGAAACAGTGTTGGTCTGGTCTGATCTGGGTTTTGTTGGTACAAATGTGCTGGCAATGAATCATAGAATAATTTGGGACAGGAGGTGGTGATTTGGCTATTTGTCAGAGTATCCTTTACAGGCCCAACAACATATCTCGATGTCGGTGAAAACAATGACTGCAGATGCTGGAAACCAGATTCTGGATTAGTGGTGCTGGAAGAGCACAGCAGTTCAGGCAGCATCCTACTGCTCCTTGGATGCTGCCTGAACTGCTGTGCTCTTCCAGCACCACTATTCCAGAACATATCTCGATGTGGCTATCTGCTTCTGCGGCTCACACTCCTCGTGTGTTTACCCAGTGTGCTGTAAACCTAATTTGAGCTTTATTATATCCCATCAAATACCTCTGCATTTTTTGACTCAAGTGCTATCTGTCTTGTTGAGTTCCTGCTTCTCTTTTCTCTGCATTCTGGTTTCTCAACCCCTGCCAAACCAGTACTTCCCAAACTTATTCCCCACTGTGACCCCACTTTAATGGATTGGGAGTTGTTGTGATCTGTTGGTGAGAGAAGGTGGGGGTCAGGACTGGAGAGTGGGAAATGGGGCAGGTTTAGAGACAGTGAGGAGAGCTGGTGGACTGATGGGGGTGGGCAAAGGGAGGTTCTGAATGTGGTTGCCTGCTACAGTGGGTATACAGTGTATAACCGTGTCAGAATTCCATCACTGCCTCAGAGTTCAGGACTCCATTTAGGGCACCTTGGTTTAAATTGTCGCCAACATCATGAGCTAATGCTCCCACAAGGAAATTGGTCAGACATTTTGTTGAGTTGCAATTTGTTCAATCTGTGAATGTCCCCACCTCCCTTGAATCTGAAGCCCTCTTTCTGCACCGTTTCTCCAACCACGTTTACATTTTTATTTCTCTACTCTCACAAGTGCATGGTGCTGTGAGTAATCTAGATATTAGCAAGTTTTTGAGAAGATTTGTAGCTCAGTGAGCAAACCTACATCCAGAACCTCAACCTGAGCTGGAAGGTTTATTTCCATGGTTAGTACTTCTGCTTGGTCATTCTAACCCCCATCCCAGAGAAAGTTCTGGAACTGTAAAAGGACATCCTTGACACTCCATGGAAGCTATGTGCTTTCCTGGAAAGACACATATAGCTGCAGAAATGACAGTGCCTGTCTGTTCCCCTATTTATGGAATCCATTATCTCTGCTGATTTCCCACTCCTCACCCTGCCCCTGTACAGTTTAAGCCAGCCATGGACTTAATTGTGCTCCCCAGAGGAGCCACCACCTCACCAGTATTTGGGGAAAAAAGAAGGCTGCTAGTAAACGAGATGCACTGAAAAATCTCCTGCACTACCCACCTGGTTCTCTTGGACTGTTCAATGGTCACCTAGTTCCTCATAACTTTTAAGCACTGGGGTGACCACATTCAGTTTAGTGCTATTTGTGTAGTTGGAAGTTTCTTGAATCAGCTTCTGCTCAGAGTCTGAAATCTAGGGTTCCAACTGATATTTCCTAGCCATGTGATGGAAACAACGCAGTCCTAGAGTTCGCACATACGCCAGGATGCACATTCCACAGAGCTGAAGTGGCCTGTTATCTGTCTATTTATTAAATATTAACTAAATGAAGAGAAATAAACTTGAGACCGAAATAAAGACTGGCCAGCTCCTTGCCAATCAGCTTCCCTTGTACTGCCATCACTTAATAAAATAAACTTTAATGCTTGGCTAAACTTCTTTATTACTTATACATCTCAGATTTTAATGTAAAATTAGGAACTAGTTAGTGTTGTGATCCATTTTTATTTAATTTTAAATTTATCTCTTAAATCTGATTAAATTCTGATCATAAATTATATTAACGTTGATGCATTTTATTAAATGGCTTACTTTGTGTTTACACAAATGTGGATCTCAGCTTTTTATAAATTTGATAACATTAAACAAAATGCTTATCTGCACACTAGCTCCTGCATGTTCCCTTTTGTGGTCATGCCACTGTTTTTTTTTTATTTTTCACTGCCACTCAGTCAGGACAAAGCTTGTACCTTCTTGGCTATTCTGCGTCCAGGTGTCAGTGTTGACCTTGCTCTGTTCCCTGGGCTCCACACTCTGTTATTATTACCTAATGTATATGGTCTTAACTCATGAAAACAGCCTTGCATTTACATGGCACTTTGTAACCACTGCATTTCTAAGCAGTATATCCAATTAAGTTTTCTTTACTGTGTATTGTTTTCATTGGTTCACTCGTGGGATGTGGGCATCTCTGGCTGGGCCACCATTTATTGTCCATCCCTAGTTGCTCCAGCTAAGTGCCAACCATGTTGCTGTGTGTCTGGAGCCATATGGAGGCCAGACCAGGTAAGGATGGCAATTTCCTTCCCTAGATGGCCTTAGTGAACCAGATGGGTTTTTCCCAACAATTGGCAATGGTGTCTTGGCCATTGTAAGAGTCCTAATTCCAGATTTTTATTGAAATCAAATTCTCCCATCTACTGTGGTAGGTTTCGAACCCAGCTCCCCAGAACATTAGCTAGGTCTCTGGATTAACAATCCAGTGATAGTACCAATAGGCAATCACCTCCCCACTGTAGGCAGTGTTGTAATGTAGGATATACATGAGCTCCCACAAACAGCACTATGATAATGTACTGATTCTTGTTTGCATGATGTTGACTGAGGGATACAGATTGGTTCAGGTACCAGCAGTAACTTACCTGCTCAGCTTTGAAATAGTGCTTAGGTCATTTTTCCTCCATCTGATGGGGCAGGATCAAATTACATCTTTCATCTAAAAGATGGCACTGCTTTTTTAACCTGGACTCCATATTCTTTCCCTACTTTTTCCGAGGGAACAGAATCATTGATAGAGAAAATAGACGCACTTTTTGTGATGTCTTATGATCTTCATACATCCCAAAATGCTTAACAACAAACAAAAAAAAAACTGTGTATGTTGGAAATCAGAAATTGTTGGAGAAATTGACAGCATTTATGGAGAGAAAGCAGAGTTGCTGTTTTGAGTCCAGTGAGCTATCTTCAAAACTGATAGTAGCGAGAAAAAGGGCAGAAGAGACTATAAGAGACCCTTCACTGGACCCGAAGTATTGATTCTGCATTCTCTTCACAGATGCTGCCAGACCTGCTGAGATTTTTCAGCAATTTCTGTTTTTGATCCCAAAAGTGGTTCCCAGTCTGGGAAATACTTCTGCAGTATTGTCACTGTTGTAATGTATTTCCTACATCTGTCAGTTGGTGCAAAACAGACTCCCAGTAATGTGCTAACCAGATTAGAACATAGAAAGTTACAGTGCAGTACAGGCCCTTCGGTCCTCAATGTTGTGCTGACCTGTGGAATTAATCTGAAGCCTATCTATCCTACACTATTCGATTTTCATCCATGTATCCAATGACCCTTGCCCTTAAAGTTGGCGAGTCTACTTCTATTGGATGCAGTGCGTTCCATTCCCCCTAAAGTAAAGAAACTACCTCTGACATCCATCCTATGTCTATCACCCCTCAATTTAAAGCTATGTCCCTTCATGCTCGCATCACCATCTGAGGAAAAAGGGTCTCACTGTCCACCTATCTAACCCTCTGATTATCTTATGTCTCAACCTTCTCTCTAATAAAAACAGCCTCAAGTGCCTCAGCCTTTCCTCATAAGATCTTTTCTCCATACCAGGCAACATCCTAGTAGATCTCCTCTGGACCCTTTCCAAAGCTTCTACATTCGTCCTATAATGTGGTGACCAGACTGCACGTAATATTCCAAAGGTGGCCACACCAGAATTTTGCAGCATGACCTCGTGCCTCTGAAACTTAATCTGTCTACCAATAAAAGTTAACATGCCATATCCTTTCTTAATAATCCTGTCAACCTGGGTGGCAAATGTTAGGCATCTATGTATATGGAAACCAAGATCTCTCTGTTCATCTACCAAGAATCTTACCATGAGCTCAGTACTCTTTTTTATTGCTCGTTCCAAAGTGAGTGACCCCACACTTTTCCACATGAAACTCCATTTGCCACCTCTCAGCCCAGCTCATTTATATTCTCTATAACCCTCAACATCCTTCAGCACTATCCACAACTCCACCAACCTTAGTGTCATCTGCAAGTTTACTAACCCATCTGTCTACACCTCCTTTGGGTCATTTATAAAAATGACAAACAGCAGTGGCCCCAAAACTGATCCTTGTGATATACCTGTAGTAACTGAACTCCAGGATAAATCTTTTCCATCAACCACTACCCTCTGTCTTCTTTCAGTTAGCCAATTTCTGATCCAAACCACTAAATCACCCTCAATCCCATGCCTCCATATTTTGTACAATGGCCTACCATTGGAAACCTTGTCAAAGTCTTGACTGAAATCCATATACACCATGTCAACTGCTTTACCCTCATCCACCTGTTTGGTCACCATCTCAAAGAACTCAATAAGGTTTGTGAGGCATGACCTACCCTTCACAAAACCATGCTGACTATCCCTAATCAACTTATTCCTCTCTAGATGTTTATAAATCTTATCTCTCAACCTTTTTTGAACTCTTTACCTACAACCAAAGGAAGGCTCGCAGGTTTATAATTACCAGGGCTGTCTCTACTCCCCTTCTTGAACAAGGGGACAACATTTGCTATCCTCCAGTCTTCTGAAACAATCCCTGGAGACAATGATGACATAACGATCAAAGCCAAAGGCTCAGCATTCTCCTCCCTGGCTTCCCTGAGAATCCTAGGATAAATCCCATCCGGCCCAGGGGATTTATCTATTTTTACAACTTTCCAGAATTGCTAACACCACCTCCTTATGAACCTTAATCCCATCTAGTCTAGTAGCCTGTATCTCAGTATTCTCCTCAACAACATTTTCTTTTTCTAGTGTGAATACTGACAAAAAATTTGTTTAGCACTTCCCCTTTCTCCTTGGAATCCACACACAATTTTCCACGACTGTCCCTGATTGGCCCTAATGCGATCCTGTTATAGAAAGCTCTAGAGTTTTCCTTGATCCTATCTGCCAACGACTTCTCATGTCCCCTCCTGGCTCTTCTTAGCTCTCTCTTTAGGTCTTTAGTGGCTAACTTGTAACTCTCAAGCACCCTAAATGAACATTCACATCTCATCCTAACATCCTGCCTTCTTCCTCTTGACAGGAGATTCAACTTCTTTAGTAAGCCACAGCTCTCTCGCTTAACCATTTCCTCCTTGCCTGACAGGTACGTACATATCAAGAACACGCAGTAGCTGTTCCTTCAATAAGCTCCACATTTCAATTGTGCCCATCCCATTCAGTTTCCTTCACCATCCTATGCATCCTAAGTCTTGCCTAATTGCATCATCATTGCTTTCCCCCCCCCCCCCCAGCAATAACTCTTGCCCTATGTTATATACCTATCCCTTTCCATCATTCAAGTAAACATAACCGAATTGTGGCCACTATCAAAGTGCTCACCTACCTCCCAAATCTAATACCTGGCTGGGTTCATTACCAAATCCAATGTGGCCTTACCCCTTGTTGGTCTGTCTACATACTGTGTCAGGAATCCATCCTGCACACATTGGACAAAAACTGACCCATTTAACGTACTTGAACTCTAGTATTTCCAGTCAATGTTTGGAAAGTTAAAGTCCCCTTTAACTATCCTGTTACTCTCGCTCCTATCCAGAATAATGTTTGCTATCTTTTCCTCTACATCTCTGGAACTATTTGGAGGCCTATAGAAAATCCCCAACAGGGTAACCTCTCCTTTCCTGTTTCTAATCTCAGCCCATATTACCTCAGTAGACACATCCTCAAACATCCTTTCTACCACTGTAAAACTGTCCTGACTAACAATGCCACGCCTCCCCTTTTTTGACTATTTTCTCTGTTTTTACTGAAACATCTAAATCCCAGAACATGCAACAACCATTCCTGTCTCTGAAATGGCCACAACATCAAAATTCCAGGGACCAACCCATGCTTCAAGTTCACCCACCTTATTCCGGATGGTCCTGGCATTGAAGTAGACACACCTCAAGCCACCTTCCTGCCTGGTGAACTCTTGCGACCTTGAATGGTATCGGACCTCAAGAAAGAGACTTTGTGGAGTGCCTCCAAGATGGATTCTTAGAACAGCTGGTGCTGGAGCCTACCAGGGAGAAGGCAATTCTGGATCTGGTATGTGCAATGACCTTCAGGGACCTCGAAGTGAAGGAGCCATTAGGAGGTAGTGACCATAATACAGTAAGCTTCGATCTGCAATTTGAGAGGGAGAGGGTACAATCAGAAGTGACAATATTTCAGTTGAATAAAGGGAACTGTGGAACTATGAGGGAGGAGCTGGCCAAAGTTCAATGGTGCAATACCTTAGCAGGGATGACAGTGGAGGAACAATGGCAGATATTTCTGGGTATAATGCAGAAGATGCAGGATCAGTTCATTCCAAAAAGGAAGAAAGATCCTAGGAGGAGGCAGGGGTGGCCGTGGCTGACGAGGGATGTTAAGAAACATATAAAGTAAAAAGAGAAAAAGTATAATATAGCAAAGATAAGTGGGAAAACGGAGGACTGGGAAGCTTTTAAAGAGGATTACTAAGAAGGAAATACGCAGAAGAAAAATGAGGTACGAAGGTAAACAGGCCAAAAATATAAAGGATAGTAAAAGCTTTTTTGGGTATGTGAAAGGCAAAAAAATGGTTAAGACTAAAATTGGGCCCTGGAAGACAGAAACAGGGGAATATATTACAGGGAACAAAGAAATGGCAGAAGAATTGAATTGGTACTTCAGATCTGTGTTCACTGGGGAAGAAACAAGCAATCTCCCAGAGGTAACAGTGGCTGAAGGACCCGAACTTAAGGGAATTTATATTTGCCAGGAATTGGTGTTGGAGAGACTGTTAGGTCTGAAGGTTGATAAGTCCCCGGGGCCTGATGGTCTACATCCCAGGGTACTGAAGGAGGTGGCTCGAGAAATCGTGGATGCATTGGTGATTATTTTCCAGAGTTCGATAGATTCAGGATCAGTTCCTGCGGATTGGAGGGTGGCTAATGTTGTACCACTTTTTAAGAAAGGTAGGAGAGAGAAAGCAGGAAATTATAGACCAGCTAGTCTGACCTCAGTGGTGGGAAAGATGCTGAACTCATTTATAAAGGATGAAATTACGACACATCTGGATAGTAGTAACAGGATAGGTCAGAGTCAGCATGGATTTATGAAGGGGAAATCATGCTTGACTAATCTGCTGGAATTTTTGAGGATGTAACTCTGAAGATGGACAAGGGAGATCCAGTGGATATAGTGTACCTGGACTTTCAGAAAGCCTTTGATAAAGTCCCATATAGGAGGTTAGTGAGCAAAATTAGGGCGCATGGTATTGGGGGAAAAGTACTGACTTGGATTGAAAATTGGTTGGCTGACAGGAAACAAAGAGTAGTGATAAACGGCTCCCTTTTGGAATGGCAGGCGGTGACCAGTGGGGTACCGCAGGGATCAGTGCTGGGACCGCAACTTTTTACAATATATATTAATGATATAGAAGATGATATTAATAGTAACATTAGCAAATTTGCTGATGATACAAAGCTGGGTGGTAGGGTGAAATGTGAAGAGGATGTTAGGAGATTACAGGGTGACCTGGACAGGTTAGGTGAGTGGACAGATGCATGGCAGATGCAGTTTAATGTGGATAAATGTATGGTTATCCACTTTGGTGGCAAGAACAGGAAGGCAGATTACTACCTTAATGGAATCAATTTAGGTAAAGGGGCAGTACAAAGGGATCTGGGTGTTCTTGTACACCAGTCAATGAAGGTAAGCACGCAGGTACAGCAGGTAGTGAAGAAGGCTAATGGCATGCTAAGACAGAGATGAGGAGAAACTTCTTCACCCAGAGAGTGGTGGGTGTGTGGAATGCTCTGCCCCAGAAGGCAGTGGAGGCCCAGTCTTTGGATTCATTTAAGAAAGAGTTGGATAGAGCTCTCAAGGATAGTGGAATCAAGGGTTATGGAAATAAGGCAGGAACAGGATACTGACTGAGGATGATCAGCCATGATCATAATGAATGAATGAATGGT
Organism: Chiloscyllium punctatum; assembly: GCF_047496795.1. Lineage (NCBI taxonomy): Eukaryota > Metazoa > Chordata > Chondrichthyes > Orectolobiformes > Hemiscylliidae > Chiloscyllium > Chiloscyllium punctatum. The sequence goes on from NC_092775.1 coordinate 58,880,986, forward strand.
GGTGCAGGCTTGAAGGGCAGAATGGCCTACTCCTGCACCTATTGTCTATTGAAACCTCACTACTCTCAACCTCCTGGACAGTGCAACTACATTTAGGTTCCCATCCCCCTGCTGAATTAATTAATTAACCTCCTGAAGAGCATTAGCATACTCTTTCCCCCCACCCCTCAGCATTTTGGAACCCTTCTGGTTCAAGTGTAGCCCAGCTTGTTTGTAGAGATCTCACCTAGGCCAGAATGAGCCCCAATTATCCAGGTCTGTCCGTCTCTCTCTCTCTCTGTCTGTGTGTGTGTCTCTCTCTCTCTCTCTTTCTCTGGTGGATCTCCCTGATCTACCGAGTTATGCTGTGAGATACTTGACATCCACTTGGGAGAGGATGAGCCTTCAGTTTATCATCCTATCTGAAAAATGCTGCAGCACTCCCTCAGTATTTCACTTGAATGCTCTCCTGTACCAGCCCCTGCATGACTGGTCTTCATGCCAGGTTGGATCATAAATGAATTGATTTATTGGCTCTTTGAATGTGAATTGGATTCTTGCTTGTCACCAAACTTTGGAGTTATTGGAATGACAACAAATGTTTGTTTAAAAGAAATTAAACTTTTCCTTACAGGAAGCTACTTGCAGTGTCTACAATCTTGGGAGCACTCTAATCCTGTTTCTGCACCTTGCTGAAAGCCCCTGGTTTACCTTGCAAGCTGAGGATAGCAGCTGAGCTTGCAAATGGACAAGTGGTATACACCTTAACCTCCAGAGTAGTATTACTGGTAATTTGATGGCAAACCGAATAGGTAGAATTGGGGTGTGTAGTAAGCATTTATCATCTTAGACGCTTTGTTGTCCTGAAATTTGTGAAAATGCTGCACTTGATCCTCGCATGGAAAAGCAAAGTGGTCTCTGGTGCTCACACCAACAGCAGAAAGAAAGGAGGATTATATATCACTCAAGATTCAGTGCTGTCAGTTTTTTTTTTTGATGCCCTGTTCAAACCTGCAGCCTGGTATAACTCTTGCATATAAATGCATATCAGTCATTGAGGACCCCTATCATTACTTCTCAAGTGTCAGAACTTTTAAATCATCAAAGTGGATTAAATTATGTCTTTTTTTTGATGTTTAAGCAATGGTTTCTCTTAGGTGATGGTCGCTCTTTGGTTCTTTTTTTTGGATTAACTTACGGCTTTTCTTGCTTGAATTCTTATGTTCAATCATTCTTTGTTTTATCTTTTTTCCCTGAATGGATGGACAGATGTCTTTCTGCTATCCTAGAGGACTGTCATCAGGCAGAATTTCCTTTAACATAAAGACTCTGCCACTCAGTCTCGAATTCTCCCTTCACTGCTTCAAAAAGTGACATTGTATTGCACAGCTCTAAAATATGCAACTTTTAAGGTTGCAAAACACTCCTGGTATTTGAGTTATATAGCCGTCCAACTTCCATTTCACTTTATAGAAAATATGTAAAAGGTTTATAAACAACTTACTGGTGAGTTTCTGAATCATCTTTTTAGTTGTGCAATTTTGTGATTTTGGAGCTTGGACTTGCCTATAGTCTCGTAGTCGACAAGAAATGGTCTGGCTGGAACTGAAGCATTTTATTGGTTCAGCACAAGCTTTGAAATCAACTATTTTCTTTGAGACTTGAGCAGTTTGTTGCCATTTGAAATTGTGTGGAAAGGAGAGGCCACACAAGGTTTGTTGGAACAGGGAAGAAGAGGAAGGAAAGAAGGGCTTTCAGCAGGAATTGATACTAATTATTTTGGTGGAGCAATTTTTTTTTAACCTTTTTTAACTTGGCTAAGGACTAGTGATTGGGACATCTTTGCTTCGTGAAGACGTCAAGTGAAATTTGTCAACTGCTATCGCAGCAACTGTATCTCTGAACACAGTACTGACTATGACTGTGACCCTTCATTTTTGTCCATCTGGTTTCTTCTCTACTGCTCTTAGAGGTTCTCTACAGTGCAAAGACAATTCCTCTCATTGTCTCTTGCCAGAGACAAGTGGGTGGGGAGATTATAAAGGCCTGTAGTCTTTTCCAAAGAGTGAAAGGTGCTGCTGGCTGTACTCACATCACCTTGTCAGCACCTCATTCAAACTCTTCTGCTTTCTTGAATGAAAACTGATCCTGTTAGCTTAGCATATCTCTAATGTTTTCTTTCTTATTCACTCATTGGGTGTGTGGGTGGTGTTGGCTCTGTCAGCATTTATTGCTCATCCTTAATTGCCCTTGAGAAGATGACTGTGAGCTACCTCCTTGAACCGCTGCAGTCCATGTGCTGTAGGTAGACTTTCAGTGTCTTTAGGGAGGGATTTCCAGGATTTTGACCCAGCGACCCTGAAGGAACAGTGACTATATTTCCAAGTCAGCAACTTGAGTAGCTTGGAGGGAAACTTTCAGGTGGTGGTGTTCCCGTGCTTCTGCTACCCTTGTCATTCTAGTTGGAGGTGTTTGTAGGTTTGGAAAGTGCTGCCTATGGAACATTGGTGAATTTCTGTAGCGCATATTGTGGATAGTTCACATTACTGTGAGCATTGGTGGGATGCCTTTGACCTGATCTTGTGTTTGTGGTATTTGGCTAATCCAGTTCTGTTTCTGGTCAATAGTAACTCCCAGAATGTTGATTGTGAGGGATTCGATAATGTTAGATCCAGTCTTATTGGAGATGGCGATTGCCTGGCATTTGTGTGGTGTGAATGTTACTTGCTATTTGCTAACCCAAACCTGGATATTGTCCAGATCTTGCTGTATTCTAACATTGATTGCTTTAGTATCTGAGGAGCCACAAATGGTGCTAAACATTGTGCAATCATCAGTGAACACCTCCACTTCTAACCTAATCATGGAGAGAAGGTCATTGATGAAGCAGCTGAAAATGATTCAGCCAAGGACACTACCCTGAGGAACTCCTGTAAAGATGTCATGAAGCTGAGATGACTGACCTCCAACAAATACGACCATCTTCCTATGTGTCAGTTATGACTCCAACCAGTGGAGAGTTTACCCTGTGATGCTCATTGATTCCAGTTTTGCTATGGCTCCTTGATGCCACACTCAGTTGAATGCAGCCTTGATGCCAAGGGCAGTCACTCTTGCCTCCCCTCTGGAAGTCAGCTCTTTTGTCCATGTTTCAACCAAGGCTGTAATGAGGTTAGAAGCTGAGAGGCCATGGGGAACCTAAACTGAGCAACACTGAGCAGGTGCTGCTTGATAACACTGTTGATGACACCTTGCATCATTTTACTGATGATCAAGAGTAGACTGATGGGGCAGTAATTGGGTTTGGTTGGACTTGTCCTGCTTTTTGTGTACAGGACATTCCTGGACAATTTTCCACATTGTCTGGTAGATGATGTAACTGTTGGAACAGCTTGGTTGGGGAAGGAGCAAGTTCTGGTATCCACGTTTTCAATCCTATTGCTGGAATGTTGTCAGGGTCCATAGCCTTCATTCGTTTCTTGATATTGCATGGAGTGAAGAAAATTGGCTGAAGATTGTTATTGGTGATGCTGGGGACCATTAAAAGAGGCAGAGATGAAGCCACACTGAGCCACCGTTCTGCCTTATCTTCAGTGTCATCTTCTCCTTCATTCACTTAACACTTCTAGATGAAGATTGCTGCAGATGCTTCATCCTTGTCTTTTGCATTGAGGATAAGGATATTTGTGCAGCCTCCTCCCCTCGTGCAATGACAGGGTATTTATCATCAACATGTCCGTTATCCTGGCATTAGCCACAACTTCATTTTTTTTTTGACAGTCCTCTGTCTGACCTCTACTTCAGATTAAATTAAAGTCTGCCTGATGACAACTCCTCCAGTCTGGAGCCCACATATCATGCACAGCGCCGTGCCTCAAGGAACATTATACAATGCACCATTAGTGTCCTCCAGTAGCAACTCCATTTTCTGTACTACTCTGTAGAAAGTCCTATTGTAAATCACCTGACTCAGTAGGATTTATGGTAATATGCTACATGGTGTCCAAACCTGGCCACCGCAAATGAACAACTTGTCAACAGCCATCAAGAATGAAGCTGAGGGAGATGTAGTGTAGATAACACAACCAGAAATGGAGCAAGAGGAGGGAAGGGTACATGCAAGTGGCTCCTTTTTTTTTGCCTGGGTTGTACACCATCAAATAATTAATGACTCATATCAATAACCTCAACAGTAGCTACTAATTTGCACTCCCATTACTCAAACAGTCTTTTATCATTGTCTCTTTCCAAGAACACAAAAATATAAAATACCGAAAGTTACGCATCCAGTTCTCTTTTTGCATATTTCCTTTGTGTCTGTCTTTGGTCTGCATTTGCTCGTCCTGGTGCTTCTCTTGCAGCTGTGTGGCTAATGAGAGTCTGCTGTCATTTCGAAAATAACCTTGGTCAACAACTTTCCGTTTTAGACTGCGGCATCGTGGTAACTTGAACATGGATGGCAGCATTTTGACCTTTTTGATATAAATGGTTAGTGCTGCAGTGGAAGCTGTGACATTAGCCATCAGCTGCATCACAGAGTTGTGATAGGGTGATTGCCCATTCTATTTTGGAAAGTATTCTCCAGGTTCAGCTCAATACCTTGTGTGAAATAGGTATTGGAGTCCTTCATTCTTTCATTCTCCCATTTCCAAATCCTCTGCAGCAGAACTCCACAAGGCCTTGCCCTCCAGCCTGCTGGCCCTTGCCCCATGTTTTACCCAATTCCTCAGGCTCCGAGTGTCTCATCAAACCAGGGTCCATTCTCTGTTACAGCCTCTGAAATATATCCTGTCAGTATCTGAGCTTGCGGCTGTGAATGCAAAATTGAATGACTATGTTGATCATCGAATCCCTACATGTGGAAACAGGCCCTTTGGCTCAACAAGTCCACACCAATCCTCAGAAGAGAAACCCATCTAGACCCATTTCCCTACCCTATTATCCTACATTTACCCCTGACTAATGCACCTACCAACACATCCCTGAACACTGTGGACAAATTAGCTTGGCCAATTCACCTAACCTGCATATTTTTGGATTATGACACAGGGAGAATGTGCAAACTCCACACAGATAATCACCCAATGCTGGAATCAAACCTGAGTCCCTGCCACTGTAAGGCAGTCGCTCTAACCACTGAGCCATCGTGCTGCCCTGTCTTCATTGCCATCGTCTCCTTCATTCCCTGAGCAGTTTGCAGCTTTAGTATTGTGAAATGCAGAAAGGAGTTGGATTGTGTTGAGGGGAGGCAGAAAGTAAGTAATTTTTACTTGCACTTTCTGCAGCTTCGGGAAAATGGGATGAGAGGAAGACTAATAAATCGGCCAATATCCTCTTCATTAGCACGAGCACTAATACCACTTTCACAGATGTCCGTGATCTTGGTATTTAGCAGATTCCTTATTGGAAGTTATCGCGTTCAGATGGCATTGTCTTCCTCCGATCATTGGCTTTGCTTGCAATTACGTGCCACCTTCTCCTGCAAGGAAGAGGGTTGTATACATTGACTTTCCTGCAAAATCTTTGATTCATGTGGCTGTTATGGTTGCATAGCTGAGAGTTGTGGATGCTGTATTCGGAACAGTGCTGTATGTGAGTGTAAAGTGAAGTTGAATCCCGACTGACTTAATTTAGAAATAGGTGATAGTGGTGTATTTAATCTCTCCCATCTGAGAGTGAACTGTGAAACTGTGATCGCTCATGAGATTGTTGAACCTCATGCAATGCATCCGGGTTGCAGGACCACAATGACCTTTTTTGACTAATTGCTCTCTGACTCCTGTGCATCTAGGGCTTCCTTTCCCAACATTCCCAGCAAGGTCTCCTTCACAGCATATGAAATTTTACTGCATAGTTCCTCATTCTCTTAGGATGTATTCAATTCTGAAACAACTCCAATGATCTCCTGCAGTCAAATGCAATTAAAAAAAAAGTTGCAGACCCCTACTAAGTAACACTAGCCACTTGTGGTACCAAGCCTTTTGTTGGTATGTGCAGCTAATCTGACTGCATACAGCAATTATGTGAAACAGTAGACAGCACAGGTTGACTGCGCTGCCCACATCACAGTGAATGAGTGTGGGTTAATCACACACCAAGACTCCCCTGTTTGTGTTTCTTATTTAATGTTACCCCCCCGCCCCAATTCCCCGTATCCCACAAGTGTTTAAAATATTTCCATTTCTCATCTGCAATCACCTGGAAGGTTTTAAAATTTAATTCAGATGTTTTAAAAAACATTTTTAATAATAACCAATGATCCCTCTGGCAGATTTCTAATTTTATAATTTAAGCAGCATTTGGTAGCTACCGAATAGAACTCTGCACATGATTGCAAGCACATATATGCAGAACTCTGTTTTCTTGGGGAAAGAGTGTCATGGTGTTTGGATAATAAAAGTTCTGCTTTACATATCAGACTGGTATCGCTATAGCACATGTACATGTCAGAAGAAATGATTGAACATAAGCAAGGAATGGTCATCACTTGAGTTAGTGATGTGTCTCTGGCCTACTGTCCATGGAACTATCCAGAACTCCTGTTATCAAACTGAAGTGTGTTACCTCAGATGTGTAGGATTTTGAAACTCTTTTGTATGATTGCCCACCTTTGTAACTTTAAAAATGTTGTTTAGTAAACAGACTTGATAAAACATTGAATTGGAATCATATTAAAAATAATGAATAAACAATGAATGCTTTGAAATTTGTATGTGAACAAACACTGCCATTTTACGTACAGCCAAGAATTGAAGTTTGCTAATGATTGTTTCTCATGCTTCCATTTCTGAGTATCTCACTCAAATAGTCTGTCTTTGTGTAGGTAGCAAACATCAGCAGGCTATAATTTCCCTGGAGGTTCTGAACTAGATTAATTTGCACATTTGGGATACAATATGCCTTTGGCTGTTTGAAGGAACCATCTCATTGATTCTTTCCCAATCCCTTGCAAATTTTTCCTTTCCTATAATATATTCAGTTATTATTTGTAAGATTTCCACTTCTCTTTCAGACAGTGCTTTCTAGATCAACAACCATTAACTTAGGAGTGGGCCATTTGCTCTTCAAGTCTGCTCTGCCATTCAGTGACACTCCTGTTTACATCTGTCAGCCAGGACCCCCTGATTGGGGCTGTTAACGTGGTCCAATCAGGGAACTTGTATTCTTTGAGGTCCATCTGGCTGACTTTGTTCCAATCACTACACCTTTTCCTCTGGATGGCAACAAATGACCATTCTGACTGATTAAGGCAACTTGGGCAGAGATGGCTATGGAGGTCAGTCCCTCTGAGCAGCTCGAGAGATAGCCTAGCTCCTCTCTGTCATAAAAGAATGCATGATCTGCTGCAGTCTGGCAGATGTACTTGGTGCTTTATGTTCTTATGAGTGAGAATTGGAATTATAAGGTGTCATTGCAGAGGTCTGTCACCCATGGCATCTGCATGCCTTGTGTAGTTATTATCTGTCACTTCATTGTAGTTGTTAATGTAGCACTATTGCAGGACAGTGCTATGGCCTCTCTCCCTTAAAACATAAAAGAAGTATAGACTGTGTCAGTGTTGGGCAAGTTGTTGAAGGGAATCCTGAGGGACAGGATTTAAATTTATTTGGAAAGGTAAGGATTGATTAGGGATAGTCAGTATGGCTTTTTGTATCTCAGTAACATGACTGAGTTTTTTTAAGAGGTGACAAGGAACATAGATGAAGGCAGAGCAGTGGACATTACTATGTGGAAGTGCATATAGACAGACTGGTTCATAAGGTTAGATAACATGGGATCTACAGGGAGCTAGCCAGTTGGATACAAAATTGGCTTGAAGGTAGGAGACAGAGGGTAATGGTAGAGGGTTGCTTTTCAGACTGGAGGCCTGTGACCAGTTGTGTTAGGTGCTGTTTCCACTGCTTTTCATCATTTATATAAACTATTTGAAAGTGAATATAGGAGGTATGTTGAGTAAGTTTGCGGATGACACCAAAATTGCTGGTGTAGTGTCAGTGAAGAAAATTAGAGCACCTTGATCATAGTGGCAGATGGAGTTTAATTTAGAAAAATGTGAAGAGTTGTATTTGGTTAGGCAAACCAGGGCAGCACGTATACTGTTCATGATAGGGCCCTGGGGAATGTTGCTGAACAAAGAGACCTACGGGTGTAGGTACATGGTTCCTTGAAAATGGAGTCACAGGTAGGGTGGTGAAAGTGGCGTTTGGCAAGCTTGCTTTCATTGGTCAGTGCATTGAGTACAGGAGCTGGGATGTCATGTTGCAGGACGTTGGCGAGGCCCCCTTCTAGAATACTGCGTACAATTCTGGTTGCCCTATTAGGTTGCTTTGCCGAGGTTTTGCACATGAGATGCAATTTGCACACACCAACTTCTGCAAACAGTTAAACTTTATTAAAGCTTGTACAAGCTAGGTGACCCCTTTGACCCTCTTCGCAGGCAAATGAAGTCTGGTCAAAGTGAGGCCCTGAACAAGGAAAATACATTGTTACAGATGCTCTGTTCAACACCTCCCCCCCCCCCCCCCCAGTCACATGACACTCAACAACACCCAGTTGCATGTTACCCCAGGGACAATGGCAGGATGAGATTATCCTCAGAGATAATGCTAATGCCCTAATCCTGGGAATCAATATGCAGATGATTTCCTGACTCAGTGATTCCTCAGAACAATGCAGGTGTGACATACCTCTGGCCAGAAAGCATTTCTAAATGGAAGAGATTGAATGATGGTTTAATTTGACAACAGCAGGGGAGTAATAGTAAATGACTGTCTAAATGAAGTGTGAATTACAATGGATGGTCATCCGCATTCTTTCATGATTGTTGTCCTGCCCAAAGGCAGTGCAGTTTAACCCTTTAATATTACATTAGATTAGATGAGATTAGATTACTTACAGTGTAGAAACAGGCCCTTCGGCCCAACAAGTCCACACCGCCTCGCCGAAGCGCAACCCACCCATACCCCTACATCTACCCCTTACCTAACACTATGGACAATTTAGCATGGCCAATTCACCTGACCTGCACATCTTTGGACTGTGGGAGGAAACCGGAGCACCCGGAGGAAACCCACGCAGACACTGGGAGAACATGCAAACTCCACACAGTCAGTTGCCTGAGGCGGGAATTGAACCCAGGTCTCGGGCGCTGTGAGGCAGCGTGGACATTAATGTCCAGAGAGAGATTCCCATTTAATCTTTTAACATTACAGCTCCACTGTAGGAAACATGGAAGGGTTCTTCCCCATCCCCATTCCCTCACTACAGTACTGGCGACAATTCTGCCCTGCTATCTGAGATGAGCTGACTCTATAGCTACACCCTGTAGCTACAGAGTGTATAGCTATAGATTTGTACAAAAACAATAACAAAGCACCACAGAGATTCACTGGCTGTATGGCTGTTTCTATTGGATAATTTACTAAAACAGTCATTCGGCTAGAATCCAAAATACCAGTACAATTAAATTAAGCAGGCCTGCCATCAGGATTTATTTATTTATTGACTCACTCACTCCCTCCTATGTAGAAGTGCTCAGTGTTTGCTGGAGCTCCCATATAACATGCCAGTACAGTATTATTGCATTGCACAGTATAAGCAAGTATAGGAAGTTGTGCTTTTGAACATTTTTTCCTTTATCGCCAATGAAAATTTTCATGCTCCAAGTTTAAATTTCTCTGCAGCATTGACATTTTACAGTCTGCCAGTGCGAGAGAGGACAGTGTGAAGGAAGATGTTTTTCCTGTCAAATGGAACATTTCTTTATCTTGAGTCATGACTTCAGCTATTTGAAAATTATTATAAGGTGAAGTTGTGAAAGGAAGTCAACTTAGTGGGAAGATGACATGAATATTACTTGGCAGCACGTCAGGCATAAAGACTGAAGATTTTGATTAAATGGAGACTAGTAGTCTTGTGGAAATTGCCTAATATTTAAAGCATTCCAAAAAAATGCAAATTGATAGGTTTGTATAGTGTTGCTCCCTGAGCATTGTGCCATGGTATGAAGCTCTTAGTTTATTTGTTCAAATAACATTATTTCTATGTCTATGGTCAATACTTGGTGTGTTTTCCTCCTTTTTTTTCGCTAGGTAAAACTTTATTCTTAATTTTTTGGAGCAACTGCAATCTGTGGAAGTCTTTTGAATGTGAGATTTAAATTCGGTGGAATTGTGTCTACTACTCCTGAGCCTGGAGTATATATATAATGTCCAAAGTGAGGGAATCTAGCTACATCTGAGATCTGAGAGCTGCTGTAAATTCAAGCTGTATATCAGTAAAAAAAACAGCAATTTTTTTTTGAAAAGTTTTGCATCTGTGATAAGGTGCAATAACTAGTATGTGACGTTCCTTCAGTAGGCACAAGACATTATTACAAAAATAAAATACTAGGGTTGCTGCAAGTCTGAAATAAAAACAGGAAATGTTAGACATACCCAGCAAAGCAGGCACCATTTGTGGAGAGCGAGAAATAGAATCAATGTTGCAAGTCCGTGATCTTTCATCAGAACTCTTTAGACCACTATATAGGCCAGTGAATCTCTGTAGTGCTTTGTTTAAAAATAGGAAGATTAGACCACAATTTAAAATAACAATATATTCTGCCCCGGCTCAGTAGTTAGCAATGTTGCCTCATAGCGCCAGGGACCTGGCTTCGATTCCACCTTTGGGTGACTGTGCAAATGCCACACAGTCTTCCTGTGCAGAGTTTCCTTCGGGTGCTCTGGTTTCCTCCCATAGTCCAGAAATATGTAAGTTAGGAGAATTGGCCATGGGAAATTGCCCATAATGTCCAGAGATATGAAAGTTAGTGGGTTAGCCATGGGAAACGCAAAATTACAGGGATTGGGGTTGGGGGCCAGTCGGTCTAGGTAAGATGCTGTTCAGAGGTTCGATGTGGACTTGAATGGCCTGCTTCCACATTGTAGAGATTCTAGTATTCTAATCATGCACACGACCCTGATGGAGTCAGGTATCACATACTTGACTCCTGAGAATGTAATTCTCCCTAACGAGTTAAAGTTAATTGTACCTATTGATTGCAATAAACTATATCTTTCTTATGTAAGATGAATGCCTCATCTTAAGATTCTATGTTGTTCTATCCTCTTTCACTGAGAATTAGACAGATGTTTAGACTCCATTTAATAATGTGTTGAGCTCCCTATGGCACAGTGATAGTGTCTCTATCTTTGAGCCAGAGGGTCTAGGTTCAAGACCTACATGCTCCAGATTTTGTAAGGACTCTGAACAGGTAGATTTTAAAAAGGTGTCAAAATATGTTAATTAAAAATATCTAGAAAAGTGAATTATTTAGGGAGATAGTGTAATGGTAATTTCCCTGGGTGAATGACTCTGGCCAATTCTTTGGGAATATGAGTTCAAATCCCACAGGATGGCTGAAGGAATTTTTCAGAAATTAAGAACAGAAAACATTAAGGAGTTCCTGTGACAGTGTCCCTACCTGTAGGTCAGGAGATCCAGATTCAATTCCCACCTGTCTTGGATGTGTTCAAACAGCTTGGTTAAAATAACTGTCACAGATTGGGCTCAACGAATCTACATAATGTAAAGCACTACAAACCTTTGCTGCTGCAATTTATGATGGGATGTCAGTTAATGTCCAGTGCACAGCCCAAGCCACTCCAGACCCTCCTGACTTTGGTACTTGGCCACGAGAATGCAGGATTCGAGGCCCATCAGGCATGTAGTGAGCTTCTGGATGAGCTGAGCCCATTTGTCCAGAAATTGACATTGGCTTCAGATACTGGACTTTCCCCTCTGGATATGGCACCCCACAATTTGTGCCCTGTCTGTTCTAGTAGTCTAATGCACTTTGTATGGTATGATCTGCCTGTTATGCAAAACAAAACTTTTCACTGTCCCGAGGTACGTGTGACAATACTAATTCAAATCAAAAGATCTCTCTGGCCTTCAGAAAGCACAGGGGATTCCCCACAGAGGGCTGCTGCTGCACACATTCAGTTCCTTATCTTTGTTTGTTATTTGGACATGCTTTGGTGTAACATGCTCCCTTCTGATGGTGGAGATCCCCAATGGAAGGCTCTCAACTGGAGGAAGATGCTTCCTCTTTCTGTTGGGGAGCTAGGGAGAAGAGTATTGCACATAACTGTCTCAGACAATAAAAGGTCAAGCAAGTGCACTGGATGCCAGGCCATGTGTGGTTTCTGTGGCCTGGAAGGACTCTATTTCAATTTTACATTGGTTTGTTTTGTGTTTTTTTTTAGAAAGGGACTTAGTGTGTTTTCCTTTTTTTCACTAGGTAAAACTTTATTCTTAATTTTTTGGAGAAACTGCAATCTGTGGAAGTCTTTTGAATGTGAGATTTAAATTCGGTGGAATTGTGTCTACTACTCCTGAGCCTGGAGTATATATATAATGTCCAAAGTGAGGGATTAGTGGTGCTGGAAGAGCACAGCAGTTCAGGCAGCATCCAACGAGCAGCGAAATCAATGCCTGAAGCATGGGCTCACTGCCTTTATTCCTGATGAAGGGCTTTTGCCCGAAACGTTGATTTCGCTGCTCGTTGGATGCTGCCTGAACTGCTGTGCTCTTCCAGCACCACTAATCCAGTATTTGATTTTCAGCATCTGCAGTCATTGTTTTTACCAAAGTGAGGGAATCTAGCTACATCTGAGATCTGAGAGCTGCTGTAAATTCAAGCTGTATATCAGTAAAAAAAACAGCAATTTTTTTTTAAAGTTTTGCATCTGTGATAAGGTGCAATAACTAGTATGTGACGTTCCTTCAGTAGGCACAAGACATTATTACAAAAATAAAATACTAGGGTTGCTGGAAGTCTGAAATAAAAACAGGAAATGTTAGACATATCCAGCAAAGCAGGCACCATTTGTGGTTTAAAATTCTGGTTACCCCATGCTCCTAAGCCATGGGCAGCCTATGCAATGGAGGGGGTTTCAGAATGAAGAACCTTCACCCGGGCCTGGCCAAAGGCACGTGGGCTGTGAGAGGGTTGTAGTACCTGACAATCAGTCTGCCTGTCTTCCATGGTTATGTTTGTGCTCATGTATACTCTGGCACAGCAGAGGCCTGTAGACGTTAGTTGGGCACTGCAGGGGCTGGCTGCATCATCATCTTGATTTAAATTTCAGTAAGTTTACTTTGCAGTTTTATATATTTCTGTTGACTTATTATGATCCACACCAGCGGGTGTCCAACTTGATAATGGTTTGTTTTGAAAGGAGTAGAAAAGAGGATTAAAGGGTTCTTGCATTGCAGTGGTAGTGTCCATATCTCTAACCTCTGGCCTGGGTTCAGCTCTCTCTACACCAGCCATGTATCATAACATCCCTGATTAGGTTGATTTTAAAAATGAGAATGGCCTTATAGTACAATGTAAGATTTGAGCCTATGTTCCTATGGCTAGAAGATTTGGATTGAAGTCCTATCTCTGATGAAAATATCTCAAGATATGTAGAAAGGACAATTGGTGGAATTGAACGAACCTAACTTCAAGCCCCAAATGGCTGGTAATGAGAAGATCTGATCTTCACCAAATGTTGCTTTCAAATTCTGCATCAGGCAATTGCCACTCCATTTTCATGAATTGTCCTCCTATCTCGTGCTTCCTGGTTCATTCCTGTTGATGAATTCCTGGTCAAAGTCAGCAATAGCATTCTGTGTGACTGTACAGTTACCTTTATCTTTACAGTGTTCACCACACTGTATTCCTTCAGATCTTCAGTGGTCCATCTTAATGCCCTTGCCGAGTTTGTCTTACTTGGCCCAAGAGGATCAGAACATCTAGAACTATTTCTTGAAATATTGTCCTCCATCGTATTGTCTGACCTTACATCACCTTTCATGCACATGTCAGTGCTGTATTGTCTGATTTCCTGTCTATGGCAAAATTGTGAATGACATGGCATTCACTGCAGCTTAACCCTGGCAGAATGGAAGCCATTCTGTTCAGCCAATAGTGAAATATGCACAACATGCTCTGAATCTGTTCCTCAACAATAATGGAGTGTGGCCTGGCAATTGGCAATTTTGTTTGTCCTGCTGAAACCTGAGCTTTTAGGTTTAAATTCCACACCCTCCAGCCATCAAAAACAATCTGTTTCCATGTCTAACCTATCCCCATTCTCCATCACAATGCACACTGCACTATTCCACAACACTTAACACTGTAAAAGCCTACCTGCTGTAATAACTTAACTCCTCTTGAATTCTGAATTCTGGAGTGTTTTAGGATATTTTGCAACACTGAAGGCATGGTATAAACTAAAATAGTCACTGAAACAGATGAAAGCTTATTAAAGGACATGGAACAAGAGTAGTTGAGGTATAAAACAACCATGAACTAAGTGAATAGCCTCCATCCTTTCCTAGAGCAAGAAGGCAGAGTAATGCTCGGATGGCACAGTGATTAATGCTGCTGCCTCACAGCACAGGCACCTAGGTTTGATTCCACCCTTGTGCGACTGCAAATTCCACACACGTTCTCCCTGTGTCTGCATGGGTTTCCTTCAGGTGCACCAATATCCTCCCGTGATCCACAGATGTGCAAGTTAGGTGGATCGGCTATGCTAAATTGTCTATAGTGTCCAGGGATGTGCAGGCGAGGTAGGTTAGCCATAAGAAATGCAGGGTGAGAGGATAGAGGGGTGGGTCAGGATGGGATGCTCTTTTAAGGGTCGATGTGGACCCAATGGGCTGAATGGCCTGCTTCTACACTGTAGGAAGTCTATTCTGTGATTCACTTAAGACAATGCAAGTAATGCTATGAGCTGTCTTGTTAAATCCAATGTCCTCATTGCTGCTTCAGTGATTAACACTTGGTTTTTGACACTTTGAGAAAGAATTAAACCTATTTTGGCCTAATGCTGCACCACCATTCCCCATGAGAAATATGTTGTTTCTATTACATGAGTGACGACTCCTGTTCACTTTCAGACTGTGGGTTCCACTACAAGGCCAACATACTTGCTTATCCATAAATGTCCTTGCTAGGCTACATCACAGGTCAGTTGAGAGTTAGATGACTTTGCTGGACATTGGTTTGTGATGCAGAGCGATGCCAACAGTGTGGGTACAATCCCCTCCCCCCTCCCCCCTCAAAAAAGGCTGAAATTAAAATTGGGAGCATGTTTGGAATTACTGTGCTAGACCAAAAACGCTTTCTTTCCCTTGGAGAGTTTCAGTGAACCAGATGGGCTTTTTCTGACAAGTTAGTGGTTTCACCATTACTGATGTTAGCTTTTGTATTCAATATTTACTTAGTTATACCTTGTTACCATGGTGGAATTTTAACTTGTATCTCCAACACATCAGCAACCCCGAATCTGAATTAATGTAGTCATTATGCTACTGTCCCATGTAACCTTAGGCCCCATGATTTACCTTCACTTAAGGTCAAGTAGCCAAATTTATAAACAGTTGGGTTGGAGCCATATGGTATAAGCCAGAAAACCTGCACAGTTTTGAATCACTTCAGCAATCTGCTTTGTAGGCTGTGGCATATATTTATCTTTTTATTCACTTAAGCCCAGTGTTTGAGATGTATTTATGTTCCTTCAGATCCCATGATTGGGTCCAGCTGGATTTGATGACATAATATTCCCAGAACAAAGAGAAACCACAAATGATGGAAGTTTGCAAAGTACAAAATCTTGCATTTACCGTCTTTTCTAATGTAGAAAAATGTCCCAAGGGAACTTTACACTGTCAGAAGAACAGATGCCAACTCAAAGAAAAAGAGAGCAGAGGGCTGACCAAAAGCTTAGTCAGAGGCCAGCTTTGTAGTGAATGGTAGAGAGGTCTGGCTAGAAATTTCAGAGTGGGCTCTAAACATCAAAAAATATGGCCATCGATGGGGGGGTGGGGGATTGGAGGGAGAGGCAGTTGTGTAAATAGTGCTTTTACATTCTTACAATTGTCTAACCTACAGCACAGCTTGCCAGTTTTTAAGAACTGCAATCGCTATTATGTGGACCAATACAATGGTCTAATTGTGCATAACAAATGAGTTAAGTAACTGGTTTGGGTTTAAGTTGAAGGATAGATATTAACCAGGACACCAGAAAACTCACCTTTTTTCTCTTTTAATAAGACCACAGGAATGTGTCGGTGATCAACAGAGGCAGATGGGGCTGCAGTTCAATCATTTATTCACAAGTCAGAGCAACAGTTTATTACTGCCTTAGTACTTCAGTGAAGTTGTTCCTGGAGCAGGACTTGAAGCTACAACTTTCTGACTTCAATGATCGTAATGTCAGCTGACCCAAACTGACATTTAATGAACACATGAATTTAGAACAGGAAAAAGCCACAGGTCCTTGAGGTCAATTCCATTATTCAATAAGATCAGGATTGATCTGATTACTCTACATTCTCACCAATATTATTAATCCTCCATTCCCCCTTGCTTATCAAGAATTTAGCTATCACTGCATTAAAAAAATTCAAGCTGTCTGCTTCCATTGGCTTTGAGAGGAGGAGGAGAGTTCCAAAGACCTATGACCCTCTGAGAAAAACTTTTCCTCATTTTTGCCATAAATGTATGACCACTTATTTTTAAACACCTGAGCCCTTGATCTTCATTCTCCAACAAGAGGAAAACCCTTTATTTTTCCAAATCCATCCTGTCAAGATCCCTCAGGATTTCACACGTTTCAATCAAGTGAACTCTTATCTATTGTAAACTCCAGCAGATACAAACTCAGTCCAACATTTCTTCTTGAGACAATCCAGCCATTCTGGTATTAGTTCAGCGAACCTTCTCTGTACTGCTTCTACTGTGTTTTTTAAAATCAGTATTGCACATATTGCTGTGAATGTGATTTCCCATAGCCTCCTGATTTTTGTATTCCCCTTGCAATAAACCAAATTCTATTACCTTTACTAATTGCATGATCTTGATTGCCAGCTGCATTGCTTTGATATTCAAAGTGATAGTCTAAGGAATAAATAGAGATTCTTAATTATAAAGATGATTTATCTGGGCATCAAATTACTGGGGGGGAGTAGCAGGGCATTAAACAGTCTATTACTTTTCTAAATCTTATCCACATACATATGACAATTTAACTTATAGACACTGAATACATGTAAGAAAATGCCCCAAGATGCTTCACATTTTAAAACAAGACCGAGCCCTGTAAGGAGACATGAGGTTGGTTGACCAAAAGTGAAGTACTTTGAAGGAGCAGAGTAAGGTGGGGAGGGAGAGAGAGAGAGAGAGAGGTGTGTCGGAAGGGAATTCCTGATCTTGGGGCCTAGGCAACGGAAGGTACGACCACCAACTGGTGGGCTAGTTATGATTGAGAATGAGTAAGAGGCCAGAATTGGAGGCACACTTATCCATTGGATAAGTGAAACATCTCTATCCAAATTGGAAATTATATGTTTGAGGAACACTAACTTAGGTTTTCAGATTAAAGTTATTTAATATCATGTGTTTAAACACCATGCTGATTGGAAATTTCCTGCTAATTTCTGCTTCCTGGAATGAGGACATCAAACAACTGAATGCTTTCAAAAGAATTGGAATTGGATAATTATCTGGAGAGAGAAGATTTGTAGGCATTTAGGGGAAAGGCAGAGGAGTGGGATCAATTGAGTTGCCCTTACAGCAGGCATGATGGGCTGTCTAATCTCCTCCTGTGCTTTGTAACCATTCTATAACTGTATAGTCTAGATTTGTGCTTTTCTACATTAGATCATGTTTTGGTGGTTCGGACACCGTCTATAGCACTTGTTTTAAGTCCTGGAATCTACAGTCTATCTGGCTGAGAGGGCCTGTGTAAAACAATTATGATAAAGTCTAGCTCCTTCTGTGCATAAATGGCTACCTTTCAAGCGAGGTTTGAGTTGGTGTACAGGAAGGCATTGGAAGGTGGGGCAGATGTCAGAGGGCAGGTGTGCTGAAAGTGGTGCCTGCAGAATTTAAAAATGGAATGTTCTACCTAACCTTGCAGTTAATAATGCATTGTTCAGCACTCTTTTTTTTCACAACACAATTCAACCCTAAAAATAGAAATGTGAATAAATGCATCAAATGCCGAAAATATAAACTATGTGTCAGTCAAGGCAATGCAATAATCGTGGTTCAAAATCTGCGTACAAATTGTACAGCCTAGAACAGAAATGAGCAAAAAAAAATTGATCCGTGTATTGTTGGTTATGTGGTTTGAGCCATTTGTGTGGTGGGGCTAGAATTCAGTTCATTTTCTTACCTATAGGCAGGAGTCCTTTGCTTGATTAAATTTAGCAGAATTTTCTTTATTTTTATTTTACATTGCAATCCCCTGGAAATATTTTTAAAATAATGTGAAGTTTGAACTAAGAATTGATTGATAGAATCCACAGAGTACAGGAATTGTCATTGCCCTGGAAGAATATCAGCACTGGAGTCCTACCGGACTTTTCTTTGTGTGTAATGTTTTCATAAATGTTTGGATTTTGAAGTATGAGTATAACAGCTAAATGAGAAGATGATACAAAACTCAGTAAGGTGTCTGCTCCAAAGTTGACAGGATCAGCTGCAGGAGGATTTTCAATGTTCTTGGGAATTGGGAAGATAGGTGGCAGATGAAATTCAATGTAACGAAATGCAAAGTGCTTCATGGGAAGGAATATTCCAATGATTACTTAACTGGAAAGAAAATGAGAAGGGAGAGAGAGATCTGTGGGTGCTGATTGACAATAAATTGAAACCATCATCACAAATGTTAAGTTGCAGTGAATAAAACAAATCAGATGTTAGAATGTATTAAAAAGTCAATATTGAGTCAGAATAGTGTGGTAATCTTGCCACTCTATCAAAATTAGTGAGATCACAATTGGAATACTGTCCAGTTCTCATTATTACCATGTGGCAAGGATATTGCAGATGTTGAGAGAGCAACCACAAAATTGGGCAACAGAAGAAGGTCATTCAGCCCATCAAATTTATACTGGTTCTTGCAAAGATCTTTGCAATTGGTACCATTGCCTCCTTTTCACCATATTTGCATTTTTGAAAAAAATCTTACTGTTATTAATCCAATTCCCTTCCAAAAGCTGTTGAATAAGTATTCATCATCCCATTAAAGTATGCATTCCAAATCCCAACCATTGTTGCATTTTGAAAAAAAAGTTCTCCATTAATGCTGCCTCAGGTCCTTTAACCAAATATCTTTAAATCTTTCCCCTGATTATTGACCTTTCAGCCAATGTAACAGTTTCAGATTATTTACTTCACTTCTTCCCCACTGAAACGTCATTTCAAGACTGAAAAGTTGCCATGGTGATCTGGAACAAAATGGATGAAGTGGGAAGGCAGGGGTAGAAGTGAGACCCCGGAGAGAGACTAGGTTCCAGAGAGGGGCCTACCTGGTGGGTGTTTTGATCAGAAGGCAGCAATCTGTGGGTATTGCCTCACCTGAGGATGAAGAGGGGTGTGGCAGCAGCGAACAATCAGTCTGAATTCCACAACACCCATTGATGCTTCAGAGCTCATGACATGAGAATCTCCTCTCACTACCGTATAGGGGTCAATACCCACATTTTGGAAAGGCCTGACTAACTCCACCTCAACTCATGATTTTTAATACACAGTATAGATGACAAGCTCAAGTTGTCTACCTACATAACTGATAATCTCTCATCTCAAGACCATTCCAATACATGTCCTGTGTCTACTCCCATCTTTCCCAAAATGTAGTGTCCAAAATTGAAACAGTATTCAAGTGGGGATGAAGGATTATGATCAGTTCGTATTATGAAAGAATTTTCATTTTAATGTACTGGGCTGAATGGATATTAAAAGCCATCTTTGGTATTGATTGTAATCATTTGAGTGTTCTGGCATTTATACAAATTAATTCCATAGACCAGGTCAGTGACTCCTTCCCATCCCGAACACCCCTCCCCCTTCAAAAAAAAAACAAACACTATGAGAAAGCTAACTTCACAAGCTTTGGTATAACCTCATGAAGATTGTACGGGAAAGCTAAATACTATTGAGGTAAAGATTCTTTATTTCCCCATTTTAAACACCTGTTTAACTATCAAAGGTTCAGTGTATGTTCCTCATTGCTGAACTTTCTTCAGACATTTACCGACATGAAGGACTTTATAATGTCTGTAGTAGATACAAATTGCCCCCTAAAAGACTGAGTGTTTCAGGAACAGAAGAGTTGGTCAGTTTTAATGTTCTGGACAATTTTTGGTTTTGTCTGAACTGCTGTGCTTTTCCAGCACCACACTAATCCAGAATTTTTAGTTTTGACCAAGTTGCACAAACACGAACAAAATGCAAAGATTCGCCTACTTAATTCCAAGAAAGACTCTGGCCAGCCGGACTCATGTTACTGGAGAAGCTTACTATGAAGTATTTTACTATTTATAATTACAAAGGACAGGAAAGAGAGCTATTGATGCAGATATAATGGAGTGGTTATCTGTTTAACCCTTGTTAACAACTTGTTTAAAGCGACTGTGTTATTTAAGCTATCTTCAACAACTGGACAAAGTTTAAAAATCACACAGCACCAGGTTATAGTCCAACAGATTTATTTGGACGCACTAACTTTCAGAGCGCTGCCCCTTTGTCAGGTAAGGTCTTCAGAGCATGGATGGCGTAGTGTTGTGATCAGGTGACGTTTTACTTAACCTTGAGTGCAGCTGATGAATCTGGCATTTACACATTTTCTGACTGTTTGAGCATACAACCCCAGGGCAGTGGTCCTCCGGACTATAACCTGGTTTTGTGTGATTTTTAACTTTCTACCTGAGTCCAACACCAGCTCCTCCACATCATGGCTGCCATCAGCACCACCAACTGCCGGCTCAAAGTGCAGGGAATCTCCAAGAAGATCGAACGTATTGACACAGACATCAAGTCTCTGCAGAAATGCAAGAAAGTGGTAAAGATCCCTAGAGGACTACGGATTAAATCCGGATCATGAACCTACTCAAGTTTATCCTCAGCACCGACTGTGCTGAGAGACTTTGCTGTCACACCTCTTGCAAACTCCTCTATCGTCTCATATACTAATTCTACAGCAGGCACCATAACCTTGAAATCGAGATAGAATCCATATTCTCAACTTACGCTCAAGATACAGCAGTCCAGTTACGAGACACTGCTAAACAGACAAGGTGATGGAGCTAAACCACCTACCTGCACACCAAGAATGAGAAACCTGGTGTCGTCATCAGCAGAAGCTAAGTCTCCCCTGGAACCACAGTTGAAAATGGTACCACCACAGGGAAATCTATCGTTAACTTATAGGACCACACCATTCAACTGGAAGAGATTGAAGTTCTCAGCCGAGGGCTCAATTTCTTCCCCACCATCAAAATGGACCCCACTGGTCTTGCGGCAGACATGGAGGAATTCATCCAATGAAATGAGACTCCAGGAATTCTTCCAAGAAGACAGTAGGGAGCCCAATGAGACAACCAATGAATTGGAATGGTTGTCGGAGAGCTCTGTAGTGGAGCAACCAAAGGAGGAGTCGATTTTGACCCCTCTGGAGGGCTGCTGTCCTGGGCTTGACATGTATGCTCAAACTGTCAGGAAATATGTAAATGCCAGATTCTTGCACCCACAAGATGAAGCAATCACCCGATTGCAATGCAATGCCATCCGTGCTCTCAAGACTCTAACTGACAAAGGAACAGCGCTCCAAAAGCTTGTACTTGCAAATAACCTGTTGGGACTATAAGCTGATGTTGTGATTTTTAACTTTGTCCATTCCAGTCCAACACCGGCACCTCTACATTCAACAACTGGCTATAACTGCTAGTGCTAAAAAAAACCGTATCCTGTCAAAAAACTGTTTGACTCTTTAGCCGTGTGAAACTGTCTGGTATGACTGATCATTCAGATGATTAATGATGTGGACACCTTGCAAAAATCTCACATTAATTCAGAGAAAGTAGTAAACCTGTTGTACATTCTGGGTACGTTAGGTCATCTTTCAGCTCATAGAAAACGCTAGACTTGAGTTAGTATAACTTCTTTCACTACCTCTAGACAAAAGTGTTTTATAGTCAATGAACTACTTCTGAAGCATACTGTAATGTGGGAAAGACAGTAGCCAAAATAGGACAAGGCAAGATTCCTGAAATAGGAATGAGATAGTGATGAGATAATGTATCTTTAGTGATGTTGGTTCAGGGAAAAATACTGATCAGGAGACTGTGGAGAACACCTCTACTCTGGGAGTGTCTGCACTGGGAAGAGCAGATCTTGAGACCTTGGGTTTTAATTGATGGTTGAGCATGTATTTAATATGTAGGGAAGTCAACAGTTAAATTTGGAGTAAGTACAATTGAGTTGCACAATGTTCTCAAGGGCTTCAAAATGTGAATGAAGTGCTCAATTTAGATTGCTTGGAGAGGAGAAGAATAAGGAACACACTTTCACAGTTAGAATATAAGTTCTTAAAATGTTCTGAAAGAGTGATGAACAGAATTGGAATGCCAATACAGATTTGAGGGGGGGAAAACCCAGCAATTTTATAAAAGGACAATTAGAACGTACTTTAAATTGACTAAACATCAGGCCAGAAAATTAAGGAATAGTTTTTCTTCTATAGATTTTAGATAAGTCAACTCTTGCATTAAATCTTAGAAACACTGAGGACATAAAGTGAATTCTTTAGTATTTAGTAATGTCAGCAAAAGCTGTAAATGGGGACAAAACAGGTAGACGTCTGAGTCTACTATCATTCCTTCATGGTAAAGCAGACGTTTACTTTTTGCATGTGGATCCAGTGGCCTGTAAAATTTACGATTCTTGCAACCAGTTGCTTGAATGCCTGAAGCATACAGGCAGAAATTTAAAGTTACAGAATAAAAATAGGAAATTAGTCAGAAGATATTTGGAAACTGTGACTGAGAGAGTGTATAACAAGCTAGGTTGACTGATGTTAAAGGGCTATTTTCTGGAAGCAGCTCTTGATGATTTGGAGATAGGATGGTATTGCATTTAGTCCAGCAATCAGGCTATTAAGTGGCCAAGCTGTGACTTTAGTGATGTTGAGCTTTACTGACTGGTCAATCTATCATTGTTCAGCTGTGAGATCTGAAATAAAAACAAAGTGCTGAAGAAACTCTGAAGGTCTGATTGCATTTTTGGATGGAGTCTGATATGACCTTTTTTTTTATGGAACGCAGTTCCGAAGAAGTCATTGAACTTTAAGTGTTTCTCTGTCCACTGTTGCTGCCTGATTTGCTGAGTTTCTCCAGCACTTTGTTTTTACCTCCAGGATAATTTGTAATGAGTTCTGATCCACATATACAGGATGAACGGACTGTTAGAGGAAATTTAATGGCATATGAATGGGTTAAGTGTTATCTCATGTCTTTGGGACTTTTCTCAATGGCACACAGTGTTAATGCTTGCACACAGACGTATTGCAAGAATTGATGAGTTCTTGCTGTTTTGAGGTGCTGTCTAGATATGGAGTGGATGGTCAATCATTCTAATCTGAGACAGTCATACAAGGCCCAGTCAAGCGCTGGAGTACAGCTGAAGGAATGTTCTGAGCAGCTTGCTGAGTATTTGGCAGAAAAATGGGTAAAGGTGTCAGACATTAAGAGTACCTGATGACTGGATATGTTGTTTGGCCAGTAACCAGGGATAGATTACACATTGATATCATTGTCTATAGTCAAATACGAGGAAAATGCCACCACCAAATTGCTGGCCAACTAATAAAGCAAGATTGACGGTTAAGACTGAGACATTTTTAAAAAATCATTCATGGGATGTGGGTATCCCTGGCTAGGCAAGCATTTATTACTCATCCATAAGTTCCAGAAATAAATTGCTATGGGTGCCATTGCTGTGTATCTGGAGTTGTAGGTAGGCCAGACCAAGTAAAGACAGCAGAACATTTGTGAACAACATAGGGTTTTCTGGGTTCGTGAAATTCATTAGAATATTAATTCCAGATTTTTTTTAAAATCAAAATTCCACATCTGTCCATGGCAGGATTTGAACCTGTGTTTCCACATTATCACAGTCTCTGGGTTAGTAGTCTAGCAATAATACTACTAGGCCATTGGTTCCCCAATGTGTAACTTCGGTGCTGCTGGAAGTATTGTACCCATTGCATCACATAAGTGGACGCAATATTGCAATAGGTGTACTTGATAATTGAATTTTCTTTTGAATGGGAGAGTAAAATGTGGGTTAATTTCCAGCTAAAGTATTGAATATAACTTAGCAACCTAGCATTACCAGACAGTTTAGTCTGCTCATGAGGGATTATTTTGTAAAATTGAGATTCTTTGGGCAGAAGCTCCACACTGTCAGCAAGGCCATGTGTGCGACAATTACAAAATGATATGATGGTTCCACTTCTACTAGTAATTCCAAATGAGCAACTACTATGTTTACAATTAAGTATCCTTTCAGGCATGGCCATTATATTACAGAAAATGTGGCACCTTTTACAGTGCTGTGGAAATTTGCATACAGTCAGATTAGATTCGATTCCACAGTGTGGAAACAGGCCCTTTGGCCCAACAAGTTCACACTGACCCTTCGAAGAGCAACCCACCCAGACCCACCTCTTCTGACTAATGCACCTAACACTATGGGCAATTATACAACAATGAGATAAAAGCTTTTAAAAATGATATTATTTGAGGAATAAATATTGGCAAGATATTGGGGAGAATTCCCTTGCTTTTCTTTGAAATAGTGCCATGGTGCCTTTTGCATCCATTTTGAGAGGATTGTACTTGCTATCTTATCCAAAAGCTTAGTTAACTTCCTGAGAGTTTAGAAATGTCTTGGACAGAGGCATGGACACCATACTGAACAGCTGACTATCTGATGGAGGCAGTTGGGGGGGGGAGGTGGATAGGAGGAGGAATCAGTCAACTTCTCGAGTTTATATCTATTGTCATGGACCTTTTTGTATTGAGGATACATTGAACATGAAGGCTGAGATTTCATTTTTTTTTTGGACAAAAAGTTTGATGATGCATGTAAAGAATGAATACCTAATTTGGGACAAGCCTATCTGTGAAGGGGCTCCTAAATAGACACCATTCTGGATTCTTACTACTTTTAATTTCTGTCAGCTTACAAACAAGTTCATGTTTCTAATCGGCAAGGATGAAGACTATCTTAATGGAATAGTTCCTTTTAAAGTAATGCAATAGATTTTAGTCCATAATTTGAAAGAGGTCTGTCAGCCCTTGTAGGAAGTACAGTTTATGCTTGGTATGTCCTGTTGGATATGTGGGTTGTTGAACTATTGGCTGCTTTGAATCCAGCCATCCTCGTAAATCCTCTGAATCCAGTCATCCCATTGACTCTGGAGCACCCCTTCTTTAAGAGGGAGATAACTTATATCTCCGGGATTTCTGGCATCATTTCGAAAATGACTGCAATTCATCATGTTTCCACTTGAATCTGTCTAAATATTGAATATTTTAGGTTGCTTTTTATTAATAACTTCTTCATTGAAAATATTTTACTAATAATACTTTTGGGTCTGAAGATAGGGAATGGTCAGTTGAAGGTGATGAAGCTAATTTCAGCCTTCCACTTTACTGCCTGTAGTTTTTGTAGACAGCTTACAGGTCAGACTTTCTGAACAAATCCTGCCCATTTTTTTAAAACCAAATTCAGCATTTCTGAGAGAATATTCCTGTCAGATTCCTTCAGAAATGCAGAGCAATACTACCATTCTGACAGTTCTTTCATAGCACATAATTGTGGGGGATAGGTCAGGCAGGAGGAGAGTAAGTGTTTTGGGGAAGCGATAGTTGGGTGTTGAAATGGGCATGAGGTTAGTAGAGGACTGAAGTGTTAGACTATGTATTTAGAAGTCACGCTTTTCCCCGGAAACTTTTTATTTAACTTTGTCAGAACACTCTGAAGCTTCTGATTTAAATAGAGGCTTTTGGCGAGTTCCAGGTGCAGAGAAATTGACAAAATTCAATTTTCTGGGCAGTTCCTTCAAAATGTGATTCTTTGGGGAATCCCCCATCAATGCTGGAATAATAACTGTCTGGCTATCGGAAAATCCGGGCCATGATCTCCTATATTGGAGATTTGTTCAACTGCTTCAGAACCACAGGGGACTGGACAGGAGAAAGAATATTCACCCATAACACAATCAAGCCTAGACTCTCACAATGGCCTTAACCTTAATTCTAGCCAACTAGGAGAAAGTAAGGACTGCAGATGCTGGAGATCAGAGTCAGAAGAGTGTGGTGCTGGAAAAGCACAGCAGGTCAGTCAGCATCTGAGGAGCAGGAGAGTCGACGTATCGGTATAAGCCCTTCATCAGGAATTAAGCTTATTGGCCAAGGGGAATGAGCGAGAAATGGGATGTGGGGTAGGGTTGAGGGGAAGGTAGCTGGGAATACGATAGGTAGATGAAGGTGGGGGTGAAAAGTGATGGTTGGAGACAAGGGTGGAGCAGATAGATGTGAAGAAAGATGGACAGGTATTCAAGAGGATGGTGCAGATTTGGGAGGTTGGAACTGGGATAAGGTGGGGGGAGGGGAATGGGGAAACTGGTGAAATCCAATGAAATACATTGATCCCGTGTGGTTGGAGGGTCCCGAGATGGAAGATGAGGCATTCTTCCTCCATGGGGTTGGGTGGTTAGGGTTTGGTGATGGAGGAGGCCTTCATGTCCTTGGCTGAGTGGGAAGGTGAGTTAGTGTTCAGCTATAGGGCGGTGGGGTTGGTTGGTGCGGGCGTCCTAGAGTTGGCGTCCTGTCTCCCCACTGTAGAGGAGACCACATCAGGTACAACGGATGCAATAGATGACATTGTGGAAGTACAGGTAAATTTCTGTCTGATGTGGAAGGATACTTTGGGGTCTTGCGGGGATGTGTGGGCATAGGTTTTGCACTTCCTGTGATGGCAGGGGAAGGTGTCAGGAGGGAAGGATGGGTTGGTGGCCCCAAACTTGTTCTGGGAGGGCATTTAATTGAATATTTATGAATGCTGTGAAAAAAATACTCACCAGGCTAGACAGCTTCTGAGATAGGGAGAGCAACCTAGTTGATGTTTGTTTGAGTGCTAGTGAAAGCTCACAGAGCTGAAACATCAACTAAATACCTCTGCACATAGATGCTATATTTATCTGCTGATCTTTTTATTTCCTCGCATTTCCTTTATTTCAGATTTCCATAATCATTGAAAAGCAGAAGGCTATGAATTATATATTGAAAAGGTTTAAAGACTCATGATAAAGCCTTCCTAGACCAATGATGTCCATTAGGCTAGCTGCTGACTATATTATAGGCCATTAAAATAATAACTAAATTATTTTACGAAATATTTGACAATGTGACGGGCATGGATAGGGTGAATAGCTTGGGTCTTTTCTCTGGGGTATGGGAATCCAAAACTAGAGACTGTAGGTATAAGGTTTAAAAAGACCTGAGGGTAACATTTTTGTGAAGAGTGGGATGTATATTGAACGAGGTGTCAGAAGTAGTGGTGGAGGTGGGTACAATTACAATATTTAAAAGGCATCAAGATGGGTGTATGAATAGGAAGGGTTTAGAAGGATCTGGACCAAATGCTGGCAAATAGGATATCTGGTCAGCATGGACAAGTTGGACCGAAGGGTCTGTTTCTATGCTGTATAACTCTGTGACTCTATGGCTGTAAAACAGGCCTTTCATCAAATCCTGCATAAGGTAAATCTACATTTAAGATGATTTGCTAACTTACTGGTATTTTCCTCCTTTTGTAGAAAGGAGCCTGAGCTCTGTGCAGTGACTCTCCTGATAGCATAATTGGATTATGGGCTTTCTGTGTAGAAACTGTTGGAATGAAACACATAATTAATACATAAACCTTTTTATGAATAAAAACTTTTGCAAGGTTGGTGGCTACTATCATGTTGATCGGCAGTGATGCTGATGTGAGTTTGTAACTGAAGTTTGACAACAATCTGAAGTTGTATGGTATGAAAAATAAAAAAAAGGAGAAAATTGGGAAGAAAATACTAGAAAAAAATAAAAATATAAAGTATCACCTGGGCAGCTGTCCACCAGGTAGATGAAGAGTATCATTGGTAAAGATTTAGAGGCTGCTGCCTATCTACCCTTTTTAAGTACAGTGCAATCATTAATTTATTTTTAAATGTTATTCTTGAAACCCCCTTGAATCTGACTCTTAATCATCTAATTTTTCCTCAGCCCCATGACTGTTGATATCACCAGGCTTCCTCCAATCATTGCTTAGTAATTAGATTCTCAAAGCATGTTGTACAACATTAGGTTTGGATTGGTAAATGGTAAATCGGATTTGTCGTAAGTGCCAAGCAGTAACCATCTCCACTAAAACAGAATCTCACTGTCATCTGTTCAATACTATTGTTGAATTCCTCTCACTATCAACATCCTGGGAGTTACCACTGATCAGAAACTTAACTGGTCCAATCACAAATATTCTGACACATTTTTAAAATAAAAGGCAAGAGTCTGACCATTCGAACTCTCCTCCTGATTCCCAAAAACAAGGTACACATCAGGAATGTGATCGAATAATGCAGCTGTTGAATATTCAAGAAACTCTATACCATCCAAGGTAAAGGAGTCTGCTTGAGCACCCATCCGCCATCCTTAAGCACCAATACAGGCATCAATGTGGACTATATTATAATATGTCCCAAGCTACCTTTGACAGAACTTTATGAATCTGTAGCTTCTACCACCTAGAGGGGCAATGGTAGTAAATGCACGGCAGGCACCTGCAAGACTTAGAACCACAATGCCATCCTTCACTGTCACTGGCTCAAAAGGTGGGAACTCACTCCTGGAAGGCTTGTCTAAACCATATGGACTGCGGTGTTTCAAGAAAGCAATTCACCACCAAATCTTTAAGAGCAATGAGTGCTGGCTTTGCCTGTGACACTTAGAACATACAAATAAAAATATTGTTTCCTGTTCTTAAAGTATTCTCAGATTCTCCACCTTCTAGTTCTGCATCCTTCCAATTATCTGGAAGTCCTGAGATGTGTTGCTTCAACCCAAGTGTTCCCACACTGCTGTTTGTTTGAATTTTTCCATTCTGGCATCTGTTTCCCCACACCAATGGGCAATAACTCCAGTGATTATCTGATTGCAGCCATAACCTGCTTTACTTTCCTTTTAAATGTTTTGTTTTGCTTCTTCACCAATATCGGTCACTCCATCCCCTTTAAGATCATCCTTCGGAATACAATTCTGTATCACTGCTCATGGTTCCATTTTTAACTGCTGCATCATCCACATTACATTGTCTCAAAAGTGATCCCATCCTATGGCCACAGAATCATCTGTGGTGTACCACGAACCTACCTTTACAAGCTGCTCCTGGGGGACGTTAACCAGAAACCTATCAGGCACCACATGTATATAAGATTAGGTTAGATTATTTACAGTGTGGAAACAGGCCTTTCGGCCCAACAAGTCCACATCGATCTGCCTAAGCGTAGCCCACCCAGACCCGTTCTCCTACATTTACCCCTTCACCTAACACTACGGGCAATTTAGCATGGCCAATTCACCTAACATGCACATTTTTGGATTGGGGGAGGAAACCAGAGCACCCGGAGGAAACCCACGCAGACATGGGGAGAATGTGGCACTCCCTTCAGCTTCTCTTCCACTTCCCGTTACTATTGCCACACTTTGCAAATGCCTATCTGATGTAAAAGCCTAAATGAGCCTTAACTACCTTTAGAGTCACATTGATGGGTGGGGTGGGGCCTACCTCATATAGGCAAAAGTGAAGACTGCTGATGCTGGAAATCAGAGGGGTGCTGGAAATGCACAACAGGTCAGGCAGCATCTGAGGAGCAGGAGAATCGACGTTTTGGGCCGGATGAAGGGTTTATGCCCAAAACGTTAATTCTCCTGCTTCTCAAATGCTGCCTGACCTGCTGTGCTTTCCAGCATCACACTCTTGACTACTAACTATTCTGGTGCAGTTCCACAGGCCAATTAGAGGTTTTTTAATACGTGAAGTATATACTCATGGGTCAATTAAAAGCTATTTTAAAGTTGGAGAAATTTGAATTAGAGGATTAATTTTCTTTTTTTTCTTTCTGGATAGTTCTTCATTTTACTTTTTTAAAATCATATTAAACTGAATCTGATAATCTATGCCCCAGTATATTGGTATCATCCAATTAATCACCATTCATTGTATCTGAACCTACCAGGCCCTGAGTGATGTGGGTCAAATTGGGTGAGATGTTTGATGAAGCCCATCCCTGCCAAGATCATAATGGTGCAACTTGTAGATATTTTCTAATCAACCTGTTCAGTGATGTAATCTTCTACCTTGAAGCAAAGGGACTTAAACCTGGGCCTAATGGTTCACATTACTATCCCAAGAGCCCTCGTAGCCTCTTGTAAACTTTCCTCCCATCTGTATGGTGAGATTCTCATTAGACCGTAGTGAGTTCCCAATTGACTATCATTATTGATTGTTAAATGGCTTGTTTAATGTGCCAACCTGATCTAGATTGTGTTCTTTTCCAAACACAAAATTTGACATGGAAACTAGACTGGGTTCATGAAAAAGCTTGCTCCAAAAGACCTCCAAATTGGACACTGTGTATCAAAATTTCAAATATGCCGCACAGGCAAGTATCTGCTGTAATAATATGAAGTTGTTTTGCTATAGTAACATTTGGATCCAGTTTTCTCCTTGGGCTTTGCTCCTGCCAAACTTTCCTCCCATCCATGTTGTTGCAGACCTGACGTGTTCCTTGGTTCCCCTTCATCCTTTCCTTTTCAAAATTAGTGGCAAATGCCAATAATTCTTGAATACCACGATCTCCCTCCAGCTTCCTCCTCTTTTGCTTTTCCTTTGAATTCATGTTCCCATCCAATCTTGTCCCATATCACCCTTGCATTTAAAATCTCCTGTACCTCTAACCTGCCCCCTGTGGCCATGAATGTGTGCCCTTAGAAAAGGCCTGGATCATCATTTTATCTTTATTCTGAATATTGATGTGAGACTGAAGTCTTCCTTGGTGGCTATTTTTCCACTCCAAGAGTCTTTCTTAATATCTGACATTTTCTTCAGCCTTCCTGATTCACCTGGGTCCTTCCCTTTGGATTCTTTAAAATTTCTAGAACTTTTTAAAAGCCAAAATCCTTTCATGGAATGTGGACATCACCTGCCAGGCCTACGCTTATCTCTAATAGTCCAGAGAGCTGGTAAGAATCAACCACATTCGTCTGAAGTCACATGTAGGCCAGATCAGGTCAGGACAACAGATTTCCTTCCTGAAACAACTTTAGTGAAAGCCGTGTGTTTTAGGACAAAAAAACAATGGTTACTTT
This sequence comes from Chiloscyllium punctatum, assembly GCF_047496795.1. Classification (NCBI taxonomy): domain Eukaryota; kingdom Metazoa; phylum Chordata; class Chondrichthyes; order Orectolobiformes; family Hemiscylliidae; genus Chiloscyllium; species Chiloscyllium punctatum. The sequence continues at coordinate 58,912,267 of NC_092775.1, forward strand.
CGAGTCATAGGGATGTACAGCATTGGAAACAGACTTTCTGGTCCAACTTGTCCATACTGACCAGATATCCTAACCTGATCTAGCCCTGTTTGCCAGCACTTGGCCCGCATCCCTCCAAACCCCTCCTATTCATACACCCATTCAATGCCTGTAGCAACCTCCACCACTTCCTCTGGCAGCTCATTCTCTCCGTGAAAAATTTGCCCTTCGGCGCCTTTTAAATTTTTCCCCTTTCACCCTAACCCTATGCCCTCTAGTTCTGGAGTCCCTAACCCCAGGGAAAAGACAGTGTCTATTTATCCTATCCATGCCCTCACGTTTTTATAAACCTCCATAAGGTCACCCCTCACCCTCCGATGCTCAAGGGAAAACAGTCCCAGCCTATTCAGCCTCTCCCTATAGCTCAAATCCTTCAACCCTGGCAACGGCCTTGTATATCTTTTCTGAATCCTTTCAAGTTTCACAAGATCTTTCCTATAGGAGGGCGACCAGAACTGCATACAATATTCCAAAAGTGGCTTAACCAATATCCTGTACAGCCGCAACATGATCTCCCATCTCCTGAACTCAATACTCTGACCAATAAATGAAAGAATACAAAACACTGCCTTCACTATCCTATCTACCTGTGACTCCACTCTAAGGTCTTTTTGTTCAGTAACACTCCCCAGGATCTTACCATTTAAGTGTAAACGACCTGTCCTGATTTGCCTTTCTAAAATGAGCACCTCACATTTATCTAAATTAAATTTCATCTGCCACTCATTGGCTCATCTGATCAAGATTCCATTGTACTCTGAAGTAACCTTCTTCACTGTCCACTACACCTCCAATTTTGGTGTCATCTACAAACTTACTAACAGTACATCCCATGTTCTCATCCAAATCATTTATATAAATTATGAAAAGTAGTGGACCCAGCATCGATCCTTGTGGCACTCCACTGGTCACAGGCCTCAAGTCTGAAAGGCAACCCTCCACCACCACCCTCTGTCTTCTATCTTTGAGCCAGTTCTGTATCCAAATGGCTAGTTCTCCCTTTATTCCATGTGATCTAACCTCGCTAACCAGTCTATCTGGAGGAAACTTTGTCAAATGCCTTACTGATAGTTGACTGTCCCATATCAGTCCTTGCCTTTCTGAATACATGTGCATCTTGTCCCTCAGGATTCCCTCCAACAGTTTGTCGGGCTGACCGGTCTATAGTTTCCTGGTTTTTTTCTTTCCACTTTTCTTCAATAGTGACACCATGTTTGCCAGCCTCTGGTCTTCCGGCACCTTGCCTATGACTATCAATAATACAAATATTTCAGTGAGGGGCCCAGCAATCACTTCCCTAGCTTCCAACAGAGATCTATGTACACCTGATCAGGTCCTGGGATTTATCCATCTTTATGCATTTTAAGACATCTAACATCACCACCTCTGGACATTTTTCAAGATATCACTATTTCCCCACATTCTATATCTTCCATGTCCTCCTCCACAGTAAACACTGATGTGAAATACTCGTTTAGTATCTCCTCCATCTCCTGCGGTTCTGGATATAGGCTGCCCTGCTGAATTTTGAGGGGCCATATTCTCTCTCTAGTAACCCTTTTGTCGTTAATGGATTTATAAAATCCATTTGGATTCTCCTTAACCCTATTTGTCAAAACTATCTCATATCCCCTTTTTGCCCTCCTGATTCCATCTTAAGTTACTCCTACTGCCTTAATACTTTTCTAAGGACTCACTCAATTTCTACTCAATACCTGACATATGCTTCCTCCTTTATGTTGATGAGAACCTCAATTTCTGTAGTCATCCAGCATTCTCCACACCTACCAGCCTTGCCTTTCACCCTAACAGGGACATATTAGAACATAGAACAGTACAGGCCCTTGATGTTGCGCCAACTTTTTAATCCCACTCTAAGATCAAACTAACTGACATACCCTTCATATTACTATAGTCTATGTGCCTCTCCAAGTGTGGCTTAAAAGTCCCTAATATATCAAACTCAACTACCACTGCTAGTGGTGTATTCCACACACCCACCACGCTGTATTGAAAACAAAACACCTGACATCTCCCCTAAACCTTCCTCCAATCACCTTTAAAATTATGCCCCCTTGTGATAGCTACTTCTGCCCTGGGAAAATGTCTGACTATTCATTTTATTTTTGTCTCTCATCATCTATGAAGTCACCTCTCATCCTCCTTCACTCCAGTGAGAAAAGCCTGAGCTCCTTTAACCTTTCTTCATAAGACATGCCCTCCAGTGCAGGCAGCATTCTGGTAAATCTCCTCTGCCTCCTCCATAAAGCTACCACGTCCTTCCTATAATGAGGTGACCAGAACTGAACACAATATTCCTTGTGTGGTCAAACCATGGCTCCATAGAGCTGCAGCATAACCTTCTGGCTCTTAAATTCAATCCCCCTGCTAATGAGGGCCAACACGCCAGATGCCGCCTTAACAACCCTGTCAACTTGGGTGGCAACTATGAGGGATCAATGGACATGGACCCCAAGATCCCTCTGTTCCTCCACACTGCCAAGAATCCTGCCTTTAACCCTGTATTCTGCATTCAAATTTGACCTTCCAAAATGAATCACTTTACACTTTTCCAGATTGAACTCCATCCAGCCCAGTTCTGCGTCCGGTCAGTGTCCTTTTGCATTCTACAACAGCCCTCCACACTATCCACAACTCCACCAACCTCCATGTCATTGGCAAACTTACTAACCCACCCTTCCATTTCCTCATCCAAGTCATTCATAAAAGTCACAAAGAACAGAGGTGCCAGAACAGACCATTGTGGAATACCACTGGTCACCGAGCTCCAAGCAGAATATGTTCCATCTAATACTACCCTCTGTCTTCTATGGGCCAGCCAATTCTGTACCCAGACAGACACATTTCCCTGTATCCCATGCCTCATTTTCTGAATTAGCCTATCATGGGGAACCTTATCAAAAGCCTTGCAAAAATCCATATACACCACATCCACTGCTCTACCTTCAATGTATTTTATCACATCTTCAAAGAATTCAGTTAGGCTTGTGAGGCATGACCTGCCCCTCTCAAAGCCAGGCTGACTATCTCTAATCAAACTATGGTTTTCCATTTAGTCATTAGTCCTGTCTCTCAGAAACCTCTCCAATAATTTTCCAACCACAAACATAAGACTGACTGGTCTGTAATTCTTGGGATTGTTCCTATTGCCTTTCTTAACAAAGGAATAACTTTTGCCAGCCTCCAATCATCTGGCACTATTGTCTCTGGAGTTTGCCAGTAGGCCAGATTTTTATTCCAGATTTCTTTTATTGAATTTCAATGCCACCATCTGCCATTTTGGGATTTGTACCCATGTCTCCGGTAAATTGAGATTTTGGATTGCAAGTCCAATGAGATTGCCATTGCACCACTGTCTCCTTATCAGTCTGATACGAGCTATACCTAGTTCTGCCACCCTTTATTCACCGTGATCCTCCATTCTTTAAACTTTCAGTAATTTGTCCTGGTCCAATCCTGATAACACTTCCTAACAGCAGGCTTGGGTGTACCTGCAGCACGTGGCCTGCAGCAATTCAATGCAGTGGCTTCTTGAGGGCAATGAGAGATGTGCAACAAGTGCTGGCTGAGATAGAACACTGACTTCATATTGAAAGAAAATATATTTTAAAAATTGTCAAACCTACTCAAAGAAGGTACTGTTCTACGAAGGAACATTGATGAGGCTAAAAGCCAACTGCCCTTAAACTTCCCCTATATCTGCCTGGACCACAACTCACTGATAAACACCATGCCAAGTCATCATTTACCAGACTATTACTGATCTCCTCTCTTTTCAAGCAACTGAATTCAGGAGATGATCGAAGATGCTACTTTATCCTTTTGGTCTGCAGCTGCAATGTGCTATGCCGAGCTGAACTTTTTTTATGCAGCTTGCTTGTATGTTGACTTGATTCTTTCTAATTTCTCACTGTCTTTGTTTTCTGTGTCCCCTCCACAATCGAAATAATGCAAGATTTAGCAAACTTTTCATAACTTCCCTGGAATTGCACTGTTTATAAAAGCATATGTACCCAAATGTCCCTTACGGTTTGGTAACTAATTTTCTAAAATTTGTTTTCTCATTTTTTGAGTAAAACTTGCCAGTTAGTGACAGAATTTTACTCGACCCACAATTGGATTGAACCTTTCAGATGAGATGTTAAACTCAAGCTGCATCTTCTGTCTCGAGGATTTAAAAGTTGATGCAACTATATGAAGTAGTTCTTGGAGGTGTGACCTGACCAAGATTAACCTCTCAACCAACATCACTAAAATTTGGTACACAGTGGTTAGCACTACTGCCTCACAGTGCCAGGTTACCCAGGCTCGATTCCACCCTCAGGTGACTGTGCAGACTCCACACAGACATTCTCCCTGTGTCTGTGTGGGTTTCCTCCAGGTGCTCTGGTTACCTCCCACAATCCAAAGATATGCAGGTTAGGTGGATTGGCTATGCTGAATTGCTCATAGAGTTCAGGGGTGTGTTAGTTAGGGATAAATGTAGAGTATTAGGGTAGGGTAATGGGTCTGGGTGGTTTACTCTTTCAAGGGTTAGTGTGGACTTGGGCCAAATGGCCTATTTACACACTAGGGATTCTATGGTATGAGCATTTTCACATTATAATTTGTGCAAGCTTGCATTGATCAAATTTATTTCTGTTTTCTCCATGGTAAAAATCACTGTCAAAACGTACATTGAGATATAAAGCACTTTGTAATATTTTGAAAGCCACTGTATAAATGCAATTTTTCTTTGTAAACTCATTTCATGGGACACTTGCATGGCTGGTGCAAACGTGGAAATTTCCTGTTTGGGTGGGCTGGATTGGAAATCTGGAAAGGTGAAACAAAATTTCACTATTTACTTCACCAGATATTCTTTAGTATTCACAGCATTTCATGGCAATTTAGCCCACAAGTAATAAGTTGATTTGTTTTTTGAAATATAATCAAAATGTCAGTTTGTGTTTTTCTCTAGTCTTTACTGATTAAGGGAAGTATTATGTGGAACACAAGTTTGGATTCTTGCAGCTTATCTTTCAGTGTTGCTTTTGTATCATCTTGTATTCCAATCCTCAAAGAGGAAATTGTGTTCGTAATGTTGGACTATTGAGCTTGATATGTCTGGTACAAAGAAAATGTATCATCCAACTTGGTTGTTGTGGCTCAGTCACAATACATTCTAGATACATTGCTGCATTTTAATAAATAACGTACAACATGCTGAAAGTCTAAGCTTCCAGAAAGGGTGTTGTTGAAAAGCATTACGGTGCAAAGGCTCTTCTGAATGTTCCCTTCCCTTGTTGTGGAACAGACCCCAATTAGAACGCTCTCCAAAACTAAGATCATCCACTCTGAAGGGTCAAACCAGAGACTGATTATGATGGAATAAGATGATCTCTTAATGCTAGCCAGAGTAAAAGGCAAGAACATAATAATTGTCAGAGGGGCTCGTGGCACAGTGGTAGTGGCCCTACCTCTAGGTCAGAACGCCTGGGTTTGAGTCTCACCTGCCTTGGATGTGTGTCATAATATGTGCGAATGGGGGTTTATTGATAATTATAAAAATGTAATTTCTTGGTACAAATGTCATGCCTAGTTTTGATAATTGAAAAGAAGAAATGACATCCTGCATTACAAAATACTGACAGGAGGTGAACTAAATGTGTACATAAAAGTAAATATGCATATACAGAGGGAGCATTGCAAAGGTATTTTTTTGGGAGGCTGGGAAATTACAAACAGAAACTGGACATCTAGTGTCTTGGTCGCATTCAGCCATTGACTCAATCCTGTCCTCATTTTTTCCCTATGTCCTTGAATAGCTTTATTGTACAAAATCATAACCAATCCCACTGGTTTTATTCACTCTGGAACAAAATTAAGTTATGATCGATTTAAGAGGGTTGTAGTTAGAGAGTGATGCAAGTTTTAATCTGGGTACTGTATAGTAGAGGATTGTTTTGACATTGTCAAAACACTTGCATCATGCTTGCATGAAGTCGAAAGCTTTTACCTGTTAATTTTATTCCTTGCCACAAGTACAAATGTTGTACTTTCTTAGGACAGTGACATCTTTCCAGTATTTTATTCAAATTGCCACTTGGCTGGAGCCTGAAAAGCAGTGATGATCAAACTGTCTGCTGATGAAACCACAGCTTGTAATATCCCCACATGCCCTCTCAATGCAGAAATCTGACTCCAGCTACTGGTATCAGATTTTTTCCATCTTTTTTTTAAAAACCTCAACATTGCCAAGATTGACCCGAGATCAGCTAACTCAATATAATCCAGCCATTGAACTTAAAACTTTTCCTGGTTTGTGTAGCTTAGCAGAACAATAGATGATAAGCTTATCCATTAAGTCAGCAGAGCAGTAAAGAATCAGTCAGAAATTTTCAATTCAAAACTTTTTTCCAGATATCGGAGTTTACATTTTTACTTCTGTTAAGATACAGCAGTCTCCCATAACTGCCTGATTTTGTGTAAGCTTGAGTCAAATGCTTGCAATATGCATATTTATGTAAAACAAACCTGTTTAGGAAAGTTATTTTGACTGTATTAATGATGGCTGGAGATCTTTGGACCAATGTTGCCAGCTTTCAAATTTTCATTATGTAAATTTACTTAATTAAAATGCAGAGCATAATGCACTACATTTCCACCTGTTCTTGCAGGCAACATTTTGCATCATTTCTTCTCAACATCACATAATGATATGACTGTAGTGTATTTGAAATGTTCGAACCAAGGCCCATTGGGGTAGATGATCAACTAAAAGCTTGCAGTGTGCCAAATGCGTTTTAATCTACAAATGGTAGGATTCTCCAGCCCATACTGAGGCGGCTAAACTGAAAGATTGTAATTGGTAGCTTCAATTCCCTGATCTTTTAGAGGAAAAAGATTTGAACATTGTTTCTGTCTCTGCTTCTGACCTGAATCTGATGTTTTAAAATATTACATTATTCATTTTGTGCATGTGCAGACCTTAGGATAATATACACATGGAACTCTCATTTCTTTTAACAAAACAAATGGAACAAAATTCCACATGTTGTGTAGTGGACAGCAAAGGTGGTTATTGGAGTACAATGGGACCTTGAATAGATGGGCCAATGGGTTAAGGAGTGGCACATGGAGTTTAATTTAGATAAATGTGCAGGGTAGCATTTTGGTAAGGTGCACCAGGGCAGCAATTACACATTTAATGTTAGGAAAAAGTGAGGACTGCAGATGCTGGAAACCAGAATTTAGATCAGAGTGGTGCTGGAAAAGCACAGCAGGTCAGGCAGCATCCAAGTAGCAGGAAAATCTATGTTTCAAGCAAAAGCCCTTCAGTAGGAATAGAAGGTTTGAACAGGAATAGAACGTCTATTTTCCTGTTCCTCGGATGCTGCCCGACCTGCTGTGCTTTTCCAGCACCGCTCTGATCTAAACACTTAATGTTAGGGTCCTGGGGAATATTACCAATCAAAGAGACCTAGGTCTGCAGCTTCATAGTTCCTTGAAGGTAGAGACACAGGTAGATAGGGTAGTGAAGAAAACATTTAATATGCTTGTCTTTATTTGTCAGTGCATTGAATTTGGTGTTGGGATGTCATGTTGTAGCAGTACAGGAAACTGGTTGGGCCACTTTTGGAATATACTGTAGGAAAGATGTTGTTAAACTTGAAATGGTGCAGAACAAATTTACAAGGATGTTGCTGGAGGTGGAGGGTTTGTGCTGTAGGGAGAGGCTGAATAGGCTGGGGCTATTTTCCCTGGAGCATTGGAAGCTGGAGGGGTGACCTTATAGGGGTTTATAAAATCATGAGGGGCATGAATAGTCTTTTTCCCAGGGTAGGGGAGTCCAAAACTAGATGGCATAGGTTTATGGTCAGAGATATAAAAGGGACCAAAGGGGCAACTTTTTCATACAAAGGATGGTTAATATATGGAATGAGCTGCCAGACGAAGTGGAGGAGGTTGGTACATTTACAATATTTAAAAGGTATCTGGATAGGTACACAAATAGGAAGGGTTTAGAGGGATATGGGCCAAATAGACTAATGTAGGGTATTTGGTCAGCATGGACGGGTTTCACCGAAGGATCTGTTTCCATGCTGTCCAGCTCTACAACTATTAAATGGATGATTAGTGGTAGAAGTGTTAAATTGTTTTTATAAATTCACAGCTACCTTCAAAATGTTTCTAATTAGGAAATAATTGCTGTTAATTGTATGTGGGAGACTTTTTGTACAAGACTCTGTAGCATTTCTCTTTTAGGCCTAAGATAACACTATTTTAAACTCTGAAAAGCAGCATGTGGTTTAGGGCAAAACAAATTTGGTAATGGAGTCAGATACAGATCAAGCATTATCCAATTGAATGGCAGAGCAGGCTGAAAATGCACTAAGGCCTGATTCTTATTTTCTGTATTTGATATGAGCTGGAGGAGGATAATAGCATGGAAGGGTGAGGGGAACAAGAGGGGCTTGAACCATGACCTCCGGCAAAACACTTTTTCAGTAATTAATTGAGAACTTTAGCTAATCAGGTTTTATTTGGCAGAATAGTAGCATTCTAACCTCAGGACCACGAGGCCCTGGCTTAAGTGCCACCTGCTTGAGTTGAAAAAAAGTCAGCTTATTCTCCTTGGACTAAGTATTTTGCATTTTTTTTGTTAAATCAGTTCCCAGAATATTTCACAAAAGATGAGTGTAGCCACACTCCCAATTTTCCTACTCTGGTCTATTTGTCACAGAATTCAGAACTAGCATTCTGGTATTTAAAGACTGCCAAATTCAGGAACGTGATGGTATACCCAGCACTTGCCTGTAAGAATGCAGTCATAATACTGAAGAAAGTCACCATTAGAAGAATATAAGGAATTGGAGCAGGCATGGACCATTCAGTGCCATCCTGCCATTCAGTGAGATCATGGCTTATCTTATGCTTCAAAACTTTTTTTTTCTGCACTGTTGCATTCTCCCTTTGATATCTTTAACATATATAAATTTATTTCAATTCTGAATATACACTGATTCTGCCTCCAAAGCCTTCTGAAGAAATTCCTCTCCATCTCAGTCCTAAAAGGTTCATCTTTTATTGTCTGTGTCCTGTGGGTCAAGACTCCTCAGGTAGAGGCAAATTCTTTTGTGCATCAACTCTAAGAATTCTGTTTGATTTGTCATTCATATTGAAACAGTATTCTTTATCAACTGCTAAGCACTAGACCCAATACCACTGATACACCGAGGTTGCAGTATGCTAAATCTACAGGATGCATATCTGCATACCGAGGTTACTTTGATAACACCTTCTTATTTCTTCCTTGTGACCTCTGCCATTGAGAGAGAGCAGCAATGTTTTGTAAACACCGTTGCGAAGGAGGTCACTGGACCTGAAACATTAACTCCACTTTCATTGCACAGATGCTGCCAGACCTGCTGAGTTTTTCCAGCAATTTGTTTTTGTTCCTGATTTCCAGCATCTGCTGTTCTTTTGCCGCTTGTTCAAAACAGGACAGTTTTTGCATGACTTCAGTCCTTCGTTGTCATTAGGCCAATACCCTGGAAATTTTTGGTTTTGAGAGAATTGTCAGCACAAAGAGAACTAACGCTATTTAAATGTATATGGGCTGGATAACAAATTCAGGCTTTCCAGCATCTCCCACATCCCATAAACAAATGAAATATCTACACCACCTATTTATTCCCCAAATTCTCAGTATTTATTAATTAGAAATTTACTTAATTTCATTCTCTGCAATGATTCAAATGCAGATCACATCATTTAAAGTATAAGAAGAGAATATTATATTGTAAGCACTGAAAATAACTAGAAACAAACTTGTCGGATGTTGTAACAGATATCTCAAACAACAGTTGTTAATTTACAAATGAATGTAGCCAGCATTGGTGTTAGGCGATGCTCAGAACCCTCTAACATTGGATCAGTCTAGCAGATTAACATTACTTCGAAGGCTGATCTTTAAAAAGATCAATTAGGAAAGCATCTATAAGGACATTACTCAGCCTAATTCTTACCAATGCAACTTACGTGCACATATCAGCTTGGTACTGACTGTGGATCATTCTCTGTTGGGAAGAGGCTCATTACTCCTGTGAAGTATACGAATAATGTGGCTGTTAACATTCATGTTGGAAGATTATATTCTTTGGATCACTCAATCCTCTTTGCAAAGGCCATATCAAAGTAAAATTTCACTTCATTTGTGTTCTATATCCTTTTGAATTGTTAGTTAATAGAGATTTTAATAAGAAAATTAATATAGCGCTATGGAAAATTAATATAGCGCTATAGTCATTATTCCATACCATCTTATAACTTTTCGCAGTTCATTTTAAAGACTGAATATAACTAATCAGTATCAAGTTTCTTCCGCAGTTTCCAAATTCACAAACTACCATGAAGAATTTGCAATAATAGTGGAGCAGAGGAAGTAGAAGACAAAGAGTACAGCAGTGTCAATGGAGTATACAGTTAATATTCAAGGAACATCTGACTGGAAGGGGAAAAGAAGCAGAGGGCAGGGTGTGGGAGCAAGACTAGCTTTCTTGATTTTGCAGAGTTTGCATGGATTTGATGGGGCTGTACAGTCTCCATGTTATGATTGTTACAATTATGATGATAGATTACAAGAGGTAAAGGAAGAGAAACAATGTAGGGAATTTAAAAAGATGACGGAAATTATTAAAGACCAAATTTACTAAAATGCAGAGCCATTAGCAACTACGAAAATGTTGATGTGTCATTTCCTTTAGGGAGAATATTATCACAAAATTCTGAATAGCTCTAATTCGGTTTGGTTGACTAATAGAACATTTAAGAAATTAAGCCTCAAGACTAGGTTGTGCATTCGAGGCAGAGAATAGCACAGCTAAGTTATGTAGCAAGGGATGAAGGTAGCGGTCTTGTGTGAAAGAGCCTTCAAGGCAGGATTAAATACTGGTCTAATTTTTTTACATGATGCTTTCGCTCAAAAGGTTGAGTTAGGTAACTTATTATAATACAGCAAACACCAACATTTTAGTATTATGAATGCAAATTCCTTTTGAAGGATGGTATAATGAATTGAGCATGAAAAAGTTATGTTCCAGAGTGGCCAGGACCTGATTTGCATCTATGATCATAGTATATATTTAAAATCAACCTGTTCAGAGATGTTATGACATACCCTGGAGTAAGTGGGGCTTGAACCTGTGCCTTCTAGCTTAGAGGTAGGGACATTACCACTACACCAAAAGGATACCCAATGATAACCATGTAATTAATAATCCAAGCTACAATGTCTTGAGGAATTGATGAGCAGAACTAAGTTTCTGCGCCACCTGAAAAGGAACTGAGTTTTTTTACAACAGTATTTTCACATACTCCTTTCGTGGATAATTTCAATATTATTATCAAAGAGTGTGGGACTATTTGCTGTTTTTATCTAATGCAGAAAGGCAAAGAATCCCAAAATTGCTGAAACCCTCCACCTTGGTTTGAACAACAGTCGATATTTTGTATGCATCCTTAAGTGCATTTACCTATCAGTACTAAGCATAACTAAATGACAGTACAAAGCAAAATAGACAAGGTATTCTGAATGGTTATATTTGGTCAAATATTCTGTCTTTATATAATTGTTACCAATAAAAATATTACTTTTCATATTCAAGGGCTTGTACTGTTTATTGTATGCGGTACATGGCCAACTAGATTACTATAGTGTACCAAGCCACAAAAACATTGTCTCATGACATTTATTTTTAGAAACTTGATCCTCATTTTTTGAAATTGTTAAATCATTTTGTTTTACACATCTTACCCTCTTTGCGCAATTTCCTGATGTTCTAAGGGGGAATTACAGTAAACTCTTTGTTTCAAAATGGATTTTACATTCCTGAATGAAGCCTTGCAGCAGTTATCAAATACTGTGAAATGCACAGCATCCAGTTTCGAAGCCAGTAATTGTGCTGCAGATAAAGGGAAAAGCATGGCAGAGAAAGGAATTTTGGAGCTCTCACAGAATATTTTATTCCAGATCCAAATTATACATGTTTCCTTTCGAGAGCTCTGGTATACTAGTAGAGATTGTGCCCCATTTTATTAACAAGTGTTTTTTTTTTACTTTGCCCAATGATGGAAGTGGCCGAGTAGTAAATAATACCCCACCAGGAGTGAAAAAAATGGAATGTTTCTTTGATTGCTTGCCCCCAGCTGGTTTTAGAGGAGTCTCAGCAAGTGGGTTTGGGAGTGAGGGGGTGTCCTTCTGCCTCTACATTGCCTGTTAGCTTTTAAATGCAAGGGATGGAGTTGGGGGGTGTGGGGGAAGAAGGAGGAAGGGGAAAATATAAGCTTAATTGGTTTCCACCCACCCTTTCCCCAGTCCCCAAGCAAACCCGACAAAGGAAAATGGTCTCCAAGTCTGGTTCCTGAATGTCAACAATCACGAGTGTTCCATTAAGAGCCTAAATTTCTGAAACATCAGCGCAAACCATTATCAGCTGTTGCCAAGGCAAACTGAACAAATGACAGAGGTGGAGTAAGGAAACACAAAAGGGCCAACTAAAGTGTAGGCATGAATATGCAGGCAATGGATGAGCAACCCTAATGCCCATAATCGCTGTTTGATGCAGTGAATGTGGGGTTCCATGAGTTGGTTGGAAGGAGAATTTTCGTTTTCCATTTTGCTGTACCATGACCTTGACAAAGGCATTTGATTTGCATTTTCTGGCCCTATGCCTCATAGGAGTTGGCAATATTTTTGCAGGAGATGAAAGTCCTTCATTTGCCTTTCTGGCCCTGATAATACAAACATAAGAAATAGGAACAGGAGTAAGCCATTCAGCCCTCAAGTCTTCTCCACTATTGCATCCTGTTCCTGCTTTTGCCCCACATCCTTTTGATCCCTTTAGCCCTAAGGACTATAACTCCTTCTGTGGCAGATAATTTGATAGACTTCTCATTCAAGAAGAAATATTTCATCTTATGACCAACACACATCCTTCAACTGTGACCCCAGTTCTGGACTCCCCAATCATCAATATCCTTCCTGTGTTTATCCTGTCTGGTCCTGTTAGAACTTTAGAATTAGGTTTAATTTTCACAAGTACTAAGGAACAGGGATATGAATACAGTGAAAAGTGGACAAAGTCACCATTTCTAGTGCCATCTTAGGTACAAAGCTGCCTAGGTATAAGTTAGAGAAATAAAGTTAAAGGCTTCAGCATTACAATCCTTCTGAAGCTGAGAAAGAGAGAGAAAAAGTAAAAGCAGATGGAGCAGACGAGTCCACACTGAGTTTCACCTTGAGGCTAGAAACCCCTCAAGTCCAGGAGCCCCTTGAATATGCTGGGCCTCACTTCGAGTCTGCGCTGGGCTTCACCTCAAGTCCACATTGGCTCAACTCGCCACCACCAATGCTGTCTGAGGATGGAAGGTAAGTAGAAAGGGAAAAATAAAACATGAAAAGAGAAACCAAGAGAAGTTGAAAGATGGAGTGGGGGAGCTCCAGCTCAGCAGCACTGCTCTGCTGCTGTCTTGGATATGTTTTTATAGGTTTTGAGATACTTTTGCTCCAATCTCTTCCCAAAAAACTCTAGTATTATTGGTCTTGCCACCTTCAGTTGTGTAATTTCATTAATCCAATTTCATTTCACTCCTCTCCCTCCACCTTTAAATGCTGATTCATCCCTACCTTCTTGAGGGTATTGTCTACTTTTGTGCTCTTGAGCCTGAGACAGGAATATGCTGTTTTACGTAATGTTGTCCCTTTATTGATGTTGGAAGAGGTGTATGTTCCAAGGAGATTTAAAAAAAATTTCAAGCTTAGCAAAAAACAATAACAAAGTTCTTTAAAATGAAATCAAAGGTAGGGTCTGTTAATAAAACATTCAAAATATGAGGGAATCACTTCACTCATACACACAAGCACACAAAGTAGATGGGAAGAGAAGGTAAGAAAGATTACATATTACATATTTCTTAGGTGAATACTAACATATTTGATTTCTGTGACTTGCAGAGCATTTAATCAGTGTCTAAATAGGAGTCTTAGCTGATCTTGTAGCAGTTCTTTTTCTCAGTGCTGGGATGCAGGTGAATGTCATCGAAGGTACAGTGATATTTTTTGGACTCGAGGGGTACTTGTGCAGTGGTAGTGTCCCAACCTGTGGGTCAGGAGGCCTGGAATCAAGTCCCCCTGCCCAGAGGTATGTAACAATGATTCTGAACAGGTTGATTTTAAAAAAATCTATTTCTTGGAAACAAAAACAGAAATCGCTGATAAAACTCAGTAGGTCTGATAGTATTTGTGGAGGGCGAGTTAATTTTTCCGGGTCCAGTAACCCTTCAGAACTGATTGTAGCTAGGCAAGGGTTGGTATTTATGCTGACAGTGGGATGAGGGGACAAGGAGGAGAGAATGACAGGTGGAGATGGAGCTGAGAGTAAGCGTGGGGGTTAGACCAAGGACATGGGCCTGAGCAGCTTCTCCCTAAATGTATTGAACTGTATTGAGTTCTGAAGGGTGCCCAAGTAGAAAATGAGGTACTCAAAGTTTGGGAGAAGATTTGTAGCTCGGGTGCTCGTTGTTGTGGTTCTGTTCGCCGAGCTGGGAATTTGTCTTGCAAACGTTTCGTCCCCTGTCAAGGTGACATCCTCAGTGCTTGGGAGCCTCCTGTGAAGCACTTCTGTGCTGCTTCCTCCGGCATTTATAGTGGCCTGTCTCTGCCGCTTCCACAGACTCATCCACAGACTCTATCAATAAACACATCGACCTGGACCCAATATACTGGCCACTACAGCGGACAGCTGGAACTGACAACTGGAAGCTGCAGAGACAGGCCACTATAAATGCCAGAGGAAACAGCACAGAAGCGCTTCACAGGAGGCTCCCTAGCACTGAGGATGTCACCTAGACAGGGGACGAAATGTTTGCAAGACAAATTCCCAGCTCAGTGAACAGAACCACAACAATGAGGTACTATTGTGGTGGCTTGTGCTGAATTTTACTGATGCACCGCAGCAAGTCGAGAAAGAAATGTTGAAGAAGGAAGATGGTAGTGTGTTGAAGTGACAGGCAACAGGAAGCTCAGGGTCTTTTTTGTGGACAGAACAAATGTGTTCTGAAGCAGTCACCCTGTCTGTATTTCATCTTCCCAAATATAGTGGAGATCACATTGTGAGCAGCAAATACACTTGACTAGATTTAGTGAAGTACATATGAACTGCTGCTTCAGTTGGAAGGTGTGTTTGAGGCCTTTGAGATGCAGCTGTTAAATCTTGTGCAATTGCATGGGACATTGCTGTAGGGAGGGGTTTGGCGTGAACCAGGGTGTCCTCAAGGGAACAGTTCTCTATTTCGTGGACTTGGAGAACTAGTACAATTCAGCAGGCAAAGTCAAAGATTTTTTCTGGAGATGACTTTTGAAAGAGAGTTAGGGAAGCAGACCATCTATCTGTTAAGACCTGGATAAGACCTGGAGGTGCTCTTCTCCTGATGTTAAGACAGCAACTTGGAATCCCAAAGGTATGTAGTTAAATAATTCAATGAATTCTGATTTTGGTAAACACAGACAGGCATGTCAGGTGTTGACAGCCCAGCTCGATGTGTTAATTAAAAGACCATTAAGCTGACAGTGTATGTTTATCTCCTCCAAGTATCAATTGTAAAAGCATTAGCATTCTCTTTAATATAATGGGTTTTGATTCTTTGCTCCTTTGTTTTGAGCCAGGGGATCTTGTGGCTTCTGGAAATATGATCATGTGACTATTTTAAGAATCCAGCAACATTGCCCAATTTTAAAGTAGAATTTAAATACAATTAGTTTTTTTCCTGATAGGTCTCTTTGTGTCCTCTGTCTATGCCCACCTGCAGTCTGTCACTATCCTGTTCAGTGATGAAAGTGTTGTTATTTGCAAACTTGAAATTATGCTTTGTGTTCAAGTTCTGGTTATTACTGTAATGGACACAGTTGGCTCCACTGTCCATCTTCTATGGAGAGGAAGATTTCTTCAGTGTTAATTATGCCAGAGCAGGGCCTTTTCACAGTTCCCAATGTGTGCAGGCATGTTTCAGTGCAGAGCATCTTTTCTACAGCCTGACATAGCTGACAACCATTTAGGTATCCTTTTTTGCTTTAAAAAAATTATAACAAGGAATTCTATTTGGGGGAATCCATTCATGTTAATTGTAGCGCTGGATACAGAACACAATAATAGTATATAACAATGGAGATAAAACAAGTGCCAAAAATAGAGGAAATGATTGAAAAACAAATGTTATCCTGTTTGTGGCCCCCCCACGATATTACTACCATCTTACCCCATTACTGAATGTGATTGATGTTTATATCCTGGACACAAAAATAGTGGGCAGTTCCTCCAAATTGCTATTTAGATGAAATGTCCATCTCTTTGAGATCATGGCTGTTTTATGAATCCAACGAAGTTCTAATATCTACCATATTCTCCACCATGGGGCAGTCCCTCTCCCAACCTGCATCCCAAAGATTTTCATGGACAGCCTCTAAAAATCCACTGACATCTGATGACTGGAGAGAGTATCATAAGCAGGCCCAATCTAATTCTGAAGCTTTATACATACAAAATTCCCACTGGGATCAACAAATAATTATCAAGAGGAGGGACTTTGTAAAACTTTTCCTTTAGCCCAGGAATACTAAGGCCAATGATACAGCCCCATTTTAAAAAGAAAGACTGCAATTCGTATTTGTTTTTCAAGTAGAGAAATGTCCCATGGTGCTGTACACATTATAGGAAAAATAACAGATGTTAAATCCAAAGGAGTGAATTGAGAAAAGTCCTCTTCTGTGACAAATATTTTTAGAGAGGTCCTAAGGAAGGAAGGAGGTAAAACTCGAGTGTTTGAGGAGGTAATTGAAAGTGTAGGTTATCAGTAGTGGTGAAGAGGAGGGATATGGATAGGGGCACTTTTCACAACAAGTGAAGCTTATCCTATGGCAATGTTGCAGTGTTGTTTGTCAACTCGTATTTCAGAGACCTGGGTTAATGTGTTGGCGATGTATTTCAAAACCAAATTTAAATTCAGGCTTCCTGAAGAAGGGCTTATGCCTGAAACGTCGATTCTCCTGCTCCTCGGATGCTGCCTGGCCTGCTGAGTTTTCCAGCACCACGTTTTTCAATTCTGGTACTCCAGCATCTGCAGTCCTCACTTTCTCCCTGCTTTTCTTTGGAGCAGAGAAGGTTTAGGGGGACCTTGTAGAGAAGTACAAGATTATGGGGGATGAATAGAAAGCAAATGTCCCCTTAGTTGAAGGAGGGGCAGGATTTTAAAAT
This sequence comes from Chiloscyllium punctatum, assembly GCF_047496795.1. Taxonomy (NCBI): domain Eukaryota; kingdom Metazoa; phylum Chordata; class Chondrichthyes; order Orectolobiformes; family Hemiscylliidae; genus Chiloscyllium; species Chiloscyllium punctatum. Next base: position 58,929,618 of record NC_092775.1, read on the forward strand.
TCAAGGCAGGAGTATTGGAGGGGATTTGAGGAAAAGACTTTTCACCTGGAGGATGGTGGTTCTGGAATGCATTGCTTGAAAGGGTAATTAAACCTCAGAACATTTTAAAAAGTACACAGATGTGTACGATATTCTGACCTCTATAATTCTATGATACATTGGTGCAAACTGTCACACGTTATTGATATTTGTTTTTTGGTTTTCCATTGTCACCCTTTTTATTGTAATTTCAGAGAATGAACATAATTTTTGTTTACACTCGTTTTCAACTCAATCTTTCTAACAAATCAAATTCTTGTTCAACCTTTTCCTTGATAAGGTTACTCTGATACTTAAAAGCATCTTGTCTTAAGTGACATTGTGCTGCTTTTTTCAAGTTATAGAAAGATAAATATCTACTTTGGAATGACTAAAATTCTGCAGAATAGTGTGGATTTGTTGATAATAAGAATTATAATACTTGATTAAGATACTGGAATTTGTCTTCCTTTCCTTTGGTAGAGTCAGGAAAAATTTCACGAGTTTGGTTGTCTTTAGCTTTCCCAAGGAGGTCAAAGTAAATTGGGGAACATCCTTATATGTGGTCAGTAGAGGTAAAGGGCTTGGACAAATAAATTTTGAGTTCACACATTGCAGAGGATTCGTCTAGAATATATTTTTGTTTGTCCATCTCTTTCTCTTAAAATCAATGATATTCCTTACAGAGGACTCGAGTGATTTGCATGTTCATGTTAGTTACAGGACACTTGCAAACTAAATAAATAACTTATTTGAAAGCTTAGTTTGTTCTATAAGAAAATACAATTATAGCATTCATTTCAATGATACTCTTTATCAGTTGCATTGTAAAATAAAGTATAATGTCTAAACAAAATAAGTGCAAAATTGTAATGATTCACATTTTATACCTTGAAGTGCACTGACTTGCTAGGTGTTGAAAGCTGATTGATTCCATTAAATTTCAACTTTAACATTCATGAAAGATTACATTTTTTAAAAAACTGGCAAGGATAATAACAGAGCCCAGTGGATACAATTATCAGCAATCAATCTTCAAAAATATTTCCCTAAAATGTAGATTTTAAAATTCACAAATGGAGAAACACTTGGGTGCATTATATTTAGTGACAGTTTTCAATTTTCTTATGTTTACTGTTTCAGTTCAGAATATGAGCAAGTATTTTTATAACATTGTAACTTGTTGGAAAGGTAGTTATGCTAGTCTTTGATGGCTGATAGACATGTCAGAGGAAAAAAAAATAAACAAAAAGAGCTCTTGACCAGATGCTGATCTACATTTTAATGGAGAATGTGATACTGCAGTAATTCAGTCTGATTAACTAATTGGGTGCTTGGGAAATGTTTTTGATCAAAAAGTAACAAAAACAACTTTTTTTCAACACCAGAATCAGTTTTTAGCTGTCTTGTACAATATATTTGATTCCAAAAAAGTATCCAAAAATATTTATTTAATCATACTGGAGATAAAATTACCAAAATAAAAATTGATTAATGCTGAAGCTCCTTTGTTTTTGGGAAATTGCTGGAAGCTCCTTTGTTTTTGGGAAATTATTGATATTACTTAGTAAAGTGCAAATGCTTTTACAGGGAACTACTTCTCAATCAAACCATTTGAATGTAATCCTATTATTTTGTTCTTTAATTAAAAAATTGTCATACAATATTTAAATTATTATTATTCACATGAATATTCTGCCTGAAATTATCTAAACTGGATTTTTTGATAAAGGCAATTTTGATGTTTCAATATTTCAAGTGTTGCCCTCTTGTTTGAAGAATAGTTATCCAGTGTGATTAAGTCATTTTTGATACCCAAATTCCAGCATTGCAGTCAGAGTCCAACAAGGATGTTGGACATTTAAATTTTTTTCTTTCATTTGCAAATGGGTAGTTAGTGTGTCAGGTCATACTAACAATGTGCTAGATGACAGTTTGGTAAATAATATTTGAAGGTGTTTTTAGAATCTCAAATACTGCTGCTAATTGCAACATTAAAAGTTCAAAACACTATTTTGGCAAGGACCTTAATCAGCTTTCCGTAACTTATTCAATGAAGATTAAAAGTGAAGTTAGTGATAATAACAACTTTTATTAGTGCCTTTAATGTAGTAAAATACCCCGAGGCACTTCACAGAAGCATTACAAAAGCAAGACTGACACTGATTTGGACATTGACACTAATCCACATAAGGAGATATTAGGTCAGATGACCAAACATTTCATCAAAGAGGTAAGTTTTAAGGAGTGTCTCAAAGCAGAGAAGTGAGAATAGTGTTAGATTGTGAGAGTTATAAAGAGGGTTTTCAGAGCTTTGAACTGAGACAGTTGATTGCGTGGTTACAAATGTTGAAGTTTTTGAAATTTGGCATTTGCAGGAAATCAGAATTAGAGAAGCTCAGATATAGAATCGCTAAGTCATTCAGCACAGAAACAGACCCTTTGTCCAATTTGTCCACTCCAACCATACCTAGTCCCCTTTGCCAGCATTTGCCGCATATTCTTCTAAACCCTTCCTATTCCTATATCCACCCAGATACCTTTTTAAAATATTGTACCCATCTCCACCACTTCTTTTGGCAGCTGGTTCCATACATTCACCACCCCTTAAGTCCTTTTTAAATCTTTCCCTTCTCACTTTAAACCTATGTCCTCGACTTTTGGACTACCCCAATCCTAGGAAAAAGACCTTGGTTATTAACTCTATCCATGCCCTTCGTGATTTTGAACCTCTAGAATGTCACCCTTCAGCCTCCATTAATCCAGGGAAAAAGCCCCCAGCCTAATCTGCCTCTCCCTATAACTCAAACCCTCCACGCCAGCAATATCCTTGTAAATCTTTTCTGCACCCTCTCAAATTTAACAACATCCTCCTTTATAGAAAGGCAGCCAGAATTGTGCACAGTACTCAAAGTAGTCTCACCAATGTTTGATACAGCTGCAACATGACGTCCAACTCCTATACTCAATACTCTGACCAATGAATGCAAGCATACCAAACGCCGCCTCAGTTTGCAGAGAAAGGGAGAGCAAGACCATGGAGGGATTTAAAAACCAAAATGAGTGTTCTAAAATCAAGATGTTGCTTGAATGGGAACCAGTGAGCACAGGAATGATTTGAGAATGGCATTAAGACACTGACTATAGTGTTTTAGTTGACCTCAAGTTTAAGGAAGGTAGGAAGTGAGAAAGTAGCCAGGAGTACAGTGGGATAGCTTGTATGTAAGAAAGGCATGAATGAGAGTCTCATCAGAAAATGTGCTCTTGCCTTGGAGAAGGGTCAAGTTGGTAGCAAGGAAACAAGGTTTGTAGCAGGGACAAAAATAATGGCTTCAATCTTCCAAGTATTTAATTGAAGGTAATTTCAGTTTGGATCAGTAATTGGCTTGCTGAAAGAAAACAGAGGGTTGTAGTTGATGGAACATATTCATCTTGGTGTCCGGTTACGAGCGGCATACCATAAGGGTCGGTGTTGGGCCCACCGCTATTCGTCATTTTTATAACTGACCTGGATGAGGGCTTAGAAGGGTGGGTTAGTAAATTTGCGATCGACACTAAGGTCGGTGGAGTTGTGGATAGTGACGAAGGACATAGTAGGTTGCAGAGAGACATAGGTAGGTTGCAGAGCTGGGCTGAGAGGTGGCAAATGGAATTTAATGTGGACAAGTGTGAGGTGATATACTTTGGACGGAGTAGTCAGAATGCAAAGTACTGGGCTAATGGTAAGATTCTTGGGAATGCAGATGAGCAGAGAGATCTGTGTCCATGTACACAGATCCCTGAAAGTTGCCACCCAGATTGACAGGGTTGTTAAGAATGCATACAGTGTCTTGGCCTTTATTAATAGAGGGATTGAGTTCCGGAACCAGGAGGTTATGCTGCAGCTGTACAAAGCTTTGGTATGGCCACACTTGGAGTATTGTGTACAGGTCTGGTCACCGCATTATTAGGAGGATGTGGAAGCTTTGGAAAGGGTGCAGAGGAGATTTACTAGGATGTTGCCTGGTGTGGAAGGAATGTCTTACGAGGAAAGGCTGAGGGCCTTGAGGCTATTCTTGTTAGAGAGAAGAAGGTTGAAAGGTGACTTGATGGAAACATACAAGATAATCAGAGGGTTAGATAGGGTGGACAGGGGGAGCCTTTTTCCAAGTATGGGGACAGCAAACACGAGGGGACACAACTTTAAAGTGAGGGGAGATAGGTATAAGACAGATGTCAGAGGTAGTTTCTTTACTCAGAGAGTAGTAAGGGTATGGAATGCTTTGCCTGCAATGGTAGTAGTTTAAGTGCATTTAACTTGTCATTGGATAGGCAAATGGACATACATGGAATAGCGTAGGTGGGATGGGCTTCAGATTAGTATGACAGGGCGGCGCAACATCGAGGGCCGAAGGCCCTGTACTGCAATGTAATGTTCTATGTCTATGTTCTGCTCATTACGTTTTGGCTATCAGTTAGGGCATCTGATAATTTAGCAATGGTAGAGATGGTGAGGTAGAACTGGACAGTGACAACTTCACGAATGAAAAATAATGCTGTCCCATTGCAAAATGTCACCAAGGGTCAGCATGTAGATGAGAAATAGGAGATGTTCCAAAGATTGTTCCTTGAGGACCACCAGAGTTAAAGGTTTGGGATCAGAAAAAAAAACATTGCAAGTGATTCTCTGCTACAATCAAACAGACAAGAATGGCACCAGTGATGACCGTTTACCCAAACTGGACAAAATTGAGACACATTTGAAGGTGGATGGTGGTCAAGCATACCTAAGGCTGCAGACAATTCAAGAAGAATGAGAAGAGACAAGTTATGGTCACAAAAATGTAATTTGTGATTTTGAGAGTGGTTTCAGTGTTTTGTGGAGGGTAGAGATCTGACTGGCAGATATTTTCACATCTGAAGTTTTCAATGGATTAATGAGAGAAAGCAGTTCGCTGAGCCATACACAGGTAGCATCATGCTGGACTGGGACATCTTGCAGTTGGCCCGCGCCATTCAGCTTCATTTAGACAACATGTACCTTAACCTGATGGAAGTGCTAAAACTGCTTGAGGATAACAACATCTCAACATTGGTGAATAATATAAATTGTCAGTTGAAAGAGAACCAACAGAATAACTGGTAGAAGTTAGTAGTATCAGGTAAAACATAGAAATAAAGAGAGAGGAAGAAGATTGGATCTAGATGGAAGAGACAATATTAAGCTTAAATTTTAAATGAAAATTTCTAAAAATAATTTGCATAAGAATGAGACAATTTAAATTGTACCTCTTCTGGGGAGATTGTCATGTAAAGCTGATAAATTATCACATTTTAAAAATTATATTGTGCTATTAATTACTGGTGGTAACTTATTGCATTAAATATAAGGGGAAAGTCATAATGGGTAAAGTCATCAAAGCATAGAAATATTATAATCAAAATCTAACAGTTTCTTCAAAATAATTGAAGCTAATGCCGAAATGCTGTTAATACAAGGCAAACAATAGAGTTGTGTAAATTGACTAGCTAATTCTGGAGATTTATAACTCAGACCCTCATCCTCTAAACCTGTTAGCCATTTATGCATTAATAATACGAAAATGCACAGTTTTTCTAAGAATATTTATTTTCAGATTTCATAATTTATATTGACTTTGCTGATCTTGGTCAGAAATGTATTATTTGATATTCTCTGCTAGAACTAGATGGTTAAAATAAATCAGAATTCCTATTCTAATCTGTATTCGGTTTTTTTCTTTTAAAACAGGAAACTGAGCTCAGTCAAACCTTACTTTGTTTTCTAAATTAGCATATTAAGAGATGCAGGTGGGACTTGAACCTAGGCCTCCTTGCTCAGAGATAGGGACACTGTGCCATTACACTCACCGAATATTCAGTTTTTGGTGAGAGGAGAATTGGACTCAGCTGTGGCATTCCTCAGCCTTCATCAATCTGATTAAGATATATATTATGTAGGTTTTTAAAAGTTGGCTGATCTTATTTTCCCTTGGTTTTGTGCTTTGTGCCCAGTTTATTTTTATTGAATGTCAGTTTGCGATTTTTTTATGTATAAATAACAAAACATGCTCTGCACAATTTTCTTTTTACATTGATGCAAATTAATTGAATGAAGCTGGTTTTCAAGCAGTGTGGAAGTACTTTTGTAGTGACAAACTTTCGGCATACTAATCTTCAAAATAGCATCAGCCACAAAAGTATAGATCAGGCTGGGGCTGTTTTCTCTGGAGTGTCAAGGCTGAGGAGTGACCTGAGACATTTATAAAGTCATGAGGGGCATGGATAGGGTAAATAGACAAGCTATTTTCCCCTGAGTTGGGGGAGTCCAGAAGTAGCGAGCATTGATTTAGGATGGGGCGGGGGAAAAAAAAAGAGACCTAAGGGGCAACTTTTTCATGCAGAGGGTGGTGCATGTATGGAATGAACAGCCAGAGGAAGTGGTGGAAACTGGCACAATTGCAACATTTAAAAGGCATCTGGCTGTGTGTATGAATGGGAAGGGTTTAAAGGGATATGGGCCAGATGAGGTTAGGATATTTGATCGGCGTGGAAGAGTTGGACTGAAGTGTCTGCTTTTGTGCTGTATATCTCTGTGACTCAAAAGATGAAAATTTGACTAAATATATTAGCAATTACAGACAAGTATGCCGTAGCTTACAGGTATGCTTGAGTGGTATCATGGCAAACCTTAATCTGGACAGGAGTTAAAGGATCCCTGGACTAGAAATAAGACATTGTTCAGTGAAAACGCAGATTGGAGTGGAAGAATATTAAAAGCGTTGTCCCTGAAGCACAACATTGTAGTATTTATTGGATTTTGGGTTTCCTTAATTACATATAGTGCTTGCGTTGGTCTCCTTGTCTGAATGTTTAAAGAGGGCGCCTCGGCATACAGCGTAGTGACGCTATGTTATCATGTGAGAGTGAAGGTACCCATAGTACAGTTTGCTGTTTGCCCCACCCGTTTCACTGTGTGTGTGTCTCTGTCTCTCTCTCTCTCTGATTCTTTCCGCTTCTCTACAGATGCAGCAGTAGGCAGGATTGCTCCGTTTCATAAGATAAATATATGTAGAAATATTCAACAACTACTTTGCAAAGAAAGCTTGACATACCTGGCGACGAGAAGAGTCGCAGCTTTTTTTTAAAAAAAGATATATGCAGAAGACTTGGGCTTGTGTTTACCACAAACCAGACTGCCAGCCAAAGGGGCAGGATTTACACCCGGGGAGAAAGAGCAAGAAAACCATCGCTGGGCAAATAAAAGCAGAAGCTGCACACCCTGGAAAACCAACCCAAAAAGGAAATCTGGTTTACCCCGAGTGGTGGGGGGAACTAACCTTATTCTGTGGGGAGGGAACAGAGGAAGAGGAAAAAAGGAACCTGAATCCACCCGGGGGAAGAAAAAAAAATTAGAGAAAACGTGCAAGAGGACATTTACAGCGGGGCAAGGAGAGGAGCACATCAACAGAAGGAAGAGGGAGAGAGGAATTAAAACACAGCGAGAAGAGCCGGCGCCGCCTCCATTTCTCACCTTCGCAATATCGATTCTGCTTTAAATTCCCGGGTAGAGGAGCAAAGACCAAAAGGGGGAAAAAAAACCCACATAAACAATCCCGAGCCATTAAAAAGGGAAGGAAGGAGCTGCTGAAAGGATATATAAATAAATATATATTGCCTCCCCGAACTGAAAGAGTCTCCGGGGCCGGGCCTGCCGAGCCTAGCCCATCCCATCCCGGCCGTGCCCTGCCCAGGGAGGAGGAGGAGGGACTCAGTCAGAGCCGGCTCCCCGGTACATGCCCATCCCTCGGCGACAGAAGAAGCCCCGCTCTCCCGCGGCTGAGCCCAGCCTGTAGCCTCCAACTCGTCCACCGGCCTCCCTGGAGCAGGAGGGGGAGGGAGGGAGGGAGGGAGGGAGGGAGGGAGGGAAAGAGGAGGGTCGACAGCGACGGAAACCGAGCGGGCCTTGGATCCGACTGGATTTCGGGAGAGGCCGAGCAGGATTATCCATTTATAATTTTCACCCCGTCTGGGCTCCTCCATCTTTTTATTATTTGGGCGGTGACTACAGGGGGTCAGGGTGGGGGTCTTTTTTTTTCACCCCGCCCCCCCCCTCCACCACAGAGAGAGAGAGAAAAAAAAGAGTTGCACCAGGGTTTCGGGGCCACCCTCGCGGCCTGACAAGGAGCCGGGGGCCCGGCGCTGTCGACTCCGGTGGGTCTGGGGCCTAGTGGCTGACGGGAGAGGGAGGCCCGGCCTTCGCTCTCTCTCCTCCCTCCCTCAAACACAAACACACACACTCTCCTCCTCCTCCTTCACTCCCCCCACCCCCCCGCCTTGCCTCTCCCCGTCCCCCGGTTACCTCGGTGTGTGTTGCCCCGGCGCTGAAGGGGTGGCTGTGCGGGCGGGGGGCCCGGCGGTTGCTGCTGGCCGCTCGTCTCTCGGATGACCATGGGGTGCTTGGGGAACAGCAAGACCGAGGATCAGAGGAACGAGGAGAAGGCGCAGCGCGAGGCCAACAAGAAAATCGAGAAGCAGCTGCAGAAGGACAAGCAGATCTACCGGGCGACACACCGGCTCCTGCTGCTGGGTATGTGCCGGGCTCACGGGGGGGTGGGGGGGACAGAGACTGCACCCCCCGGGCCTGGGGAGGAGAGCCCCCTCCCCCTCTCCCGGGATGGTGGGGGATGAGTTAGAAATCCCTCCTGGTGGGTGGGGTTGGGGGAGATGATCCCCCCCCCCCCGGACCTAGAGATTGAGGTGGGGGTTGGGAACCTCCTCATCCCCGGGGTGTGGGTGAAAAGAAACCGATTACCCCTGCCACCCCATTCCCCCCCCCTTTCCTCTCCAAGGGGCAGTATGCCGAGCCGGTAGCCGGCTGCAGAACCATCTAGAAGCCGCAGCACTGACAGGCCATTTGGGGGTGGGGTGGGGTGGGGGGGAGAGAGAGAGAATGGCTTCTGAGTTTGGGGCAGAGGAGGGCCTGATGTGGGTGTGAATTAAATGATTTATTTGTTGGGTATTGTATTTGTAAACCCCCCCCTCCCTCAAACCACATTTTCTTTCGCTTTTCAACAATAAAACCAATCTTTTTAATTCAAACACCTCGAGTAGAGACGGTGGGGATATCTTTTTTTCCCCCCAAATAAACGTTGTAGGTTCCTGGGCTTGAGCTTCTGTGTATGTGTATATAAAAATAATACAACATGGAGGGTTTCTGCTGTCGTCGTTGGAAGGGACTTTTTTTTTGTTATTGCCCGTGTGGGTCCTTCAAATTCTGGATGTTTCTTTCCTGAAGCAGTAAATGTGTCGCGTTATTTGTTTTTGAGATGTGTGTTGCTTTTTTGAATGGAGGGTTTGAGGAGGTGGAAGGCCTGTTGCTAACTGAATAAACATGGAGGCCGGTTGTTGCTGGAAATGGGTTTTAATATAAAATGGGTCCAAGTGAGATAATACATATTTAGTTGCTCGAAGAAGGTTGTAAATGTCAGGCTTGCTGACACTTTTTTGAGTATTTTTGAAGCCTGTTTTTGTTACTTAAAATTGTGTAAACTGTAGGGGAGGGTGAGAGAACATCAGATTTTCTTAACTGCTGCTAAAATGATAGGTGGGTCGTGAAGTTGTTTTTTGAAGGGAAAGGGGAGAGGACCCTGTAATTAGAAATTAATCTTATATGTAAGAAACACCGAGAAAGTGGACAAACTGAGAAGTGTTTTTATTAATTTATTGTTTTGAGAATTTTGGAGAAAGAAAGAACACAGGTCCTTTTACTATGGGTCTAAACATGAGCGTGTGTTTTTGAGTTGAGAACTACTTTATTCAAAAATCGCATTTCGTTATTGCAGGAGCTGGTGAATCCGGTAAAAGCACTATCGTCAAGCAGATGCGAATTTTACACGTCAATGGATTTCATGCCGAGTAAGTGGCTATATTGTTTTTAAGGTTTCCTGTGAAGCCAGCGTAGTTTCCTTATTCCTTGCGGCTGAGCTGGGTTTGCCTTATTGTTTCTTTTCATTTTTCTGTTGGTTTTGGTTTCTCTGCTGCAGTCCGCCTCCTGCCATGGCCCCCTGTTTCTCCAATATGGCTGCCTGTGTTAAACATATTTAAACTCACTAATCTTAGACATAAATATACTTTATTTTGCACGCCTTTTTTTGTGATTATCTGTTCTGCTTTTAAGCTTACCTTCTTTATGAGATTGAATTCATTTCTCATAACTAGAATTGGAAGCAGGTAATTTGCACGACAAAGTACTTTTTTCACTTAGAGGCTCACTACTCATTGGATAGTGAATAGCATAGTGTTTCATGTGTGTGCATTTCATATAAATGTTACATATTTGCGTTTGAGCTGCATGCACTGAAAATGTATTTGCTCGCAATATTAAATGCATTCAAAGTTAAATTCTTGGTGAAGACAGTGGTCAGCTGGACCACAAGTGGAAATTTCAGTGTCAAATGCCCAACATCTATGCACAATCTCTTGTTTCCTTCTGAGATTTTGAAGATTGGATTTGCAAGCTTTATTTTTTAATGACTGTCTCTTTGGCCAAGCAATGTATCATTTGTGCTGGTGTCTTTTTATTTCATTCGTGTTAAATTTTGCTTTGTAACAATTTGGTGAAGCAGCTTGGGATGTTAGTATGTTAAAGGTGCTATTTAAATACAAGTTTGTTTAGTTTGAAGGTATGCACTAATTTTAATCAACTGCTTATACTGCAAATTGGCATCTTCCAATTTAGTTGTTATTATGATACATTTCCACCATTCTGCTCATTTTTGGTTTGTTAATAGAAACCACATCACTGAAAAATCTGGTGTGCTTTTGAATTTTACTGGCCAGCACCTTAAGTGAGAATCCTTTGGAAGCCTAGGTTTCTCTAAGGAGCCATGACAAGTGCATTAACTAACTAACATTTTCCTCAAAAGCAAACAGGTTAACTAGTGAGAAATGTGCTTTCATCTGTAACTTATTTGTGGTGTTGCTTTTTATACTGTATTTAGACTGCAACTATTGGTCTCAGATTAGTAGTTATCTGGCTAGAATTTAAACTTTACGCTCAGCGGAGAGTTATGTGCAGGTTATGATATTCCCGGTGATTTAATTTTAGATGTTTTACACAGCACAAATTCCCATTGTACTTAATTAAATTTGAGACCATATTAGGATAATGCTTTGCACAGTTAAACCAGTGTTTGACATACTCTTTTTTTTGCTGTGAAGTAATGTGAGACTCCCAATTCCAGAACTATACTGCACCTAAAGTATGGACGTGAAATGTAAACTCTTGCCACTTTTGCTGGAGATTAAAAAATGGTTGTTAGATTTCAGTCATTGAATCCTTGCAGGAAGTAGGTTATTCAGCCTGTCGAGTCTATATTGATTCGCTTGAAGATCTTCTCACCCACACCCACCCCACTGTTCTATCCCTGTAACCCTGCATTTCCCATGGCTAGGCCACTAAGCCTGCATGTCCCTAGACGCTATGGACAATCTAGCATAGTCATCCACCTAACCTGCACTACTTTGGATTGTGGGTGGAAGCCAGAGCAGAAATGGGAGGATGTGCACACTCCACACAGATAGTCACCCGAGGCTGGAATTGAACCTGGGTCCCTGGCGCTAAGGCAGCAGTGCTGACCGTTGAGCCACCATGCTGTCCATGTTCTTTGACATTGGAGAAAAAAATTGCAAAAAGCCAAAACTGTATTTGAGTGGGTAAATTCTTTTAACTGCTAATAACTGCTACTGTAATATTTGAATATTTTATTCAATATTTCTCTTCAATAGTGAGAAAAAGCGGAAAATTCAAGACATTAAAAATAATATTAAAGAAGCTATAGAGGTAAGCACTACTTTCATCTTTATCAAGCTTGCTGATGCATAATTAAGTATTATTCTGGTTATTTGTTTTTCGTAGTTCTGACTTAAAACTTCACAATACATAGAACCATCATGATGTAATGCTCTCCACTATTACAACTGATCAAATAAGAATTGGTTGGAGTGACTCACATTGTGCCTCCTCCACTTCTGTCAGTAATATCTATTGTAGTTTTGCTCACTTGTTGAGTATTGGCTATTGGATTGGAGAGCAAGTAATCTCAATTTTGTGACTCTTGCATCAGTCACATCATTGAAGTTAATATCGTGCTCTGTTTCACAACCTTTGGAGCTCATGCTATAGAATTGACTCAGTTAATCTGATCTCTGGCATGTCCCAGGTTTTATCACCAGTGTAAGCTAAGTTAATATTGGTTTGAGTTGACAGAAGTTGGTATGATACTTGAATTCCATGTCCCTGAGCTAAGGAATCACTATAGTTGAGGCACAAATTGTTTTCTGCTTGTGATTCCTATTCATGTTGAAAAAGGTGATTAACATAAACAGGATCACCCAAACTCTTATTTGAATTCTGTTGCATAGCTAGCTGCCCATGCCAGTGAAAAATTACCCCGTGTCATTTCTTGAATAATAAACAGCATCATTGTTCTATAGTTAACTCAGGCACATTAGAGGGATTTAAACAATCCTTGGATAAGCACTTGGATGATGATGGGATAGTGTAGGGGGATGGGCTTAGATTAGTTCACAGGTCAGTGCAACATTAAGGGCCGAAGGGCTTGTTCTGTGCTGTATTGTTTGATGTACTGTTCTATGCTCTATCACTGAGGCTAGAAAATGGATCAGAATGTAATGTTCAGTGCGTAAGCCAGATGAGTTGGGGATTGGAGAAGAAGGGAACGGTGATCTAAATGATTGACTCTGAATTGATGTTTTCATTTGATTGTAGACAATAGTGGGCGCAATGAATACGTTGGTACCACCAGTCCCATTAGCCAATCCAGAGAATCAGTTTCGATTGGAGTACATTCTAAACTTAGCGAATCAGAAAAACTTTGAATTTACACAGGTAAGTGACTTATGAAGTCTCCAGGAAACTGCATAAATATTAGAACTTAATTTGTATTTTAACTGAGCTGCAAATACTTTTGAGTTTTAGGTTTCAGTGAAGTAACATTGAATCTCAGTTTGTTTTATGGATGGAGCCTTTTAGGTTTGGGTGTGGCTGATCCTCATGATATTCTGACCTTGCAAATATGTCTTGTTGAAAGACAGCATTTTTCTATTGATCGGTTGGAGTTTTGGAATTAGGAGGAAATTGTTTCATGCTAAATTGAGAATGATTGATTGTTAATGGCATTTTAGAATGCTTTAATGAGGTTTCTTGACCAATATAGTTCACTGTAACATCATAGATTTTGCAAACTCCTTGAACCTTCATATATGCTTTCTGAATGCCGTTAAAATAGTGAAAACTTAGTGTTATGGGTATTTGTTTAATACCCACACTAGTGTGAATTTTTGCAATTGCATCAGGACCCATCAAACCTATTCAGGAGTCAATTGGAGGTGAAATAAACTGGAGCCCTCTTCTCCAAAGTGAGGATCTGTTTGTCTGGATTCACTCATCCTAAGCAGAGGATGCAGTGTGAAATGAATTTTCTGTAATGCATCTGACACTTCTTGCATTAAGGATGATTTATTCATTTTTTTGTATTATCTCGGCTATTATGTTTGCTGGTCTCCAGCCTAACATTATTTTCATAAATGAAAGCAAATCTTAGCAGGACTTATACACTTAATGGTAAGGTCCTAGGCAGTGTTGCTGAACAAAGAGACCTTGGAGTGCAGGTTCATAGCTCCTTAAAAGTGGAGTCGCAGATAGATAGGATTGTGACGAAGGCGTTTGGTATGCTTTCCTTTATTGGTCAGAGTACTGAGTACAGGAGTTGGGAGGTCATGTTGCGGCTGTACAGGACATTGGTAAGGCCACTGTTGGAATATTGCGTGCAATTCTGGTCTCCTTCCTATCGGAAAGATGTTGTGAAACTTGAAAGGATTCAGAAAAGATTTACAAGGATATTGCCAGGGTTGGAGGATTTGAGCTATAGGGAGAGGCTGAACAGGCTGGGGCTGTTTTCCCTGGAGCGTCGGAGGCTGAGGAGTGACCTTATAGAGGTTTACAAAATTGAGGGGCATGGATAGGATAAATAGACAAAGTCTTTTCCCTGGGGTCGGGGAGTCCAGAACTAGGTTTAGGGTGAGAGGGGAAAGGTATAAAAGAGACCTAAAGGGCAACGTTTTCTCGCAGAGGGTGGTATGTGTATGGAATGAGCTGCCAGAGGATATAGTGGAGGCTGGTACAATTGCAACATTTAAAAGGCATCTGGATGGGTATATGAATAGGAAGGGTTTGGAAGGATATGGGTCGGGTGCTGGCAGGTGGGACTAGATTGGGTTGGGATATCTGGTCAGCATGGATAGGTTTCCATGCTGTACATCTCCTTTTGGCCCATTGAGCTGCCTTTACCATTCATGGCTGATCTGATTGTTCCCCCATGACTCCACTTACTGCAAAAACTCCATAAACTTTGGCTCCTTTGATTGTAAATCTGAGTGTCTCCATTTTGAATATATCCGATGATGCAGCCCCTGTTGCTGTCAGGATGTGAAATCCATAGACAAGCCATTTCCACAAGAAGAAATTCCTCCTAATGACATTCGAACAGGAGACCTGCTATTTTCAAATTGTCCCTCGTAGTTCTTGCTTTCTTCATGTTAGGAAACATTGTCTCACTATCTAATTTGACAAAGCTCCTTTGAATCTTATATTTCAACAACATCACCTTGCATACATCTCTTTCAATAACCTCTTAAATCCAATCTGCTTTTATCATAAGATAACCTAGGGATCAGCTTAGCAAACCTTCTTTGAACTGAAAGTATATCCCTGCTTCAATAAGGGCATCAAAGTGGCACACAGCACTGAAGATGTTGTTTTACCAGTGCACTGTACAGGTGTACAGTAGGACTTTCCTACTTTTATGCTTCATCCCCTTTACACCACAAGTCAAATTCCATGTGTTCCTCATTGCTTGTACCCCATCGTAATTTTGTGATTTATATTTGAAGACACTTGGGTTCCCTATGTATTGTTGCATTGTACAGCCTTGCTCCATTTAAATAATCTACTTGTCTGTTCTTCTTGCTCAAGACAACTTCACACCACTGTATCTACAAATTTTTGGCCCGCTCATTTAACCTGCACTGAGAATTTTTTTGCAGAATTTTTGTATATTCCTTGCAACTTGTTTTCTTGTACTATCTGCAAATTTTGGCTGCACTATAGTCTGTTCCTTTATCCAAGTCATTAATATAGATTGTAAATATTTGAAGCTCCAGCACTGATCTTTGTGGCATTTCAGTAGTTGGTTTGCCAAACTGAGAATGACCCATTTATTCTGCCTTTGGTTCCCTTTATGCCATTCTTCTATCTATGCTTGTATATCACTCGGAAGATTAGCTCTTTGAGTAATCTTTTATATGGCACCTTGTGAATTGGAAGTTGTTTAATTACAGGATTTCTGGAGTTAATTTCCAGAGCTCTTCTGGTGAAGTCAGAACTTTATGTATCCATTTTTGAGTGACTTGAGGTAACAATTTTTTAATTGTTCTGGGGTAGCAATGAGTGGCTTTTATCAAATCTAATTTTTTGGCAAAAATTTACACTCCTCCATCCTCCAGTGATTTGCAGAATATTTGTACATGCAAAATCACACATATTTCTTTCTGAAAAGCCAATGAGAATGGGATGCTTTGCAGTATAGACCATTTTGTTGCTATTGTTGTAAAACTGCAACCATTTTTCAGCTTGTAAAGTTTTAACAGTGCTTTTTCAAAAGTACATGGATTAAATTGTGCACGAGAATTTGTCAGCCTGCCTCATTTCTGTCTGGATTTAATTTTTTACTCTGATAACGGATTCCTCAGTGACTGGCATTGAACGATTGGTATGATTTTTAGGTTGTAAAACGGGTGATGAATTTTCATATGTGCATGCTGCCTTGTGGTTATTTAGCAATGTGGAAAACAGCTGTTAAATGTTCTAAAAATGTATGTTTTGAGTTGAGATACCAAATGATTTGAACTTATCATTTTGGAATGGAGAGCAAATGGCTTTGTATGTTTTATTGTATGGAGCATTGTGCAGAGCATTAACTATGCTGGGGTATACATGTGATATTTTTAATGTGTTTGCTCTTAATTTGGTGTCATTATGAAGTTGTGCAAAATTGAGTAAGACCTTTATACAGTGACACATTCTATACCAAACATTTTGCTCATAACTTGTGCATGCATGTAGTTTTCTGGCCAGCAATACATTTTTGAATTCTATGCAATCTCCACTGGTAGGGACACAAGTTATTCTGTTTGTTGTTCTCTGGATAAGGGCTCATAGGTGCTGAAAAAATTAAGTATTTTCAACCAATTAAGGATTTTAAATAAAATACATTTCGGCAATTTTATCCTGTTTGGGTGCATCTCATAGTACCCATAATTTAGCACATCTTAATGCTTCAAGAAAAATTAGAAATGATAAATTAACTGTGTGGTAATATCTTCGAATTGACGTGTTCAAAAATGTTACTATGTATTCCTGAAACAGGTGGTACTTGAACCCGTACCACCTCAAGAATGTGAATTGAGGCTTGCCTATTTTGATTTGAGACAGAAATTAGCACAATCTTCAAGTGGAGAATGGCGGTACCCAATTTTTTTTTAGGCAAAAAAAAGTCAGATGAGGTTGGAATTAAACCAAAATAGTTCAGTAAAAATAAAAGTAAGATTTCAGTATCTTGACTGATAGGCTGGAACGTATATCACATGTCCCAATCTCATGGCCACTAGGGTATGGACAAAACCATGGCGACAAAGCAGCTGCATAGAGGGTCATTTATGTCTTGGACCAGTGACAAAATGACTGCTTGTTGCAACTTTGTATAATGTAATAAAAGTTTAGGACAAATGAGAAGTAACCAACATGCATGTTTCACTCATCAGTTTTAATCTTTTACAATCATTTGAATTTGTCCAAATTCTAATTTCCTTGTTATGGTAAGAGTTTTTGAATATCATTGAAAGGTGTGGTAGTGTTTGATTACACCTGATACCTAAAGCGGAAAATGTTCGATTTTATTTTTAACATTAACATCTTCATTTGAGATCTCTTTCCCTTTCTTCTGCTGACCAGAAATAAATGTAAATTATTACAGTTTTGGAGACCAGAAGTGTAGTATTGCAAATTCATGTATTTTCCTTTAAGTGCTCATAAATCACCTACTGGAACCTCTATTGTTCCTATGTAACTGCAGCCAAACCAAGTCTTGCAATGCAAATCACTCCTATTGAAAATACAACTTATTTCAAAGTTCCATTCTACTTTAAAGTATTTCTTTGTATTTTATTATAATCAGGTTCAAATGTTTCTTGGATCCTTGAATATTATAATTTGTTCAGTACTCCTTTTTTCTTGCCCACGAATTATGTAGCAACTCATAAAATTCTGTTAGTATTGTTTTATCTTCAGATTTTGTTCCAAATAGTGAAGGAGTTCAGACATTATTGCATTAGTGAGGATATTTTGGAAGTGGATTCTATTCCCTATATAATTTTAACCTGGATTACTTGTTTTTGTACTATAATGTTGTGGCAAGAATTAGTGTAACTTCGCATTTGTTGCTGGGTAATATCCAATCTTGGATTTAACAGCATTTTCAGAACTGCCCAATTCAAGGCCTTATTGTTAATGTGTTAAATGAAGAGTGGGCTGACTTGATTCCAAATGTATTTAAATTTTAAAACTTTGTTCATGCACACATGCATTTTGTAAATGCTTTGTAAACTGCAGAAATTGTTGGGTGGCTAGCAGGTTGTGGCAACTTTAATAGATCAGATAAAAGATTGGGCATTTTGTTGTTGCACATTCAAATGAGTAAATGTTAAATTTAATGATTGACAACAGAAATTTTTGAGGATTGAATAGCAGGCACACGAAGTGGTTTGTGCAAGTAGCTCACAAAAAGTGGTTCATTTTTGAGTTGAAATGCAATTTCAGCAAGGCTTGGACATGTTAATGGGGGCATATTTAAGGTTGTAATTTACTTAATCATTTTTAAAAATATGGAAATATTGACAAGATGGTATTTAACTTACAATTTTGCAAAATAAATGCCATCTTATTTCCCCTCTATTTAGATAAACCTGCTGCAGAACATTTAGGTAGTGTCTGTGTAGATTTTAATGCAATGACTATGTCACTGGAATTGGTCAGCTAACATAAGTTATGTGCTGGAATTGCACTTCTGTCACAAGTAGTTCATGAACTCGGGCAGAAGTATTATGCAGTTTAGTTGACAGTTATATGTTGCAAAGTTTATAAAATGTTACTGTGCACAATGTAACTCAATTCAAATGGTCACCAGGTTGAATCCACCAAAGTTGCATAGTACTAGTTACTGAATATTATTTTTAGTTTAGTTGATGCAAACACTTTAATTGCTAGTTTAAATTTATATTTGTCTTATTTGCCTGCAAGGCAAACTTTGCAGAATCAAAAGGAGAAAATCCAGTTTGGTTTAAAACTCCTAGTTCATTTTACTGTGTATTCCTTATTACTCCTATGATCAGCATGTTATGCCTTTTTGATTCCATTTGTTTCAAATTCAAAATATTTCTTGCTATGGAAACAATCCATGAAAAGAAATTGATCAAAGCATTTGCCTAAATATTTGGAAAGGTGAGACTGGTTTTTGTTTGGAGGAAGAAGGATACACAAATATTAGGATCTTCATTTCAGCATTGTATTGTTGGGTCCTGATATTAGTAAAAGATGCTCAGACTTTTTTTAGCACTCACCCATAAACACATTAAATGGTTGTACTTATTCCTGTTAGTATCATTTATTATGTGACACAGTCTGTAATCCCTGTGAAATCTGGTGAGGAAATCACTCAACCAGATTTCCCATCCAGTTCTTGAAGTTAAATTATGGAAAGCTGTTGAAACTGCTATAGAATAGTTGCTTGGATACTAACAATAAATTTAATGAGAGCTGTTACATATTGAAAATTCTCTGCCAGTTGACTTAATACCTTTATCAACCATATTGGTGAGTTTTGTAAGTTCTAATTCATGTTATTTTATAGTTTTACACATTGCATTATCTATGTATTATAGAGCTAAGAGGTGTGAGGAGTCTTGAGTTAGTGAGTACTCCTGAGTATTTTGTTAGCAAGGCTTTATGTTGAATTCTCAAGTTGATTGAAATTTTAATTAGAATGCAAGAATTTTAGAGATTTGAGTTTGCCAGTCTCTTGGGAAGGATATTTTAAAGCTAAATCTATTTGTTGGAAGTTGAAACTAAGCAAGCAATGAAAATGTTTGTAGTTTGTACTGCTCCTGAAGACAGTAGAGAAACTTAGGAATAGTGGCAATGTGGAATAATAGCAAGAGGATATTAATGGACGCAAAAATAAAAACAAAATGCCTCATCTTAAATGGTGGTAGTATCTGCTGATAAGACCAGATTGAATGTTTGCAATCAGTTTCAACCAGAAGAGTTGAGTGAGTGATTCATCTCTGGCCTGTTTGGCATTGTGACGACAAGATCCTCAATCTTCAACTAATTTCTTTCATTCCGCGTGTCAGCAAGAAATAGCTGAAACAACAAAGACCATTTATCCTGATGAGAATCCATCTGTGACACTGAAAATTTGTGTTTCAGCACTGGCTATGTCCTTTATCAACCTATTCCAGTTTAATTAAAAACACTGGCAATCTTGGTTGTTGGGTTATGTCTTGTCTGCAGAATAACAGTACCAATCCAATCTAGTTAGTCACTGCCTCATCAGGAAATGAATGAAATATGTAATTGGTGGTGTTATCAAATTGCACGCACTTAATAATACCTTGTTCCCTGTTCACTTGCTTCTAGAACTAGTAACAGCCTTGGTCCAAATGTGATCAAAAAAACTGAACATGAAATGAATTGGTGGACTGCTTTTGCCTTCAAGGCAGCATTTGACTGAGTATGGCATCAAGGTGCCCTAGGAAAATTTAAAGTCAGTGGAAATAGTGAGATGAAAACACACACTCAAACTAGAGGGGGGCTGTTGTTGGTGTTTGTTTGAGGTGAGTTATCACCTGGGACATCACATACGTAGTGTCCTAGACGACAACATTTGCTTCATCAACAGCTTTCTTTCCATTGTAAGGTCAGAAGTGGGAATGTTTATTGCTGGTTGTGCAATGTTCAGCACCGTACATGATTTATCAGATGCTGTACATTGACTTGGACTGCTTCATTAAGACTTGGACAGCATTTAGACTTTGGCTAATTACCAAGTACCATTGACATGATGCAAGTGCCATATAATGACCATCTCCAACAAGAGAATGTAACTATCACCTGATGATGAACAACAGCTTTGTCTTCACTGAATTCCCAACCATAAGCATCCTGGCAGTTTGAATTGACCAGAAACTGAAATGGATGAGCCAAACATCAAAGCATATTTATAATGTTATGTCATACCTCTGGACCAGGTGGGCGTGAGCCTGGAGGCCCAGGTTCAAAGACAGAGACACCACATCCGTGTCACAAGCACTTTTTAAAAAAAATACTTTTTCTTTAATCAACCTGCGTGAACATGTTTGGACACACCTCTAAAGCAGTTGGGACTTGAACTTTTGGCTCAAAGCTAAAGATACTACTACTGTGCCTCAAGAACCCAACAGCAGGATAGGTAATTTCTAATCGACCAGATTAGAGATGACTTTTACATGCCTCTCGAGCTGGTGGGATTTGAACCCAGCTAACTCAAAGATAGGAACATTAACCACTGCATCACAACAGCCCCTCCGACAGCAGGGTAATGGATTTGACCCAATGCTTTTCAGCTGCTTTATTATTTACTTTCCCTCTGGCAGAAGTGGAGATGCTTACTGACACAATGTTCAGTAACATCAGTAATTCCCTAGATATTGAGGCAACCAGTGTCCATTTGCAGTAAGATTTCGACAGCATCCAGACTGAGGTGAAGTGGCAAGTAATATTCGAGCCATGCAAGTCTCAGGCAATTACCAGTGCAAACGTAGAATCTGACCATGACACCTTAACATTCAATGGCTTCACCATCATTAAATCCCCCCCCCCCCCACTGTCATTATCCTGGGGGTTACCATTGATTAGACATACAGTAGCTACAAGGACACATTGGGGCTGGAAATTCTATGGTGACTAACTTGCCTCCTGTCTACCCAATGCCTGTTCACAGTCTACAAGCTATTTGTTGAGGGAATACTCCCCCTTTGCTTGGGTGAGTGCAGCTCCAGTAGCATTCAAGAAGCTCAAAAAGTGTGGGGAGCATAGTGACAATGTTACTGCACTAATAATTCAAAACCCCATGTCAATGTTTTGGGGATGTCGGTTCAAATCCCACCTTGGCAGATGGTGACATTTGAATTAAAATCTGGAATAAAGAGCTGGTCTAAAGGTGACCATGTAACTGCTGTTAATTGTTGTTTAAGAAGCCATTTAGTTCACTACCATCCTGTTCATGTCTTGGTCTGGTCTACCTTTGACTTCGGACTCTCAGCAATGCAGTTGACTCTGAACTGCCCTCTGGGTGGTAAGGATGGACAATACGCATTGGCACAACCAGTGATCTCTGTCTCTTGTGAACAAATAGTAAAAATCATGCAGGATACAGCAGTCCAATTGATAGGCACCTCATCCATAATCTTTAAGGCTTACTCCCTTTGCCGCCAATGTGTAGTAGTGACTGTGTGTATTGTCTACAAGATGCCCTGCAGTGATTTACTTAGTGGGGGCAATAGTGTTGACGAAAGAGACTAACAAGGACAAGTGCCGAATAGGCGTGAGATCATTGCCTACAAGTTCCCTTATAAACTGCACATAATCCCAATTTACTGTTCCTTCCTGCATTTGCTAGGTGAAAATCCTGGAATTCCCTTCCAAACAGCACAGTGGGTGTACCCATCTGTGATGGTTCCAGAAGATGGCTCACTACCACCATCCTAGCATTGAAAAATGCTGATCAAGCCAGAAACACCAATTTGCATGAATGAATATTAAATTGAGGTGAAAACCTGGGGGCAATTTTCCACCAACACATGCAATTTCCTGACTTGGAACGATAGTGCCAATGAGGGAACTGCAATGCATCATCATTCTGGCGCTCCCTTCCAACAGGTACCATGATGTACCTACACTAGTTAGAAGGTAATGGTGATGAACTGCTTTCTAAGGATCATTTTAAGGATGGTCTTCAAATACTGGCTCCACAATGCTTTACAAATCATGAAAGGATAAACAAAAAGTTCACCTAGGAAATCTGAGGTTAGTATTTCCCCTCCTGACTTCCTATTGTTCATAATCTGCAAGGTCCAAGTCATGCTTGACTTTCCCGGTTAAGTGTAGCTCCAACTGCAATTGTAGCTTTATAGGACAAAAGATTATATTATCGGCACTATATTGACCGCCTTACTAGTTTGCTTCCTCTGTGAACGGTATATAGGACACAGTGCTGCCACTCTCTACAAGATGCACAGCAACAACTTGCCCAGGCTCCCACCATAGCACCTTCCAGAATCTGAATTCTCCTACGAAAAGGACAAGGGCAATGAATGCATGGGAGCAGCACCACCACAAATCCTCATTGTCTTGTGCGCTTGTTGACTTGGAAATATCTCGTAATTGCTGTACCAAAACATGGAATGATTTTTAAAAGCAGGTTTTGGGTATATCTGAAGGAGAGTTGTGCTGAGCTCAGCTTTAAACAAAAAAAGCCAAATAACTGTGAATGCTGGAAATCAAACAAAAACTGCTGGGAAATCTCAGCATTTCTGGCAGCATCTGTGGAGAGACAGAGTTAATGTTAACTCTCCTTTTTCTCCACAGATGCCAGACCTATTGAGTTTTCCTGGCTATTTCTGTTGCAGCTTAGCATTTAACTCTGTTTCTCTCTTCACAATTGCGGTCAGGGCTGAGTTTCTCCAGCATTCTGTGTTTGTTTCAGATTTCCAGTCTCTGCAGTATTTTATCGTGATGGTGTGTGTATCTATGCCATTCAAACTGCAACAATTCATGTGGTTCACCTTCTCAAGAACTATTGGGGTTAGCTGGCCTTGTCAGTGATATATCCACAAATGAATAAAAAAGTAACTTCAACAAATTAAGACTTAATGTTGTTTGAAAAACTATGTAGCCAAATATCAGTGCATTTTTCAAGAATGTCAAGGTTTCTTTTTAACAGTGTAAATACTCAGTTTCATGACACTCAAAGTAGAAATGGAACGTATTAATGGATATAGTTAGTGAATGTTGGAATATTCATTCTTCTGTTGCCACAAATATGCAATGTAACTTTGTATGGCAAACATTTAACTATAATATACCCACTCCTCAAAACAAAGATTAAAATGTCAGATTGACTTGAAAAGTTTTTTGCGTTCCTGCATAGTAATCCATTTGTTCAAATTGTTGTGCTGCAAGTTGTTTTTATTATTAATCACTTTTGCATGGGAAAAGCAGAGGGAAATAAAAGGTGTGGGCTACCAGATCTGGTTTTTTTTGTGCCATCTTCTATCATCTGGACCTTTTTTTCAGGATGTTTAGTTTTAGCATGTTGTTTGATTTAAACATTGAGAACATTCAGTGTGCTTTCAAAGTTTTGCAGTGTTCAGTGGCCACCTGTTAATTGTGAACATCATCATTAGATGCAAAGAATACACGTGTTCTTGTCATGACCTATGTCATGGAAGTATGGTAAGAAATTGCATTTCCAGGATGTCTCTTACATCTCAACTGCAATGAGGATGAACAACAGGGTTCTGAGGCAGATAGCAAGGAGAAAGCAAAACGGCATTTCTGACATCAGGCCTGGTGGTGGTTGGAGAGGGCAGATGCTCCTGCTCAACCTTTGTACCACTCCAGCTGGGACTCTAACTTTCACCAGTTCTCCTGATGTCCGTTGTTAATGTTGCTTTGAAGGAGTCGTCACCCATACCAAAAGCTGTGACCCAATCAGTCCATTCTGTACTGTTTCTTCCCATAGGCTGTCCTGTTTGTGCATGTGTAAGGGCCATATTTGATTGTGTAACCACTCCATTGTTCAAGAGGCAGCAGTTTCACATGTAGTGAAATTATTCTGGCTTTGACAAAACCTGCCAAAATTGAACAGTAGATTTTATTCTGAAGAAATATTGTATACTGTATGATTCTTGGTTTCTTAACTGTTTAGAGCGATCTTTTTTTTTGGAAAAGTGTTGCAAATGGAGTCTAACAGTAGTAACACGCTACAGTACAACAGTTGGTAGCATATTTATTGTTAATGTTTTTGCTACAGCTGATCATATTAGTTGGAGTTTTCTGTGTAAGGTTTACTCATTTTGAGATCAGTTTTGCAATGAACTAAATCAAACGTTGCAAAGCTGGGAAAGGTGTATTTTGTAAATTTGAAAGCATTGTTGAGAATGAAAGGGTTAATGAAACAATTTCTATGAAACAGAAAGCCAGAGGATACTGAAATTAAGATCCATTGCCTCCAAATTCTTTAGTTACCAATTCCTTTCAAATTCATTGAAAGTATCAGTTAGAGTAGCTTGCCACATCTGTCATCTTTTATTTTGAATCCTTGATTTGCTGTGCAATGAAGTTATGCTTGGAGTGAAAGCTGAACAAGCACTGAAGGGAATGCTTTGTTCTATCCCGCCCACCAACCTGCCATCCCATTTTTTTTGATAGCTAAAATAGTAGCAATTATTCTTGATTAATTGATACTAAACTGCCATGAGAATTTCAATGTCTTTGCAGCATGGATAGAGGCCCTTTGGCCCATCATGTCAGTCATCAAGAATGCATTATTCTAATCCTATTTTCCAGTATTTGGCATGCAGCCTTGTTTGTTGTAGCATTTCAAGTGCTTTTCTAATATTTTGTAAATGTCTTCGAGGTTCCTCCCTCCACTACCATTTTTAGGCAGTGCATTCCATTTCCCCGCAACCTTCTGGGTGAAATGATTTCTTCCTCATTCTGTCTAAACCACCTCCTCACCTTAATTTCTCCGGTATAGGAGTCAGTATAAGGGGGCAATTTTTTTTGTATGTACCCTGTCTATGCCTCTCAAACTTTGTACACCTCAAATGGATTAACCTCAACCTCTCTGCCGTAAAGAAAACAATCCCAGCCTGTCTTGTCTCCCTTTTATAGTTGAATTACTGCAGTTCAGACAGCATCCTGGTGAATCCGTTTTGAACCCTGTCTAATGCACACACATTCTTCTCTGTATTGACCAAAACTGCAAGCAGTACTCTAGTTGTTGTATAACTAACATTTCATACAACTCCATCATTACACCCTTGCTCTTGTGTTCACTACCTTGACTAATAAATTTCATGTTGCCTTAACCACCTTGTCTACTTGTCCTGCCGTTCAGAATCTTTGCACATGCATACCATGTCCTTCTGATCTTTTGATTGGTAGAACAGTACAGTGTGTATACTCTTGCCTTGTAAATCCTCCCAAATGCATTACCTGACACTTCTACTTCTGCCATTTAGTTGGATTCTCATCGTCACTGATGGCATTAATTTGCACTGCACAGATTTTTCTAAGTCAGTCTATTCAGACGTGTCACAAGACCTACAAGGCAAGTGAAACAAGCCTGGGCATTCTGACCCAGAGGTAGGGACACTACTTGGTATATTCTTTCTAGGCGAGCGCAAATGGTGTTACCTTTTAGTAAAGAGCTGAGTAATAATGGGCTTTGTTTCTGTGAAGATATAAATCTTCTCAATAGGGTATTGTAGCTCACCGGTAGAGTTTTTACTTTATGGGCAGAGGGTCTGATTTCATATTCCACCTGCAGTAGTTTTTGCTTTTTAAAAAAAAGTCCTTTTAGAAATATTTTGAAATGCCCAAATAAGCCTTTATATTTGATAGTAAAGCTCCACGACACTTTTTAAACCAATTTCTTTGTGGCTGTTGAACCAACTGAATGTTTAACACCTCTGTTTGGAGGTTTCCACATCATAATTGTGGAGATTACAACTTGTGTATAGCACCTTCATGGAGTGGCTGTCTGTCAGATCTTTGCCTCTCTGGTTTATCTGATTTGTTACACAATTCCAATTATGATGATTTTGGTTTGTCCTTGCATTATTCCACATATGAAGATTCACTTGTAAATCAATCTACCAGATACTGAAAAGCATTAAGTTTATAGTATTGTGCTTGGATGTGTTGCAGTGCGTAACCGACTTTATTTACTGTTGAGCTTGTTAGCGATGACTACTTTTGTAGCTTGTCTCAAATGCTGGTGTTACATTATTTTTTATTGTTTTAAATGGTCATAATGATTTGAAAATAGGCAAAATTTTATAGTCAAGCCATTGGTAGTGAAAGGTCTATCTGTAACTGACCAATCAATTCGATTAAATAACACTTTGGATTTAACTCCATTTTGGTTTTGGGTTGAAAATAATTCTTTGGCAGTTGTCTTTTGGTTACGTTTTTCTCTACTGTTGGATAAATTTGAGCTAGGGCCAAGATTATTGACAACACACATTAATGACTTGGATGGTGGAAGTGAATGTATTGTCACCAATTTTGCTGGTGACAAAGTATTTGGGAATGCAACTGGTAAGAACGACTGACAGTCTTCAGAGGAATATATGCAGGTTAAATGACTGGACAAAAACTCTACAACTTGGTTACAACTGGGGAAAATAGAAGGATGTACACTTACACGGAAACAGTAGAAGAGCTGGATATTAAATAAGGAAAGCTGCAGTATGTGGATTTGGGATCACTGGGCATACATGTTCAGGTAATAGGTAAGGTATTCATTTCTAAAGGAGTAAGGTGGATAAGTGGGAAACTTATAGTAAAACTATACAAGGCACTAGTTAGACCACACCAGGAATATCATGAACAGTTTTGGAGTACTTCTCCTAAGGAGAGATACGCTAGCATCGGAGGCAGTCTGGAGAAAGTTCACTAGGTTGATCCCAGTTATTGCTGAAAAATGTGTTACTGGAAAAGCGCAGCAGGTCAGGCAGCATCCAAGGAGCAGGAGAATCAGGAATGAGGAAGGTGTGCCAAGCAGGCTAAGATAAACGGTAGGGAGGCGGGACTTGGGGGAGGGGCGTTGGGAATGCGATAGATTGAAGGTGGTTAAGGTGAGGGTGATAGGCTGGAGAGGGGGTGGGTGCGGAGAGGTCGGGAAGAAGATTGCAGGTCAAGAAGGCGGTGCTGAGTCCGAGGGAGGGGGGGAAATGAGGAAGCTGGAGAAATCTGCATTCATCCCTGGTGGTTGGAAGGTTCCGAAGCAGAAGATGAGGTCACCCACCCTCTGACGACCCCTTCTCCCGCCTCCAACACACCCCATCCACCTGGACACCCCATGTTGGCCTCTTACCCGCCCTCGATCTCTTCATAGCCAACTGCTGCCGCGACATTGACCGCCTCAACCTGTCCACCCCTCTCACCCACTCCAACTTCTCACCCTCGCAGCGTGCAGCCCTTCGCTCCATCCCAACCTCACTATCAAACCGGCAGACAAGGGAGGCGTGGTAGTAGTTTGGTGTACCAATCTTTACATTGCTGAGGCTAAACGCCAGCTTGCAGACACCTCCTCCTACTGCCCCCTTGACCATGACCCCACCTTCCACCACCAAACCATCGCCTCCCAGACCATCCATAACCTGATCACCTCAGGGGATCTCCCATCCACCACCTCCATCCTCATAGTCCCACAACCCCACACTGCCCGTTTCTACCTCCTGCCCAAAATCCACAAACCTGAATGCCCCGGCCGACCCATTATCTCAGCCTGCTCCTGCCCCACCGAACTCATCTCTGCATACCTCGACACCGGTCCTGTCCCCGTTAGTCCAAGAGCTCCCCACCGACGTTCGGGACACCACCCATGCCCTCCACCACCTCCATGATTTTCGCTTCCCCGACCCCAACGCCTTATCTTCACCATGGACATCCAGTCCCTATACACCTCCATCCCCCATCACAAAGTCCTCAAAGCCCTCCGCTTCTTCTTTTCCCACCGACCCAACCAGTACCCTTCCACTGACACCCTCCTTCGACTGAATGAACTGGTCCTCAGTCTGAACAACTTCTCCTTCCAATCCTCCCACTTCTTCCAAGCCAAAGAAGTAGCCATGGGCCCCAGCTATGCCTGCCTCTTCGTTGGATATGTGGAACAGTCCATCTTCCGCAGCTACACTGGCACCACCTCCCACCTTTTCCTCCGCTACATTGATGACTGTATTGGTGCTACCTCGTGTTCCCACGAGGAGGTTGAACAGTTCATCCACATTACTAACACCGTCCACCCCGACTTCAAATTACCTGGACCATCTCAGACGACTCCATCCCCTTCCTAGACCCCTCCATTTCTATCTCGGGTGACCGACTCAACACGGACATTTATTATAAACCGACTGACTCCCACAGCTACCTAGATTACACCTCCTCCCACCCTGCCCCCTGTAAAAATGCCATCCCATATTCCCAATTCCTTCACCTCCGCCGCATCTGCTCCCAGGAGGACCAATTCCAATCCCGAACAACCCAGATGGCCTCCTTCTTCAAAGACCGCAATTTCCCCTCAGACGTGGTTGACGATGCTCTCCACCGCATCTCCTCCCCTTCCCGCTCCTCTGCCCTTGAACCCGCCCGTCCAATCGCCACCGGGACCAAAACCCCACTGGTCCTCACCTACCACCCCACCAACCTCCTGGTACATCGTATCATCCTTCATCATTTCCGCCACCTCCAAACAGACCCCACCACTAAGGATATAATTTCCTCCCGTCCCCTATCAGCGTTGTGGAAAGACCACTCCCCCCGCGACTTCCTCGTCAGAACCCCCCCCCCCCCCCCAACCCCACCGCAAGAAATGCAAAACTTATGCCCACACCTCCCCCCTCGCTTCCCTCCAAGGCCCCAAGGGATCCTTCCATATCCGTCACAAATTCACCTGCATCTCCACACACATCATTTACTGCATCCGATGTGGCCTCCTCTTTATTGGGGAGACAGGCCGCCTACTTGCAGAACGTTTCAGAGAACACCTCTGGGTCACCCGCACCAACCAACCCAACTGCCCCATGTTCAAACACTTTAACTCCCCCTTCCACTCCGCCAAGGACATGCAGGTTCTTGGCCGCCTCCATCGCCAGACTTTGGCAACACGATGCCTGGAGGAAGAGCGCCTCATCTTTCGCCTAGGAACCCTCCAACCACAAGGGATGAACTCAGATTTCTCCAGCTTCCTCATTTTCCCCCCCCCCCCCCTCCCCCATCTCAGTCCCAACCCTCGGACTCAGCACTGCCGCCTTGACCTGCAATCATCTTCCCGACCTCTCCGCCTCCACCCCCTCTCCGGCCTATCACCCTCCCCTTAAACTCCTTCCGCCTATCGCATTCCCAACGCCCCTCCCCCAAGTCCCTCCTCCCTACCTTTGACCTTAGCCTGCTTGGCACATTTTCATCATTCCTAAAGAAGGGCTCATGGCCTAAACGTCGATTCTCCTACTCCTTGGGTGCTGCCTGACATGCTGAGCTTTTCCAGCAACACACTTTTCAGCTCTGATCTCCAGCATCTGTATCCTCACTTTCTCCTCCTGATCCCTGTTATTGTCTTCTGAGGGCTTGCGTAGATGTGGCCTACATTCACTTGGAGAATATTGAAATGTACAAGATTCTTAGGCCTGACTGGGTAAATGTAGGAGAGGTTATTTCCTTATGGGAATGTCTACAGAATATAATCTTGCTAAGGAAGCATCCATGTAATATAGAGGTATGAGGTTGTGAATTTCTGGTATTCTTTACCACAGAGGGTTGTAGTACTGGCTTGGTGTATGTATTCAAGGTTAAGGTATAGATTTTGTTTTAGGACGATCAGGCGTTATGGGGATTAAGGTTGGATGGGGGAGATGAGGATTCTGACCAGTCGTGATCTCAAATGGTGTCAACTAAAGCACTAAAAATGCCAATGATAAACCTGGCCCTATCATCTGTGCAAAATTCAATTTGCCATCTTCTGGGCACTAATGCTAAACTTGGAGTGTTGTCTCTCATGCTAGCCTGATGTACTTGCGCTCAAAGAATCCTACCTTAAGTGGTGTCTCAGGTAATGACACTATTCTGGAGTATGCCTTGTCCCGTTGGCAGGACAGACCTTGCAGAGGTGGTGGTGGTGTTCTCCAGCTTTGAGAGAAAGTTGCCATAAGAGTCTTTAACAATGATTCTGAGCTCCATGAATTCTCAGAGCATCTGGTGGAATTGATGCAAGGAAACATGAGTAGCCAGTACAACTGCCTCCTCACCCCTGCTTTTTTTTCATGCATGTGTACTCCACCATGTTAAACACCACTTGAAGGAAGCATTGAGGGTGGCAAGGCAATAGATACACCTTTGAATGGGGGACTTCAGTGTTCATCACCAAGTGGCTTGGCAGGTGCACATCTGACCTAATTGTTAGCACCCTAAATGACAAAACTACTGGACTGGACTGTGGTAGGTGTTTTTTTTTTGTTTTAGTGGAGGGAGTACTTGATCTCCTCTTCACTAATCTGTCTGCTGCAGATGGATCTGTCTATGACAGTACCAATAGGTTGGCCACTGTACAGTCCTTCATAAGAGCAGATCCTGTCTTTATGTACAGAAAACCCTCAGTGTTGTGGAGCATTATCACTGCTAAATGGGATAGACTTTGAGCAGATCTAATAAGTTTTATGAGACATTCAGTAGAATTATATACACACAGAATTTCATGGCCCAACATATTCCCTACTCAACCATTGCAATCATGTGAAGTGATCAACTCAAGTTCAAGAGGGCATACCTAAAATAGTGACAACCTGGTGAAATGACCATGCAAGAGAGAGCTAAGTGATACCACTATTAACAGATCGGACCTAAGTTTTTCAGTATGACCAAAGCCCATTGTGAATAATGGTGGTTGTTTCAACAACTAGCTAAGAAGGACATGTCTCCACAAATAAAGCCATCCTCAAAGATAGGGAAGGCCAGCACATTGTTGTAAAAGTTGAGGATGAAGCATTTGCAGCAAACTTCAGCCAGAAGTGGCATATGGATGACTCATCTCTGCCTCCTTCAAAGGTCCCCAGCATTTTTCATGTCAGTCTTCCAAAAATTCAGTTTACTCCATTATATCAGGAAACAGTTGGAAGTGCTGGGTACTACAGAACCTATAGGTTGTGACTTCACTGTGGCAATAGTACTGCAGATCTGTGCTCTACAACTTTTGTGCTTGGAGCCAAGCTGTTCCAGTATGATACAACATGAGCATTGAACAAGCACTGCATGCCCTGTATATAGAAAGCAGGTCCTATTCACCTTGGTCAGTTACTGCCCCATCGGTTCTACTTTTGATCATCAGTAAAGTGATGGAAGGTGTCATCAATAGTGCTATCAGACAGCACTTGCATAGCAATAATCTGCTCATTGGTGCTGAGTTTGGGTTCTCCCAGGGCAATTTAGCTTCTGATGTCGTTATGGTTTAATTCAAACAGTATAGACAAAAAAGCTGAATTCCAGAAGTGAGATGAGTGACTGCAGTTGACTTTGAGGCTACGTTTGATGGTGTGGCATTGAGGAAACCCTAGCAAAATTAGTTGAAGTAGTTCCTAACACACAGGAAGATGCTTATGGCTGTTGGTTAGTAATTTCAGCTCCAAGACACCTCAGCAGGAGTTCTTCAGGGTAGTGTCCTTGGCTCATCCCTGTTCAGCTGCTTCATCATTGACCTTCCTTCCATTGGAGGATCAGAAGTGGGGACGATTACACCACGTTCAGCACCATTCATGATGGCTCTGATTCTGAAGCAGTCCATGTCTAAAAGTAGAATTGAGTGTGTGTTGCTGGAAAAGCACAGCAGGTCAGGCAGCATCCGAGAAGCAGGAGAATCAATGTTTCGGGCATAAGCCCTTCATAAGGAAAGCACCACAATCTCATCTCTGATCTTGAGCATCTGCAGTCCTCAGTTTCTCCATGTCTAAATGCATATTGACCTGGACAGTATCCAGGTTTGGGCTGACAAATGACAATTAACATCCTTGCCACACAGTGTTAGGCAATGACCATCTCCAATAAGAGAACCAAACCATTGCCTCATGGAATTCTGTGGCATTATTTTTGCTATGTTTTCCACTTCCTACCACTGCCCAGAAACTGAACTGAATCAACCATTGAAATACTGTAGCAGAAGAGCACTTTAGGGTCCAGGAATCTTGCAGAGAGTAACTCTCACCGGCTTAGTCTGTAAAATTGTTTACAATCTACAAAGCACAAGTCAGGAGTGTGATGGAATACTCCCCACTTGCTTGGATGGTTTCAGATCCAAAATTGAAGCTTGTCACCATCCAGAATGAAGCAGCTTGCTTGGGACCACACCCACAAACATTCCCTCCCTCCTCCACAACACACGTTAGTAGCAATGTATACCATCCACAGCGTACATCGTAGAAATATACTAAGGCAACTTAGTCATCACCAAATCCATGAGCACTACTGTCTAGAAGGCCAAGTGCAGTAGATGTGTGGGAATACTGCCATGGTGAACACTATAATTTTTATTTTTCTATATTTTTGATTGTGGACTGCAAAGAGAAAAATAATTTATTTTAAAAACCAACAATTGGTGAAGAATCAATACAGTTTTAGAAAGTAGGTAATCTGACCCTCGTTGTCAGTACTGTTTACACAGCTGCTGCTTCAAACAGTAGCGGATGGTTTGGAGAAGGGCTGGAGCCAAGGGCTGTTTACAAATGGAAATTCGCCTGGCAGCAAACCAATTTGGTCAACGGACTAGTGACTAGTTATTGATTTGAGATCTTCTGTCTGCTATCGGCTATGTGAATTGGTTCCTAGGCAATTGAATAGCTTTGAGGCCCTGAATGTGATAAGAAACCATCAGATCTTTACAGGCTAAGAAGCGCTCTCTGTTTTTGTGCAGTGAAGATGACCTGAAGCCCGAAGAAAACGTTTTTTTTTCTCCCCGTCAGTTGCTATAAGCTTTGACTTTTAATGAATAAACTGGAAAAGTTTATAAATGTGGATTAGCCCCCATGCTTCTGGCAAACATTAGAATATCTGGAGGAGGATCAAGAAGCAGAGTTCCAATCAATTTAAGAGTTATTTCTGCAAATCCTGTGGACAGGGACCACTAAACTGCTTTACTAATCTTTTGCTCTGTAAAACCCACTTTCTTTCACCCATGTATCTGTAAGGGGGACTTTTAACTGGTTGGCTTGTATGCAGTTCATAAGTTTCCTGTAGCTGGGGTCTAGAAACCTGGTCTGTGCTTTCTGCCAACCTTGGTATAAATAATAGCTAAATTGGGAGTTCTGCACATCTTTTAAAATATTTGGTTTTTGTGAAGCCTCTCGGAATGCTGCGGCTTGAGTTTCAGCCTGCTACCCTAATGAGGCAGAACACAGCCTGCAAGTTCCCCTGGAAGCCACTCATCATCCTGACTTGGAAATACATTTCCACTCCTTTTAGTATTGCTGGGTCAACATCCTGGAACTCCCTTCCTAATGGCGATTATAGATGTACTTGCACCAAATGGACTGCAGTGGTTCAAGAAGATAGATTGCAAGCACCTTGTCAAGAACAACTAGTGATGGGTAATAAATGCTGGGCTAGCCAGCATTGCCCATATCTATTGTATGTCTAAAAAGAAATTGACTTGTTACGATACAGTGGGTTTTAAATAGATTTTTACTGGCTGAATGTTTGAGCGACAGCATGACCGATTATCCTGTTCAGAGATAGCATTGCACATTTCTGGCACAGGAAGGATTTGAACCTGGGCCTCCTGGCTTGCAGTTAAGGACACTATCATTGCACCCCAAGAACTATTTGGCAGATGGGATATACCATCGATAAATATGAAATTATCCACTTTGCACTTAACTGCTACCTGGGATAGTTGGGGGGGGGGAAGGAGGAGAGTCCTCTGAGGAAAGATTGAGCCTATATTGTCTCGTTAAGATGAATGAGAGATTATTCCATTGTTTCCCCAAAAGTTTTATAGGGATAGACCAGGTTAATGCATTAAGTATGTTTCATCTGGCTTGGGGAGACGGGGCATCTAGAACCAGGGCACACTAGCCCAGAACAGGGGCAGGTCATTTAGGACTCTGATGAGGAAGAAATTCTTTATGTGGAAGGTGGTGCATAATTCAGTGACATAAATTTAAAGTGAAAAGCAGAAGGTTTACAGAGGATTTGAAGAAAAAAATATTTTCTGTCAGAGGATGTTGGGTGGTCTGAAATGCAGTGCCTGGAAAAGTAGTTAAGTTGTGAAGCCTCTTATTTAAAAAGTATTCAGATGAGCACTTGAAATGTCATGTTATTTTAAGGTTACGAGCTTAGCTGTTAATAATGTATTTTTGTCAGGACAGACTTATTGGGCCGAGGGGCCTTTACTGTATAATTCTATGATTTGGCCTTCTGTATTCTCGAGGTTGCTTCGTCATTGAAAATGTTTAAAATAGAGAGTAATTGATTTCCAGGTACTAATGACATCAAGCCATATGGGGTGCTATGGGAAGAAATAGCAGTGTGATAGATGACCAGGCATAATATAGAATGACAGGACAGGATCAAGCTGAATTTTCATCTCGTGTTTCAATGTTTTGCACCTGCTTTTTAAAAAAGTTTTTGGAATTTTTAATATTCTAGTGTATCTGGGAACAGATGTTATTTTCTAGTTTGACATTATTGTGCATGTTTATCACCGGTTGCATTTTGCCATTCTGTCATGTTGTAATTGACCCTCAAAGCTGGAAGTTCATTGCTAAGTGTGACAGGATTTAATAGCCTCAAGGCCTTCATTTGTCAGTATTTTTTGTTGATTTGTTCTTGATACAATTTTAGTGCCATATTTATTTAATTTTAAAACGTACAATGTATATTTGAAGTTGTGAAAATGTGAGATCACGTCAGGATTGAATGCAGTTGTAATCTGAGCTATTAACTATCAGTTTGTTAAGCAGTTTGAAAAATTGTGGGTCAGAAAATTTTATAAATATGCAAAGAACTTCTGTGAAATAGTTCTAGTTATTTTTTAACACTACCTGGCTACATAAATGTTTGTTTATTTGCAATTTGACAGTTTAAACTACCTGCTATGGTTTGTCAAAATCAAAGATAGAGACAGGTTACTTATTGGAAAATTTAATTAGAGAATGGTTTAAAAAAAAATCAGATCCTTGTTTGTAAAAGTCAGAGTGTGACGTCTTTGTTGTTCAGTACTCTGCAATTATTAATTGAATTGTTTTATCTATGGCTGCTACAAGTACCAGAACATTACACTATGTATTTACACCATGGATAGCACAGGAGAAAGCTCCCCTCTTCTTCCCCCGCACCCCCACTCCCCCGCAGAAATTACCACCTAACAACATTGCACAATGCCCAACATAAGTCTGTGTAAACCAGAATGGAGCTATACTGTTTTTGTTTGCTCGTTTCTTTTCTTTCACAAATATAGCTTCAAATGATTTGGCATTTTTTCCTGTAGGCTTTGAGCCTCTGGAAAAGCTATAACAAACTTCTTGTGACTATTGCTGATAGTACACTACTGTGTAATTGTCAGGCCAACATTGGAAATGGTGGTCTCTGGCTAAAAATGGACTGTATTTTTGCAGTCAGTTAGTGTAAATAATTGGTTGTGATTTAAAATATGACCGTGTCTTTCTTGGTCCTTTTTTCCCAAAGAGAATGATGGCTCTGAATGAGTTGATTGTCTAATTTCAGGATTGTTGATAATGATATTTCATGTTTAATGAGCAAGAGCAGCCTTTTTCACACTGCAGTGCTCTGCTCAGGCTGTTACAGATTACTCAAGAAACCTGATGGCTGTTAAGACTGATAACGTATGATCTTTTTGGAAGATTGCCATTCAAATTGGCAACTTCTTTTGTTATATAATCTCAAACTCGTTATTTACAAGATGAACTAGCCTGACATTTCAGAGACTTGAGCAATTGAAACTGGTTGTGAAATTTTAGTGGAAAAGATTGATAATATCTCTTTTAAAATAGTAGAGTACTACTGTGCTTTTCATGAAATGCCATAAATGTCAATCTGGGAAATGAGTTACAGAAAATTTGCACAGTTTCGGATATTACTTCATACTAAGACTTGAGCTGTTGGCATCTTTAATCATGTTCCACAGACATGGAGGTCCAAACCAATCTGAAATGGGTGGCACGGTGGCACAGTGGTTAGCACTGCTGCCTCACAGCGCCAGAGACCTGGGTTCAATTCCCGCCTCAGGCGACTGTCTGTGTGGAGTTTGCATATTCTCCCCGTGTCTGCGTGGGTTTCCTCCGGGTGCTCCGGTTTCCTCCCACAGTCCAAAGATGTGCTGGTCAGGTGAATTGGCCATGCTAAATTGCCCGTAGTGTTAGGTAAGGGGTAGATGTAGGGGTATGGGTGGGTTGCGCTTCGGTGGGGCGGTGTGGACTTGTTGGGCCGAAGGGCCTGTTTCCACACTGTAAGTAACCTAATCTAATTCACTTTAAAAAAACATAACAGACTTGTCTTGGAGGTGCTGGTGTTGGACTGGGGTGGACCAAGTTAAAAATCTCACAACGCCAGGTTATAGTCCAAAAGGTTTATTTGGAAGCACTAGCTTTTGGAGCGCTGCTCCTTCATCTGGTGGTTGTGGAGGTTAAGATCATGCTCACAGAATTTAAAGCCAAAGGAGTCCAGTCTTATGGAGATGTGATAGAGGAAAAAGCATTAAACCTTTCATCTTTTGTAATGGGATATGTTGGTTTCTGTTCTTTGATATATAAATCCCTGAACTTCTTTTAAATTACATTCACAAGATGATAGCTCAGGTTTTTAAACAAAAGGTGTGAAGTCTGTGTCCCAATGCTATATCAGACTGACAAATGCACTGTATAGTTTGAGTTCTACATGAATTCGTGTTTTAACCTCCGTGCATGATCTTAACCTCCACAAACACCTGATGAAGGAGCAGAACTCCAAAAGCTAGTCCTTCCAAATTACAGACTTGATACTTAATTGCAGTTTGTAATGTATATCGCAGTCTAATTTACAAAGTGTATGGCTATACCTGGTAAAACATTCTAATATTCTTACTGTCTACAAATCTGTATCAAATAAGTATAAAGTTTCGTGCATTACTTTCAGTGGTGAACATCAAACAGATTTGGAAACTGGATGGGATTGTGTTGATATGAATTAATGAATGTATGGCAGGAAAACCTCAAACTTTGAACTTTTCAGCTTCCTTTTTTAGAATCTTTTAGAAATCAAAATATGATTGATCAGTTGGATAAAATCAGTTGGAGTGAAATCTCAATCTATTGAGACTACTAATGCAGTAAGTGTTTAGGGTGTAGGTTTGCTCGCTGAGCTGTAGGTTTGATATCCAGACGTTTCATTACCTGGCTAGGTAACATCATTAGTGGCGACCTCCAAGTGAAGCAAAGCTGCTGTCTCCTGCTTTCTATTTATATGTTTGTCCTGGATGGGGTTCCTGGGGTTTGTGGTGATGTCATTTCTTGTTTGTTTTCTGAGGGGTTGATAGATGGTATCTAGATTTGTGTGTTTGTTTATGGCGTTGTGGTTGGAGTGCCAGGCCTCTAGGAATTCTCTGGCATGTTTTTGCTTAGCCTGTCCCAGGATAGATGTGTTGTCCCAATCGAAATGGTGTTTTTTTTCCCCTGTGTGTAGGGCTACGAGGGAGAGAGGGGTCGTGTCTTTTTGTGGCTAGCTAGTGTTCGTGTATCCTGCTGGCTAACTTACTTCCTGTTTGTCCTATGTAGTGTTTGTGGCCGTCCTTGCATGGAATTTTGTAGATGATGTTGGTTTTCTCCATGGGTTGTACTGGGTCTTTTTGTTAGTTTTTGTTTGAGAGTGTTTGTGCGCTGCAAGGATTCAGAGGGGTCTTAGTAGTCTGGCTGTCATTTCTGAAACTACTTTGATGTATGGTAAGGTGGTTAGTGTTTCTGGCTGTGGTTGGTCTCCTTGTCGTGGTTTGTTCCTGAGGAATCTGCAGACTGTATTTTTTTGAGTATCTGTTCTTGAATACGTTGTATAGTTGGTTCTCCTCTGTTTTGCAAAGTTCGTCTGTGTTGCAGTGTGTGGTGGCTCATTGGAATAGTGTTCTGATACAGCTTCGTTTGTGTATGTTGGGATGGTTGCTGGTGGAGTTAAGTATTTGGTCAGTGTTTGTCGGTTTTTTGTATAAGCAGGTTTGTAGTTCTCCATTATCCTCTCTTTCGACTGTGACTGTTAGCATACATCAAAGAAGTTTCAGAAATGACAGCCAGACTACTAAGACCCCTTGGAATCCTAGTCTCACACAAACCCACCAACACTCTCAAACAAAAACTAACAAACTTAAAAGACCCAGTACAACCCATGGACAAAACCAACATTATCTACAAAATTCCATGCAAGGACATTCACAAACACTCCATAGGACAAACCGGAAGAAAGTTAGCCACCAGGATACACGAATGCCAGCTAGCCACAAAAAGACAAGACCCTCTCTCCCTTGTAGCCCTACACATGGAGGAAAAAAATCCACCATTTCGACTGGGACAACACATCTACCCTGGGACAGGCTAAGCAAAAACATGCCAGAGAATTCCTAGAGGCCTGGCACTCCAACCACAACGCCATAAACAAACACACAGATCTAGATGTCATCTATCAACCACTCAGAAAACGAACAGGAAATGACATCACCACAAACCCCAGGAACCCCATCCAGGACAAACCTCTAAATAGAAAGCAGGAGACAACAGCTTTGCTTCGCTCGGAGGTCACCACTGACTGTTTTTTTTATTTCAAAATATACTTTATTCATGTAAATAAATCTCTGGTACTTGTACAATTTTTCCATGTTGTTCATAGTTATATACATTGCATGTCTTAACATTACAAAGAACAAATTGAATTAATCGAATTCACAGTTATCCTATTAACAGTTACCTTTATTAACTATCCAGTCTCTTGGTATTTGGCTGTGGCTTCAGCGGAACCCACCTAAAGAGTGGGTCCCCTGTTATATGAAAGCAAATGAAACTTCTTTAACCCCCAGTTTATGGGGTTACCATTGTCCATTTGATTGTCCTGTCTCTGGGGTAGCTTGTCTACATCCCCATGGGAAGCACGAACTGCTGGACCTTTGCTGGGCTGAGGTAGCTATCCAGCTCCTCACTGGGGTCATTTACCCGCTCTGGTGTCATTGAACCAAGGCAAGGGTCCTCACTGTCACCACTGACGATGTTACCTTGCCAGGTAATGAAACGTCTGGATATCAAACCTACACCCTAAGCCTCAACCTGAGCTACAAACCTTGCAGTAAGTGTAATTTTGTAAAATTAATTGAACTAGTTGGAAGATCCATCTCGGTATTAGAAACTAGATTTTCTGTACATACATTTGCAATTCTTTTAAAATGTGCTAAGGTTATGGCAATTATGTCCAATAGGCAGATGCAGAAATTCAGGATTTAGATTTTCAATCATGTGAATTAATTGGACACTGTGGGCAGCATGTTGGCTCAGTGGTGTGGGCAGCACGATGGATCAGTAGTTAGCACTGCTGCCTCACAGTGCCAGTGACCCAGGTTCGATTCCTGCCTCTGGTGACTGTGTGGAATTTGCACATTCTCTGTGTCTGGGTGCTCTGGTTTCCTCCAACCTTTCAAAGGTGTGCAGGTCAGGTGAATTGGCCATGCTAATTACCTATAGCGTTAGGTGCATTCGTCAAGGGTAAATATAGGATAGGGAAATGGGTCTGGGTGGGTTCCCTTTAGAGGGTAAGTATGGACTTGTTGGGCCAAAGGACCTGTTTCCATACTGTAGAGCATCTAATCAAAAAATCCTCAGTTTCAAATGCTCACTCCATTTTTGTTTGCCAGCAGTGATTTCCAGACACCCCCTTGAGGAAAAATAAAATGCTTAAAGTAATCCTGCATGGCAGTCAGGGAGCAGTCGCTTTTGTTTAAAGGAATATAGCAGAGCTGTAGTGTTGCCTGATAAGTAAATCACCTGCCTCCAGTTTCGTGAACCTGTTTGTCCACAAATGTGTTTGCTTCTCTGGTATGCACATTCAATGTTGGAGTAGTTTGTGTAGTGAGAATTGCGCGGAGGTATTTTACATGTGGCATATGCATAATGTAGTGCATGACTGAGGAAGTGTTACTATATTCAAAGTGATACTAAACGGTCCTGGAGTAAAAGATTCCTTGTGAAGAAGAGTAGGGTCTCATTTCTTCTGTTTTCTCAAACACTATCTCAAAGGCCATTTCAATTTCATTTGTGTAAGTCTGTATGTAACTTGAGTCTCTGTCCTGCATTATTGTAAAAAAACTTCATTGGTAAGTGCTCTGGATTTTGCAAGACATTATGTAAATTAATTTTTTTTCTTTTGAAAATTTAAAGCTGAGAAATTGGTGATTAGGACTGGAGTATTAAATGCGTGATGGGGTTAAATTTAATGAAGAGTAAAATTATGAATTTTTAGGATCAGTCAT
Organism: Chiloscyllium punctatum; assembly: GCF_047496795.1. Lineage (NCBI taxonomy): Eukaryota > Metazoa > Chordata > Chondrichthyes > Orectolobiformes > Hemiscylliidae > Chiloscyllium > Chiloscyllium punctatum. The sequence continues at coordinate 58,970,135 of NC_092775.1, forward strand.
GGTAATATAACCAAATGGTCTAACTTTCTGATAGGTGTAAAGGCCATGTGGAAACTCAGTAATGTGCAAACAAATTGAGAGATTATTAACAATGCCTGGAGGGTCTGTTTATAGGCAGAAGTACAAAGAGATGATTTAATAGAGGTATTCAGAGTCTTAAAGAACTTGATAGAGTAAATAAGGAGAAACTGTTCATGGTGACAGTAAAATTGGTAACCTAAGGACCTGCATTTAAGACAAATAATCAGAGGCTTGTAAGTTGTACAAGAATACATCAAATTGGTATTATCTGAAATTCAGAAAGGAATCTGAAAGCAGCAGATTCACTAATAACTTTTGAAAGTTGTTTTGAAGTAAATAAAATTTTGTGGTGGAAGAGGGAATTTTGTTATTCCACCCCAATGAAGCTTAATAAGAACTAAATGTATTAAGAATTGTGTGAATAAGTAAAGCCCGTTATTCTCAATTTTTTACTTGAATAACAAACAGTAAAATGTGAATTATTTGATGTCAAATTCAGCAATTTTAAAATTTTTCTATTGGACCAAATTTGACAATGTTTTTAATTCCAATATGTATCTGTGCAGGTTGAGATCAAAGGCAGCTCACATAAGTGATGATTATGTCAATGAGCTAGTTAACCTATGGTAAACCAGTTGGCCATCCAACAGAAGGATAGTTCGATTCCTATAAGGCCTGAAATATTTGTCCATTGAAATATACTCTTGCAGGAAAGGATGATCCATATGGTTATCATATCCATTAACGCGCCCTTTAATAAGAAGTGGTTGAAGGCCCATTCATTCCACTTGCTGGGAGAAAATAAATTTGCAGTTGAGCAGTTTTTGATTCAGGGACTGATTTGCATGTCTGAAGCTGGATGGTAACTTGCCAGGGAATGCGGAGTACAGTTAGAATTTGTATTTTTATTCATTTGACGTGATGTGGACATGTCTGTCAATTTATTGCTTGTTCCTAATTGTTCTTGAGTAGGTCCCTGTCCAGGAGGTGTGTTTAGCATTTCTGAAAGTGTTGTCATAAAACTAACACATGGTGAGCAGCTGTAGTATTGATGTTCAGAGGAATTTGAGGTCATTGTACAGAAGTTGACAAACCAACATGTAGACCCAGCAAGCAGTCAGGAAAGCAAATGGTATGTAAACCCTTATTGTAAACTATTTGGAATATGAATGCAGAAATCATTTTGCAATCATATCAGGTCTCAGTAAGATCGCACCTGAAATTACCATATACAAATTTCTCTCCTTACCTGTGGAGGGAAACCTTTGCCTTTCGAGGAAATTCTTAGAATATTCACTTGACTGATTCATGGGTTTGGGGTCCTATGATACGGCATTACAAACCACACCAACGTTTCCTAGAATTTAGAGCATCAGAGAGTTATTTTATGAAATCTAAAGGTATTAAATTACAGAAGTGTATAGTTATGCCAGTTGGTCTTATTTCACTTACTGATATTATTTCCAGACTTCACTTTGTATCCTCAGGTCCTGTAATGCAAATTGCTTTTCTGCTGCAGTTTGTAAAATTATAGTGCAGTCCACCACCATTTCTTTTCTCGCTTTCTGATCTTGTGGTGGAAGGTAACGAGTTCCAGTGACTTCTATATTTTTTAATATCTAACTTCTTGGTATCTCACCTCTTTCTAACAATTTTGTCTTGCTGTGTGAAAACAAAGTATGAATGCCATTTCCTGATTTTCCATTATGTCACTACCTTGTCTACACTGCCTGTTGTCCTTTATTTTCTTTTCTAGTATTCTTAATTTTTTACATCATTTATTTATACTTAAATTATTCTATATTAAAATTTCCACATGTGCACATCTTCCTCCATCAGACCTTTACTTCCTTTACAGGTTTGCATGTTTTTGTACTAATTTTACTTTTCTAAATGTCCTTGCCCATGTTTAATGGATGTTGTCTATGTTAGTATGCAAAGTGTGTTATTTCATCCTATAACCAACAGTGATGCTCCAACAGCTTATGACAAGACGTGCCTTAAAGAGGAATTTGTTCTGTCCCGTTTCTCTTGGTTAGGAGGGGGGAGTCAATATTGTGAACATCAGTTCTTTTTCCTGAGGTTCTCACACACTTGATGTAACTGTAACACACCAACATATATGAACAAGCAACCAAATTTTATTAAGCACAATGCAATACGAGCTTTGGAGAAACTTTGAACTCTCCTCGCCATGCTTGAGAGTAGTGTCTCGCAGGGCTTGCATAGTCATGGCAAAGCTCTATCTGAACAAAGGCAACAATCCCTTCCTTTATACAAAATCTTATCATCACCATTAGTAATGCCCACAAGATGACCCCCAGTCACTCCCTCACAGTCACATGCCACTCTAAATATAATGCAGTGACCACCTCTAGAGACAGTGTAATGCAAATCATCCCTTATTGGTCAAATCTGTTGCAGATTGTTTCTTTGTAACTATGGGGAAGTAGTCAAATTCCAACTGTAATGTTCATATTGATTTCTGGATGAAAATGTAAATCATCCCTGAATGGCAAGGAAATGGTTGTGTAAACCTCCCACATTCTACCTATAAGACAACAACACACCACCTTACCCCCGGGCCATTCAATTTTTTGCAGGTCAGTAGAGCAAAGTAACTCTTCAATATCTCATGTGGTGCTGATGTGTTTGCTCCAGGAAAAGCAGAGTAAATAACTTTGGGTTTTAGTAGGCAAAAGCCAGAGGATCAAGTCCACTTCATACAAATGCAGGATTTTAGTTTTTGCTCCCAGTTATGGAAGCTGGTAGATACAGCTCTCTCTCTACTACCAGAAAAAAAAGCTTGAGTTCTGTCTCTGCAGATAAACTCATTCTTTTGGTTTTTCTTTCTCTAGGTTGGAGAAGATAGCAAGTGAGCAAATCTGTTTTGATGAATTTGCCTTTGCCAAGGGTGTAGTTATGGGATGTTGCTATATTAGAACAATTGGTGTGTAGTAATTAAATAATATTGTAAGTATTTTGATTGAGTTAAAGTTATTCCAATTGTTTTAACTTTTGTACGTGATGTAAGTATAAAGTATATTTGCTTAAAGCCAAGGGGTTTGACCAATCGAGTCACACTTGGAACATAGCGCCTTACACTGGCCTTTAAATAAGACAAAAGTTTAGGGTCTGGGCTATCTCCTTGATATATTTTGAGAGGGTTTAGTCTGGTCCATAACCAGTATTACTTGGGTTTTGTTGCAATAGAGAAGCAGGCGTAGGACATTCAGTACGTTAAGTCTGTTCCACCACTCAGTGCAATCATGGCTGATCTTTGGTCTAACTCCATATACTTGCCTTTGGCTCATATTCTTTAATACCTTTGCTTAACAAAAAAAAGTATCTATTTCTGATTTAAAATTAACAACTGATGCAGAATCCACTGCCCTTTTGGAAGAGTTCCAAACATCTGCCACCCTTTTGTGTGTAGAAGTGCTCTTCTGAGCAGTCAGGCCCTAATTCTCAGACTGCCTCCTAGTTCTAGAATTGCCAATCAGTGGAAATAGTTGATCTTAATCTACCCTGTCTTTTCCTGCACATATCTTGAAGACTTCAATTAGATCACCCCTTAATCATCATAATTTTGGTGAAAACCATTTCTAATTTGTAAAATATTTTCTGATTTTAATCCCTGAAATCCAGGTATCTATCTTGTAAATGTACATTATATTCCCTCCCAGGCCAGTTTCACCTTCCTGAGGTGTAGTGCCTACGTTGCTCATTGTACTCCCAGTGGGATTTAACCAAGGTTTTATGTAAGTGCATCCTTGTACTCTAGTCTTCTAGATGTAAAAGTCAACATCCTATTAGCTTTCTTGATTATTTTCTACTTCTTTGTGACATTTTGTGGATCTATGGAATTAAACTCCTAAATTTTCTGGACCTCTATTTAACTTCGTACCATCTAGAAAGTATCCCTATCTATCTTCACTCCAAAATGGATAACCGCCCAGTTGCTTACATTGAACTCTTTCTGTTAGTTTTCCCTGTTTATTTAGTCAACAAAATTTTTTTTGTAATTTTATGCTATCATCCACAATGTCTAGAATACTGCCTAATTTTGTGTCATCAGGTTTGCTATGTATGCTATTAACTAGGCCATTAATAAATAATGTGAGCAATTGAGACCCTAACACAGATCCTTGTGGGACACCACTGGTCACATTGTGCCAATTTGTTTACCTATCCATTATCCCTACTTTCTGTCACTTCCCACTCAACCAATTTCCCAGCCGCATCAATAATTTGCCCTCAATTCTGTGGGCTTCTACCTTTTACATAAGAGACTGTTATGTGGGATTTTATCAAATGTTGTCTGAAAGTCTGTGTAAATAAAATTCGTAGACATTCCCTATTGCTGCTTTAGTCAGCTCTTAAAATTCATTTAAGGTTTGTCAGGGAATCCAATCTGGTTTCTGATTAACTGTAAATAGAGTTAAAAATCTCAACACCAGGTGGGCAAAGGAGCAGCACTCAAACTTGTATTTCTAATTAAATCTGTTGGACTATAGACTGATGTTGTATGATTTTTAACTTTGTGAAAGTGAGGACTGCAGATGCTGAAGACCAGAGTTGAGTGTGTGGTGCTGGAAAATCCTGATGAAGGGCTTTTGTCCGAAACGTCGATTCTCCTGCTCCTCGAATGCTGCCTGACCTGCTGTGCTTTTCCAGCACCATACTCTCTATATTTGTAACTTTGTCCACCTCAGTCCAACACTGGCACCTCCACATTATTGAACACCTTGAATATTTATAGTTATAACTATCCTTGATTAAATGCTCCAACAATTTCCACATCTCTGATGAGATGCTAGTTGGTCTCTAATTCCCTACTTTTCCTGTTTTGCAGTTTTTAAAATGCAGAGTGATATGTACAATTTTCCAATCCAGAAGGATGACTCCTGTATTAAGGGAACTCTGAAAGATTATAGTTCGAGCATCTGCAGTGTGCCCCCCTACTGCCTTTAACAACCTTGTGGAAACAATCAGGTCCTTGGGAATTTGTCAGCCTTTAATTTCATTAATTTCCTCATGCTTATTTTAGTGGAACAGGGACAGAATAAATCTATTAATTTTCTCAGAACTTCTGGCAAGTTATTGTCCTTTTGTACTGTAAAATCATGAGGCGATGTAATTATTGAATATGTCTGCTACTTCCCCATAGGCATTGTCGATATCCCCAATTTCTGTCTTTAGCAGGCCAATATTGCTCTTGATACACCCACTTTCTCTTTAAGTACTTAAATTTCTTATTGATTTTGATGTCCCTGGTAAGTTTATTTTCATGATCTCTCTTCAGGAGCTTTTATATGCTGTTTTGTGGTCCTTTGCTGGTCTTTGTATCTTTCCCATTCAGCAGGATCTTTGTGTTTTTATTTGCATTTCTGTAAGCTCTTTCTTTTAGTTTTATTCTGTCCTTTATCTCCAAAGTTATCCATGGCTTCTACTTACTTGAAATGCAGCTTTTCCTTCCCAGGAGTATAAGCTGGTTTTGCATTGTGTTAAATGTTTCGTTTTAAATATCCTCCACTGTTTTTCAGTTGTTTTACTCGTTAGCAGATTTTTCTAGTTTACTGTGGGTTATCTGTGTCTCATCTTGTTAAAGTTGGTCTTGCCTAGCGTTGTATAGCACATGCTGAACAGGTCCATGTCGAACAGGTTTCCTAATCTAAACTAATCCCATTTACCTGCGTTTGAGTCATGCTTTTTGATTTCACTATTGGATAAATATTCATGTGCAATCAGATTATTAATTTAATCTAGCTCATTACTGATTATTAAATTCAATTTTGTTTGTCCCCTTGTTCATCCAGGGCAAATTGCTGCCGGAAACTATCTCGAGCACACTCCAGAAATTTCACTACCTTTCTGACAGGTGTTTTGTCTGCCTCTTCCAGTCTTTGTTAAAATTAAAAGTGCCCGTTAATATTACTCTGGCTTCTATACATACATGTCGAATTTCTGCATTTACACAGTCTAGCACTTCAGAGCTGTGCGGAATATCATTACAGTTTTAGTTCTTCACTTCCTCGCTCCATTGAATGCTTTTTCCTAATTAGATGCTCCCTCTGATTGAACTAATTTTATTTCTAATTAGTAAATTAGACTAATTCTGCTTCACCTTCTGCCATTTTCCTTGTTTGTCCTGTAAGCCTTGCAATTTGGTTTATTTAGCTCCCAGTCCCAACCATCCTGCAGCCATTCCTCATACTATATCAATCTCAATTTGAATTTGTGCAGACAACTCATTTAATTTATTCCATATGCTCTGAGCATTCAAATATAAAGTTATATTTGGGTCATACTCTGTAACCAGAGCCTCAGCATGAATGCTTTATTTACCTGATTGCTATTTCTCTCTTTAGATTTACTAAAGACGTGTAAGTAAATCCCACTCCTTGTTGCGTCTCTTTATTTAGAAACTGTATTGACTCTTCCCCAAAACCACCACCTCCCATGCACAGGTTGGAAGTCCTCGTGACCACCTCGTTTAGCCTTTCTGTGAGGACATTGGTCCCAAATCAGTTCAGGTGGAGACTGTCCCAATGGTATAGTTCCTTTCTGTTCCAGTATGGATGTCAGTGCCTCATAAGATGGAACTGCCTCCTTTGGCCACACATTTACTAAATTTTCTTAGTTCTGTGCCAGTTTACACATGGCTCAGGTAGTAATTCAGAGATTATAACCCTTGAAGCCCTGTTCTTTAATTTTGTTCCTAATTCTCCTCACTTGTGTTGTCCAGAACAACTGGAATCTCCTGCTGCCACTCCAATATCCTTTCAAGCTGGTTCACAATGTCTCTTACTTTGGCACCAAGCAGGCAACATAGCATGCAGGATTCTCTATCCTGTTAACAAAACATGCTATCTATATCACTAACTATAGAATCCCCTACCCCTACCACTTTTTACTTTGTCCCCCTTTCTTGAATGGTTTCCTGTGCCATGTTTGTTAGCCCATCCTCCCTACTCCTTTTTCTCATTCACACAGGGATCAAATGCCTCATAGCTGTGAGACAAGGTCAAGAACAGAGTGTCCTCCAGTACTAAATTCAGGATCCCTCTCTCTACCTTGGTTGTAGTCACACCCTCCTATCCCTGACCACTGGCTACATTTGAAGTACTTAACCTGTAAAGAGTAATTGCCACCTGAATCACCATGTTGCAGTAACTCTTTTCTCCCTTCCTGATGTGTCGCAGTGTTTGAAGCTTGGATTCCAGCTCATGAATTCTGAGCCTGAGTTCCTTAAGCAACTAGCACTTGCAACAGATGTGATCACTATGAAGCACAGTGGGGTCCACCATCTCTCATATCATGCACATAGGGCACGTTGCCTGACCCTGTGTCTTCAAATTGTAAATTTTTAAAATTATTTTGCACCTATGGGATCAGGATTATGCTAATTGATAAATATTCCAGATAATCAAGTGGTCCACATTATCAGTGTAAAAATACATTGCGTATGAGAAACATAAGGCATGGGGTATATACATTATTTACAGCATAAATCACTTCAATAATAATGAAATTTTACCTTAAGTAATACTTACAGCCTTCTCATGCACTCTCAACTTACTACTCTTGACATAGCAGTAGATTGCAGTATTTGAGGATAAATTTACTCAAAATTGAATCAACTGTTGATAATTCATGTGGCCATTTGATTGAACAAATATAATTCCATAAAGGTAATTGACCAGAGCAATACCATAAACGTCACAGTATTTCAGTATATACTTTTTGCTGGTTTATCAAGAGGCCAGTTCATAAGGTGCCAGTTAAGACCTAAGTTGGCTGCACTTAATTTGTATTTTTAAATTGCTGCTGTTAACTTTTAATCTGTAAAGTAGTCATCCAGTTTGTTTAATCTGAAAGCAATTTAGAGAAGGTCTTCAAATTAGGAGTTATTGCGGCTTTTTCTGTGGTGTCACTTATTTCATTGTTTCTGATCACTGAGTCTCCTCCCCCACTCGCTCCTGTTTCCTCTTATTCTCTAAGACTTTCCTTTTGATATCGAAAAGTAGAAGTACTTACCTCGCCAATGAAAGAAAATAGGGGACGTTCACTAATCCCCGTTTTGCCAATCTCCTTAGAACTCAAGTGCAATGCTGCAATACATGAATTATTTTAAGCATTATGCTTTGCATACTCTCGTTATCCCCTTACCATCTAACTTTTCCTTGACATCAGCAGGGAATACCATTTGTGTCCAAAGTTGTTTTGATTTTGATTTGACTTACCGGTTTTTGACAATTTTAGCGATGTAATACAATGTGTTTCTGCACAGTCATATTGAAGGTGTTGGGTGGGATTTAATGTAATGGTGGGTTGAAGAAATATCACAATACTTTTAAACTGTGAAAAACATCCAGTGGTGGAACCTAGATTACAGATTTTCATGGTTCCAAACTTAGATTGTTTGACAATAACATTTTCAATGATGTGAAGTACTGGCAGCTAGTTGTCTACAACTTCCACAGTCATTTTAAGAGCTGAATTATCATCACTGTGCACTAGCATCAGAAAAGATATTCCGTAATATTGATGCAGTGGCTTAACTGGTAGTGCTGTCATTAAGCTAAATAACCCTGGCGATGACTGTACCAGCTAATGAACAAATCTGGGCTTCTGTACATTTCATTATATTTAAGGTTTTTGTTAGTTTTTGTATTGCTTAAATAGTTGATGTGAAATTAATAGGTAGTGTTGACCTATATTTTGGTGTTTCTCATGCCAGCAAGAATAAAGAACCATCCTTAAATGGGAGCTTTATACTACAATGTTAGCTTAGTTGTAACACCATGTGGTTGATCTTAAGTTTTTTGATACTTTTTTTACTTTTTCCATTTTAACATAATTTTCTGTAGGTAATGTAGTATATTTTACATATAAAATGTTGTTGAAACAAGCCTTTTTTGGGCTTAGTATTATTAAGGGCATATATGAAATACAGAGTAAAATGGCTAGTAGGTTCAAAAATGTTATGACATAGCAAGATCAGTCAGATTGATGGGTGACTGTTGGGAAAGGTAGGAATGTAGTTCAAAAGTCTCTGGTGGCTGTTCCTTTATCACATACAGTTTTTGGAACTGTAGAACGGGATAGTCTATCTGAGGAAAATGGACACGGTATTGGACACTTGGAATGATTCCTGTGTTAGGCAGCATTTGACAAGATTTAATAGATTATTGTTATCAGGAGCTCTTCAGGGACACAGATTCTGTGGCAGAGTGTGCAAATTTAGAGTGGTTTGTTGCTTTCCTGGTGCTCGGATTAAGGACATCTGTAAGTGTTTCAAGCATGTTGTTAAAAGTGAGATTGAGAAGCCAGTAATTATTGTACACACTGGTAGAGGGAAGAAGAGATTAAAGGAGATAAATCAATGGTTGAAAAGCTGGTGTATTGTGTAGGGGTTTAGGTTTTTGGACAATTGGAATGTCTTTTGGGAAAGACGAGGCTTGTTCAAAAAGGACAGGTCTAACCCAAACTGGAAAGGGACCAATAGCAGGGAGATTTGCTCATTCCGTTAAGGGAGACGTTATTCTGAGAGAGGTGTGGAAAAGAAAGACTAGTGTGAGAATATGTCATAACTCTGAAGAACTAAGTTACATTTATTTCAATGCAAGGGGTCTTGCAGGTAAGGCTGATGAACTGATGGCATGTTTAAGAACGAGGTTGGGACATCATAACTATTAGAGAAACATGGCTCAGAGATGGGCAAGACTGGCAACTCGGTGTTCTGGGTTTGAGATGCTATAGAAAAGAAGGCTGGAATGGGGAGCGTGATTAAGGCATACATTACTGCTGTTACTAGAAGATATTTTTGAAAAATCATCCAGTGAAAATATGTGTATAAATTACAAATAAGAAAGGAAAGATCACTTTGGGATTGTACTATAGGCCTCCCAATAGGAAGAGGGAAATTGAGAAACAAATCTCAGATATATGTAAGCATAATTAAGTTGTAATAATGAGGGACTTTGATTTTCCAAACATTGACTGGGGCTACTTTAGTGTTAAAGATTTGGATGTTGAAGAATTTGTCAAATATTTTCAAGAAATTTTTTTTTAATCAATATGTAAACATACCTACAGGATAAGGAGCAAAATTAGACCACCTTTTGGGAACAAGGCAGGACAGTGAAGTACAAATGGGGAACGCTTTGGTACTGGCGATCGTAATTCTATTAGTTTCAAAATGGTTATAGAAAAGGATAAGTCTTTTACAAAAGCTAGTTGTTAATTGGAGCAAGGCAAATTTTAATGATATGAGGTAAGAACTTTCAAAAGTTGATTGGAGTAGACTGTTCACAGCTAAAAGAACATCTGACCAGCTGCAGGCATTCAAGAATATAAGTTCAGAGGTATTTTGTTCCTGTTAAAGTGAAGGATAAGACTGGTAAGATTAAGGAACAATGGATGAATAAAAATGTTGAGGTTCTAGTCAAGAACAAAAAAAATCTTATTTTAGAAATATTCAACTTGGTTCAATTGAATCCCTTCATCAATATAAAGTGAAGGGGCATTCTTAAGAGAGAAATAAGGAAGGCAGAGAGGCGATATGTGATAGCATTGGCAGATAAAGGTAAGAATAATCTAGAGAAAGATTCTGCAAATACCTGAAGAGTAAGAAGGTAATTGGAGAGAATGTTGGGTCATCTGTGTTGAATCCCTGGAGATGGGAGAGATATTACATGAATATTTTGCATCAGCTTTTACTGTGGAGAAAGAACAGGAATAGAGAGAACAGAGAAATAAACTTTGATGTTTTAAAAATGGTTTGCATTACAGAAGAGGATGTTTCTACAGAAAAAGCAGGAGGCGGTAATGTTGGAGGGTTGTGATGAGCAGTGTTTCACAGGGATCTGTTCCATGTCCTCTTGTGTTTGTCATTTATATGAATGATTTGGACGAGAATGTAGAAGGCATGTTTAATAAGTTTGCACATGTCAGCAAAATGGGTGACATAGTAGACTGTGAAGAAGGCTTTCTAAGATTACAAAGGTTTCTTTATCAAACAGGTAAATGGGCTGAGAAATGGCAATAGAGTTTAGTCTGGATAACTGCAAGGGATTGGTTTTGGTACAACAAACAAAGGGTAGGGCTTATATACTTAATGGTCGGGCCTTGGGTGGTGTTGTGGAACAGAGGGATTTTTGGGGGTACAGGGGCATAATTTGAAGTTTGTATCACATAGACAAAGTGGTTTAAAAGACATTTGGAACACTTGCCTTCATTGCTCAGTCCTTTTGAGTATAGGAGTTGGGAAATCATGTTGAGGTTGTACGGGACATTTGAGGTGTCTTCTGGTGTCCAGTTTTGGTCACCCAGTTATAGAAAAGGGTATTTTCAAACTGGAGAGGGTTCAGAAGAGATTTACCAGAATGTTGCTGGGTATGGAAGGTTTGAGTTATAAAGAAAGAATGGGAGTTTTTTGCTGGAGTGTAGGAAGTTGAGGAGCAATCTGACAGAAGTTTATAAAAAAAGAGGTATGGATAGAATTAATGGTAGTTGTCTTTTCCCTACGATGGGGGATTTCAAGACTTTGGGTACATTTAAGGTGAGAGGACAGATTTAAAAAAAGAGGCAGATATTTTACATAGATGGTGGTTTGCATGTGGAATGAACTTGAGAAAGTGGTGGATTTGGGTACAATTACAATGTTTAGAAGTCATGTGGACAGATAAGTTAGTAGGAAAGGTTTGGAGGGATATGGGGGCCAGGAGCAGGCAGATGGAGCTGGTTTGGGATTATGGTCGGCATGGACTGATGGAATCCGAAGGGTCTATTTCTGTGTTCTGACTCAGGATTGTGTTTTCATTTACGTCATAAGCTAATATATTCTCTTATGTATAGGAACGGACAGTCCATCTGAATTTTGATTAATGCATCAATATTTCGCTTGAAATACTAATGCAAGCAGTTGCAGATATGTACAGTTGAACAAAGCCGTGTTTCCATACTGATTTGTATTCTCAGTAAAGAAAGCATTACTTTTAAGTTGGAACTATTTGGTCCTGTGGCTTCCTTTTTTGGTTACAATGTCAAATTAATTGACAATTTCTGAAGTTCAGTGACAATTGGATTTGAGATAATATGGATACAGATGATCTGTATCACATAATTTCATTGGTAGTTTTGTTTGTGATAGCTATGCTTTGGATTTCATTTGCCTATTGAGCTGTATCAGGCACATGGAGTGTTAGATGCTAGCTTACTATCTCTTCAGGAATTGGAGGAACTCTGGGATTTAAGCAAGCATTAATCGTGTTCCTGATGACACCAAAATAGGTGGCATAGTAGACTGTGAAGAAGGTTTTCTAAGATCCAATTTTGAGTATGGTTAATCATGCCTTTCATTTTGTAATAAAAAAGGCTATTGTTACAATTTCTTTAAAACTGCCGTATTATCTTTGCTACTATTAGAATTGTTTTGTGAAGCCATTATATTGTACTTTTAGTTTTGTACCTAAATTGCAGTCTTATTCAACTACTTTCTAAACCTTGTAAGGTCTTCAAAAGACTTGTGGCACCATTATTGTAAATGTAGGAATCAGGGTTTTCTGCTTTTATTCCTGGCTTTATTGAATTATAAATGTTGGATTTATGAAGGCACTGTCTGGCAGGGTGCACAATTCCCTAAATCTTAGTATGTAAGTCCGAATTAAGATGCAAGCTGTACGATGGGGCTCACAAAACAGTAATCTTCCATGATCCTTATGTTGAATGAGTTCCAGAAAGATTTAGGATATGCATGTGTATCTTTGTAGACAAATATTAGCATTTATGTTGCTGGATCAACTGTATTACCTGGCTGTTGCTATATCTTTTTCAGAATGTCTTAAATGTCTCTTTATGCTTTTTTAAAAATCATATTGAGGGGTGACATTTACAAATGCTTTATAAAATCATGGGTATAGGTAAGGTTGATGGCAGGTTTTTTTTCTCCTAGGATGGGGGATTTCAAGACTAAGGGACCTATTTTTAAGGTGAAAGGAAAAAGACTTCGAAAAGGCATGAAGGGCAATTTTTCCACAGTAGTTCGTATGTGAAATGAACTTCCAGAGGAAGTGGTGCATGCGGGAACAGTTAAAAGACAATTGGATGAGTACATAAGGAAGAAAAGTTTGAAGGGATAGGAGCCAAGCATAGGCAGGTGGAACTAATTTGGTTTGGAATTATGGTGAGCAAGAATTGATTGGACTGAATGTCTGTTTCCATGCTGGTATGACTTTCAGTCTGTGATTCAGATTTCACTCTAGTCAGTAGACTGCTCCATCAAAGAGTGAAAGTTCTATAGGTCACATTTCACTTCTTATTCTGTATCATTTGAAATGGAACATGGCACTGGTATATGTGTGACTTACCACTTGCAAATGCACATTGGTATCCCAGGTTGTAACAACTGTTCCAACAAAGCTGTTTACACGTGGGTTTGCACATCTGTGGAACAGTGCAGAATGCCAAATCTTTTAAATCTGACTTTGTGCCTCATGTAAATATGGCTGTCTGAAGATTCTTATTACTCCATATTTTATCATTCTGACCACTCCTGCAATCCACTCAATTAGAAAATGAAGTGAATATAAATTATGGAATACAATAACTTTAAAGCTGCTTTCTTCCATTTTCATTACATAGAACATAGAATGTAACAGCGCAGTACAGGCCCTTCAGCCCTCTGTTGTGCTGACCTGTGAAATTAATCTGCCCATCTAACCTACACCATTCCATTATTATCCATGTGTATATCCAATGCCTGTTTAAATGCCTTTAAAGTCGGCGAGTCTTCTACTGTTGCAGACAGTGTTCCACACCCCTACTACTATGAGTAAAGAAACTACCCCTGATATCTGTCCTAAATCTATCACCCCTCAATTTAAAGCTATATCCTCTCATATTAGCCTTCACCATCAGAGGACAATGGCTCTCACTGTCCACCCTAGCTAATCCTCTGGATTATCTTGTACGTTTCAATTAAGCCACCTCTCAAACTTCTCTCCAATGAAAATAGCCTCAGTTCCCTCAGCCTTTCTTCGTAAGACTTTCCTTCCATACCAGGCAACATCCTAGTAAATATCCTCTGAACCAAAGATTACACTAAAGATTTTAGCATTCTGAAAACTCTAATATAAAATTGGAGTTTTTAATACGTTTAATATAATGAGCAAATGTGAAATGTTGGGCTGAAAATGTGATTCATAAGCTTCACATATTCTATCTTAGATAATTCTGCTTCAAATTGTCCGTGTTTAATGGACAGACATAAATTCCTAGGTAAACTGATTAAATCACTTGCTGTTTACGAAAGTTCCCTCACAATATCAGTTCTAAAAAGTTACTTTTTAAAACGTGCAAGAAGACCCCTGCATATGACCAGTATGACTTCTCAAAGTGATTAAAATTGGACATGATGACCAATAATCTCTTGTTATTACATATACATGACATGAACAGTGTCCCATTTAAAATAAATATTTTCATAAAATAATTACACTGAAAAGTACGCATTTCCTTTTTGCCTTTCTTCCCATTACAGTATGACTAGAATCGTCCATTTAATAAAGGCTACTGCCTTTTCTACCAAAAATAATTTAGGGAGGGTGTGAGATTTTCTGACCAAACAGAAAATTTATAATGAAATTCAAAGCTAAAAGTGATATTCAGTTTCCAAAGTGCATTAATAATTAGTCAGAGTTTTATTTCAATACCCAACTCTTATGTGTTAATCCTGAAAGATTTTTAAAATAACACATTTGGCAGAATGATCTTGCTGTTGTTATCCATTATTTGTGGTGGTGGCGGAGTAGTAATGTCACAGGGCTGCTAATCCAAAACCCCACATTAATATTCCAGATACATGCTACCATGGCCAATGGAGAAATTTGAATTCAATTTAAATAAAATCTGGATTAAAAAGTAACCTAATGGTAACCATGTAACCACTGTTGTAAAGACCAACTTGCTCGTGACTGTCATTTAGGTTGGAAAATCTGTCGTTACTTGATCTGCCCTCATAAGAGTCCTGAAAAACAGCAATGTGGTTAACTCTTAAATGCCTTCTGCGCAATTAGAGATTAGCAATAAATGTAAGTCATGAACAAGTGATAAACAAAAGAAAACTCACTTTTGCCCATATGTGTACTTGGCTAGTTACATTAGAGTTTGTGAGTTGAAGTTAATAACAATAAAATTTTGCAATCTCACGATGTACACAATGTAGAATTAACCACTGTTAGAGAATCTGTGACACTTGAACATCACAAGCAGACAGTTCCCTTAAAATAAATGAAGAGCAGTCATGATATTTTAAAAAATGTTAAATATAGAAACTGAACAAATAGCAGAATAAATAGGTTGTACAGATAATTGCTGCTCTGACTGTATATCATTGGTTTATTGGAAGGATGTGGTAGTTTAGACGCCATGAACAGAATCTTTGGAATAGTTATTGCAGAGGGGAGACCATTTGGTTCATACTATCTTATGGACTATTTGCAAATCTTTGTAAGATTGAAAATTATTAATTCTATCTCCACTACGCACTCAAGTGTTGTATTCAGGAGCTTAATCACCTGTCGTATGTGGGGGAAAACAAAGTTTCAACTGTGGTTGTTTTGCCAATCACCTTTAAGTCCAGTGTCCTGTAAATTTTGATATTTCTGCTATGCAGAACTCTCAATTTACTCTGTTCAGACACCTTGTGAAGTTTGAGCACCTTTTCTAAATTTTAACTATAATGATGACCTATCTTCACAGTTCACAATATTGCTAAGCTTTGTACTGTTTGCAAATTTTGAAAAGAAATGAGAAGTCTGTGATTAATTTATTTATTAAACCCTAACCGTGAACCCTGACCAAAACTATTAACAAACTGAACATTTTCCCCGAACTAACTATCCCTTAGTTGATCACAATTCTTTTATGTTGTTCCAATAACACAAATATTAAACTTTACATTGTATTAACTTTTGAGAAATTAATCTCATGCTGTCATCCTTCCACTCTTCCAATTCTGCTGTCTTCTCATCATCTTACCTTTTCCTGTAAAAGCAGTAAAAAGAAACTTCTGATAGTGTCTTCTGAGATTTCTTTGAGACCAAGATGGTTATTTCTTCGGATCTTTTGCTCTCTGGCTCTATGGCAGTTGCTCTGACCAAGTTTCAAAATGCCCTTGTATTTTGTACCCCCAACATTGTACCCTCTCATAGATCTGATGTTTTAAATATAATAAATTCAAATTCAGTTGGATTTTGGTATCTGGCGTATAATTTAAATTAATTGGTTAAATTTGAATTGTTGTCAAAACAACAACCAAATCTCAGGTGTCCATTTAACAGCCAATTGTCACATAACTATTTTGGAACAGCATGTCTCTTAGCTGTTCTGTACACTGGCAGCTGTAACTACTTTTTAAATTCAGAAAAAGCTTTGACTTAGTGACCACTTTCGACTTCATTATACTTGCCAAATCCCACTCCTTACATCTTCTTGCCACTGAAGATAAGTGCACCCTATGAGTATGAATGTTGCCACAGCTTGCTAAAAGCTGTCGCACAGCTGATGCATCAGAGATCAATGACTGTTCCAAAGTGGCACGATGTTGGTTGACCTGGCGTATTGGGCAGTTTAGCTTTGAATAGAGCATTGCAAACTTTAAATCTACAATAAGTTGGTGATATAGTGGAAATGTCACTTGACTAGTAATCTAAGACCCCATCTAATATTCTGGAGAAATGGGTTCAAATCTTAAGTGGCAGTTTGAATTCAGTGAGTAAATGTGGAATTAAAAGCTAGTCCAGGTAACCACTGTTGATTGACATAAAAACCTATCTGCTTTACTGATGTCCCCAAAACAAAGAACGTATGATATCCCCATCTGTGTGGCTACATGTGATTCTAATATGGTTAAATCTTTACTGTTTTCTGGATAGTTAGTGATGCGCAATAAATACTGACTGAGGTAGTGATGTCCACATTCCACGAATAAATCGAAAAGCAAAAAAATGCTACTATAAGCAATGTCATTTTTGTACAACAGTTTCAATTCAGAGTTGATGTCCAAGCCATGGAATAGGATTTGAGAATGTTAGAATCTTGAAATGTATTTGTTTCTCACATAACACCTTTTCATAAACTAATATTTTTAGTCACATTCTTCAGATGTTATCCTTTAATGTGGGAAGATCAAAGAGAGACATAAGACACCACTCTTTTGTAGATGGAAATCACAACTGAACCAGCGAACCTGTGCTTCAACAGAATCCAATTTCCTTGCCTCTGATAAACAACTGAAAAGTGAGCGAGTTGTTTCACTCAGAGGAAAACTGTATTCTTTTACCATCCTCAAATGAGGGATTATCCCTCAATCATGATTCTAACCTAATTAACTTACAACAAAAGCCTTCGCTCTGTTCTGTATTTTATATACTCTCTTTGAGTGACAGTGCTAGTCTACTTTCTCCAAATTAACGGCTTCATGAGATCCTGTTATTCATAGGTTTCCATAGATTGTTTTGTAAGAATGTTCCCTCACGATTTTAAGTGTGTGCCAACAGATGTGTTGACTAACATTTAAATTTGGAACGTACACCTGAGCAAAAGTGTAGCAGGTATGCATCTCATTCATATTCCAATTTGAGAACTGCATAATAAATCCTCTGACACTCTTTCTGTACATAATTAAAACAGTATCAGACATTATAATAACTCTTGCTCTCTTGTGTAATCCTTTTGAAATCCCTTCACACCTGTAAATGACATTCTTATGTTCACATGGGAGCTTCCTATGATATGTGACTGGAAAATATTTTGCCACTTGATTTTAAATGCTTCTGCTCAAGTGGATTAATGTAACCGAGGAAACATCCTGTAGACTTTTAAAATAGCCAGTTATAACCATCCTCCTATGATTATGATACTGAAAGTCTCAAGTTAAAATTTGATTGAAGGATGTGCCTCCTTTTCGATGTGTCCAGATTTTTTCAAATTTGACTTTTTTTAATTCAAGGAAATGTTAGTTCTTGTGGCAAAGGTTGGTTGCATTATTAAGATTGAACAGAGTTGTAAGAGATGTGTGGCATGGGGATAGACCCTTTTGTTCAACTCGTGTATGCCAGATACCCTGTCTTTGTAGATTCCTGTTAAAATGTTGAACAAATCAGTGTTCTGAATTGATGGGCGTTACTTAAAAATGGAGCACCAACTCCATTGATTCAGTGCAACACACAGTTTTTGGTGTATTAAACTATTAAACATTTATTGACAGGGAATGAACTTAATATTAGCATCTTCAATTTATTGAAAATATACTCAATGATGGTTCTCAAAAGTTGTGTTGCTTGAAATTTGTCTTGACTCCACTATTAAAGATGAGATATAGGATGAAGGAATTGAATAGATTGAATATTACTTCCAAAATTCTGTAGTAATTGAAAGATTTTTCCAGGATACAAATTTTTTTACTCTTTTTCCTTCCACAGTATTACTTTTGTTTTTTGAATACAGGAACCTTGTTCTGCAGTGAAGCTTATGTTCTCAGGCTGGTGCTGTCAATTAGACGTTGTGGACCTGATCAATATTTGCTGAAACTCCCCTCTCACAGTACAATTTCAAAGCCTGTCTTTGTAAACTATTTAAAAATCTCAGAATACCAGGTTATAGTCCAACAGGTTTATTTGGAAGTACAATTTGGAACTATCACTAATCCAATTATTTTCTTTGCAAGCAGTATTTTTTTTTCACTTAAGTATTTATTAATATCACTACTTAATTTTTATAGTGAGTAAGTGCAGTGCAAATTTGATATAATAACCATTCGCTTCCTGTTGAAATTATTGTAGTTTGTTGTTTTAATTCAACCCTGGAATCAAAAACACTATTTTACTAGTTTTTGCAACTGACACCATAGGTAAGGTCAGAAGTCTCATGACACCAGGTTATAGTCCTGGTTATTTGAAATTAAATAAACCTGTTCAACTAATCTGGTATTGTGTGGCTTCTGATCTTGTCCACCCCAGTCCAACACCAGCACCTCTGCATCATGACTACCAAATAGATAGGGAAAAAGTTTAAATGTATTAATAATCAGTATTGAGAATTGCAACAATTTTTTGGGAGCACAAGTATCATGCCAGTTGGTAAATAATTGTCTAATGAAGTTCAGCACAGATTAACGAGAGGCAGTCCATCTTAATTGGAAGTGCAAGACTAGGTGGGGTGGCAGGAACAACGGAATGCAAAATACAGATACGTGTGTCACAGATCAACACGGCTCTAAAAAGTAGACTAAAAGCTTGTGTTTGTTCCTACAGGAAAAGGAAAGTAGTGCAGAACCTTGGTTAAACCACATTTAAGGATACTGCACTTCTGGTTAGAATATTATAGAACTGATGAAGCAATGAGAGGTTGAAGACAAGACTTAAAAGATATCCAGTTCAGAAAAAATGGCTAGTCCTGGTCTCTTTTGCTGTTGAAGCAGATTGAGGGATGACCTAATAGGATGCCTTTAAAATTAGGTGAGGTTGTAATAGTGATTGCAGAAA
Source organism: Chiloscyllium punctatum (assembly GCF_047496795.1). NCBI lineage: Eukaryota > Metazoa > Chordata > Chondrichthyes > Orectolobiformes > Hemiscylliidae > Chiloscyllium > Chiloscyllium punctatum. The sequence continues at coordinate 58,989,706 of NC_092775.1, forward strand.
GACTATTTCCTCTTGTTGCAAAGAACATAATTAGGGACCATTAGCACAAGATAGCTGTTGAGAAATATGGCAAGGAATTTAGAATGTTCTCATATGAAGTGGTAAGAATGTGGAATTCAATGCTGGAGGGAATGGTTGAAGTTAATAATAGGCAAATATTTAAGGAGAAGCGCGACAAGCATTTGAGGGATGGGAACTGTTTGTTTTGATCAATTTAAGTGAAAAATGGAAGGAGTCTTGAGAGTAGTATAAGCATTGGCATGATTAATTAAGCTTGTTTCTGTGCCGTATCCTTAAGTGTAGACCGACAAAGTCATGTCATGGCAAGTGTCTGCAGGGTGCAAATGGTTTGTATGATCAAGATCACACAACACCAGGTTATAGTCCAACAGGTTTATTTGGAAGCACGAGCTTTCAGCCTCTGTCTCTATGATGATTCCCTACCATGCCTACTGGGGAGTACTGTATCTAATAGACAGGCAGTGTAGAATTAGAACTAAGGAGATGGTGTTGTATATCAATTGCATCTGAATGGGTGACCAATAATGCGACAGTATTGTTCTCCTTGGCAGAGACTAATGTTTTTTACTAATGTCAGAATAATATTATGCTTAAGTTTTGTGCAACACAGAACTATAATTGAAGACAAAGTTTCAAAGAACTATGTACCTGAACCCCTGGGTCTCTGTTCTGCAATGCTAACCAGGGCCCTACCATTAATTGAATTAATCCTGCCCTTGTTTGTATTGCAATACCATGCATTTATCCAAATTAAACCCCATCTGTCACTCTCCAAATCATTGGCCGAATTGATCAAGATCCTTTTGTAATCTTGGGTAACCTTCTTCACTCTCCTCTATACCACCAGTTTTGGTGTTATCTGCAAACTTACTAACTATGCCTCCAACGTTCTCATCCAACTTGTTTATATAAATGACAACCGAAAGCGGAGCCAGCACCAATCTCTGTGTAACGCCACTGGTTACAGGTCTCCAGTCTGAAAAAAATCCTCCATCGCCACCTATCTCCTACTGTCAGACCAATTTTGTATATAGTTTGCAAGCTCTCCCTGAATCCTATGTGATCTAACTTTACAAATTAGTTTACCATGTGGAACCTTGTCAAATGTTTTACTAAAATGAGATATGATTTCCCATGCACAAAGCCATGCTGACTACCCCTAACCAGTGCTTGCCTCTCCACATATATGCAAATACATCAGAATCCCTTCCAACAACCTACCCACCACTGATATTCAACTCTCAGTTCCCAGACTTCTCCTTACGGCTTTCTTAAATAAAGGCAGGGCGTTAATCACCCTCCAGCCCTGTCGCATCTCACCTGTGGCTGTAGTTGACACACACATCTCTGCCAAGAGCCCAAAAATTTCTTCCCTAACTTCTCTCAACCTCCTGGGATACATTTGATCAGGTCCCAGAGATTTATCCACTTTTTAATCTTTTTTTAAAGACCTCCACCACTTTCTCTTCTGTAATGTGGAGTATTTTCAAGTTATCAATACTTATTTCCCCAAATTCCTCGCCTCCGTTTCTTTCTCCTTAGTAAAAACTGACATGGAATATTTGTTTAGTATCTTTCCTATTTCTTGTGGTTCCACACAAAGACAGTCTTGTAGATCTTTAAGGGGCCCTATTCTTTCCCAATTGCTCTTTTGCTCTGAACATACTTTGTAGAATCTCTTTGGATTATCCTTAACCTTATCCGTCAAGACTGTCTCATATTCTCTTTTTGCCCTCTTGATTTTCCTGTTAAGAATGCCCCTGCACCCCTTATACACTTCAAAAAATTTACTTGCTCTCCGATATCTGTACATTGGTTTCCACATTGTAGAGAATCTAATCTACATTCTTCAGCATCTCTGGTCACCCTGCTATAGGAATGGTATTATTAAATTGGAGAGAGTTCAGAAAAGATTTACCAAGATTTTGCTGGGACTGGAGGACTTGACTTATAAGGATAGGCTGGGACATTTCCCCTGGAGCATCGGAGACTGACAGGTGACCTTAGAGGTTTATTAAGTCATGAGGCACCATAGATAAGGTGAGTAGTAAAGATCTTTTCTTGGGGGTGGGGGAGTTCAAAACTCTGAAGCATATTTTTAAGGTGAGAGGAGGAAGATTCAAAAAGGACCAAAAGAGCAGCGTTTTCGCACATAGAGCAGAAAGAACTGTCAGAGTATGTGATAGATCGTACAGTAAAAGACTTTTGGATACTTGTATTAATAGCAAAGGTTTCGAGCGATATGGGATTAATTAATTGGGCAGCTTGGTCAGCATGGATGAGTTGGACTGTTTCTGTGCTGTATAACTCTGGCTGTATGAACAACTTCTGATGGGGAAGTTCGCTCCACTTAAACTGGCAAAAACATAGTGACCGATCCAGATGTTCTTTAGTATTGCATTATAAAACTCATATAGTCATCAATACAAGAATCATTATTCAAAAGATATATGAAACATACAATCAATTGATGCACCACTATTAAAATGTGAGGCAGTGTATCCAAAATGAGAAAAGGCAGAGATGCTGAAGAATGTAGATTAGGTTCTCTACAATGTGGAAATCGGCCCTTTGGCGCAACAAGTCCACATCGATCTTCCGAAGAGCAACCCACCCAAACCCTACATTTACCCCTGACCTATGCACCTAATGCTATGGGCAATTTAGCAAGGCCAATTCATCTAACCTGCACATCTTTGAATTGTGGGAGGAAACCGGTGCACCCGGAGGAAACCCAAGCAGGCACAGGGAGAATGTGCAAATTTCACAGAGACAGTTGCCGAGGCGGGAATTGAACCCGGGTTCCTGGCGCTGTGAGGCAACACGGAGGGTGATTAATGCCACTTTAGTGTTCCAACTCCCTTGAGATAAAGGCTAGCATGCTGTAATCTTTGTATGTGTGTGTGCATTAGTTTTCTGCTGTTTTGTGTACTGGACACTTAAATTATTTTGTTTTTCTCCATCTAGTCTCTCATCAAGAAAATCTTTCCATTCATATTTTGTGAATCTCCCTGTTGATTTCTTACTACTTCCTATAATGTGTTTACTTGTCCAAATATTATAGTATCCATGTTTCTGCTCCCAAAGTGCCTTTAAATGATGGTGTTGGCATCAAGGAGCTAGTGGTACTGATCAAAAAGGTTTGATGAACTGGTGGTTTTGAGCAGTAGATTTTTTTTCACTGGAGATTTTTTGAGTTTCTTTCTGCATGACATTGAACCTTTTTTCATGGGTTAAGTTGCACTTTGTTCCTTCTCTCATCCCTCGATGCATGACTAGGATGAGGGTATAACTATATATTTTTTTTAAAAGCAGTTGGCACTTTTGTGTTTTAAATCCTTAAATCAAGTTAACAGGACTTGGTAGAAGCGAATGTAGAATGCAGTGATAGGGCTGATTGTTACCAGAAACTAAAAGGAAGGAACAGAATCTGTGAATATTAGGTCGCATCGTGAAAGCGTTGCCGATTGTCAAGGAAAAACCCACCTGGTTCACTAATGTCCTTTTATGAAAGGAAATCTATCACCCTTGCATGGCCTGGCCTACATGTGACTCCAGAATCCCAGCAATGTGGTTGAATATTTATTGCCCTTTGGGCAATTAGGGACGGGCAATAAATGCTGGTCCAGCCAATGACACGCACATCCCTTGAGTGAATTTTAAAAAAAACCTTGCGGTTTTATAGTATTGAATTCTGTAACTAACAGCAATAAGAATGACTCAGCAACTCAGACCTATACCTGATGTGATACAAACATACAAATTGGTTGTGTAATTTGACCATTTGGTCCCTCAAGCCTACTCTGCCATTTAATGAGGTAATAGCTCATCTCTTTATGTTTTGAATTTTACATTCCTATCTGGACAAGTGAATCATTCTACTTCTGCCTTAAAAATATTCAGTGGCTCCACATCCACCGCCACTAAAGTGAAGAACTACAAAGTCTCCCAACCCTTGAGGAAAAAACACTAAGTTCTCTTCATGTCTGTCCTGAAAGGGCATCCTCTTCGTCAAGTCCCTTCAAGATCTCTCATACTTGACTCACCCCTAAATCTTCTAAAGTACAGTGAAAACAAACGAGCCAGTTATATCTAACCATCTCTTATAAGATGACTGCTCATTCCAGGTGTCAATTTAAGAAACCACCTCTGAATCTCCTGTTGGGCTTCTTAAACAGACATTGGTCTTTGATTTTAAGACCCTAAAATGAAGTCCATCTGAATGTGGGGTCAGGTCAAGTTGGAACTTCTTTATTTGGTCTGTACTGCTTCCCTGATTTGAAATTCTACACACCTCTGCTTTTATGGCTATTACTAGGATGCATTTTGTATCCTCTTAATGAAGATAAGAGCACAATATTTATTTCATCTGCCTTTTCTTATTATCTACTAGTAATTCTCAATTCTCTCGCTCTTTATATAAAAAAAGTGTTTTACTTAGTTTTTCCCTTTTCCATTGCCAATAGAAATGCTTGCTATCTGTTTTTATAATTCAAGCTAGCTTCCCCTCATACTCCAATTTCTTTCTCATGATTAAGCTCTTAGTCAATCTCTGGTCTTTATTGTGACCACTCATCTGATGTGCCAGTCATCTGTACACAGTTCTTTGCTTTTTCTTAACCTTAACGTTTTCCTTAACTTCAGTGAACTATGGGTGGGCTATGGTTAGCGTCTTTCTTTATACTAGGAATAAACATTTTCTGATAAATCACCTTTCATATCACAGCTTCTGTAATGATCTTTGTCCTAGCCCAGCTTTTTAGTTTATCTCCGCTTGCTCAGCTTGTATGCCATATAGTGGGCCCTATCTATGTTTAAAATACTAGCCTTAGACCCAGTTTTCTCCCTTTCGAACTGGGTATAAAATTCAGTCATATCATGGTATTGCTACCCAGTGGTGTTTTTATGATGTTGTTTCTGTTGGCTTGTACAGTATCAAGTCTATCAAAGCTAGCTCACCGGTTCATTCAGAATGTGCTGCTCAAAGAAATTATACCTCTAAAGCATTCTATGAGCTCCCCTTCCAGACTACCATTGCCAATCTGTCTTTATAAGTTATTTAGGTTAAAAAAATCACTCATGATTATTGCTATTCCTTTATCGCAAACACTCAGCATTTCTTCTTACGGACTTTGTCCCACATTGTTGTTACTGTTAGTGGGCCTGTAGACTATTTCTTCCTCTCCACCCAAACCAATTCTATCTGAGCCAAGGTCATCCCTAACTCTTGTGCCAATGCCATCTATCATTGAGAGTGCAACTCATCCACATTTACCTGCTTGATGTTCTTATTGAAAATTGAGGGATATATAACCCTCAGGATCTAATCCCTGCCACTTGTCTGTGAAATTTATCTGAACATTTTGATTTACTTAAATGTGCACTATCAATTTGTTTAATTAGTCATGGAGTTATATAGCACAGAAACAGACCTTTTGGTTGGCATGGACAAATTGGACCAGACATCCTAAATTAATCTAGTCCCATTTGCGAGAAGTTTGGCCCCATACCCCTCCCTAGCCCTTCCTATTCACATATCCATCCAAAAGCCTTTTAAATGTTGTAATTGTACCAGCCTCCACCACTTCCTCTGGCAGTTCATTCCACGGTTGCACCACCCTTTGCGTGAAAAAGTTGCCCCTTAGGTCCCTTTTTAAATCTTTCGCATCGCACCTTAAATCTATGTCGTCTACTTCTGGACTCCCATACCCTAGGAGAAACACTTTGGCTATTCACTCAATCCATGTCACTTATGATTTTCTAAACCTATAAAGTCACCCTTTAGCCTCCTCTTCAGGGAAACAGCCCCAGCCTATTCAGCCTCCCTCAGTAACTCGAACCTTCTAACCCTAGCAGCATCCTTGTAAATCTCTTCTGTACCATGTCAAGTTTCATAACATCATTCCTATTGCAAGGAGATCAGAATTGAATGTGGTATTTTAAGTGGCCCAATGAATTTCCTGGACAACCACAACATGACATCTGAACTCCTATATTTAGTGCACTGACCAATAAAGACAAACACAGCCTTCACTACCCAGTCTACCTGCGACTCCAGTTTCAAGGAACTGTGAACCTGCACACCAAGGACTTTGTCAATGACACTCCCCAGCACCCTACCATTAAGTGTAAATCATGTCCTGATTTGCCTTACCAAAATTCAATACCTTAGATTTGTTTTGAAGGACTTACTCATTCACATACAGTGCCTTTAGTTTTGTCTTTCTTATTTTTATAACAGCAAGTCTTGACTATTGGTGAATTCTTGAGTACTTTTCTCTCTGTCCTCTTTCTGACGGTACTTGGCTGATAAGAGAGATTTGTTCTATCCTGCTTCTCTGTGGTGCTGAAATGTGTGCTGCAGAAGCAGTAAGTAAACAGCTTTAAATTGTGTTTTTTTTTCAGACAAGAGAAGCATAAGTGGGTGAAGTTGACTGTTGAAGCTAATGGATATGTCTCTGTTTCTCTGTTGCAAAAAGCCTGAGTTCTCTCTTAGTTGTTATATTGTTTCTTTTGATGTTTCTTTCTCCTGGATTTGAAGGGACATAACACGTGTGGAAACTCTGTTTTGCTGAATTTGCCTTTACCAAGGGTGTTTCATGGGATGCTGCTATATTGGAACGGTTGATGACTCGTAGTTAAATATTTCCAATTCTATGTTTGTGTTTTAACCATGTTATAAGAATAAAGTGTGTTTTGCTTAAAGCCTGGTGGTGGACTATTCAAATAACATCTGGAACACCGAGCCTTTCACTTGCCTTTAAATAAAACAAAAAGTTAGGTTCTGGGCTATCTCCTTGATATATTTAAGGTGGTTTGGTCGGCTCCTTAACACTACGTGCCATTCACAAGACCTTCATTTCCCATTTTGCTGTCCTGCCTTTCCTGTGCTGCTTGTTTTGGTACATTTACCCAAACTTGATTCCCTCACTCTTTCTTAAAGCTCTCTCTACTCTGAAACTTAATAACTTCCCAAGTTATCTGGCTTGCTAGAACGCCAATTCCATTGCGTTTCAGTTGTTGACCATCTCGGTGCCGATTCAACTTTGCCCAATACTGGTGCCAGTGCCCCAAAGGTCACGTCATTATTTATTTCTCCAGTCTTATTCACCCAATGTCATTTCTCTTGGCTATGATAGTAATCCAGAGATTCCTAACTTCTTGAGGTTATGCTTTTTTTAAGGTAGTGTGTTGCTTTTCATACTCCTTCAGTGGACTGTCTCTCTCTTGGTTCTACCTGTGTTGTTGATACTGACATCTTCCCCATCTCTGGAATCTCCCAGACCTGTTGTATGTTTGGTTGCACCCTGTTATCCCTAACCACTGGTTAATTCAGAAGAGTTGAAGACCCTGTCCTAAGAGATGTGACTGTCTTTGACGATATAATGTTGACATACCTTTCCCCCTTGTTGATATGCCACAGTGTCTGTGATTTGGCCTGCACGTCAATAACTTTGAGCCAAAGTTTCTGCAGTCACAAAACACTTCCTGCAGAGATTTTTGTCGTGGATTAAACAGCCATCCAGAAACATACTCGTCCTGAAATTGCAGTGCATCCCTTCTCTGCCATCTCTTTTATGTGCTAATTAATTTCTGATAACCCTAAACTATCCAATGTATTTTCTCACTGTCACTAGACTTAATTTCTAATCATTGTAGGTGATTGGACAATATGGTTTGAAACTTTTTTTAAACAATATCTGTGACTTCTTAATTCGCTTCTGCTAGATTCTGTTAAGACAAGTGAGCAAAATTCTCACGAGCCAATCACATACCGTTTTCTTTGTAAATTGGTTCGAGAAGGTTTCACAGAGCTTAGTGTTTTCTGGTCCCGTCTCATGTGACTTTTCAACTTCTCTCTTGAAGGATAGAAATGATCCTCATGAAACTCCTTTTCACTTGAGAAACATGAGGATCTGCACTCTGCTCAATTGCACAAGTATTTGACTGGTATGGTAGAATATGTGCATTGTTGCTTATTGTAAACTGATTTGGTCAATTTCCGCTAGATCAGGGAAACAACTTCAATTTTTTTTAATGATTTGAAACTCCTCAAAGAAATGAAAATCCATAAGCTAAAATGAAACCAAAATCTTTTTGAGGTACGAAAGATAAAGGTTTCAGGTGTGCTTGGGGAAGTGATACAAATTTCAAAACGTTTTATCTGAACTCTGCTAAACTATCTTTTTGCTTCACCACCTAACAGATATTGTGAAAAGTATTGGTTTTTATTTTAAAGAATAGAAATTTAGTTTTAATTAACATTGACTTTGAGGAGGAGAAGAGACATCTACAAAGTGAAATAATGCTGTTTGTTGGTACAATTCCACACAGGAAGTCAATCATATGAAACTCAACTTTCTTAAACCACAAGCTGACTGTGTGGGAACAGTATAAAAACTCACTTTTGTTCAGCATGCATTAAAAAAAAATCTCTCCTCATCCATTGCACTCAACCTAAACTACTAACTGAAGAGAGTCCAGGAGATCAAATAGCTATTGTGCAGGGAAATGATCAGTAAATAGTGAGAAATACATTTTTAGCTTAGTGTTCTCTTGATTTTTAGTTTTAGCTCCTACCTTTTGAAGCTGACTAAAGTCTTGAGGTCTAGCCTGCTGCAATAGGCGTGCGCTTCAACCTTTCATTTTTACTGTAAAACCTCTGGCTCTAATGGCTGTTTCTTTAATCTCCACCATCTCTGCAGCTGAGGACAATATGTAGGTTTTTGTCTTGCTATTCTATAATAAACTTGCGCTTTTGGGTGTTCCTGGCATCATCCCAAGTGCACAAAAAAAAAGTTTGCTGACTAGATTCATGGAAAAACGCACCACTAAACATACCACTGATACCACACGTGGATAGAATAATGGAAAAATAAACCCATCTATTTAATCCGTGAATTCCCATCATGGGTACTGGAGGGCAGGCCTAATCTGGAGAGTCGTGTTAACCATCATATTCCATCTCACTAAGCCACAGATAAATGCAGAACTAATTCAAAATCAAGGCAATTTTAAAATTAAAATCAAATGTTGACTTGTTTTCCTGTGTACACTCCATCATGGAATTATGACCAATTTTTCAATATAAATACATTTTTCATGAATTTTGAATGATTAATTTGATTGCTTTGTTCATATCAAATCTTTTTTTATCCAACTTTCATTTCAAGCCTTTCCTTTTCCCTACTTCTCTCTCTTTGATGAAGACTTAATTCTGTTAAATATGAAACTGTGCCTCAATACAAATGTTTGGGTTTAGTAAAATATAAACAATAAAACTAACCACTGTTGAATTTGTGAGAGTTTATTCAGGAAATTGATTATGATGGGAACATTACCAATACATTAATGGTTCTTTGAAATCCTCCATTATAAACCTGTATTTGCATTAGATATGCAACATATCCATTCATCATTTTATTAAACAAGTTTCACGTAATGCCATTTTCTTAGCTGCAGGTAACTGCTGCAATGTTAACATTGCAGCGACCAAAATACTGTTTCACCACCTGCATTTTTTTAATTCACTAATGGGATGTGGACAAGCATTTATTACTCATCCCTCATTGCCCTTGAGAAGGCAGTGAGTTACCTTCTTGAACCACTGCAGTCCATTTGGTGTAACTTCACTATACCATTAGTAAGGGAGTTTGAGGACTTTGAGTCACACAATGGCAATATACTTCCAAGTCGAGATGCTGAGTGGCTTGGAGAGAAACTTGTGGGTGATGGTCTACTTAAGTATTTGCTACCCTTTTTTTTATAGGTTCTGGTGCCTGTGGGTTCGGAAGTACTGTCTAAGGAGCCTTGATTAATTTCTGCACTGTGTTGAAGATGGAACATGCTTTTGCTGAGGATCTGAAAGGCAACACAACCAGAAACAACAAAGTGGGCTACTTTGTTTTGGGTGGTGTCAAGCTTCTTGAATGTTTTGGATGTAGGTTTGCTCGCTGAGCTGAAAGGTTCATTTCCAGACGTTGCATTAACCTACTCGGTAACATCTTCAGTGGGCCTTATGCGAAGCAATGCTGAAAATTCCTGCTTTCTATTTATACGTTTGGGTTTCTTTGGGTTGGTGATGTTATTTCCTGTGATGAAGTCACTTCTTGCCCCTTTTCTCAGGGGATGGTAGATGGGGTAGACCCATCAGGAAGTGACTTCACAACAGAGAATAGCATCACCACAGGAAATGACATCACCAACCCAAAGAAACCCAAACAAATAAATAGAAAGCAGGAATTTTCAGCATTGCTTCGCATGAGGCCCACTGAAGATGTTACCTAGTAGGGTAACGAAACGTCTGGAAATGAACCTTTCAGCTCAGTGAGCAAACCTACATCCAAAACCTCAACCTGAGCTACAAATCTTCTCAAAATTCTTGTTTTGTTGGAGGTGCACTTATACAGACAAGTGGAGAGTGTTCCATTACACTCCTGACTTGTTGATGATGGACAAGTTTTGAGGAGGCAGGAGGTGAGTTACTTGCTGCTAGATTCCTAGCCTCTGACCTACTTTTATAGCCACACTGTAAGCTAGTCCAGTTTAGTTTCTGAATAATGGTAAGCTTCCAGGATTTGATAGTTGGAATTCACTGGTGGTGATACCACTGAATGTCAAAGGGCAATGGTAAGATTCTCGCTTGTTGGAGATGGTCATTACCTGGCATTTGTGTGGCACAGATGTTACTTTTTCATTTGTTAGCCTGAGCCTGGATATTGTCTGAAGAAGGGCTTATGCCTGAAACGTCGATTCTCCTGTTCCTTGGATGCTGCCCGACCTGCTGCGCATTTCCAGCTATTTCCAAATCTTGTTACATTGGAACAACTACAGTCTTGAGTTGTAAATGGTGCTGAACATTGTACAGTCAGCAGTGAATATCCCCACCTACGATCTTGTAATGGAGGGTATATCATTGAAGAAACAGCTGAAGATGGTTAGGCCAAAGACTCAACCTTGAGAAATTCTTGCAGGGATGTCTTGGAGCTGAGATGAGTGATCTCCAGCAACTGCAACCATCTTCCTATTTACTCATTTGACTTGCAATGAGTTTTCCCCTCCTCATTTCTATTCACTAATTTTGCTTAGGCTCCTTGATGTCAATGTTGGTCAAATCAACCTTTATCTCGAAGGCGGCACGGTGGCACAGTGGTTAGCACTGCTGCCTCACAGCTCCAGAGACCCGGGTTCAATTCCCGCCTCAGGCGACTCTCTGTGTGGAGTTTGCACATTCTCCCCGTGTCTGCTCCGGTTTCCTCCCACACTCCAAAGATGTGCAGGTCAGGTGAATTGGCCATGCTAAATTGCCCGTAGTGTTAGGTTAGGGGTAGATGTAGGGGTATGGGTGGGTTGCGCTTCGGCGGGGCGGTGTGGACTTGTTGGGCCGAAGGGCCTGTTTCCACACTGTAAGTCATCTAATCTAATCTAATCTAATCTAAACTATCAGCTCACCTCTGGAATTCGGATCTTTGTCCAAGTTTTGGACCAAGGCTGCAATGAAGTCCTGGTGGAACCCAAACTGCGTGTTAGTGAGCTGGTTATTGCTGAGCAGGTGTTGCTTGGTAGCAACATTGATGAATGTTTTAATGATGATTGAGAACAGACTACGGCAGTAAGTGGCCAAGTTGGATTTGTCCTGCGTTTAGTTTACAGAACTTGCCTGGGCAATGTTTCTACATTGCTGGTAGCTGTCAGTGTTATAGGTATATTGAACAGCTCGACTAGGCTATGGCAGGTTCTGAGGTACAGGTCTTCTGGAATGTTGCCTTTACAGTATCCAGTGCTCCAGTTGTTTGTTACCTTTGAAGATTCTTCAGGAGCGTCATTGGTATTGTGCAGATCCTTAGTGTTGTATAATTTATGAATTTTCATTGATAACAAATTAAGGTGTGAAAATGTTAGCTGCTGCTACATGTTCAGCCCTTGAAAAGGAATATCTTAACAACTTCCACTAAGCTTTGTTTTATGTGAAAATAATTGAAGACCTCTGCCCATGAAGGCAGGCAGTTGCTTGGTTTGCTTTCTGACAAAATATCAAGTAAATTTAGTACTTAAACAGTGAAACAAATTGAAGTGGTAAGCTGTTTATTCACTGAATTTGGCTCCCCTAAAATCTGCCAGATTTCAGATGAACAAACAAAGTTATCATGGCTATATTCTAATTTCTACCTACATTCTGGTACAAAACTTAGATAAAGCAAAAACAGAAATTGCTGGAGAAGCTCGGTAGGTCTGGCAGCGTCTGTGGAGAGAAAGCAGTGTTAGCATTTAAAATTCAATGACCCTTCATCAGTCTACAGATGCTGCCAGACTGCTGAGTTTCTTGAGCGCTTTGTTTCAGAACTCTAGCATCCGCTGTTGTTTTATTATAGAAAACAGTGTTTGATGAATGGAAGACTATGCATGTTGCCGTTTCAAACTCTTGTTTGAAAGAGAGGCACGAGAATATTGCATGTCAGTTGTATAGTGTAAATGACAAATTGTTTGCATGTGATTTTGTTTTCAACATGATTTTACTGCCAGCATTACCTTCAGTCATGTTGGGACAAGTACAAGGCAAATGCATGTTATACTGGGAAGGCTTCTGTTGCTCTGTTTACATATCTTGTATTTCAACTGCATTCCAATCCCCAATTTTCATTTCATATGTTTGCAGTTGTACCTCTGAGAAGTCATTACGTATTCAAGAATTAACTGTGCACAAGGCAATAGACCATTACAATTGTGTAATGCAAACTAAAATGCTGTTGGTATTGTACTTTAGCAGCACTTGTTGATCCCAAAATTTAGCATTATCTTAAAATCATAGAATTTCACAGTACAGAAGGAGGCCTCTGGACTCATCGTATCTGTACCAGCTCCTGAAACAGAGTCCCATTTTTCAGCCCTTTCTCCATAGAGTTCTAAGTTAAGAATTTTTATTGAGAACAGTACTTACCTTAGAAGTTGTAGTAGTTGTGATATCAGAATCATCCCAGTAATTGTCTTTAAATGATGTCTTTGACCAGATCTTTCAACATACTTTTCAGTTTTGCAGCGTATCAGTATCAAATCTCAAATTTGCATTCAGGAAAATGAATACCTGGCAATTTTGAAGAATTTTAAAAGCTTTTATGAAGGAGTGGTTATAAGTGGATCCCATAGAATCTGCCTCTAATATAAAATAGTGTATTAGTGCAAGTTGTTATGGGTTCTTAGATGTATATAAAGTTGATCTGGAAAGCATTAAGGGGCCTAAGTTTAATCAAAGCTGGGACAAATGAAGGAAACTCACTCAATCTGCTAGCTAATAGGGTTTATTTCTATTGAGCTTTATGTAACCAAGAAAGATATTGTTTCTCAAATTGAATTTTAGCTGCAAATATGTAGGTGACTGAAGAACAAATCCAAAAGGAAAAAGTGGCTTAGTTTAAATGTAACAGTGGGTTCAGAGCAGAGCAGACCAGACCAGAAAAGTGTTGGCCTCATCCCCATACTGACTTTGGCTAAGATAATGCGATCACCTTAACCACACATTTTCAAGCTTCCATCTTGACCTGGCTGTTTTTGCTAGTGCAGTATAGTATGGTTCATATGTACAGTTCTATGGGACATTGCTTTAGTCACTCCTAAAGTTTTTTTTTCATCTTTCCAGGCTGCTACCTATGCAATTGTTGGAATTTTGGTGATCTGCATGTTATCTGTTTCCTGCTGTTTAATTTCATAACTTAAAATGTTATGAAATTCTCCCCATGTTCTTCATTAATTCTGCAAAATTTTAACATTTGTCAAATGTTTAAACTAATTGTATGCTCCAAGGATAGAGCAGCTTTCAATTTCGTGAAATACTTTTCTATCTGGAAGGTGTCAGTTTTGTGTATATTTTCTGAAAAGGAAATATTTGTTCATGTGCAGTGCTGTAGAGTCATACAGCATGGAAACAGACCCTTTGCTCCAAACAGCAGGAAAATTGGTGTTTCGGGCAAAAGTCCTTTATCAGGATTAGAGTTATTCCTGATGAAGGGCTTTTGCCCGAAACATTAATTTTCCTGTTCCTCGGATGCTGCCTAAACTGCTGTGCTTTTCCAGCACCACTCTAATGTAGAATCTGGTTTCCAGCATTTGCAGCCCTTGTTTTTGCCTTTGCTTCAAACAGTCCTTTGCAACTATATTCCCAAATTAAACTAGTACCACGAGTCTGCGTTTTGGCCCATATCTCTCCAATCTTTCCTATTCATATACTTAGTGAAATGTCTTTTAAACATTGTAGCTCTACCTGCATCCACCACTTCCTCTGTCAGTTCATTCCACACATGAACCACTTTGTGTCAAAGAAAAAGTTGCCCCTGATGTCCTCCTTCAAACTACCTCCACTCACCATAAAAATACCCCCCTCATTTTGAACTCCCCCACTGTGGACAAAAGACAGTTGCTGTTCACCTTAGGATTTTATAAATCTCTATAAGGTCATGCTTTATATTATCATCATCTCAAGAATGCATTACTCACTACAGAAAGCAGGAAGTCTCTGTAGCGGTGGTTTCTTGAGCAAGAAAGGAGGGGTTGATCTTAAAATAATATACACTGCAGGCACTTAAAATAGTAAACATTCATTTTCTAATTATCTCCTTGACTGATTAGATTCAGCTCAAGGTGGATAGACAGCATAGCATTCCAAAAATACTAAGTAATCAAGGGGCAAAAATCAGAGAGGAAGTAAATACAATAACCATCACTTGAGAACAAGTACTCGGGGGAACTAATGGGGCTACAGTCATATAACACTTTCATTCAAAAAGGGATGGAGAACAAAAATAAATAACTATAGGTCAATTACCTTAAATGTTACTGGAAAAATATTTAAAATGTTCAGAAATACATGTATTTTTATACACATACAAAAACAAAGTCAATATGCTTCATGGAATCATACCTGACAGATTTATTTAGTGTCATCCAAGTTGACATTATACTCAAGAAAGCACAGCAACGCCTCTCCTTCCTCAGGTGGCTAAAGAAATTTTGCAGTTCTATAAAGAGTGTTAGAAATTTTTATAAATACTTCACAGAAAACATCCTATCAGGATGCATCGCAGTGTTGTATGGCAACTGCCCTTCCCAAGACCGCAAGAAACTAGTTGTGAACACAGCCCAGCCCATCCCTCAAACCAATTGGCAATCCATTGACTTTATCTGTACCTCCTGCCACATCAGGAAATTAACAAATTGAAATAATTAAAGACCCCTCCTACCCTGGCTATACTCTCTACTACCCTCTTCCATCGGGCAGAAGATATAACAGTTTGAATACATGTACAAACAGATCCAAGAACAGCTTCTGCCCCACTGTTAGAAACTTTTGAATGGACCTCTTTAATGTTGATCTCTCTAGCACCATCCCGGCAGCTATAACATTGTATCCTATGCTCTTGTGTTCCTCTGATATGCTTATATAGTACAATCTGTCTGTAAAGCATGTAAGACAACACCTTTCACTGTACCTTGGTACATGTGACAGTAATAAATCAATTAGAATTGTTTATTAGTATTCTTTGAGGAGACAACATACAGGGTATGGGAGTGTGGGTGCAGTAGCTGTAATGTATTTGAATTCCTACGGGCATTTGACATGGCAGCACGTTTGACTGTTGAATAAGATAAGTCTATCGTGTTGGAGGTATTATCTTAGCATGGAGAATGGATTGACAAACTTGGAGGCTGGTACAATTGCAACATTTAAGAGGCATTTGGATGGGTATATGAATAGGAAGGGTTTGGAGCGATATGGGCCGGGTGCTGGTAGGTGGGACTAGATTGGGTTGGGATATCTGGTCAGCATGGATAGGTTGGACCAATGGGTCTTTTTCCATGCTGTACATCTCTATGACTCTAATAGAAGACAGAATTGGGATACCGGGTTGGGGGTATGTGGGGAGTTTTCAGGGTGGCAATCTGTAACGAATGAGATACCACAGGGATCAATGCTGGGGCCACAATTATTTACAATATGTATTAGTGGCTTGAATGAATGAGAGAAGTTGCCTGTTTGCAAGTGACCTGAAAATAGTTAGGAAAATAAGTGAGGATGATGCAAAGAATCTTCAGAGGGTTGGAGATAGGTTAGGTGAGTGGGGAGAAACTTGGTAGATAATACACAATGTGGGGAAATGAAAGATTATGCACTTTGGAGCTGAATTTATTTAGTTCAAAGACTGTGGAAAGTTCAGAAAAGAGGGATTTGAGAACATAATCTCTGAATAAGGGGTTGCATTTTTGAGAGATGAGGCGGCATTTCTTTTGAGGTCATGAATTTGTGGAATTCTTTACCACCGAGGGCTGCAGAGGTTAGGTCCTTAAATTGCAAAAAGCTAGCATTCAAGATGAGAGAATAATGGGGAAGGTCAATAGAATCTTGGACTTTATTTCAAAGGGAATGGAATATAAAAGTAGAGAGGTTTTGCTGAGATTATACATGGTACTAGTTAAATCACATCTGGAATACTGGGAATACAATTCCCTTAACTGAGGAAAAATATGCTGGCATTGAAGGTAGTCATGCTAGGTCGTTAGGCTGATACAGGTATGCATATACTGTCGTCTTAGAGATCCACTGCATTGGCCTGTACCATTTGGATTTAGAAGACTGAGAAGCAATCTTCTAGAAACATACAAAATTTTCAGGGGCTTGACAGTATAGATGGGAGTTTATTTCCTTCCACGGGAGCATCCCAGTTCAGAGAACATAATCTTTGAATAAGTGGTTGCATTTTTGAGAGATGAGGCGGCATTTCTTTTGAGGTCATGAATTTGTGAATTCTTTACCACCGAGGGCTGCAGAGGTTAGGTTATTAAAAATATTCAGAACTGTGGTAAACAGATTTTTTTTTAATTTGTAAAGGAATTGAGGGCCATGGAAAGGGCAGGAAAGTGGTGCTGAAAATTATCAGATCATTGAATGGCAGAGCAGTCTCAATGGGCTGAATAGCTTACTTTGGCTTCTGTGTCTTATGGTTACATACCTTTCTGAATTCATTGTGGATATCCCTCTTCTTTGCTCTGCCTTTAAGAAACAAAATGATTAGGTAATCCTCTTTAATTTCTGTATCCTTGAAAACTAGGCACACGCACAGACAGTTGGGTTATGTCAGCCATCTCGATGGGTTTCTTGCACTGCAGGTCCTGCTGTGAAAAGTATCATTGAATTTACTGTGTGGTCTTATTCTAAATTCCATTTTTACTTACCAATATACTTTGACATATAAGGCAAATGCTGTTTTTCTTTACAGCTGTGAACAGGAATTCATTTCTCCCATCATTGTGGAAGTTGTATATAATTGATTTCTTTTGATGAGCCACTCATGATTATTGTTTCGCCTTGCTTGTGAAATCACTCTATTGTTGGTTATCCTCTAGGTTGGATTGCACCTCTGAAACAACTGGAATGTTGCAGTTCTCAAGGGTAGAAACTTGGGAAGTCACTTACGTTCACGATTTGTATCTGGAACCCATTGATGCTTGGATACTAGAAGAGGAGCATGCAACATTTCCTATCATTTGGCTTTGCCCTGCAGTAGATGACAGCAGGGAAAACCTATATAATTCTACAGTGAATGCAGAGAAGGAGTAGCTGAGTTGTTCTTGCAGTGAGTTCACATGGGCGTGATGGACTAAATAGCTTGTGTTTCTAGTACTGTAATATACTGGCTTCATGCTGTTCATATTTTTTTTAATCCATTTTGTTTGCATTGCCACCTCAAAACCTACTTTACCGTAAAATGGTAGTCCATCAAGACAAAACTGAAACACTATGCAACAAGCTGGCAAAGCCAGAAACCATGCAGCAACATGATCAAGCACATGGCAATGCACTGTCGACAGGGGGTGAGATTGACTGATCGACTAATTGCTTGTGATCTGAGTTTGAGATCTCAGCCTTAAGGTCTCAAGGTTGTGGATTCAGAAACTGCTGACAAGCTTTAACCTGAGAATATCTGCATTCATTGTTTTGCATTGAGAGCATTATATTATTGGAGATGCCTTCCTTCAACTGAGGCATCAGTGTTTATGGTTCATTGGTCAACATTATGCCTTCAGCTGGAACCATGAAAAAAATGACAAAACTCATTCACTTAATTGCACACTCACTGATTCAGCAGAATAACTTGCTGGCTCTCACAATCTGCATTCCAAAAGTATTTCTTTGCCTTAAGTATTTTAAGCAGTTTAGTTGTGAATGCATATGGTAAGAAGGCAAACTGATACTTGTCTGACTTTCTTTTGTCTGAGATATAAAAGGTCAAGTGAAACTCAACCACCCTTCACTCCTCTGCATCTTAACTTTCAGTGACTCCTTGTCTATATATCGCTGAAAATTCTCATCTTTCCATTGCTCTCGCCCCTCCCAATCTATGTAACCTGTTTACGCCTTGCAACCACAGAATGTGCAGCCTTCAGAGATTCCTTTGCAGGCTGACTCAAGTGTCAGTTGAATCAAATTTAAAGTAGGAGCCAAATGGTTTTGATTTGATTTTGTTTATTACTGTCACATGTACAGAGGTACAGTGAAAAGTGTTGTCTTACATGCTTTACAAGCAGATTGTATTATACAAGTGTATCAGGGTAACAGAACAGAGTGCAAGATATAATGTAGCTGCCGAGAAGGGGCAAAGAGAGATCAACATTAACATTGAAGAGGTCCATTCAGAAGGCTGAAAAAAAAGTGGCGAAGAAGCTGTTCTTGAATCTGTCCATACGTGTATTCAAACTTTTATATCTTCTGCCTGACAGAAGAAGGTGGAAGAGTGTGTAGCCGGATTGGGAGGGGTCTTTGATTATGTTGGTTGCTTTTCCTGAGTCAGTGGAACATATATATGTGAAGTCAATGGATTGGAGGCTGGTTTGCATGATAGACTGGGCTATCACAACTCTGTATATTCTTTACTTCTTGGGAAGAGCAGTTGCCATGGCAAGTTGTGATGTACCCAGATAGGATGCTTTCTGTGGTGCATTTATACATGCAGGCATCACACTTAGAAATGAAGTCTTTAATGGTACTGGTATACATGTTTAAGTTGGCTGCTGAGTTCGAGTATGGTCCAGTCCACTGACTCTAAGCAGCCCCATAGAAGTCCTTCAGGTTTCTCAGATCAGTACTGCACTACTTTTAGTATTGGGTCCTCATGCTTTAGTTTCTGCTTGAAAAAAGAATATAGGCATGGACTATTTTCTGAATGGTGAGAAAATTCACAAAGCCAAAGTACAAAGGGATCTGGGAGTACTAGTCCAGATTCTCTAAAGGTTGACTTGCAGGTTGGGTCTGTGGTTAAGAAAGCAAATGTAATGTTGTCATTTATCTCAAGAGGATTGGAATATAAAAGTAACAATGTGCTACTGAGACTTTATAAAGCTCTAGATAGGCCCCATTTAGAATACAGTGTTCAATTTTGGGCCCCACGCCTCAGGAAGCATGTACTGTCACTGGAGCATGTCCAGCAGAGATTCACATGGATGATCCCTGGAATGGTAGGCCTAATATACAATGAACAGCTGAGGATTTTGGGATTTTATTCATTAGCGTTTAGACTGTTGAGGGGAGATCTAATAGAAACTTAAAAGATAATGCATGGCTTAGAGATGGTGAATGCTGGGAATTTGTTTCTGTTAGGCAGGGAGACCAGGATCCATGGGCATAGCCTTAGAGGGGGTCAATTTAGAATGGCAATGAGACATTTTTTCAGGCAGAGTGGTGGACCTGTGGAATTCATTGCCGTGGAGAGCAGTGAAGGCCAGGGATGTTAAATGCCTTTTAAGGCAGAGATTGATCATTCCTTGCAGAATCAAGAATTTAAGGGCCATGGTTAAGTGGAGTTGAATTGCCCATCAGCCTTGATTGAATGGCGGAGTAGACTCTGGCCAAATGGCCTTCCTTCCACTCCTATGTCTTATGTAACCCAGGAGGAGGAGCACAGCGTGGTGATCATTTCCCAAGATGTGGATAGGGATGAAGCAATTAGCATGTTTTATGGTTATTTAGCAATGGTCAAGGATGTTTGGATCTCTGGTGGGACATGAGATGTGTTGGTGGAATTTTGGTAGGACATTCTTGAGGTTGGCTTAGTTGAAATAACTGGCTATGATAGACAAGGTTTCAGCGGATTCAGTCTCGAGACGGTGTATGTGGAATTGTATACTTCATCAAGGCACGCATCACTTCCGCACAAGATGGGATGTAGATTACTGTCAGGCTAGTGAAGGTGAACTTGTGCATTTGGATGGCATTTCACTTTCAAGTATTAGAGGTGAATCTAGCTTTATGTCCATCCATTTTGTTTTCAATGGCTTGGATGTTTGCCAAGTGTATGCTGGAGAAACAAGGGCTTGAAGCCTCTCTGAGCTTCAGTCTCACCTGAAGTCCAGTGCTGCTTCCACATTTCCTCAGTAGGTGGCTGCTCCTAGTCGATCCCAGATGTTGGTGATTGAAGTCTGTGCCTCCTGGAGGTAAATAAGTACTCTTGAATTTCTTCTCTTGTCTTAAATTGGTGCCTGTATAAGTTGAGACCATGCCCCCAGTCCAAGGGGGCAGTTCTTTTCTTGAGATTTCACACATGGGATGCAATTTGCACACACCAACTTCTGCAAACAGTTAAAGTTTATTAAAGCTTGTACTTCGCAGGCAAGCGAAGTAGAGTCAAAGAGACCCCAAACAAAGAAAACACATCCCCTTTCTACAGGTCAGTTAGTAATGCTTATAGATACCCTGGCCACTCCCTCACAGTCATTTGCCACTCAAGATAAACCCCCGCCACTCCATCACAGTCTCATGTTACCTCAGGTACAATGGTAGGATGAGGTCACTTGAGGTAATGTAAGTGCCCTAATCCTGGGGAATCGTTAATACAGATGATTTCCTGACTCTCATTCCCCAAGACAATGTAGGAGTGATATGCCCTAGCTTTGGGGTGTGGAGGCCTGCAAATGAGTTTTGGCTCTGCTACTTCCCCAGGCAATATAGGTATGATAGGCTTCAGCATAAGGGATGATCAAGCAAGTAAATCTGATTAGCTGGGGAGGACGGCTATGAAAATATTTTTGAATGGAAGGGGCTGAATGGTAGTTTAATTTAATAATAGGGGAATAGTAGCAAATGACTGTCTTCAACACTTTCTGTTGTAGAGAATTCTTATCATTACCTGGGTGAAGGGATTTCTCATCTCAGTGCAAAATGACCTCACTCATTCTTACTGTGCCTCTGGTTCAGGACTTTGGCCATCCATAGCATGCTTCCTGTATTCACTGTATCCAGTCCTGTTAGCACTCACCTCACTCACCTCACTCACCTCACTCACCTCACTCACCTCACTCACCTCACTCACCTCACTCACCTCACTCACCTCACTCACTCACTCGATATTCGTCTAAACGCCAGTGAACATAGCCCTCATTACAATTAGTAGTAATGTGGTATGTTAAAGTTGTACGAAATCTTCACATTGTCACAACTCTGGAAAGCTAATGCTTCCGAATAAACCTGTTGGGCTATAACCTGGTGTTGTGATTTTTAACCCTGGAAGTAGTGGAGCTTGCCCAGTGGGTTGTGACAGCACAGTGGTATGAATTCACCTTTTAAAAAAGAAATTTGTAAGACAATAATTTATGTTGTCTGGAGAAGATGGTGACATTTTGTTAATGCCATAAGAGAAGTAATCCAGAGTGTCTCGCAAATGCTCTGGGAATGAGAGATCAAATGTCACCATGGCTGCTGGTGGATTTTAAATTCAACTAATAAATCTGGAATTGTAAGTTAGTTTCATGGTTACTGTTACTATTGTCAATTGTTGTAAAAACTTATCTGACTCACTATCATCCTTTAGGGAAGGAAATATGCCATTCTTCCCTGGTGTGGTGTATACATGTGGTCTCAGATCGATTACAATGTTTGGTTGACACTTAAATGCTCAACCTTTTTGGTTTAAGGGACAGTTAAGGATGGGAAGCTTGAAGCTGGCCTTGCCTTGCTCTTAATATTTTTGATTAATGGTGCCAGTGAATTAATAAATTGATGGAATGGCATACACCGGGAGGAATTATGATCAGAAGGCAAAACCATACTGCAAATTATTGGAAAGCTAAGTAACAAATTAATATCCCTGTTCACACCTTAAAAATCAGTGTTTCCTGACAGTGAGCTGTTAAGTGACATTCAGACGTGTATTACTTTGAATAAATTAGATTACATGTTTAGAAACAATTTAAACTTTATTGCAGTCAAAATGTCTTGGTTTTCTAATGCAAGCAATTGGCCAATTAATCTAGTTTTAATGAGTCTAGGTACCTGTAAATTCTATTCTCTTCATACTTCAGTTGTAACTTGAAGATAAAAGGAACCCACCCTATGAAAATGTAAAGGAAAAAAAAGTACGCGGTGAATTTGAAAAATAGTCCTATAAGGTTCATGACTTGTCCTTGCCGGCTTTTTGTCAGATTTTTTTTGTGAAGATTTAACTTCACTATTTTATAGTGGTGACATTATCTCTGGCCTGTCAACATTTTATCAAGTTTTAACCATTCCCTGTTGTCTTCATGGGAAATACTGTGCTTTCTGTTGAGTAGCATTGGACATCTGTGGTCTTTTGCTGAGCTGGGAGGTACTATCAATCTTTTTCTATTTCCTTTTGAGTTCCCATTTATTGATTCCATCGTTTTCATTCAATAGATATACTTCAGCATTCAAAGTTAAGGGCCCCCAGCAACTTATGACCGTCCAGTTTCTTGTTGAAACATTCAAGCTATCTGATTTTCTTTCATTTGCAATGTTTTATCTCGGCTCAGGTCTACTCTCTGAATCGTCTGTGTCCCGTGTCCCATGTCCCCTTCCTGTCCGTATCTTGGCTCCGTCAGTCACCACCTCCTTCCAGCATGCTTTTTTTCTCAGCTACAGCTTTATTAGGATTGGAAAAGAAAGTTTACAAGTACTTCTTAATAAATTGACTGACTATTAACAGTATTAGCTGAGTGATGCATTTTGGCTGGTACACCGGTTTTATACAGATTTTAGCTTTGTTACCCAACTCAAGTCATACACACCTGAAAATCAGATAACAGCTCCCTGTCAGGCATCACCTGGGGTGTAAGGTAGAAAGGAGAATATTTATATGCTACTTGGCATTTCAATAATTTCACTTGAGGTCCAGGCTGCTGCTGTTGTTTATTTTTTTTCCCTGGTTGTATGCCAAGCCATTAATTTGATAATTCACTATCATATTAATTTGAGCAACATGAACCAATAAATTAGCTTATTGATTCATAATACTGAATTTCATTAATTTATAGCTGTCATTGTTCCATTAATTAATTGATTGATTGTTAATAGCAATGAAGGGCTTTTGTCCGAAACGTCGATTTTACTGCTCCTCGGATGCTGCCTGAACTGCTGTGCTTTTCCAGCACAACTCTAATCTAAACACTGTTAATAGCAGTGCCTGTTGCTTCACTTTTCTGTAACTAATTTTTTGTATTAATTTGTTGGTGCCTATTTCTCTGAATTGTTAAATCATTGGTTGTTCTATAAATGTATTCATTCATTACCTGTGAGATTGTTCATCAGTAACCACTTGATGTTTGGTGTTGCATCCTCGATGTGGATCCAGTTTTTCTGGTCAACATTGATTTTGATTGTGAAAGTCCTGGCATACAGTTTGTGTGAAATGTGCCTTTCCAATAATGAGTATTTCCGTAATGCTTTCCTATTCACTGTTTCCTGTGTCTGTTCATAATGTTTTACTGTTGTGCATAAACTTAATCTGTTTATTTCCTATTACTGCATATTTGAGCAGATGATGTTCTATCCTGCCTTTCTCTTGTTTCAAAATTAAGGTCTCTGGCATCGTACCTACTTCTTGCGCAACCTGACTGTCAGTATCAGCTGCAATCAACCCAGGAAATCCCAAAAACCGTTCCTGGCCATGAATAGACTGTGGTAGAAACACTTCAAAATAATAGAAACAGACTTGATAACTTTGCACCAAAAGTTCCTACTAAGTCATTTCTTAAGTACCTCATGGGATCTTGTAAATGCATTAAATTATGAAGTATCACTGAAGAGTTTTTCTTGGGATTGTTAAATTTTGCAGTACTGAAGGAGGTTATTAAGCCATATTACCAGTCCAGAAGTAGGAGTACGGTGGTCTGTTCCCTTGCTTTTTATCTACAAATCTTATCAAATATTTATCTACGTTCATTTTATACATTCTGTTCTCAGTAATGCTTCTTGCCTATGCCTAATAACGCTTTACATTTTAAAAAACCTTTTCACCTTCCCTTCATTCTTAGTGACAAAAGTTTAGTTACAAACTGGAGGAAATGGGTATTTTCTCATTATTTAACTACCTTTTATTTCTTCTAGTCTCTTTTCTGTTTTATTCCATTGTGAACCTCTTAAGTTCTTCCTAAAGTACCGTGCTTAAAGCTGGGTACATAAATTAAATTAAAATATCTTTTAGTTCAGTGGCCCGTCCTTGTTTTTCTACTGTTCTCCATTTTAAAATGGAGAAGTTCAAAGATGTTTAAAGACATATCACTTTTATTCTTTAAGCTCAAGTCTTTCTCTATCTCTTGTCAAACTTTTCTAATTGCATTATTAATCTCCCAAATTGTATGGCCTAATACCCCTCCACATTGCATTTACACTGTTGGCTATCTAGCTGAGTGACTATTCTATCCTTAACCTCCCTGGAATCAGAATAGTTACAGCAGAGAAGCAAACCATTTGACCTGTTGTCTGTGTCAATTCTCTGAAAGAACAATCACATTTCCTTGCCTCTTCCCTGGAACTCTACATATTTCCCTCTTCAAGCAATTGTCTCATTTCCTACTGAAAGTGACAGTGCATTGGAGACAGTTAGATGGTGCATTCCAAATCTTGATGACTAGCATGTTTTTAAAACAAAAAGTAGTTTCCCTTGAGTTGTCTTTTTGCCATTTGCTTCAACTGTGTTTGCTGGTTCTTGATACTATTGCTAATGGGGAATTTTTTTTTCTAGTTTACTCTTTCTAGAACCCTCATGACCTTGAAAACCTCTATCCAATATCATCTTAACTTCTTTAAAGCAAGCAGCCAAGTTTTTCCAATTTATTTTAGTTCAATAACCCTAGAACCATTCTCATAATTTTCTGTACTTCCTGTTGTGGTTCTGTTCGCCGAGCTGGGAATTTGTCTTGCAAACGTTTCATCCCCTGTCTAGGTGACATCCTCAGTGCTTGGGAGCCTCCTGTGAAGCGCTTCTGTGCTATTTCCTCCGGCATTTATAGTGGCCTGTCTCTGCTGCCTCCGGTTGTCAGTTCGAGCTGTCCGCTGTAGTGGCCGGTATATTGGGTCCAGGTCGATGTGTTTATTGATAGAGTCTGTGGATGAGTGCCATGCCTCTAGGAATTCCCTGACAACCGGCAGCGGCAGAGACAGGCCACTATAAATGCCGGAGGAAACAGCACAGAAGCGCTTCACAGGAGGCTCCCAAGCACTGAGGATGTCACCTAGACAGGGGACGAAACGTTTGCAAGACAAATTCCCAGCTCGGCAAACAGAACCACAACAACGAGCACCCGAGCTACAAATCTTCTACCAATCTTTCTGTACTTCCTTCAATGCCTTCACAATATTCCCAGAATTAGAGCGCAGTACTATCTGTAAGCATGAGCTAGTATCATAAAGATGTGTCATACCTTCCTTGCTTTTGTACAGTTTACCTTTATTTAACAAAGCACAGGATCCCTCACGCCTTATTGACTATTTTATCAACCTGTACTACCTTCAGCAATTTGTGTGCACACAACCCCAAAGCCCTCTGGTTCTGCACACCTTTTTAGAGTTGTATCCTTTTGGTTTATATTGCTGAAGATTTGATTGTCTTTTCTCATTATAGGAACTTATCACCTTTTTGAAGCTGACCCATTTTATTGTTATAGTTTTGGCTACCAGTATATAACCTGGAACAGATTCGTTCTAATGCCGCTGAAATTAGCCCGTCTCAATTTATTTGTCATTTTCCATAAGTAATGTAATTATACTTAAACCCTACCCTCCAAAGAGAAACAATTAGCATAAGCAAACTAACCACAAGGGCATAAGTCTTGGCTCTGTTGATTTGCACCTAGTTTGGCTTTTAGAAGTTTAATTTCTCCCAAAACTAGCCCCAGTAGCTCAGAAATGAAAGTCCTCGTGCTTAACTTACTTACTCGTTCCCTGCCTGTCTGCACACCCTTAAGCTGCACGATGACCAACTTCAGATACTTGCTTTCCACATAGCTCCTCACCTCATGGATGACCATTAGTGACATGAACTGCTGGTCAAGCTTCAAAGTTGGAGCTCACGCTGTAACTGACGGACCCTTCCTGGATAGCCAAGAGATATTTCCTCGAGTTCCGATATGGAACCGGTGTGCATCAAATGGAAATAGTGACTCAATTTGTTAAATGATTCTCACTGACTAGGAAATAAACTTCAAATTAAATAAACACTCACCAGCTGCTTACCAGTTAGCTATTTCCTTGTGCTAAGGCCAGTTTGTTTTATAGGGAGGTTACTTTAAGAAAGGCATCAGGCTTAGACTTGAGCATATTTAAAAATATCAAATTTAAAACTTTCCAATATTTTTAAAAACCTATTCCAACAATTAAGCTTCTTAGTTTGAGTGCCCTCTCTTTGAAATAGACAGCAGTAATACTCGACCATTTGTCAGAACTGCTGCTCTATAATGTTGCTCCTTGATGTTTTTCATTGAAGATAATCTGTTATTGCTGAGCTCTGTGCATTTGTGTCTCCCGTGCAGCTGCTGCTGCTGTTCCACCCTTCAGTTAGCATTGTGCGAGCCTGGGGCCTGTCTCTTGCTTTGTTCATTGTGGATCTCAGTGGGAATCACAGCAATGTTCTGTGGTCATTTTAAGGTCCTCATCACAGTTAATCTTGATGAAAGCATCCATTAATTGCTACTCAAGGTTTTCTTTCCTTTACTTCACCGATAGTAAAGGTTAAAATGCTCCATTTTTATCCAAGCACTTCTGTTACAAAGGTGGAGGAGGGATGGTGGTGCAGATGTTATTGATGGCTCAGAGTTTCGAACTCTGTTAGATCTTTTTATTAGGTGCCAGGTTGTGGTGACTAATGAGGTTTTTTGCTGCATTTTACTGTCACTTGCACTTTACAGTGAATAATACAATAAATAACTCATTCAAATGAGACATGACTTGTTTGTTAGAAGTCTAGGCTAATATTCCTAAATTAACTCCTCATAAGTGTTAACTTAAACCATTTCATATTTTTTAGATACTTAACTATTACTGTGTTTTGGTTTTTATGTGGTTTCCTGATGTATTGTTGTTATTATAACAACTGTAGAAGTTTTATATTTAAGGTAAGTTTGGACTCATTTTTGAGTCAGTAACCAGTGGGTTTTTCTGTGTGCTTCAAGTTAATAGTTAACATGTAACTCTGGCAATTGCTTTTTAAAATTGTTTCGAAAACATGGCTGTAAAATGAATTGGTTTGTGCACAAATTGACTTTTGTTTATTTTAGATGGTTAGTGACCTAGCATATCATTTAATGGGTCCTCAAAAGTTTGTTAGTGTTTTGGAATTTTTAGGCTTGAGAGAAGCACCTATAACTGAGAGATTTTTAGTTTCATTTTTAATTTTGGATATTAGTATTTGGCTTGTGAAGATCTTGGAACAGAATGGCTGTTTAGAGCGGAGTTCCTGAAATGAGAAGCATATAATGGTGTTTAGTGGTGGTGTCTCCAGACCAGAGGGAAACCCATGGGTTTTTATGTAAGCTAAGTGCACTGAAGTCCAGTGTAAGAGAGGTCCAAGCATCTATCATCATCCTGAGTGAGTGTTGAGAAGATTTGTAGCCCACGTTGTGGTTTTGGGTGAATGTTGCTCACTAAGCTAGAAAATTTGTTTTCAGCCGTTTCATTGCCATACTAGGTAATATCATCAGTGAGCCTCCAGTGAAGTGCTGGTGTTATGTCCTGCTTCCTATTTTTGTTTAGGTTTCCTTGGGTAGTTATCATTTCCTTTGGTGATGTAATTTCCTGTTCTTTTTCTCAGAGGGAGGTAGCTGGGGTCCAAGGCAATGGAATACCATGTTTCGAGGAATTCTTGTGTGTGTCTCTCTTTGGCTTGTCCGAGGATGAATGTGTTGACCCAGTCAAAGTGGTGACCTTCCTCATCTGTATGTAAGGATACTAGTGAGAGTGGGTCATGGCTTTTTGTGGCTAGTTGATGTTCATGTATCCTGGTGGCTAGTTTTCTGCCTGTTTGTCCAATGTAGTGTTTGTTACAGTTCTTGCAAGGTATTTTGTAAATGACATTAGTTTTGCTTGTCGTTTGTATAGGATCTTTTAAGTTCGTAATCTGATGTTTTAGTGTGTTGATGGGTTTGTGGGCTCCCGTGATGTCAAGAAGTCTGAGTAGTCTGGCAGTCATTTGAGATTATGACTCTGACTTGATGTCTTTGATGTTAGGAAGAGTGGCGAGGGTTTCTGGGTGTTTCGGTTTTTGTTTGGGTTTGTTGCTGAGAAATCAGCGGGCTACGTTCGTTGGGTACCTGTTCTTTTTGAAAAGCTGTATTGGTGATTTTCCTCTGCCCTTCGTAGTTCCTCTGTGCAGGCAGTGTGTGGTGGCTCATTGAAATAATGTTCTAATGCAGTTTCATTTGTGGGTGTTGGCATGACCTTCCAACCAGAACGCACTCAACAAACACATGGACTTGGATCCCATCTACCCTCCTCTGAGAAAAAGAACAGGGAATGACTCCACCAATGCAGGGAACCTAAACATAAAAATAAAAGCGGGACATAACACCAGTGCTTCACTGGAGGCTGGTACAGTTTAAAAGGCATCTGGGTGGGTATATGAATAGGAAGGGTTTAGAGGGATATGGACCAAAGGCTGGCAAATGGGACTAGATTAATTTAGGATATCTAGTCAGCATGGATGAATTGGAACAAAGGGTCTGTTTCCATGTTGTACATCTCTATGACTCTATGCCACCATCTTCATTCATTCAGTTTTATTGCCATATACCAAACTTCAATTCTGCCGGAGTTGTAGTACCATTTGAGATTTTGCTAATTTCTTAAATAGAATGGATATTGATGGAGGTGGATAATGTTTGAGGAAGGCACGTGGCTCTGGTGCATTTTTTGTAAAGTGGCAGTCAGTTTATTCTCATGCGCTTAAATGAATCTTTTTATGGAAACTCCCTTTTGGCTATAATTTCCCATTGGTCAATATTTCTCCCGGTTCCTGAAGGAAAATGTACAAATTTTATTTTTGCAAGTTGACCATCCAAAACGTTAGAGTTTTTGTACTTTTTGGTACTTTTCATGTTTTTGAACAATTTTTTTGTCCAACAATTTTTCTGTTCTTCGAAGTTCTTTGCATTGATTATAGGTTGTAAAATCATTTTTTCTTTTGCTTGGGCTTGTGAGGTTAGTGGTTCAAAAGTTCAGAATTCCGCTTAGAATTTCAGGAAACGTATGGCTGAATTCAATTCTCTGAATAGTTATGTATGTGAAGTGCTGAAAGATGAATGGCTTTTTCACTCTTTAAAAAGTGTAAATGCTGCACACAAATAGGAATTGCTCTTCTCGTCCTATAAAAGGCTCCTCATTAAATCAAAGAATCTGTATTCCGATAAAACAAAAACAAAACGCTGCCATTGTGTTGGAAATCTGAAACAAACCCAGAAATTGCTGAAGAAATTAAAGTCAAGCAGCAACCGTGGAGAAAGAAATAGTGAACACTTCAAGTTCAATTTGAATCACCTTCAGCTGTCTTGGTATTGCTGTTTTCAGGTGGTGGGGAGTTCTGAAGAAGGGTCACTGGACTCAAAATATGAACTGTTTTCTTTCCAAAGATACAGTCAGATCTGCTGAGTCTGTCCAGCAACTTTTTGTTTCCAGCATCTGCAATTTGATGATTTTGTCTTGGCAATAGTTGGTGAGCTTCTTCCCTTGCTTTGTCTCAGGAGAAAGATCATCTTTTGTTCAGATAGATCTGTGGAAGATGCACCAGTTTTACATCACTGTATTGGTTACACAGTCAATTAATTTGTACTGCTGTGATACACTCATAATTGCACTGATTAATCTGGATTTGTTGCTCATCCTGATGAGATGAAATGGATATTTGGTGCAAGATAAAGAAGATATCCCTCCTTTTAAATAGCAGCTTGAATAACTATGATTGAAATAATTGTGAACATCAATTATGAAAAATCCAAATTTGAGAGACAAATTGTAAGCACAGTTTAAAAATTCAGAAACTTGCCTGTGGAATCACAACTAAATCTTTGGTCGATGAGCATGTTAAATGGTTGAGTAAGTAGATCTATGTATAGTACAAGTAGGTCAAAAAAACAGTTACTCAGTCAAGTTTTACAATTAATCTAAACTGTGAAAGCTAACTTTAGACTTGTAGTTATTTATTAGTTTCTCATCTGCAGAACATTTGTGGTTTTCCCTTCTGCAAGACTTGGGCAGTTGAGGGTGTCTGTGCTGCTCGGTGTGCCTTTGAGTTCTGTCTTGCCGGCTCTCCGAATATTGGACACTGTTATAGCCAAATTAAATGTTCATTTCCACTTGAAGATTTTGTTTGCATTTTGCACAAACGTTTGGCAGTCTTGATTTATGTCTGATTTTCTCTTGTAAATAGCTATGCTTGAAACTGGTTGTATTGTTTGATCTCTGATTCGTCTGTGCTTGAATTATTAATCCACAAATTAAGTTATGTTCACATCCTTGTCTCTTTCTTTCATATCTCCAGCAACAAGGAAGAACATAGCCATAATAATATAGGTGTAGGAGCCAGCAACACAGCTTGTTGAATCTGCTACATCACTTTGTTTGATGGCTGCTCATGGCTTGACTCCACTTTTCCACCACTCCCCATATATTGCAATTCCCTGAGAAATCCAAAAATGTCTGTCAATTCAGTGATGCAGCATCAAAAACCATCTGGGTTGAAGAATTAAGATTTATAGTCCTTGGACTAAAGAAATTTATCATCCTATTCACCTGAAATGACCATCCTTAATCATGATACAACCCCATCATCCACCTGATTTCTCAGCTTCATTAACTGTCTCTGTAGGTTGAGTTGTAGAATGAGAGCTACTGAGTGAGTTGCAAATTAAGTGCAAAATGCTTAGTATAGAGGAATCTAGGTGTCTGTGTGCATGAGTCACAGAAAGCTAGTATGTAGGTATTAAGGTGGACAAATTGAATTTTGGTATTTATTGCTAAAGGAATGGAAAATAAAAGTAAGTAAGTAGATGTAAAGAGATATTTCCCATAGGGGAGTAAGCTCTAACAAGAGGTCATTCTTTTAATGTCACCGTCATCCCTCACCCTAAGACTGAGATTAGAAGAATTATTTCTTTAAGTGTTGTGAATCTGTCAAATTTACTATCCAGAGTATTGTGATGGATGCTGGGACACGATAAATTTGAGGAGGAGATAGATTTTTAATTAGTAATGGGCAAAAAGGTTATGGGGAGCAGACAGAAAAGTGGAGTTGAGACTTTGACATCAACCGTGATAGTATTCAAGATCGAGCAGGACCAGGCTGAATGGCCTACTCCTCCTTGTTCTTATTGTCTTTTGTTCACAAAGAAACAGGTGTTTTAAATAAGGTTGGTTGAATTTATCACTACTAGCAAGGTTTATCAGTAGTTTCCTTTATTAACTTTATTTTGTTAGGCCTTAATTTCATTCTACATGGACTATGCTTCTAGTAATGTAAGTGAAATGAAGGCAGGGCATCAGAGTCTCATGGCATGGATGTCTTGCATCTAGGAGAACTTAGATCACCTTGTGCAGTAAATGGTGGCAGTTTCAGAAACCTGTACAGATTTCAGAACTCAAATAGTTGGACAAACAACCAACTATTAGAATGGAATTAGAAAGGAATTGGTGTCTGCCAGGTAGTCCAAGAGAACTAGGTAGGTAATGCAAATGTCTCCTAAGGCTCTGTTTGCTAATTAGTTTTCCAGTTTGGATTCTGTTAAGGGCATCACTTCCTCTGAGAAGTGCAGACAGCTCCAAATTCATTGTGCCACAAGTGGCTCAGCTATACAACAGATGATAAAGAATCATAGAATTCCTACAACGTGGACACAAGAAGAGAGGGGTAAGAGCAGTAATTATAAGGGATTAGTTGGTTAGAGGGATAGACACGCATTTGTTTGGCCACAGACATGACTCCTAGGATGTTTTATTGCCTCCCAGTTCCAGGTTCGACCACATTAATGAGCAGCTGCAGGATGTTCTTGTAGGCAAGAGCAATCAGTCATGGTTGAGGTTCATGTTCTTACAAGGGAGATGGGGTTCTAAAAGCTGATTTGAAGGAGACTGAAAAGCAGGATCTCCTAAAGCAGTAATTACAGGATTACTTTCAGCCCTACATGCTAATGAGAATAGGAATAGTGGAATTGAGCAAGTGAACACATGGCAGGAGAATCAATGTAGTGGGATGCATGTCAAATATCTGAGGCATTGTGATTGGTTGGGGGGCAGGTGCAGATAAGATCTGTACAAAATGGACAAGCTTTTTTCTTAGGGCATGACTAATATCATAGCAGAGATATTTGTGCTGTTCAGTCAACAGGGGAATTGGAAGCAAGGCGTTCAGATTTGAGAGAAGCAAAACTGTTAAAAGGAAAGTAAAAGAGTGATCAGCAAAAATAGGCGTACAAAGGAAAGGCAAGTATTAAAAAGAATAAAGTTAAAAATCACACAACACCAGGTTATAGTCCAACAGGTTTAATTGGAAGCACACTAGCTTTCAGAGCCCTGCTCCTTCATGTGATGAAGGAGCAGCACTCCGAAAGCTAGTGTGCTTCCAATTAAACCTGTTGGACTATAACCTGGTGCTGTGATTTTTTAACTTTGTACACCCCAGTCCAACACCGGCATCTCAAAATCATTAAAAAGAATGATAATGTTCAACAGTAGTATTAAAGGCACTAATTGAATGCTGATAATATTTCTGAAAAGGTTGGTGATTTGAAAGTACAATTTGAGGTTAATGAGATAATTTAATTGCCATTACAGAGATGCAGCTTTGGGGTGACTGAGATTGGGAATGGGATATCAAAGGATATTCAGCACCTGGGAGATTAGTCAAAAATGAAAAGGAGGTGGGGATAGCCATCTTCATAAGGAACAAGATCATTATTGATTTATTTATTGTCATGTACTGAGATACATTGAAAAGTGTTGTATTACATGCTGTACAGGTAGATTATACCATACAAAGTGTATCAGGATAGCAGAACAGAGTACAGAACACAGTGTTACAGCTGGAGAGAAGGTGCAGAGGGAAAGATGAGCATTAACGTTTGAAGGGCCCATACATTAGGAAGAGAGGGCATTAAACTGAAGGGTCAAGGTATGCAATCCAATTGGGTGGAACTGAGGACCACAAGAGGCAGCAATCATTAGTGGGAGTTATTTCTAGGCCATCAAACTTCAGTGTTAATATAGGGCACAGTTTGCATCTGGAAATCAGCAATACATGTAACCTAGGTAATTCAGTAATCATTGGCAGCCTGAATTTATACACAGACTGGGTTAACCTAATCAGCACAATGTTGTGGAGGATGAACTTTTGGAATGTGTATAGTATGGGTTTCTGGATTAGTTTGGTTGAGGAGTTAACTGTTGTGTAATGAGAAAGGACTGACTAAAATCTTGCTGTAACAAAGCCTTTGTTAAATAATGACCATAATATATAATTCATTTGAATGCAATGTAGTATTCTGAAACTAGGGTATTTAATCTGAAGGAAGGAAATTGCAAAGATGAGGGGTAAGTTGGTTATAGTGAATTGGGAAAATACACTGAAAGATTTGACTGTAGACTGGCAGAAGCTAGTGCTTATGGCAATATTGCATGATCTGTGACATATGCACTTTCCTCTAGGGTGGAAACATCCAAAGGGAAAGGCAGATCGACCATGGCTAGCAAAATAAGTTAAAGATTACAATAGATGAAAGCAAGTGGATTGTAAGTAAGACAAAAAAACCTAATAATTCTAAGGATTGGGAGTAATTTAGAGACCAGCAAAGGAGATCTCAGGAGCTGGTTGATTAAGAAATGGGGAAAGAAAATATGAGTGCAAACTAGCCACAAACACATACTTTTACAGTCCACCTTTAGCTATAGAAATGGAAAGAACAGGTAGGTCAGACCATTACAAATAGAGATATGAGAATTTATAGTGGGGAGTAGATAAGTGGCTAAGAACCTAAATAGTCATATAAGAGATTGCAGAAAATCTTCAAGTGCTAGATGACTGGGGACTGAAATAAAATGTTTGCTGTACTGATGTATTATCTTGCATCTATAGGACCAAGAATGTACTGATTGGTCAAATATTCCATTTTGATCAAAGAGCCCACATAAACAATGCAAAAGCACATACTAGGTAATAGAAATCTAATGCAAGGAGTATAGACAATACTCAAAGCAACTTTGCCTTTAATAAAACTCAATGGCACACAACCTTCTCACTCAAACCCTCAACTAACAACTCTGACACCATGAAGATCAAGGTAATGCAGTAAACTTGGGTATTTGAGTTATATAATTTTTGCCAGTTTGTCGGGTGCACCAGTTTAAGGTGCCAGTTTAAAACCAAGGTTGTTGTATTTGAAAATGTAACTGAAAGTTGATGAATCCTTACACCAGGTAAACTTAATCTCAATATGCGAAAGTGAGGATTGCAGATACTGGAGACCAGAGTAGAGAGTGTGTTGTTGAAAAAGCACAGCAGGTCAGGCAGCATCCGAGGGGCAGGAGAATCGACGTTTCAGGCAAAGCCCTTCATCAGGAATCATCTCAGTTCCCACTTCATGATTCTGGAGTTTGAACGTAATTTTGGCTTTATATTCTCCACGCTAAGTGCTAGCTTTTACTTGAGGGTGCCAGTAGAATTCTCACTCTAGCTTTTCAGCTAGACAAATCCTCCACCTCCTGTTTGCCCCTTACAAATTACAAACTGAGCTCATGCTTCAGTTATTAGCATGCATTGAACAATAAAGTTAGTATTTCTCTGCCTAAAGTGCAGGCCTGATTAATATTTTTCTTCCAGTTTCCACTACTTGGATAACTTTTTCACCAGAATTGCTACTGTCAGAGAGAAAACCCAGGTAAAGCCAACAAAATAACTTTCTAATGTGCTAATCACTTCTAAGACAGCATGGCATACTTTAGGATATCCATTCAAAGGAAATGTAAATTGTTACCATCAGTGAAACTGTCTCTATTGTGTAACCCAAATACCTGTAGATAACTTATACTGTACATGGAGTTTACTGCCCTATTTTTCCCCCAGAATTCATTGATTTTAGTTTCTTCTCTGGAGATAATGATTGAATCCTGGCTCTACAAAGGATTCCAGAAATGGATAATCTGTTTTTCATTGTTTACATTTTTAATTCTGTCCATTAAAAACTTCACCTTCAGCTGTCATTAACTCCAGGCTTCTTTTGAGTTACATTTACGTTTACATCAAGAGTTGCACCTACCAATACCAGATACCTCATTCATCTGAAACAAATCCAAAAAAGTACTGGACAAACTAAGGTCTGACAGTGTATGACTGCTTCAGAACTGGAAGAGCTTGGTTGATAGTTTTTTTTAAAAAGCATCTTTTGAGAGAGATGGCAGAGGTAAGGGGGACGTGTTGTAGAGTCCCAGTCCAATGGCAAAGGGGTTGTTAATTGTGCTAAAAGTGAATTGTGATGTAAAATGAGTAAATCAAGGTGTGAAAATTAGAAAATGGGATCCTCTTCACTGAGAACCAAGTAAATTAGACACAAACGAGCAAGGCCATACAGTGGGGAGTGAAGGAAGACCGGTGTCATACATGCTCAGAAGTTGTGGAATTCTGTATTGAGTCCTGGGGCTGTGATACACTTAAGCAGAAAATGACATATTACTTGCATTTATGCTATACTTCATTGGAACTTCTTACCAGGCTCAGGACCAAAACAGTAATATGAGAGAGAGATGATTTATTGAAATGGTAACTGAACGGTTGGGTTATTCCTACAGAGAGAGCAGAAGTGTTCTGCAAAGCAGTCTCCCAGTTTGGTTGAGTTCACCAATGTAAAGAAGGCTGCACTGTAAGTAGTAAATTTGACATACGAGATTGAAAGAAGTACAAGTAAAACTTAGTGCTTCACCTGCAAAGTGTGTTAGGGTTCTTGGAAAGTGTGGAGGGAAGAGGGCAGTGGCCAAATGTTACATTTCCTGTCATGTATGTGAAGGTGGCTTTGGGAGTGAGGGAGAATGGACCGTGGTGTTATAGAAGAAACAGTTTGTGCAAAATGTTAACAATGGAGGCAAGGTTTCCATTCGTCTCTAATTAGAACATAATACAACGTAGAGTTTTAGGAATTGTAAAACATGAATGAGGTACGAGATTGCAGCATTTGAATGGTGTTGAGTTTTTCAAGTGCTGTTGGAGCTGTATTCATCCAAGCAAGTGAAGGTGTCTCCATGAAATTTCTGATTGATGCGTTGTTGATAGGAGACAGTTTTTAAGATGCCAGAAGCTGATGGGCTTGCCAAAGATTTCCCAACTCATCAAGGATTTTGCTGTTGGAGAACTTCAGTAATATAATGCCATTGAATCTCAAGGACAATATTATTTCTAAATCCACCATAAATGACGATGTGATGGTTTCCATTGGCTAGGAACTTCCCAGCTGAAAGTTTGTGACATCATTAGGGAGAGAAATGCCAGTTTCCCTATTTGTGCTGATTTTACGTTATGTTCCCTCACTATTGCCTATCCTGAACCCTTTGTTGAACTCAGTTTCAAAATTTATTCACTGTGAAACATTCATGTTTGTAACGTTTTACTATACTCCCCATCAGTGCCAATAAGTGTGTCTCCAAGTTTTTTTAGCAAGCTTTTTGGATATGTTATGGCACACTTCCAGGATAGATGGAACTTAAACCCGTACCTCCAAAGAGATTGCACCCTTGTGTCTTAAGACTGTTTGTTTGGCTGAGCTTGTACTCTTAATCACTCAATGCTTTCTACCCTAATCTTAATTTATCCAATTAACCACCTCCACTTGGGTGGCACGGTGGCTCGGTGATAAACCAAATCATCCGCCGACATTTCTGCCATCTCCAAAAAGGCCCCACCACCAGGGATATATTTCCCTCCCCACCCCTTTCCGCCTTCGGCAAAGACCATTCCCTCCGTGACTACCTGGTCAGGTCCACACCCCCCTGCAACCCACCCTCCCATCCTGGCACTTTCCCCTGCCACCGCAGGAGCTGCAAAACCTGCGCCCACACCTCCTCCCACACATCCATCCAGGGCCTTTAAGGAGCCTTCCACATCCATCAAAGTCTTACCTGCACAACCACCAATATCATTTATTGTATCCGTTGCTCTCGATGCGGTCTCCTCTGTATTGGGGAGACTGGACGCCTCCGAGCAGAGCACTTTAGGGAACATCTCCAGGACACCCGCACCAATCAACCACACCGCCCCGTGGCCCAACATTTCAACTCCCCCTCCCACTCTTGCAGAGGACATGGAGGTCCTGGGCCTCCCTCACCATCAGACGCCTGGAGGAAGAACACCTCATCTCCTGCCTTGGAACACTTCAACACCAGGGCATCAATGTGGACTTCAACAGTTTCCTCATTTCCCCTTCCCCCACCTCACCCTAGTTCCAAACTTCCAGCTCAGTACTGTCCCCATGACCTGTCCTACCTGCCTATCATCTTTTCCACCTATCCACTCCACTCTCCTCCCAGACCTATCACCTTTATCCCCTCCCCCACTCACCTATTGCACTCTATGCTACTTTATCCCCACCCCCACCCTCCTCTAGCTTATCTCTCCACACTTCAGGCTCTCTGCCTTTATTCCTGATGAAGGATTTTTGCCCGAAACGTCGATTTTACTGCTCCTCGGATGCTGCCTGAACTGCTGTGCTCTTCCAGCACCACTAATCCAGGCTCGGTGATTAGCACTGCTGCCTGGGTTTAATTCCTGCCTTGTGTGACTGTCTGTGTGGAGTTTGCATGTTTTCCCCATGTCTGCATGGGTTTGCTCCAGTTTCCTCCCATAATACAATGATGTGCAGGTCAGGTGAATTGGCCATGCTAGATTGCCCGTAATATAATGTCGGGTGCATTAGTCAGGGATAAGTATAGGGTGGGGGAAAGGATCTGAGTAGGTTACTCTTCAGAGGGTTGGTGTGGACTTGTTGGGGCCGAAGGGCCTGTTTCCGTACTGTAGGGAATCTAATCTAATCACACTATAAATTGTGGGACTGGCTGAGCAGAATTATTTTGAAATCATTATTTTTGTTTCTTGCAAGAAGCTCTGACATCAAATCCATCTTTCTGTCTGGTAACTCTTAATTTGAGGTTGAATGAGATTATTCATAACCATGATGTCAATCGTGTTCCCAAGATGAGTTTTCAACCATAGATCTGTGCTTATTTTCAATTTGATAGGATAACCCAACTATTTACACCCTCAACTGCTGCAAAAACATTTGTTATCTTTAGACATGATTTTACAATACTCTCCTGACTGACCTCTAGGTTGTACTTTCCACAGACTTGAGGTTATCTCAAACGTGTTTCCCATACCTACCTTTGCACCAAGTTCTATTTACTGACAATCTCCATGCATACTTGCTTGTATTGGCTGCCACTTGAGTTACTTGTGGATTTAAAAGTTCTTATCCTCATGCAGAAATATTTACTGATGGAATATTTAATAGAATTATGGAGTGCTGGAGCACAACTGTGGGCGGCACGGTGGCACAGTGGTTAGCACTGCTGCCTCACAGCGCCAGAGATCCGGGTTCAATTCCCGCCTCAGGCGACTAACTGTGTGGAGTTTGCACATCCTCCCCGTGTCTGCGTGGGTTTCCTCCGGGTGCTCCGGTTTCCTCCCACAGTCCAAAAGATGTGCAGGTCAGGTGAATTGGCTATGCTAAATTGCCCGTAGTGTTAGGTAAGGGGTAAATGTAGGGGTATGGGTGGGTTGCGCTTCGGCGGGGCGGTGTGGACTTGTTGGGCCGAAGGGCCTGTTTCCACACTGTAAGTAATCTAATCTAAAAAAAAAACTGGGTAAATTGGTGTCTTTTCAGTCAGCTCTTCATTTGAAATGATCAGGAATTATAGTTTATTTTGAGAGAAATGCAATATGTGCAGTGCCCCAGAACAGGAGGGTTAAAGTTTGAAGTGACCTAAGTGCTGGCAGTCAAGAAAACCATGTTTATGATTTAACACACCACCTTGTGCTATAAGTAATGGAGTTAGAACATAGAATCGTACAGCATAGGAACAGGTCCCTTGGCCCTCAGTGTTGTGCCAGACATGACGCCAACTTAAACTAATCCTTTTTGCCTGCCCATGGTCTAAATCCCTCCATTTCTTATATATGTAAAAGTTCCTTAAACGCCCCTATTGAATTGGCTGCCTCCATTACCCCTGGCAGCGTGTTTCAGACTCTTACCCCTCTTTCTGTGTTTAAATAAAACTTGCCCATCACATCTCCATTTAACTTCCCCTTCTCACCTTGTTCCACAAAATTCCTTTGGGTTGTCAGAGTTTCCAGGTAGGGGGAGAGACCCATCTTGATTCTCCATATATGCAGTACAGAAACTTGTGGTAGTGAGACTATTGTTTCCTTGCTTTTTTTAAAAAAAGACAGGGTGGAAAAAAAGACTTGGAACAGACAACATCCCCAGCAACTCAAGTCAGAAAAATTCAAATCTAGATTAATATTAAAGTACAATATTAAATATTGTTGCCTATAATCTTTCTAATGTAAAACAAAATATTTATTAGATATGAGCAATTATGCTTTTTAGCACATGCCCTCCACTGCATTGATAGCAAATAATTCTGATGTGGAGGTGCTGATGTTGAGCTGGGATGAACAAAGTTTAAAAATCACAACGCTAGATTATTGTCCAACAGGCTTATTTGGAAGTACAAGGCTTCATCAGGTATTTGATGGAGGAGCAGCAGTGCTCTGAAACCTTGTACTTACAGATAAACCTTTTGGACAAATAACTTGGTGTTGTGTGATTGTTAACAAATAATTTGTCTTTGTGGCACAGAAAATGTGGTATTATAGTTGCTTGCATTTATCTGAAAGGAATGAAGTTGTGATCTGGCGCAGAGTTTGAAGCCTAAATATCTACAAACAAGATTAGTTTCCAGTAGCAGGGCAGTTGATCGCCAGTCACAGCATTTGTACCAAGTTCTATTTACCGACAGGGACACCTTTTAGGTATTTTTAATCACTTCACTCAGATGTGTTGTTATTCATCTTCCTTGTCCAGATGAGCATTGACCCCAGGCCTTCTGACCCAGCGGTAATGTCACTCCCTCTACATCACAAGTGCTTTTTTGTGTTTGTTGAAGATGCCCAGCGAAGTGGAAAATACTTTATAAAAGTGTGAAAAGGTGGTTCTTAAACTATTGGGTGTTGTGGACTCTTGATTTTTGAGATGGATTCTAACTAGTACAATGCCTATATTTGGCACCATCCATTCTGTCCAGTCACTCTAATTTGAATTCACTGATAATTTAGATCCACCCATTTCCAGCACAACAATTTTCATATTTCCCATTGAATTGAAATCTGTCACAATAATGCTAGTTTTCTAATTTTAATTAATTTTGGCAGAGTGAAGCTGCAGTATTGAGCTGCTTAAATTTAAAATTCTTGCTAGTGTTGTAGGTTTCACTGCAAGTCAATCATTTATTATCCTTTCTTAGATACTGTACTCTAAAGAGCTGTCAATCATCCTCCAAAGCAATTTGGTACAACCGGCTGGCTAAGAGTCGACCAGGGATTACCTAAGTGAAAATGAGGACCAGTTTGTGAACCAGTTGAGTTTTTGTGGTAGTTGTGTACTTTTGTGATCACTTTTCTTTCCTCCTAAATTGAATTAAAATCATTAAATTACAATACTGAGATTTGTTTTAAAAGTCCAGTTTGTATATTAATATTGTAGTTATGTAAGCGTGAACTTTTTCTTTGTGAAGACAGGGTTTTTCTTAAAATTATTGTTGAATTACTTTGGCATGGTATGAAGTAGCCTTCAGAATACTCTGGCACTTTAGGAAATAGAAAGTTTGGTTGAATTGCATAAACAGTCCTGCAGTTTTCGGCAGTGTTGAATCGTATTCATGAATCTTCCCCAACCATCAAACATTTCTCCACAGGAAAACATAAATTTTTGCATCAGTTAACCTGGTAGCATTTCAGTGTATTGCATCTTTACCATGACCATTAATTAAATACTAACCTCCCCACCCTTTGGGTCTATATGTGTGTTTAAAGTGCACATGAAGACTTGCAGTTATTGTTGGTGACATTTCTGGTTGCAGACCTTTTGCATTATATTTAAAACACAGGATGTTCCAGTGGGGGTTAAAATGTTAACATAGCAATGTTGTAAATGTTTTTTCTTATTAAAATGAGGCACTGAATTAGTAAAGGTATTACTCCTAATTCATAGCTTGCAGAGTAGAGTTCTTGCACCAATTGAAGGTTTGCTTTTGATCTGCTGACCTTGCTGATCTCTGCTGGATAAACAGCATGGTGTTGCGGTCAACTTTGTGTTAATGTATAAATGCAAGTTGCCTCAAGTAAAGACATAATTTTCTACAACTGTAATCTATTGATGAAGCTGAACAAGGCAGTTCCTTCAGGAAGTTGCTCAACAATACATTTTGTATTTGATAAGCCACAGCACTATTTCAAGAATGCTGGAAGCAAATACCATTGAAACCATTTTTGTTTCCATCCACTATTATTGATACATGACAATTATGATGCCAGAGTGAATGCCAGTGGACAATCTTGCCTCATTCCTTCCCTTATATAGAAAAATGGGTGCAATGCCTCCTCAAAAGAGAAACTCAGACTATGAGGTATTCCTATAACCAATCATTCAGCTTTGCCTGTTTCCATAGCTTGATTTTCCAAAGAGCAGGTTGATAATCTGTTGTCATATGCTAAAGTTTTAGGGGTGTCACTGTTTTTCAGACATGGTTGACCAGAAGACACTCCTGATCTTTCTTAATGCCTGCTCATTTGGACAACCAATGCAGACATGACAGGCCAACAAACCACATTCAGTAATGTGATTCTCTGAAGTGATTGAATAATGAGCAAGGATATCCAAGGGAAGCAGTTCCTGAAAGTGATTGAAGGGGTGATCTGCTTCAGGCAGCAAGCACACTGTCATTTCCTCCACCTACCAATGTGGCAAATACGGAGACTTGTTGAATGGAAGAGTGGAATTCTGATACTGATAGAGGGGTGGGATTAAAGATGACAAATCTGTGGTCAAAGAGCCTGATGACAACAGCTAATAGAAAAATGTCTTTCACAAAGAAGTTTGGAGTTAAATGTCCAACCGAGGTGAAATAAGATTTCAAGCAATAATTTGTGCAGCTTTAAGCTTATTTTGACATAGCAAACTAAAAACTGCACTGGGGTCATGAGCTTTATCAATAGTCAATTAAATCAGTGTAGGGAGGCTTCCACTCCATTGCTTGATCTCAGTTAAAATTACTGCTTGTCATATATATTCCTCATGAAATCCATCTAGGGGCTCATTTTATTGTGACCCTTTCCGTATTGGATCACCTCACCTGATTTGCATAACCTGTAGATGCAATGCACTGGTTTGTGGTGCACTTCCTGTTGATCTGTTTGAGAGTTGTTAACTGCATGTAGTAGTAACAAAAGCTAGGTAGTTCCTGGTTTACGTGAGCTAGCACCATATATGTGGTGCATTTGATTTCTGAACCGTTGACAAAGGTAGATATGCATGTTAGTAGCTCATAACTGCTGCTTCACTTTGTCTGCATACTCCAAGTGGAGCCATAAATAAAGGACATATTTGTAGTTGCATTTACCAAATTATTGAAGAAATTGGTTTTCATGCATGTGCTGTTTTTGTTATTGGGATGTGAAAAGTGCTGATAAGGCTAAGTTTATTGACCTTGATAGCATTAGGTGTCAAATATATAAAATATATAGACTGGTAGTCAGACATATACCAGATCAGGGTCACATATTTCTTTCCTGGAAGGAAAGCAAGTTGGGTTATTTTTGGCGATCTTGTGGCTTTAGGATTCATTTAATTTGGCACTAACATACAATCAACCAAATGCACTATATATTGCAACATCCAAGTTAACAATTGAAATCTTGCAAAATCGAAACAAAGACAGGGAATCGAACTTATTGACCTGCATAAAATGTGTTCTTTTTATTTTTGGCATAG
The DNA here is from genome assembly GCF_047496795.1 of Chiloscyllium punctatum. NCBI lineage: Eukaryota > Metazoa > Chordata > Chondrichthyes > Orectolobiformes > Hemiscylliidae > Chiloscyllium > Chiloscyllium punctatum. The sequence goes on from NC_092775.1 coordinate 59,033,068, forward strand.
GTGGTCACCACTTTGAATTACCAATTTCTTTTCTCACATTTAAACTAACTTAGTGATATGCTGAGTTAATTCTGCAAGGATACACTTTAACCACAATCAAAACCCTTTTTAAAAAGTCAAATTAATTATCTGAATTCATCAACATTTGAGTCACTTTGGCTGTGGCATTATTATAAGGATCAGGTTTAGTGCTTTTTGTTTCAGAAACATCACTCCACAACAAATCGTCATCCTCTCTGTCAATTACATTGGATATTCTATCTTTTTTGAGCCAGCAAATAAATTTGTGTATGTCATGATTAATGTGTGTGGCTTTATCATAACAGGGGAAACACATGCGTATTTCCACTTAATTTATTTATCTTCCATCAACCATCTACCTAATCAATCTGGCATGAGCGTACTCCTTGAAATAGCTTGTTGAAGCACAGATCTGTAGATTAAAATACAAATGTTAGACTTAATGGTGGAACTGCAATTTTGGTCTGTCTTATTCACAAGCATCTCTTGATCTCATTGGTTAGATGGACTGTGGCATTTCATAACTAATGAACTGCAATTTTTCAGTTGGCTACCAGGGCAACTCTTCCATGCATTTGGCAATCCATAATTTGACTAAATTTTCATTTATCCAGTCGTTGTTATTTGAGTACTAGCACAAAAACCCTGTGGGGAACCTGCTGTGAATTATCATAAGACTTTAATTTTGTTCCATCAACTATGCAGGCTAGTACCATAAAGAATTTTGTCTTCTCCTGTTATAGGATGTTTCATTAGAACTGTTTTTGAACTGTTTGATTTTATGGTTCAGTTAGGCTGATTTAAAATTCATGGGTATTTCATCCATGTTGCCAGTAGGGTTCAAATAGGTACTTACTACATTTTTAGATTTTTATTGTCACATGTACTTGAGTGCAGGGGTACTGTGAAAAGTGTACCAGTTGCCATTCTCTTACCTTCTTAGAATATAAAAGACTGGATTGAAAATACAGAAATAAAAGAAACAGCCAAAAAAAAGGAAATAGCAGATCATGAGTCCTTTGCTGCCAGAAACACACAACTACAAAGTCCATCTTACAGTCTGCAAACACTTAGGTGCCCCGTGGCCCTGCACACTGCCACAGCCAGAATGTCACTGCCTTTGCCATCACTTGGGCCCAACCATGTCCTGGAGACGTGCCACTGCTGCTGGAGTTGTTTACTTTCTTTGACGCCATCTTGTCTCCACTATCATAAGTCTATGCTGGACCAATATCATAAATGCAGCTACTGCTGAAATTACTGAGTCCCGAACTGGCCCCAAACTTGATGCTGTGCTCACCATGTCGAAGCAGCCAGTGCCTCATTCTGATTTTTCTTCAGACATCAGGTAAAACGCCAAAAAACATGGTAATTTTGGAGTTAAGAATTTTGGGTAGTCTCTGAGATATCTTGGATTTCAGTGGCAGTACGAGTCACAGTTGTTCAATGAAGTAACTGAAGTGTTCAGCTGTTGCTCTGGAATTTTTACTGGTTTGATTGAGATCACTTAGGTGTGTATACATTGTATTTCTGGTGTCCATGCAATCATTCTATAAATTTCTGACTCATTCTGTTACATGCTACTCAAGATCAGGTCGGTGGCTTGTTTGTGTTCATGTAGCACATTTGGTCTTTAGCATCTTGAAAACATATTCCTCTTTCCCTTGTGCCTGTTCTGCCACGAAGTCTGAATTCCTTTGCTGCAGCACGGTTATTTGACAAGTTGGCAAATGTTAAAAATTTTAGCTTAAACAGCTTCAAACTTTGTTCTTTTTGTTGGAAGGCCCATTTTTATTTGTCATTCACCATGTGCAGCCTACTAAGTGGACAGGTTTTAAACACCTGCATATCTTTTAGTGACACTGTCCATAATGTCCCATGATCTTATGTACCAACTTCGAGGATGAGTTAAGCATTCATTTCTAAGGGCAAAAATTTAGTGCAAATACAGCGTGCCTCAAAAATAGGAGTTGATGTATATGCTGAACATGAGGCCTAAACATGATTTTTGACACAAAAATAGTTATCTTTTATGTTGGGATCTGTGGTACAGTTTTCCACTTGGTTACAGTGGGATTTGAACTCTGAACATCTGAGAGATCCTCAACAAAGAAATCTTTCAAATGTGAACCTAGGTAATCTGTTAGACCGGCTATTTAATAAAACATTAGAATTAAGTCTTATACTGGCTTCACACAGTATTCACAAATGATGGTTCTAGCAGGACTTCTGATAAATGAGCAGCAGCATGAATCCTCACTTCTCTTTGTGTGCTCTCCTCCTCAAGTCCAGAGGCACAGTGTTTTTTTTGATATTAAACTTGGCCAAAGTATGCATTGAAATAATTCACCGCTTTAGTAACTTTGAAGTCAGTGGCTATTGCTAAGAATGTTTTCTTAGTTGTTCCTGTTCTATTATAGCTTCAAATGGCTGCCCAAATATTAATCCAAATCCATGTTGCGCTGACAAAGTGTCAACTTTTAACCCGTGTTCACTTACATATTACTACAGACCGTTTGAAAGAGATGGCTCCAGAGTATTTTTCGTTTAGACTAGGCAAAGTCACCCCAAAAAGGTATGATATATGTGAGCAGAAGAAGCAAGTTTTTTTATATTAATATAAACATTAAACAGTTATTTTAGATATTGCTGCTTCTAATTTAGGGAAGTGTGGTCATCAATTTGTGCAGAAAATAAAGATACGAACGATACCCTGATCCAAAACTAATAATCTGGTTAAATAGATTTCTCATTGACAATTTTTGTTCCAATATTCAAAGAATGACTATGCATTTAATTTTGATAAAGAAAACACCTGTTAATGCCAGCATAAAAGGATTTGAATTGTACTTTTATGGGAAACTTTTTTTACATAAAAAATTTGGTTTAAACATTTTGTGGAAACTTGTGTTTATGAATGTACTGACTTTGTTTGTTTGAAAACTCATCTGGAAACTACAAATCATTTTACCCTACAGAAAAGCAATTTCCTATTCAAACACCCCTTTTCCCACCACCCCCCCCCCCCCCCCGCCCCAAACTTTCCACAGATAATCTCTCCAACATTGTCCTGTACAGGGCAAAGGTGGAACCTGTCAAAATGTTGCAGTAAAAATTTGTGTGCATGCGCGCTATTTGGAGACTCAATGCCACTCCCAACCCCCCCGCCCCAAAACGTGGTAGCAGTAGTCTTATTGTTGGTGTCCAGTATGGCTGCCCAGGTAAGGGGGCGGATGGGGGAGTGGTTTTGGGCAGGGGTTGGGGGCGGGTGGGGGACAGGCTCACGTGCAGTGTGCTGCTGCCTCATCTCCTGAACAGGGAGTGGATTTAACAGAAAACTCCGAGCCCCAGAGGAAAGGCATTGAATCAGTTAACCGAATGATAGTTATCCGAACGAAATAGTGCCTACCCATCTCATTCAGATAACCAAGGTTCCTCTGTACTTTGGTATAGCTAAGGTCTTCTTTGGATTTGGTCCCAGGGCACCTTCGGGGAAGAACATTGCGCCCTGCTTGAAGGTGCAAGGTCAGTCGCTAATTATAGTGGTGAGAGATAGTTCCGAATCAAGTTTGTGTCAACAGGCACTTGCAGAAAATAGTGTTTCCGTACATCTGCATCCCCTATTCTTCAAGGTCACAAAGTTGGAAGGTGCTATTGTAGCTACCTTGGTGAACTGTCATGCTGTATCTTTTCGATAGTACACGCTGCTGTCAAGGTGCAGCAATAGTTATAAGCAGGTGTTGAAATTGATGAATTGGGAGCCAATCAAGCAGGGTTTTGTTTCAGAACGGTAACCACCTGTATTCATGTAGGAGCTACGTTATTAGAATGGCCTTGGACAATTTTATAAGGGGAGAAAGGAAGAGTTGAAGCAAAGATTCCAAAAATGGAGTTAGAGTTTTGGAAGGCTTTTGAAGTAAGCGAGTGGTGGGTGAGGAGAGTTTCAATTATGCCCATTTTGGGAATTTGGGGCGTAAGGGATCAGTTCCACTCAGCATTTCTGTGATATTTGTGCACAACTTCAGAATGCATAGTGCTACCTAAACATATGTATTTATGCATAAAAGTAGGCAATGTTGCAAAAACACTGCAGGTAAAGCTTTTTTTTGAAGATAAATATTTTGGGTCTGCGTAACTGAAAGTTCAAATGCTTGAGAAAGTTAATCCATTCTCTGCAGATGCAGTTTGGCCTCCCTATTTTCATTCTAGTTTGATTTGGTTTCAGATTTCCAACAAATGCAGTTGCTATTTTGCATTTATAGATGCCTGTAATAGAGAGTACATGTATCACACTTCAGAAAGAGTGTAACAGAGGGAGTGCAGGTTAGATTTATTAGAATGACACTTGGACACCTAGGTAATATTTGTTTTAATATCCTGTTTTGAACTTCAAAAGCTAATTTGATCAAAGTTTTTCAGATAGAGGCTGTTACAAATACAACATTTAAAAGGCATCTGGATGGGTATATGAATAGGAAGGGTGTAGAGAGGCATGGGCAAAATGGTCAGGTTTGGATGACATGGATGAGTTGGATTGAAGGGTCCATTTCTGTGCTATATGAGTCCATCAATACGGGAAATAGATAGGGTAGATGGAGATGGTGAATCTATTCCAATTTGAGAGTCTGTTACTTGGAAACCATAATCTTAAAATTAACGTTAGATGTTTTGAGGAAACACCTCTTTGTGCAAATGTTGGTGAGAGTTTTGAATTCTCTTCTGCAAACAGCAGCTGATGCTCAATCACTTGGTGATTTTAAAATTTGAGATTAATTTTTATTAGCTAAGTATTTTAGGAATATGAAGCACAGATGGGTGTATGGAATTAGGTCTGAGATCAACAGTGGTGTAATTGAATAGCAAAACAAGCACGAGGGGCCAAATGTCCCAATCCTCTTCTATTATGTTGCTAATGGTGCAGAACTATATGATTATCCAACATCCTTATGACTATACCAATATCTATCGCACCAGTCATTGTATAGAGATAGCCAGCAATGCATAAAGTACCACGTTTGTATGTAATTTTCACCACTCTTAAAATATGATTTGAACTTTTGAGATGCTAATAAGATTTAAATGTTTTGTTTCAGGAGTTCTATGAACATACAACAATCCTCTGGCAGGATGAAGGTGTGAAAGCATGCTACGAGAGGTCGAATGAATATCAGCTCATTGACTGCGCACACTAGTAAGTTATCTTCTCTTCGTAAATTGGTGGTGAGGAATGGGCAGTGTAGAATTTGCTCTAATGCAGAGTGTTACGTAACTTTAATATAAACTCTATTTCTGGAAATTATCTAGTAATCCAATCCCTGCATTACTTGCTAACATTGCTTCTAAAACCAACACTGAAAAGTGCTTTAAGTGTTGATTTTTTTGCTAAACTAAAAACTCTTTTATTGTAATTTTGAAGAGGCTATGCCACTGTTGCCTGAAGGTCCAAGAATACTTTAAAAGGATTTTTCTACCTTTTGTCATGGTATGTGACAAGACCTTGGTCAAGGGTAAACTTATTAAAATCTCAGCTTCTAAGGATAGAAGAGGCAACTGAAAAAGGAACAGGAAAGACCATGGAGGGAAACCAGTTTTAAAATTTAAGCATACACCATCTGGTGCCTGCATGGTTTGATCAAGCATATTGGTGATGTGATGGGTAACTTTGTGGGAGTTAAGATGTGGGATGCAGACTTTGAGAAGTTTACGTATGGTGTAGACAACTGGCCAGTTAGAAGAGTACTGGAATAGTTCAGACTTGAGGTAACAAAGGCATTGATGAAAGTTTTGATAGCTGTGAGCAGGGGTTGGGTCGAGTGCTTATTTTAATGGCTAGTTTTCAATTCTGAATCTATTTTATATTGATGGATCGACTTGATGTGAGGAACAGTAATGAAGCCTTTAACAACTTTAGCACTTCATTCTTAAATACACAATATTAAAAGAAATGTGTTTGGGCTAAGTGAATGTAGAAAGAAATGTAAAAGGATGTTAAAATACTTTGGATACAAAAGGATGCTGAAGAAATGAAGCGCAGGACTTAAGTACAGCACTTTTGGTCTTTGTTGTAACACTGAAAGTGGTTTGAAGAGATGTTTAAAAAGACAAAATTAGGTTGCAGGAAAACAGACTTGCTAAGTGATTATTCATCAGTGGTCACAATTACAGTGGATTAATTTGGGTACTAGAAAAATCCTGCTGGACTGACTAAATGCAAATTTGGTACGAAGATTTGAGACATGTAAATCTGGCCAGGTATATGCAGGCCTATTGACTTTCTATTAATCAACAGTAGCTTCGTGTTAAACATGGTACGTGATCAGGGACCATGCAACCACCACTGCCCTTGATGGCTGCCAACACCTTGATGTTCCCAAATCTTATACCTGTTCTGCTTAAAATTATGGTGTATTTACTTTTTGTTTCTCTTCCTGTTTTACTGTCAAGTTCTAGCTTTTAACTTCGAAGTAAATTTCCAACAAATTATAGACAGCTCTTGATGATCACCTGTAAAATTTCCTCCGAGATGCTGTTTTCCACACAGCTTTCTCAATACCGGTGTGTTGTCCTTCTGGGTCTCAAACCACAATTGCGTCGCTTTTATTTAACATCCATTGTCTAGGTTACAGTCTAATTTTTGTAATGTAAATGCAGCATTTTAGTAATCTCGTTCTGTCAATAGTAGATAAAATTATGGAAATCATTCTGGTTAGCAGCAGTATTTCAGAAGCAAAAATGAGCAAGTTACTCACTAAGTCCTCTGAAGTGCGCACACATTCTGCCTTAAAAGGCAGATGCAGGAAAGACAGCATGGAGGAAAGCAATGATAACTTGGCATCCTCTCTAGAAAAATGAATTGAGGTCACAAACTAGTGTCTCAAGCACCCATCTGTCTACTTACAACAAACCTGGAGTTGTATCTAGCTTATGCTTGCAGTCCCAGAACTGGAAATTGTTACAAATGTAGCATAGATGAAAATGCAGATATTACTGTTATTTTCTTATGGCTGCTCTCTCTGCTAATTATGCACATTACTAAGCATTCCATAAGGCATTAAGCATACCATATACACCAAAAGATGAGTTTTATTTGGCAATTGTTTTCTAAATTATCATGCAATATGAAAAGATACCCCACACAGCACTGACCCTAAACTCTTCAACTGATTTTTGGTTGATGATATAACTAACTTCCGATAACATACCTTTAAAGAAAATTTTGCTCCATGTGGTGGCCTTGGTAATCAAGCTGGACTCTTAATAAAGAGATGCTCTGTGTCTTGATCTTGAAAATTGTTGTCGAGAGTATGGTGCTGGAAAAGCACAGCAGGTCAGGCTGCATCAGAGGAGCAGGAGAATCAACGTTTTGGGCATAAGCCCCTCATCAGAAATGGGGCTGGGGGCTGAGAGATAAATGGGAGGGGGTGGGGGTTGGAAAGGTAGATGAGAATGTGTTAGCTAGATGAAGGTGAGGGAGAAGGTGATAGGTCAGAGAGGAGGGTGGAGCGAATAGATGGGAAAGGTGATGGACTGGTCAGGAGAGCGGTGCTGAGTTGGAGGCTTGGGGCCAGTATAATGTGGGAGGAGCAGAAATGAGGAAACTGGTGAAATCCACGCTGATTCAATGTGCAGGGTCCCAAGGTGAAATATGAGGCATTCTTCCTCCAGGCGTCGAGTGGTAAGGGTTTGGCGATGGAGGAGGCCCAGGACCTGCCTGTCCTTGGCGGAGTGGGAGGGGAGTGACGTGTTCAGCCAAAGGGCGGTGGGGTTGTTTGGTGCACGTGTCCCAGACATGTTCTCTGAAAACTCGACAATTAGGCCTCCTGTCTCCCCAATGTAGAGGAGACCTCATCAGGTGCTAGATGACATTGGTGGAGGTACCAGTAAATTTCTGTCAGATGTGGAAGGATCCTTTGGGATCTTGGGCGGAGGTGAGGGGAGCGGTGTGGGCCCAGGTGGCAAGGGAAGGTGCCAGGAGTGGGGTGTGGGCTGGTGAGGGGTACAGATCTGACGAGGGATTCGTGGAGGGAATGGTCTCTTCGAAATGCTGATAGGGGTGGGGAGGGAAAAATGTATCTAGTGGTGGGGTTTGTTTGTAGGTGGTGGAGGATGATGCGATGTATGTAGAGGTTGGTGGGGTGGAAGGTGAGGACCAGAGGGGTTCTGGACATTGGTGGAGGTACTGGTAAATTTCTGACGTTGGTGGAGCCTCTTGAATATTTGTTCTTATGGCTTGACTGGTCTTGAAGTTGCTCCTTTAGAATTTACAACAAATTGTCTTTGGACAGCAAGAGTATTTTTGGACAGGGAGGAATATCTGAAACCTTTTATTAAATACCAGGAAACCTTGCAGATAATTTGTGATTATTCCATTAAAATTAAGATGACTTCCCTTGGGGTTCTCTACTTGTTTTTTATTACAATATTATCCGACACAATAGCTGATCATGACCTTGTCTGTTTTTGTTTTGTAGCCCATATTGTAGAATGGCCTACCACTTTAGGGTGATATCCAGTCCAAGTGATAAGTCCCATTGGCTTCAGGTTTCCCTTGCAACAAAGGATGCCTGATTAATTGCTACAACAGGGATCTACATTTGGGCTGAGAGGAATGGTTTGTAGTAGTGAGAGTTTCTCCCAGCAATTCTGCTTCAAATAAGGAATAATCATTTGCAAAAGTGTACATCTTAGGCTGTTCAACAGCATTTTTCTGCTATTTTAATTATGATTTTTGAAGTTTTGCTTGATAATTGGATGAGTGTGGTAATGTCTGCTGAGATTGAAAAAACACTGGCATAAGATGTCATCTGAAGGAATTGCCCACCAGTTAATACTTCATGCAGAAAAACTGTCTTTGCTTCAATTGTAAGCACTCTTGAAGATCCTAAGTCTTTGCATGCCCCTGATATTGTATGTCTCAACATGCAACATCATGACTGTAGCTTTCATACTTAGGAAACTCAATTTTGCATTTATTTTAACTGCATTATGAATTTTACATGCTGCATATCTCAGCAAGTAACCAATTACCAGTACTTTTTTTTTACTGTTGAGAATTTTTAAAAAAATTATTCTGTATTTAGTACTATTGTTTTCTTTTACTCCTTTTAGTCAAAAACCAGTGGTTTTCTTGTAAATTTTCATGTCCACATAGTTAATGAAAATAAACAATGTAAATTCACCAGCTTTTGGATGGCTTTTCAGCCAAATCATTGAATAATGAATGAAAACTGAACCTTTGAAACTTTATCCTCGAATTTTGTCCCATTTGCTGAAATGTCAACTTTCCAAAGTAATTGTGATAGCCTCATTCCAGTGTAGATTAGAAAATGAAGAGTTTTCTGTTTGCTTTTCCCTTGATCTCTCCTTAGGTACTTGGCCTCTCATGCACTTGCAAGGTCAAGCTTTCAGGCTTGGTTACGAGCTCACTCAAGTTATAGAGTCATACAGCACAGAAATAGGCCCTTTGGTCCAACCAATCCATGCTGAACATAATCCCAAACTAAACTAGTCCCACCTGCCTGCTCCTGGCCCATATCCCTCCAAACCTTTCCTTTTCATACTTCATGGGGACAGCACGGTGGCACAGTGGTTAGCACTGCTGCCTCACAGCGCCAGAGACACTGGTTCAATTCCCGCCTCAGGCAAGTGACTGTGTGGAGTTTGCATATTCTCCCCGTGTCTGCATGGGTTTCCTTCAGGTGCTCCGGTTTCCTCCCACAGTCCAAAGATGTACAGGTTAGGGTGAATTGGCCATGCTAAGTTGCCCGTGGTGTTAGATGAGGGGGTAAATGTAGGGGAAAGGGTCTGGGTTGGTTGCTCTTTGGAGGGTCGGTGTGAACTTGTTGGGCCAAAGGGCCTGTTTCCACACTAAGTAATCTAATCTATTCACGTATTTGCTCAAATGTAACTTTTAATTGTTGTAACTGTACCCACATCCACCACTTTCTCTGGAAGTTCATTCCACACATGAACCACTCAGTTTATTTTTTTTAAAAAGCCCCTCGTCTTTTTAAAATCTGTCTTCTCTCACCTTAAAAATATGTCCCCTAATCTTGAAATCCCCCACCCTAGGGAAATTATACCTGTCATTCTCCTTATCTTTGCTTACAGTCTCCCACACCCCCACCCCCATCACAACTTTGCCCTATTCGTGTCTTAGTGTACTTTGCCACCAGTAGAAAAAATCCATTTCTCCTTTTCGCACCTTAATTTACACCTGTTTCACATCTGTCTTTCTCTTTTTATTGCAATTAACAACCTCTTTGTATTTTACACTGTGCCTTCACACAATGTCCCCCTTGCTTCTTTGCCCCTGCAAAAGGTTTAAAAACCGTCATTTACAGTTCTGCAGAAGTAATATTGGGCTAGAATGGACCTGTCTCTCCAGCATTTGGTTTTCTCTCTTTGTGACTTACTGTGAAACTGCTCTATCTCTATCATAATTTAGATGTGAAAGCATTCCAATATCTTTCTTATATGTTGAGGTGAATCTGCAACCCTCAAAATATGCACTCTGATACCTTTTTCTTCACATTGATAATCTGTTTATCTTATGCCAGTGATTTAGTATTTGTGTATGAATGCTGCACAGTTAACTGTGTTTATTTTGTATCGAATAAACTTCCCCTCCCAACCCAGGTCATTTTTTTAAGCTGCAGGAATTGTTGCAAACATTTTCAGCTGTCTAAAATGAGGAAATACTTTAAAGTATGTTAACAACGGAGTATTCATGCATGACTTGTGTTGTTTAAGTTTAGGCTAGAGAGCTGATAATGCTTTTGGTTCGCAAGTTGTTTTGAGCAGGTGATCAAAGAGCACGATCATGTGATCGGCTGATAAAGATGCTGCCAGATCTGCTCAGTATTTCCAGTATTTTCTGTTTTTGTTTTCAGCATCTCTGCAGTATTTTGCTTTCATATGTGCTGCTGCTGTCACTTAAGTAAAAGCTTAAACAATGTTGAACTAAAAATAGAAAATTCTGGAAATGCTGACTGATCTGGCACAATTTGTGGTAAAAGAAGCTGACTTTCTTCAGAACTGGGAGTGCTTAGAGTCTCCAGGCTTTCAGCAATAACAGTGGTAAAGAGGTAATGTGGAAAAAAAATTAAAGAGCTACAGTAGAAGTAGGCCACTGTGCCCAAATGAACACGTTCTGCCATTCAGAGATCATGATTGATTTGCTTATGACCTTAACTCCTCTTCCCTAGCTGTCCATCATTACCTTCAATTCCCTTGTGAATCAAAACTGCAATTCAGCTTTGAATATATTCAACAACCCAATCTCCACAGCTCTCTGGAGAAGACCATTTCAAAGACTCTCTGAGAAAAGAAATTTTCTCAGTCATAAATAGGATATGCCTAATTTTGAACTTAGCCCTCAAGTTCTAGATTCAAGTTCTCGAAAACATTCAGCACCTACCCAGTAGAGTCCCCTGAGAGTCTTAGTCTGAGATTATGCCAGCTGGTCCTAGACACACACACACACAGGGTTGATGCAGAGAGGTGGATTCCCCTATCAAGCCAGTTAAGATGCCTCTCATTCTTTTCGGCTCCACTGAGAGCAAGCCCAACCTTCTCGATCTCTCCTCACAATAAAAGCTCTCTTTTCCCCAACCCCTACATCCAGGATCAACTAAGTTAACTGTCTGCAATGCCAGTTTATCTGAGATAAAGGGACCAAATGTTCAGTGTTCTAGGTGTTGTGTGATTTGCTCGATTTCAGATGTTTCCTTAAAACCCTCCATTTTGACCAAGTTATTTTCCAGTCTTCCTAGTTTTTTCCCCTATGTCTTTTTTAAACCTCCCAAAATTATTAAATGTTTAAGATGCTTTATAAAGTTCAAATTGCTCTTATTCCACCAGCATATCAATGCCTTATAACATGCAGATTTGATTTTCCTGAGTCATTTCCTTGCACCCCTCTTTATAATCTCTCATACAGAAATTTATTGTGTATATGCTGTTCTGTTGTATGTCCAGTTGTTTTTATTGGTCTCTGAATGTAGAACTATCATTCACACTGCAAGTTGTCATGGCACTGTTGTGAACTTATTTTGTGCATGCAACACTAGCTTAATTTTAATATTTTTCCTCTGTGATAAAGTAATCTCTTCAAAACTGAATCCCAGTCCAGAGTTCTTGTTGGTACATGGCTGAACATTTTCTGCTTCCTTGCCTTTATTCCTTGCAATCTCTTTCATTCTGTATTTCTATCTTGTTTTGCAATTTTCATTGTCAGATACTTTTAAAGGCAGCAAATTATGATTATTCCTGCTAAAGTTAGTTTCTTTGCAAATTATGAAGTTAGCATCACAAGATGCTGTGTAATAACCCTGGCATCAGCAGCAAATAAATGAACCTATTGAGGAAAAGTATTTTTCTCTATAACTCCGGACTCCCCAGTTGTTCAGGAATCCATCTGTCAGCCTTGAGCGTACTCAGTTAATCAGGCTCCATAGGTCACTAAGTAGAGAATTTGTCCTAGACAGAAGTGGGTACTGCAGATGCTGGAGTTCAAGATTAAAGTGGTGCTGGAAAAGCACAGCAGGTCAAGCAGCATCCGAGGAGCAGGAAAATTGACGATTTAGACAAAAGTCCTTCATCAGGAATCGGCGAATTTGTCCTTGTCGCCATCATAAATGCTCAGCCCTTGGCATGAAACTGTGTGCTTTCTTTTTCTGGATTCTACCTCATATGGAGCACCCTCTTAGAATATTCCTCGTAAGCCCTCTCACTGTTTTATATTTGTCATATCTCATTTTTTAAAATTGCCAATGTGTATAGGCCCAATCCGTTCAGTCTTTCATTATAGATATTTCTGGGTTCTTTACGTAAACTCACCAATCACGCACACAGGCTTGGCAAACTATTGTTAGATTGTATTTAATTGAAGATTAGAATATACACACATTGCAGAAAGCTCAACAGGTCTACTCCAACAGTCAAAACTAACAGATCCATAGTCTGCTGGTTACATCCTACTTTGCATTCCAGTACTGCTATGATGCAAGCAGGTTACTTCCATATTTTTATGGCGATATTACAAAATCTTTCTACCAAGAATCAATTTCCTGAACTTTCTCCAATGTACATATATAATCTCTGAATAAGACCTCTGGGTGTGTGTTCACCAGTGTTCTGTGTAGCTGTAGCAAAACTTCCCAACCTTTTATTCTCCAACTGCCCTTGCAGTAAAGGTCAACATTCCATTTATGTTACTAATTGCTTCTAATTGAAAGCAAGCTTTTTTGCACTTGCATGCTTTGATTGATGACCAGATCACTGCACTACAGCGTTCAGTAAATTTCTTTCAATTTGAATAATACCATGGTGAATACTTTTTCTCATGACATACCCCATCTGTCAAACACGGTGGCTCAGTGGTTAGCACAGCATCGGGGACCCGGGTTCAATTCCTGCCTCAGGCAACTGTCTCTGTGGAGTTTGCACGTTCTCCCCGTGTCTGCCTAGGTTTCCTCCCACAGTCCAAAGATGTGCAGGTTAGGGTTGATTGGCCATGTTAAATTGCCCGTAGTGTTAGGTGCATTAGTCAGGGGTAAATGTTGGGGAATGGGTTTGGGTGGGTTGCTCTTCAGAGGGTCGGTGTGGACTTGTTGGGCTGAAGGGCCTGTTTCCACACTGTAGGGAATCTAATCATGTTAATCCCTTTTAAAAAAAAAATGTGTGCCCGACACTCACTCTAAGCGTTTGGATTGTTTCTGTTCTTGCAGCTTGATTTCCCATATATCTTTATACTGTTATCAAATTTGACCCCACTCAGTTCCTCCATCGAAGTATGAATAGTTGAGGCCTAAGCACTGGCAAACTACAAATGACTCATTTATTCTAACTCTATTTCGTGTCAGTTAACTAGTTCTGTATCCATGGCTAACATAGTGTGTAATTTGACACTTTATCAAATCTCTTTTGAAAATTCAGATGCAGTTATGTGTATTGGTCTCCCTTTATCCACATTGCATATTGCACCTTTCCCTGCCAAATAATTTAACACTTTTTTTTCCAAACAGCTCCCCTTTCATAAACCCATGCTGATTCTGCTTGGTTGCATTTTGATTTATTAAATATTCTGGTTCCTTCATAATGGATTCCATAGTTTGCCCAATTACATGTTATAACTGACCGATTAATGTACTGTTTTCTGTCATCGTTCTGCCTTGAGTAGAAGCTTCAGATTGTTTTCCAATTGGCTAGGAAATTTCTGAAATCTGGGGAACTTTTGGGCACAACCAATGCATCCATTATCTCTGTAGCTGTTTCTCGTCCCTAGATTGTAGGCCATCAAATGTAGAGAATCTGGTGGCCTTTAGTCCCAGTATTCTGTATTACTAGGATAATGTTACTGTAAAATTGTACTGAGTTTAGGTCTCTAAATGACGTATAACACCTGATCCTCATGGTCATGTTAGCGGGAGTAAATGACACTCTAACTATACAAAGTTAGAGTCACTAACTGGAGTGAAGCACCTGAATCCAGTGGCCAGGCATTATTTGTTTATACAGCTTGCAGTGTAGAATTGTAATGCACTTATGATTTATTACTTGGTTGTCATTGTCATTGTGCTATTGTAAACTTAGGTTTTCAGACCTTTATACCTTTCTACTGCAGCTGGTGAGGTTATTATAATACTTCTTTTGATGTAAACTATTGTTCAATTCCATTTCATGCCTTGGAGGATTAAGATCCTTAAACTGCACATTTGCACTGAACCAAATACATTAATTCCCAGTTTGATTCTGACTCGTTAATTGGACAAAGTTTGAAATGACCATTTCTCCTTCCTTCTCTGTTCTGGCTAGAAATGTGTTTCTGAATCCTGGGGAAAAACTGGATTGCACCTCCTTTCTTGTGTTCTCTCTTTCAAATCTGATTCTGCATATTAATTTAAATTGTTCTTGAAACAAACAAATTTTTTGTTTTTAAAACTGGAAGACTTGTAAAAGGATATTATGTGATCAGTAGTACTCTTTGAATTCAAGGTGCACTGCCCATTGATGTCCTCTGTGGACCATCTAATGGTCTTGTTAATATACATTTGCACCAATTTTAACTCGAGGCTTGACAGAGCCTTCATTGCTGTGTATCTTTTAAGTAAGCATGATTGAATGAATAAGTGTATTCATTTCCTATAATGTAAACCTCATTAAATTTTGAAATGCAGGTTCAATTTGAATGTTGAGATCAGTAATTCTAGATCATGACCTTTTTTTTTAATGTAGCCTTGCGTTTTTTTTCCTCTTGGCCATTTCATTTTCTTGACTTTTGGATGGCAGCTATGAAGGTTCAAATGCACAGGGATAGCAGGCTAACTTGCCCTCAATGTTACAAGTAGCTTGTGAAAAATCATTGGGTATGAAAATTTGAGTGTAAGTGAATCCTGTGATATTAATTTGTTATAGCTGACCATTGTAGGCACAATGTCTCTGAGAACATGAAGAGTTCAAAGTTTGATTGACAGATCACCAAGTGTGGAAGAGACTAAGCTGCACCTCCATTTGGAAATTTTGCCTTTCCAAAGTTCACTGATGCAGTCCCTCCAGTTTCAGGCTTGTTCCCCCTCGTTCAGCATGCTTGTCCAGAGACAGTATCTATGAAAGATTCCTTTACTCCTCATCCGATGATTGCAAGTCATGGAGCAATTATCATGGACCATGAATCTGGCCTGTTTGAACAAGTGAAATGGTCTCTTCAGGATCAAAAACAGCAACGTCCATGTTACAGCAAGATGTTTCCAACTTGAGTATCAGTGCTGCACTGATTGATGCATACAAAATCCAAGTTCAATTCAAACAGAAAACAGGAGACAAAATATGCCTGAAGAGGAAATTATGAAGTAGGTAGATGCCCTTGGAGAAATAAGGTATAAAAAAGTAAAGGAGCTGATTGGTCCAATTGCCAAAAATAAATTGTAAGACAGAACCAAGGAGACACAAACCACTAGTATCAACCTTTGCCCAGCCAAAAGTCTGAGGCCATATAATGAATGTGGTAATTTTGAACATGAATTGGCATCCCTAAAATGGGATGCTGTCTCCTGTAATAATCCTGACAGTCCTCCAACAAATGATCCAGCTTTTTGTATCTTGATAATTCAGAAGCGTTATGACTTATTTGGTCATGAAACAATGATTCATTACTTTGAGGCCATCAAAACAAATCTAAAGGGGTGAAAGTTAGAAGACTGGTATCAATTTGTGATGGGGATGACCCAAATATTGTAAACAGGAAAACTTCAGGCCTATACATTTGGATTTCTCTCAAACCTGTAGTGTGCTCTTTCAGTTAAGTTTAATTTCAACACAGTTCAACGGTAGTGAGGGGTGAATGACATATTGGGTGTTGCCTTGCATTAACTAAGTCAAAGGAATTTAAGACCGATGTTACTGTTTAGTCAGAATTTGTAAAAGAAAAGAAAGGCATCCTGCACCTCTCTCAAAATTGTTTCCAAGGTCAGTAACTAGTAGAGGAAAGATCTATCCCATTATATTAAAAAAAAGAACTGTGGATGCCAAAGATCAGAAACATAAACATAAATTGTTGGAGAAACTTAGTCATTCTGAAAGCATCTGTGGAGAGAAAATAATTAACGTTTCAAGTCCAGTGACCCTTCTTTAGAACTGAGGCACTTTGGCTATGGCATCATCGTAAGGATCCTACTCTAGATCAAATACGATATTCAGCGTGCGTTTATGTTTGAGAATTACCACATGTTTTCATTTTATTCCCTCAACTATGTACACCAGTATCATTGTGTCGTCTTATGAGCTATGGTTTTCAATGGAATTGTTTCAGAACTTGCCAGAGCGTAGTTTAGTTTATCAAAATCTTGTCGAATATGTGTGCTGGAAAAGCACAGCAGGTCAGGCAGCATCCGAGAAGCAGGAGAGTTGATGTTTCGGGCAAAAGTCTGCTGCAGTGGCCGGTATATTGGATCCAGGTTGATGTGCTTGTTGATTGGATGAGTGCCATGCCTTTAGGAATTCCCTGGTTGTTCTCTGTTTGGCGTGTCCGATAATAGTAGTGTTGTCCCAGTCGAACTCATGTTGCTTGTCATCTGAGTGTGTGGCTACTAAGGATATCTGGTCATGTCATTTTGCCAATATACCGGCCACTGCAGCGGACAGCTGGAACTGACAACCAGAAGCAGCAGATACAAATCACTATAAATGCTGGAGGAAACATCACAGAAGCGCATCACCGGAGGCTCCCAAGCACTGAGGATGTCACCTAGACAGGGGACGAACCGTCTGCAACACAAATTCCCAGCTCGGCGAACAGAACCACAACAACGAGCACCCTAGCTACAAATCTTCTCCCAAACTTTGACTCATTTGTCCTTGGGCATAATTTTCCAAATACATTCCTCCAGATTCTTGTCTCAGTTTTTCACTGCTGAATTCTCTTAGTACAACACGGTTATTTGAGTTAGTGACAGTTATGACCTTTTGCTTAAAGCCAGTATCATAGTTCACTTGCTTTATTTTGGAAGACTCATTTCTCTTTGTTGTCATTATACGATCTGCTCTCCAGAGATGTCTCTTTCAAACACAGTCAATATCACTTATTGGATTCTTGGTATCTGGTTATAAGATACCAGTAAGGAAAAAATGCATTTAGGATGTGAGAAATTGAGGGTGACTAATGTAAATGTAGTACGTCACAGCCGGAGGATTCAACGTCTGTGCAGTCTATCCAAAAATAAAAAGCGTGACTTTGGGGACTTGGGAAAATTGTCATGTGCCAAGTCGACTTGTACATAGCGACCTGTAGTGTGCAAAAACAATGATGGTTCTTTGGGACTTGAATTGGTTGATTTGAGTTTGAAGAAAGAGGTGAATTTTGGGTTGAAATGTATTTTTGGGCAATGAATTAAATGCCCAGTGACTCAAATGTTTCGCTGCCATTTCTCAGTAATGATTGTTTATATGATACAGACTAGAATAGTTTTGTGTCCCATCCTTGTATTAATGTTGATTCCTACTCTTGCAGTATTGTCTTTAATAATTGCTGTTAGATGAAATTTGGGAAAATTCCTTTTGGAATTTTATGCCTATCCCTCATAATGGCTATTTGTATTCATTCTTAGAATATTTTAGAATGATAATTTGAATGACAATTAAGGAAACAAATGTACTCTGGATGTGGACAAACGGAGACTGTTGACAAGGTTGTGAGGAAGTGAGAGAAGTTGCAAGGGATCGGGGGAGAAGGGGGTTGTTTTAACTAGAAGATGATACATCGAACTGGGAATGTGAGAAGTTGAAATCACTAAGACGTAATGACCTACAAATTATTATGGACTCTCTTGCTAAAAGCTCCATATGTTCAAGAACT
The DNA here is from genome assembly GCF_047496795.1 of Chiloscyllium punctatum. Classification (NCBI taxonomy): domain Eukaryota; kingdom Metazoa; phylum Chordata; class Chondrichthyes; order Orectolobiformes; family Hemiscylliidae; genus Chiloscyllium; species Chiloscyllium punctatum. The sequence continues at coordinate 59,051,441 of NC_092775.1, forward strand.
CTGTCTGGGGAAAATACAGTGATGCTACTGTAACGAATACTAACAGTTTGTTTAAATCTGAGATACAGTAAAAATGAAATTGTAACTGACTGATTACAATCTTCCTTGTATGTATGTAGTGTAATTACAATAGCTGTGACATTGCTGGTCCATGGAGAATGTGTTTAAGATAATGGCCTTTTTTATGTAGGAACATAATTAATTATCTTAGAGAAAAATTTATTTTGGTAACTTGTACCTATTGTATTCTGTTCTACGTTGTGGCTTTAAGTCTAAGGGAGGAGGGATAATTATTGAGGATATTGGTAAATTCTTCTAATTCTGCTTCTGCCTGAGTCGAAATGCCTTTTATGTTAATATGGATGCAGAAGTCATTTTGGTACATGGCTGCATTACCTAATAAATGAGTCAGTGGGAAAAGAAAAGGAGCCACTGAAAACCAAACCTGACGAAAAGAACTGTTTTCCGCCTGGTTTCCAGCAGCTGCAGCACCTTTGCCATACTTCACCCTGGCCATTTATGTGGTTAGTTTTGATTTTTTTTAAATCAGAAAATATTTATTATTTAGTTGCAAAGAGTATTTTTCAGTATTCAGAGTCCACCTGTCTGAATAAAATTAGCACATTATTGCAGGTGAATGGCTTGGTGAAAATTTACTGGAAGGCTTTTGCCATTTTTAAACTGGCCGATTAAGCCAGTGGTTATATGACAACGATGTATGTAAGCTAATTCACTATTTTCATCTGTACATGAGATTAATATTTGTGGTGCTTCATGTGAGGTTCAAGCCTTCCGAATGTTTTTTCCAAATATTGCCTTCGGCCATGTACAGAGGAACAGCGCATAATATGAATGACTAGACTGTGAAATATATGGTGTATGGTGTGTTTTTCACACAACCTGAGTTTTTGATGGGATTTAAAATAGAGGTATGAAGTACAAAAATTCCAAGGTTTTGTTAAACCAATTAAAAAAAAGTTCAATCCCACTGATTTTGTTTCCCAGTTCTTGGCATCTGTAGGATGTGGAGTGAGTTCAATGGGAAAAACAGATGATGATAAGGGGCCTAGAATCAGGAGCCCATGATTTATTTCCCAGGCCCTGCTGAAAAATGAGGTGCCAAGAAGCATTATGCCCTTGAGAGAGTTGAGCTTTCTCTCAGCCAGTGCAACATGTCAAAGCTCAGCAGTTCTGGGCCAGACTGTTAAGTAACGAAGAGACATCATAGACTTTCCCATCCTCAGGTGACAGAACCCAGCATGACTGTGAGAAAGCAAAGCAAATGTTATTTTGAAACCGTCTTCAGCTAGGAAGTGTTGAGTAGATGTGATTCACTTTAGCCCCTCCCTGGTTTGCCACCTTTGGTCAATTGGGTTCATTCCACATGATGTCAAGAAATGGCTAAGCATACTGGGCATAACAAAGCTTGTGGGCCCTAGCAGCAACCTCTGGTGCTGGAAACCTGCTCCACAGATTGTTGATAGCACTAACAAGTGAGATTTAATCAACAGTAAAGTGCCCATGAATGCTTAAGGTACTCATTGCAGCTTTGGTCGAGACTTGGCTATAGGAATTCTAGGATGAAGTAACAATGACTGTCCTTTCATCAAGGCAGCGGTGGAGAAAGCAAGGACTGCAGATGCTAGAGATCAGAGTCGAGAGTGTGGTGCATGAAAAGCACGGCAGATCACCCTGACCTGCTGTGCTTTTCCAGCACCACACTTGATCAAGATAGTGGTTACGAGTGACATCAAGAAGCCCAAGTAAAACTCAAATCTTTGGGAATCTGGCTGAGTGAAGATATTTCTACTTGTTAGATACTTAACACAAAATCCTTTAACCTGTCAGCCAAGTGCTCCCTGACTTGCAGGAGCTATTACCCAACTTTCATAGCCATTTTTTGTGTAATTTGTTTTTGTTAGTGGGTTCAGATGCCTTTAAAGAAAACAGTTTATCCATGAATTTGCATGTTTCAAATGACGTTTTGTCATGTGTGTTTTTAGAGGGAATAGCTGGATGTTCACTACAGAACTGCAGAATTTAGTTAGTTTTAGACTTTACCATGCATACTGATTTTTGAATAATGAACTGAGCATTTAGAAATGAGTTTTATTGGAGGTATGAGCTGTTAAATTACCTTATGTGATAACTGCATCAAGAATGAGGGGGAAAAGTTCATCCTTCAGCAGCAGCAACAGTTTCAGTAGTGTGTGCACATTACAGAAATGGGTAGTTAGGCATAACCAGTCTATCTCACTGTTTATGCTCCACTGCATACTTAGATTTCAACTTTCGTTCATTTATATATTGGGGAGCTAGAAAATTTCTTGCTGCTATCTTATTACCTTAAGTAATCGATCTTTGGTAAACTGTCTACGTGAATGAAATTTATTTGCATGTTATAATTGCAACGGAACATAAATAGCTGCTCCGGTGTAGATGATTGTTAAATGTACATAATGAATACTGAGAACTTTTGTTTTTAATAAGGCATGCATTTTTGTCAGACCAAATCAATTCCAATTTGGTTTAGACTAAAAGACCTTGAGAAAAAGGAATAGGAGTTGTCTATTCAGCCCTTCAAACCCACTCCACAATTCAATAGGATCATAGCTGACCTGACATTTCTCATGTCCTCTTTCCTGTGCTTTCCCCATAATCCTAGGTTTTCCTTTTGATCAAGAATCTATCTTTCTCAGCCTTAAATATACACAAGGGCTCTGCCTTCCACATGCTCTGCGACAAGGAATTCTAAAGATACTCAACCACCTGAGAAATTCCTCCTCATCTAGGGGCCTGTACTATGCTGCCATGTTCTATGTTCTGTATGTTCGATCTCTGTCTTAAATTGGTGCTGTTTAATTCTGAAACTGTGCCTTCTGGTCCTAGCCTTTCCCATGAGGTGAAACATTCTCTCAGCATTTACCCTGTCAAGGCCCTTCAGAACCTGATGTGCTTCAATGTAATCATCTCTCATGCTTCTAATTTCCAGTGAGTAGAGTCTCAGACCTTTGCTTGTAAAACAATTCCTCCATACTGGGAATCATCCTTCTCTGAACTACCTTCAGTAAAATGATATCTTCAATAATGGGGCCAAAAGTGCTGTCAGTACTCCAGGTGTGGTCTAAGCACACCTTGTACAGTTGCAGTAAGACTTCCCTACTCTTATACTCCAACCCCCTTGAAATAAGGGCCAACACCTCATTAGCCTTCCTGATTGCCAGTTGCACCTGTGTGCTAGCTTTGTGTTTTGTTCACAAATATGCAATACAAAGGGACTTGGGCATCTTTCTGCAAGTTTTCCCCATCTAAATACAATGTTCTTTTGTTCTCTCTCCCAAAGTGAACACCATATTTTTCAACATTATACATCATTTGTCAAATTTTTGCCTCCTTAATCTATCTCTCTGTAAGCTGTTTGTATCCCTCTCAATGTGCCTTTTCACCTATTTTTGTCATCTGCAAATTTGATTACAGTACCCTCTTCCTTCCTCAGTCATATAATGTATATTGTAAGCAGTTGCAGCCTCAACGCTGTTCCCTGTGGAGCTCCGCTAGTTTACATGTTGCCAATCTGAAAGAGCACCCTTTATTCTCATGTGCTGTCTCCTACCAATTAGCCAAATCTCTATAAATGGATTAAAATATGTTTTTATATTCGAGTATGGCTGTTGACCTGCAGCATACACCACCAAATGTATTGAGATAATTCCATCCATTGTTAGCCATGACCCTATTTTTCCTGGTTTTATTGTAACTATTACATTTTAATAAATCTTGCAAAAGTGCTATTAACATGTTTATCCACATGCAAAACTAGGTTCTAATTTAACTACATTAACATGGAGGGTTAGTTTGCTTCAGGTTCGACCCTTATGGACAAGTCACTACTTGCTGACATTAAAGATAAATTGCAAGTTTAAAACAAAGCTATTCTCCTCACCTGTCCATAAACAGGTTGTGATCTAATCTTTCTCTCTTTTCAAACAATAGGTGCATGTGTGTTCCCACTCCCTGTTTGGTGGACACTGACCTTGTTAGTACCACAAAGTTGGAGCGTTAAATCAGAAATAGAACTTATTTGACCCACACTTCGGGCACATTTAGAGGGGGAATATGTCACAATACTGTACAGACACACTTGTGAACATACCATGAGTGATTGAATTGAAAAGGAGAAGTTAAACTGGCATCCTTCAGTTGCTTTGTACTTATCAATGGAAGGAGCAGTTACCATCGACACAAAGGTTTCCATTGCAAATAAACAACTGTGGCCAATCTCAGAAGTTGAATGAAATGAAATTAATACATCGTCTTGCATAATGTGTCTAGTTTGCAATTTTATTATGTAGGGGTTTTTCTTGGAGGTAATTATCTCTGTAGCAGTTTCTAGTACCATCATTTACATTCCAGACCCATCAGGAGGTACATATGTTTTTGTTTACCCTGCTGATTTTTGACTTCTGGAAAGTTACTGTGAAGTTAAGTCACGTGATTATAACAACCATTTTTGTTGCACTGTTTAACATTTTGTAAGAGTCACTAAACATGTAAAAATTGTTCTCCTAATTCACCCACTGATACAGGAACTACCAGAAACTGTTCATAAGTTTGTCATATTATTCGCATGGGCCTATTGTTTTAAGACCTATACCAAGGGCCTGACCAAGATCTATCTTAATTTGTTTAACCTCTCTTAATTTCTGTGGTTTTGAATATGCTCAGATGCTGGCGCTTAAATGCTGGTATTCTTTTAAATAAATAAAGCTTTTAATCAGGTTCAGCAGTTGTTAATGAAAATGGTTTTATGTCCTGCGTTAAATTCCAAACAACTTCAGACATGTAACTGTATGCATATCATAGGAACATGTATACACCCTTCTGCCCATTTGAGGCATTCACTGTCTTTTATTCAGCCCACTCCAATAAACCTGTACACCACTGGTAATTGGAAATCTATCAATCTTTTCCCAAGCATACTCAAAAGACTGAACCTCCACAGTCCTTTGTAGTACAAAATTTTGAACAGTAAAACAATTCTTTCTAAGTAAAAAGAATTCTCTGCGTTATTTTTAAAATGTGACCCCTGGTTTCATAATCCAAAAAAAGTAATTTACATATATTCTGGCTGTTAAGTGTCTTGTCAGTTTCAATATAATCAGCTTTGATTCAACAAAACTCTCGAGAATACAGGCCCGGTTTGTCCGATCGGTGTCCATGGGAAATTCCTGCCATCTTGAAGCAGTATAAGGATAGTCCAACTAGATAAGGGGCCATACTAGACCTGGCTAATGAGCCTGGCCAGGTCACTGACCTTCCAGTGGCAGAGCATTTTGGAAACGATGATCACAACTCCTTAAGTTTTAGGATAGCTATGAATAAGGATAAGTCAGGACCTCGTGGGAAGGTACTAAATTGGGGGAGGGCAAATTACATCAGCATTAGGCAGGAGCTAGGGAGTGTTAATTGGGAGGAGCTGTTATCAGGCGACTCCACATTTGACATTTGTTCGAAGACCTGAGAGTTCAGACTATTGTGTTCCAGTAATGAAGCTAAGGGACCTTTTGATAATAAGTGAGATTGTGATTTTAGTCAAAAGGTAAAAAAGAATGTATAAGGTTTAGGAAGAAAATTCGACAAAGTCCATGAGGAATATAAAGAAAGCAGGAAAGAACTCAAGCAGGGAATCAGGAAAGCAAAGGGCCACAAAATGACCTTGGCAAGTAGGGTTAAAAAGAATCCCAAGACACTCTGTACATATATTTAAAAACAGGAGGATAACTTGGGAGAAGGTAGAACCTCTAGGGGAACTTGTGCTTGGAGGCAGAGGATGTGGGTGAGGTCCGAATGTATACTCTCTCAAATTATTCACCCAGGAGAAGGATATAGAAGATAGTGAGATTTGTGTGGAGCATACTAATACATTAAGGCATTTGGAGATCAAGGAGGAAGTGATGTTGGGTCTCTTCAAAGAGTATTAAAGTGGATCAGGGCCCAGTGGTATCTACCGAAGGTTATTGAGAGATGGAAGAGAGGAACTTGCTGGGGTCATGACCAAGATCTTTGTATCCTTGCTGCCATTGGAGAGGTCCCAGAGGACCTGTGTTCAAGAAGGGAACTTGAGATACAGATGGTTCTGCTATAATGCATAGTCCATTCTCATGCAATCCTGTATTATAAGAAAATCATAATAGCAGCTCCATTTAAACTAACAGGGCTGGAATTGTGTTATAATCAATGCATGCTTTAAAACTTTGCACTTTAGAAACAGTTTGTCAATCGTGTTGTAGCAAATTTGTGTTAATGAAACGCATGTTCTAGTGGAATGACATGTAATCAGAATTGGCTTGCTCATAGAAGGCAGAGGTAGTGGGAGAAGGGTGTTTTTCAGGCTGAAGGTCCGTGACCAGTGGTGTTCTGCAGAGATCAATACTGGGACATCTGTTTGTGATCTATATTTTCACCCAAGTCATTTATATATATGTGTGAGTTAGAAAGTTTGCAGATGATACAAAAATGGGTGGAGTTGTACATTGTGTAGAATGTTGTCAAAGGATCCAGTGGGATGTAGATCATTTGCAGGTATGGGTGAAGAAATAGCGATGGAGTTTAATCAGGTGAGGTGAGGTGCTGCACTTTGGGAGGTCAAATGTTAAGGCAAAGTATACAGTTAATGGCCGAATGTTGATGAGAATTGATGTACTGAGGGATCTTGGGGTTTAAGTCCACAGCTCCCTGAAAGTGGCCATGCAAGTAGATAGGCATATGACATGCTTGTCATTAATGGTTGGGGAATTGAGTACAAGAGTCAGGATGTCATGTTGTAGCTTTATAAACTTTGATTAGGCCACACTTGGAGTACTACGTTCAACCCTGGTTGCCCCATAACAGGAAGGATATGGAGGCTTTGGAGAGGGTGCAGAAGAGGCTTACCCGGATGCTGCCTGGATTAGAGGGCGTGAACTATAAGGAGCTAGAAAAACTTTGGTTGCTTTCTTTTGGAGGGAGATGAGACTGAGGGGAGACCTGGTTGAAATCTATAAAATTGAGATACCCGATAAGGTTGACAGAATCTTTTTTGAGTGGTAGGAGTTTGGAAAGCACTGCCAGGGGTAATGGTCGAGGCCGATATGATAGGTGCGTTTAGGGGGCTTTTCGATAAATGCATGAATATGCAAGGAATGGAGGGATATTGACCTAGGGCAGGCAGAAACGATTAGTTTGATTTGGAGTCATGTTTTGCACATCATGGACCAAAGGGCCCATTCCTGTGTTATACAGTTCTATGTTCTATCCTGGGAACAGAGCTAATGAACCTTTGTTGCACTTGTTCTATAGCAACAGTATCCTTCCTGAAATAAGGAGACCAAAAGTGCTCACAGGTGTGGGCTAAAGCAAGTTCTTATACAATTGCAGCAAGACTTCACTACTCCAGTACAAATTCTCTTGCAGTGAAGTCTAACATTTCATTAACATTCTAATGGCTCGCTGCACCTGCATGTTAATTTTTAGTGACTTCATTCATTCGTGACATGTCAGCACTGCTAGCTGGGCAGCATTTATTGCCCGTCTCGAATTGTCCTTGAGAAGGTGGTGATGAGCTGCTGGCTTGAACCACTCCATTCTGTGTGCTGGAGGTAGATCCACAATGGCCCTAGGGAGGGAATTCTAGGATTTTGACCCAGCGACAGTGAGGGAACAATGATCTATTTCCAGATTATGATGGTGAGTTGCTTGGAGGGGAACTTGCTGGTGGAGTCCCCATGTACAGTATCTGCTGCTCTTGTCCTTCTAGATGGAAGTGGTTGTGGATTTTGAAGCTGCTGTCTCAGGATCTTTCGTGAATATCTGTAGTGCATCTTGTGGATAGTATGCAAACTGCTTCTGAGCGTCAGTTGTGATGGAGGGAGTGGATGTTTGTGGGTGTGGTGCCAATCAAATAGACTGCTTTGTTCTGATTGTTGTCAAGTTTCTGTGTGGTGTTGGTGCTGCACTCATCCAAGAAAATAGAGAGTATTCCAGAACATGCCTGACCTCTGCTTTGTAGATGAAATGCAGGCACTGGTGATTCAGGCCGTGAGTTACTCGCTGCAAGGCTCCTAGCCTCTGACTTGGTCTTTTTATCACTATAATGATATGATGAGTCCAATTGAGTTTAAGGCCAATGTTAGTTCTCAGGTTATTGATCGAGGGGTATTCAGTAATGGTAATGTTAGTGGTAGATTATCTCTTGATGAAGGTGGTCATCACCTAGTATTTGTATGGCGCGATTGTTACTTGACACTTGTCAGCCCAAGCCTGGATATCATCTAGGTCCTTTTGCATTTGATCATGCTTCACTATCTGAGGAGTCATGAATGCTGCTGAACATCATACAATCATTGGCAGACATCCCCATTCTAACCTTATGAGTGGAAGGTCATTGATGAAGCACCTGAAGATAGTTGGTCCCTGAGAAACTCTGCAGAGATTTCTTGGAGCTGAGATGACTGACTTACAACAACCACAACCAGCTTCCTATTTGCCAGGTATGACTCTGATGAACTGAAGCTTTTTCCACTGCCATTGATTTCTGTTTTCTTGGGCTCCTTGATGTCACGGTCAATCAACTGCAGCCTTAAAGTCAAGGGCAGTCAGTCTCACCTCCCCTCTGGAATTCAGCTCTTTTGTCCATGTTTGAACTAAGGCTCTAATGAGGCCAGGAGCTGAGTGGCCCTGGCTGAACCCAAACTGGGTGTCACTGAGTAAGTGCTGCTTAGTAGTTGATGACACATTCTGTAACGTTACTGATGATTGAAGGATACTGTTGCTATAGAACAAGTGCAACAAAGGTTCACTAGCTCTGTTCCCAGGATAGAACATAGAACTGTATAACACAGGAATGGGCCCTTTGGCCCATGATGTGCCAAACATGACTCCAAATTATTCCTTGCATAATCATACATTTATCGAAAAGCCCCCTAAATGCACCTATCATATTGGCCTCGATCGTTCCCCTGGCAGTGCTTTCCAAACTCCTATCACTCAAAAGATTCTGTCAACCTTATCTGGGTATCTCAATTTTATAGATTTCAACCAGGTCTCCCCTCAGGCTCATCTTCCTCCAACAAGGATACTCAATCATCTCTCTCCGCTAATGCAACAACGATACTCAGGTCCCTTGTACATTTGATCATTTCCAACCTCTTACCATTTGAGAAATACTCTGCATGTCTGTTTCTGCTACCAAAGTGGCTAACCTACATTTTTTAACATGATATTCCATCTGCCATATTTTGCCTGTTTAAATCCCCATGAAACTGCTTTACATCATCTTCGCAACATTCATTCCCACATCACTTTGTCATCCACAAATTTGGAAATAGTACATTTGGTTCCCAACTCCAAATCATTGATAGATACGGCGAACAGCTGGGGCCAAAGTACTGATTCTTTGCGATAAATCATTAAAAGCAGCCTGCCAACTTGGGACCAGTTTATTCCTATTCTGTTTCTATCTGTTAGCCATCATGCTAGTACATTACCTCCTATCCCATTTACTTTAACCTTTCTAATCAGTCTCTTGGGGACAATGCTAATCAGAACCTTCTGAAATAACTAAGTACACCATGTCCATCTGTTCTCTTTTTATCAATTTTGTCGTATCATTTTCAAAAACACAAAAACATCTATCAAATACTATTTCAAAACCATGTCTAATCAGATGACTGTCAGCCAGGTGTTTATCCTATCATATTTACAAATTTTAATAGTTACCCTACTACTGGTTAAGACTAACGTATCTGTCATTAGCTGTTTTGTCTCCGGCTTTTCTTTTATAGTGGGATGACATTTGCCATCTTTCAATCTACAGGGATAATTCCAGAATCTAGAGAATTTTTGGAAGATAATCCCCAGTGCATTGTTTATCTCAACTCTCCAGGATGAAGACACAGATTTATCAGCTTTTCAGCAACATTTATTTTCTGCAGCACAGTCTTTTAACTAATGTTAATTTCCTTTATTCATTCTCCCTAGTCACTTGAATCTCTCCCAGTGAGATTTCCAGTAACGTCCTCAGGGAAAAGATCTACAAATGTGTGAAATATTAGTGAACAAAACTGGATTTGACTGTAATGTGCATACTACTTAGACCTTTAGAATTAGGCAATGCTTTGTCTGATGTCTGCTGCATTGTAGCAGGCCAACAGTCTTGAGCAGGTTGGTCTGTGCAGACTCTTCACTTATGTGAACATATCTGAAAATTCCCTTCTACAAAATGTTTATTTAAACTAGAGGCAGAGCCAAAAATGGTGAGAACTTATTTATAGCAGCTTTACTATAAAGGAGAGGAGAAATCCTGAAGTCATGAAAGGAGGGGACAGTCAAAGGGAGCATCCCTGCAGTGTGCTGGAAGCAACTACAGGTGGGCTTGTGGTACAGTAGTCTTAAGTCATTACAAACTTGACATACCGCACGTAACTGAAAATGCGAGTCCAAAAGATACTAGGGAGACAGGAGAAAATATGCTAGGAAGGTAGAAAAAAAAAGCCAAATATTGATTGCTTCAAAATTGGAATGAAGTCAAAAAGACATAGTTAAGGGCAGTCTGACTAAATGCACACAGCATTCATAAAATGTAAATGACCGAGGCATTAACAGATATATTTGGGTCTGATCCAGTTGCCATTACAGAAACATGGCTGCATGGTGACCAAGGCTGAGAACTGAATATTCGAGGATATTCAACGAGGAAAGATGGAAAAGGAATTGGAGTGTCACTGATAAGGGATAGGATTAGTATATTAATAAGGGAGGATCTCCTATCAGAAGAACAATATGTGCAACCTGTTTGTGTGAAACTAATAAACAGCAAGGTGCAGCAGAAATTGATTAGAGTTAGTTGTAGGCCACCAAATAGTAGTGTCAGTGCAGACCACGGTATTAATCAGGTGTTGAGAATAGCAGGTAGCATGGACAGCCCAGCCATAATGGTTGTCTTCAGTCTGCATGTGGATAAACCAATTAAACACGAAAACTGAGAAGGCTGCATTTCTGGAGTATGTTGGGCATTGGTTTCTGGTGCTATGTTGAGGAGCCAGATAGCGAGTGTGCTGTTTAATATTATGTAAAGAAAAATGATGGGGCCAAATATTCTGGCGTTACATATGCTCCAAATTCAGTATGCACTGAAAATCTTGCTATACTTGTCAACCTGCCAAAAAAAGGTAATTTAGATAGGAAAAGTTTATTGTTGAAAGTATGTGAAAGAAATTGGATTATTTTGCATACCCTTGCATGTTTTGGAGAGCTCAGTGTGTCAGTGAGCTTTTGATTTGGAATGTTATGTTTTCAGTATTTTCTTACCCTATTGGTGGATGTTTACTACCAAGACGTTCATCAATTTTTGCCCCTTTTAAATATTTATTAATCTTATCCTTTTGAGATATGTGATAGAAAGGGAGACTTAGAAGAAATACAAGTCGCATTATAATTAGATTTAATAAAGAACTGCAGATGTTTGAAATCTGAATAAATTGATGGTGAAACTCAGTGGGCCTGACAGCATCTGTGGAAAGAAAGCAGAGTTAATGTTTTGAGTCCACTGACCCTTCAGACACAGCATAATTAGCTTACATCATTAATTTTTGAGAAGCTAACTATGTAATCATGGTGGTGCTAATGTGTGGAGCATGCCTAAAAACCTGGTCTTTGGTCAAAGTCGCATGGTTCAGTACTTTGCATTGAGATTGACTGATCAGTGCCGGGCCACAAGAAGATTTGATTTCAGAAATAAGGATTTCTTAGTGCAGTTATACTGAACCTTGGTGAGACTGCATCTGGAGTGTTGCTTGCTGTTTTGGCCTTCCTACCTAAGAAAGCTTTACTTGAGAGTGTGCAGTCAAGGATGGCCAGACTGTTGGAGAGGAGAAATTTGTTAGACTATGTCTATTTCAATAGAGTTTAAAAGGATGAGAGCGGATGCAAGGAGGAAATTTTCCTTGGTTGGGGAGTGTATAACCAAGGGTCACCATCTCAGGATATGGGGTATGTCACTTGGAAGTCTAAATGAGGACAATTTTCCTCATTCAGAGGGTAGTGAACTGCTGAACTTTTCACCTCTAGAAATCTGTGCAGGCCAAGTCACTAAATATGTTCAAGAAAAAGGTATGAAAAGCATCCATGAATATAGGGCAAAAGAGGGAATATGGCAGTGAGATACAGAATCAACCACTATCATTTTGAGTGGCAGACTAAACTTGAAAGACCAACTAGTTTGCTCCTCCTCGCGCCTCTACCATGCTTTTTTTAAAAGATGCCGTACCTGAATACTGGGTACTGTCTCCTTGCAAACACCTAAGCAATTCTGATTGCACATAATCCTTCTGAGCCAGTAAATAATGTGAAAATAGCAAAGAAGGGGACATCCTGCCCTTACAGTCTGTGTTTATTGAATTGCTTGCTGTTATGCCCCATGAGAGTCTCACTTAGGCATTATTTACATTTGGGTGTTCGGTATTGAAATGCAGTAATAGTTAGAATATTAAACCTTACATTTGATACAGTCACAAATCATTCAGCCCAAATAGTCCGTATCAGTGTTTCATGCTTCATTCGTGGAGCTCCTATCTTTTCTCAAGTAAAGTTATCACCATTACCTCCTCAAACCATCATCTTCACGTGTTTTTCTGGCTTTCCCTTAAATGCATCAGAACGATTTGTTTTAACCATTTCCTATGGTTGCATTTTCCACATTTTCACTCTTTGGATGAAGAGGTTTCTTCTGAATTCCCTATTAAATTTCTTGGTGACCAATTAATGGCCTCTAATGCTCTTTCCCACCAAAAGAAATATAGAACAAATAAATACTATCAAAAGCTAATTTTTTTAAAGACCTCCATTAGATCACTGTTTTTTCAAGATGCTTTCCAGATGTGTAAATCTATAGATTTCTAACATAACTCTCTAATGAGTCTTCTCTGCACATTCTAGTGCTTCTTTATATTTTTTCATAATATGGCACTCCAAATAGCAAATAAACACGTGTCCACACAACTTGTTACTGCAACTTTTTCTCAGGTTCCACCTTTGACCTGTATGGGGTGGGGGTAGAGAAGAGTGAGAGACAGCAGGCAGTCATTTGGAGGAAACCTATAAAGAGATGGAGAATATGTAAATTCCACACATTGTCACCTGAGGATAAAATTGAACCCTGGTTCTGTGAGGCAGCAGTGCCAACACTAAGACACCTCCTCCTGCTGCCCCCTCGACTATGACCCCCCCGCATCGCCAAGCCATCATCTCCCAGAGCATAGACAACCTCATCATCTCAGGAGATCTCCTACCCACAGCTTCCAACCTCGCAGTCCAGGAACCCCACAATGCCCGATTCTACCTCATTCCCAAGATCCACAAACCTGACCACCCTGGCTGATCCATTGTCTCAGCATGCTTCTGTCCCACCAAACTCATCTCCACCTGTCTGTGTCTCTCTCTCTCTCTCTCTCTCTGTCTCTGTCTCTCTCTCTCTCTCTCTCTCTCTGTCTCTCTCTCTCTCTCTCTCTCTCTCTCTCTCTCTCTCTCTCTCTCTCTCTCTCCCTCTCTCTCCCTCTCTTTTTCTCTCTCCCTCTCTTTTTCTCTCTCTCTCTCTTTTTCTCTCTCTCTCTCTTTTTCTCTCTCTCTCTCTCTCTCTCTCTCTTTTTCTCTCTCTCTCTCTCTCTCTCTCCCTCTCTCCCCCCACCCCCCTAAGTCCAGGAACTCCCCACATACATTCAAGACACCACCCACGCCCTCCACCTCCTCCAAGACTTCCACTTCCCTGGCCCCCAACGCCACATCTTCACCATGGACATTCAGTCCCTCCACACCTCCATCCACAATGGCCAGGGCCTCCAAGCCCTCCGTTTCTTCCTCTCCTGACATCCCCAACAATACCCTTCCACTGACACACACTTTCATTTGGCTGAACTGGTCCTTACCTTAACAATTTCTCCTTTGAATCCTCCCACTTCTTCCAGACCAAAGGGGTAGCCATGGGCACCAGCTATGCCTGTCTCTTTGTGTTGGCTATGTAGAACAGTCCATATTCTGTAGTTACACTGGCACCACTCCCCACCACCACCTCCGCTACATTGATGACTGCATCAGTGTCAACTCATTCTCCCGCGAGGAGGTTGAGCAATTCATCAACTTCACCAACACATTTAAGGAAGCCTGCCTTGAAGAAGTTTTCCTCCTCTCTCTACAAGAATCTCGGGGAGTCCTTCTCCCACTGCAACTCCCAGGTCATTTCCTCTGCCCTGAAGATCTTCAACCATGCTACTTTCTCCCCACCCCCACCCTCCTCTAGCTTATCTCTCCACGCTTCAGGCTCTCTGCCTTTATTCCTAATGAAGGGCGTTTGCCCGAAACGTCGATTTTGCTGCCCCTCGGATGCTGCCTGAACTGCTGTGCTCTTCCAGCACCACTAATCCAAAACCTAATTTCAGCTGGACCATCTCTGACACCTCCCTCCCCTTCCTGGGCCTCTCCATCTCCACCAATGACGACCAACTTGACACTGAAATTTTTTACAAACCCACTGACTCCCACAGCTACCTGGATTACACCTCTTCCCACCTACCTCATGCAAAAATACTCTCCCGTATTCCCAATTCCTCCGCCTTATCTGCTCCCAGGAGGCCCAGTTCCACCACAGAGCACACCAGATGGCCGCCTCCTTTAAAGACCGCAATTTCCCTTCCCACGTGGTTGAAGATGCCCTCAACACATCTCATTCACATCCCTCACATCCGCCCTCAAACCTCACCCCTCCAACTGTAACAAGGATAGAACCCCCCCCCCCCAAGTCCTCACCTTCCAATCTACACATAAACCACATCATCTGCTAACATATCTGCACCTCTTACCGGACCCTACCACCATGATATATTTCCCTCCCCGCCCCTTTCCGCTTTCTGCAAACCAACCCTCCCCTGCCACTGTTGGAATTGCAAAACCTGCGACCACACCTCCCCCCTCACCTCCATCCAAGGCCCTAAAGGACCCTTCCATATCCATCAAAGTTTCACCTGCATCCACCAATGTCGTTTATTGTATCTGTTGCTCCTGATGCTGACTCCTCTACATTGGGATGCCTTCTCGCAGAGTGCTTTAGGGAACATCTCCGGGACACCTGCACCAATCAACCTCACCGCCCCATAGCCCAACATTTCAACTCCCCCTTCCACTCTGATAAGGACATGCAGGTCCTGGGCCGCCTCCACTGCCACTCCCTCACACCCGACGCCTGGAGGAAGAATGCCTCTGAGCATTTCAACCCCATGGCATCAATGTGGATTTCACCAGTTTACTCATTCTCTCCACCTTCCCCCCCGCCCCACCTTAACCTAGTTCCAACCTTCCGGTTCAGAACTATCCTCATGACCCGTCGTACCTGCCAATCTTCCTTCCCATCTATCCACTCCATCCTCCTCTCTGACCTATCACCTTCATTTCCACCCATTGTACTCCTTGCCACCTTCTCCCCAGCCCCACTCCCTCCCATTTATCTCTCCATCCTGGAGGCTCCCTGCTTTCAGTCCTGATGAAAGGCTTTTGCCCGAAACGTTGATTTTCCTATTCCTCGGATGCTGCCTAACCTGCTGTGCCTTTCTAGCACCATTCAAATCTAGACTCTGATTTCCAGCATCTGCAGTCCTCACCTAGTCAGTCATTTGGAGACAATGCCTGGGCTACCATCGATGTTCAGGACTGTTCTTGTCAACATTTCAGTAAGCAGAGTTCATTTTTAATCACCGTAAACAAAAGACGCGATCAATGTTGGAAACACCTCTTTGTAATGCTTCTGTCAGGACCTCAAGATCTCCTTTGGATAATCTGATATTCAGATAATTGATATTCAGGTAATCGAGGTTCCTCTGAATTTTAAATTACATGGCTGCACTCTGTCTAGTCCAGACTTTATCCTCTTGTGGTTTAGTTTAGATCTATTTTAAGTGTAAAAGTTGCTTTATCCTGTCGTCATATCTATCTTTTTGCTTACCTTTGTAATGTGAAGTTTGAATAATGTTACGTATCTGCATCGTATTATCATGGCCATCTCTTACTGTTCCTATTACCATTAGACATTTTGTTGATGTCTGTAAAATATTTTACTATTTTCTTTCTTGACGATGTAATAGCTCATCTTTGCCTGCATTAAATTTTTGTTGATTTCTCCCCTAGCCTCTTAATATTTTCATTTACTACTCTGCTGTCCACGTGCTTCATGTGATTCTGTCTCATCTGTCACTTGTTCCCTTGTCTTTATTTACCCATAAAACCATGCAAGAAAAAGCAAATTTTCTTGGATTAAGATTTAAATATTGTCAGTGTGCTTTGATCTCGTGATTTGATTCCTATACCATAGGAACTGAAGTAAATCTCTGGCAAGTGGAATGAATCGCCACTGTTTGTTTTGCCTCTGAGCATTGCATAGAATTATTGTGTTTAATTGTACAGGTGTAGGCAGTTTGTTTTTTCTGTCACCACTGATTGCCTTTGAAGGAAACTGTCAATCAGTTGTGTAAGGCAAATTTTTTATAGTGGTCTGAATGCTGAGTAAATCTTTGGAGCATTTGAAGCTTGTGTTCTTCCCAAGAGATTGACTTTGACTTTGAAAGTATATGCTGTTGCCAAGGCCCAAGAGAAGACTCACCTGATTCATCAAATAACTCGAAGAAAGATCAGAAAGCAGCATTTGTCTTGATTGGTATAACCATGCAAAGTCTAATATTTGAAAGAGTCAGTTATCTCTATGAACTATTTGCACTTCTTTTATGTCAGTATTGTGCTGCTGAATCATTGTTATTTTCTTCTGTAAGAAACTTTTTTGTTTATAGTTTGAACTGGTAAGCTACTGATCAAAGTGGAAAAATCTGTGAAGTTTGCACGCTGGTACACAATGTTGTGTGTGCAATAACAAGTTTACTTATTCGTGATCATAATTGTACCTGTGCTGCTGAAAGCTGGTGCAGCAAAGAACCGAAGCATAGATTTCATTACAGAGAAGTTGAGTCTGCTTTCAGAAATTATGACCAAAAATTAAACTTGAGAACAGTAACAAGCTCTGGAAAATCCATTGAACTGTTAACAGTTTGGGTTGCACAAGGGAGAAAAAAGTAATCAAAAACACTCATGGCGTGTTGGTCTTATTGAAAACAGTAATATTTCAATGTTCCATCGCCTTGATCAACTCACCTGAGTGTGTCATGTTCAGATTTGAGAGCCAATGCGCCGCAAAAATATATCAGAAGTATCAGGTTCATGAGAATGGTATAAGGATTTAATCTGTTAATTATGAGCACAGCTTGCATAAGTTTTTTTTTCGTAGCAGCTTGAGTTGAAATGGATGAGTGCTGATCTGTTTGAGACATTTAAAAGGATGGTATTTAAGATAAATTCAGAGAAATTCTTCTGATGGGGGAATGCAGAACAATATGATATAATAATATTAGCATTAGGCCACTGAAGAGTAAAGTCAAAAAGTACTTTTTCCATTTAAAATGTACAGAAGATTTGGATTGTACCCCCCTTCTCTTCTCCCCCCCCCCCCCCCCCAAAAACATGAATGCTTGGTCATTTGAATTTTTAGGACTGAATTCGATAGATTTCTACTGCGTAAAGATTTCAAGGGATATACAACATAGCTGAGTTAGTATGACTAGAGAGGCATAGTAGCTATGAACTATTGGTGGAACTGGCATGAGAGGCTGAATACATCTATTTCTATGTTCCCAAAAGAAATTGTTACCTGACCAATACATTACTGTAATTGCAGGTGACCCATTTTTACAGTGAGACACATTACAGATGCCAATCAAGAATTTATACATTCAAAAAAGGATTTTTAAAAAAATATTTTGCAATAAAATCTTTTGGGATTGTTTTCTTTTTTTATTGACTTTACTATGATCTGGTTGCCCAAATGGCATTCTAAAGTCCCAAATGATTAGCTCAAATCATTGAGATACTTGCTACAGTATATCTGTTCTTCAATGACTTTTAACTGACTTAGTTATTAAGCAGAAAAGAGTAAGTAGGATCAATTGTGGATATGCTACTCCAACTGGTTAGAGAATGTTCACAAAAAGCAAGGAAAATCAGGTATCACAGGAATTCTGCATTTTTAACATGCATTTGCACATAATTCATAGTGAAGCAGTACCTCTAGAACGTCTCAATGATTTGATCCCTGATGAATATACTAATGTAGAGCTTGTATGTCCAGCATGCAAGGACATTTGGAAACATGGGTTTGTTAGCAATACTCAGTGTGTTCTTTTTATCTTGCTAAAGAACTAATTATATGCATTGTTGTAGTTAAAATTAAATGTCCTTTAAAGCTTTGACTGGTGCCTGTACTTCTGATTAAAACTTGTAATGTTGTACTTTGGTGGAACAAATATTTTTTGTCTCACCCTGATTCCCAGTTTGGGTAGTTGCATAACCCAACAGAGGTGAGTACAATTACAACATGTGAAGGCAGCTGGATGTGGGTGTATGAATAGGAAGATTATGGGTTAAATGCTGGCAAATGGGACGAGGTCAGATTGCAATGTCTGGTCAGTGTAGATGAGTGGACTGAAGGATCTGTTTCCATACTGTATCACTAACAGCTTAAACACAAATGTGCTTTATTTGTTCCATTTTCTGAATTTACAAAAACATCTGTTCAAGGTTTCTTTAAAAGAGCCTCAGATTTAGTGCAGTAATGGTATGAACATACCAGAGCTGGTAACTGCTTGCCTTAAATTCCTTTGAGTAACGCATGCAGTAAGGGTTAGCAGGCTAACTGACAGCATAATTAGTTTCAACTGAATCTAGAGAAATTGCCATGGATGTAAATAGAAAATAATTTCCAGCTATATAGTAATTATGCAGGTTTTCTTTTGCTGACATATTCTTCCCTAGCTTTTGAGGTGTTAACATCTGCAAACATGAATAAAGTTGGAAAGGTAATATTCAATAAATTGGTGATCATATGTATCTCAAGCTGAAGTTGTTAAATGGCACTTTATCTGCAAAAGTATTGGCATTTAAAGGAGCAAATTATTCTTTTGATAGAGTACAGTGTGTGCTTGCTTGGCTGGGCAGGAGTGTAGCAGTACCATGTGATTCTATTGATCCTAGTCTGCAAACTAACATTTGAAACTAATGGGATTAATCTATAATAGCAGGACTAAAAGTCCATGTTTGAAGGGAAAAATAAGATCAAGTGTTGTATTATGGTCATAGAGATCTAGAAATGTACAGCACAGAAACAGACTTTTCAGTCCAACTCGTCCATGCAAACCAGATATCCTAAATTAGTCCCATTTGCTAGCACTTGGCCCATATCCCTCCAAACCCTTCCTATTCATAAACCCCATCCAGATGCCTTTTAAGTGTTGTAATTGTACAAGCCGCCATCACTTGCTCTGGTACTTCATTCCATACACGCACCACTCTTTGCGTGAAAAAGTTGGCCTTATGTCTCTCTCAAATCTTTACCCTCTTGCCCTAAACCTATGCCCTCCAATTCTGGACTT
This sequence comes from Chiloscyllium punctatum, assembly GCF_047496795.1. Classification (NCBI taxonomy): domain Eukaryota; kingdom Metazoa; phylum Chordata; class Chondrichthyes; order Orectolobiformes; family Hemiscylliidae; genus Chiloscyllium; species Chiloscyllium punctatum. The sequence continues at coordinate 59,070,991 of NC_092775.1, forward strand.
GCCCAACCCAGGGAGAAAACCTTGTCTCTTTGCCCTATCCATACCCCTCATGATTTTATAAACCCTCTATAAGGTCATCTCTGAGCCTCCAACACTCCAGAGGGAAAAAAGCCTCAGTCTCTCTGTATAGCTCAAACCCTCCAACCTTGGCTACGTATTTGAAAATCTCTTCTGAACCCTTTCAAGTTTCACAACATCCTTCTGATAGGCAGGAGATCAGAATTGCATACAGTATTCCAAAAGTGGCCTAACCAATGTCCTGTACAGCAACAGCTTGACAACCTAAACTCCTGGAGAAATGGACTTTTGAACAGGATTAGGGAGAATCCTAAGATATTTTATAAACACATTAAAGGGAAGAGGTTAACCAGGAAAGTTTGTTAGTGACCAAGGTGCAGGATTTGGACTGGTATGAAATGAATACTTCAATCTGCATTCTGGAAAACGAGCATGTGGGTACACAATTCCGGAAAAGGGAGTGAGAGTAGCTTGCAGTCTGACATAGGAAATGAGGTGGTATTGGAGGCTCTGTCAGGCTTAAAAACTGACACATTCCCTGGTCCAAATGAATTGCATCCCTGGCTGCTATGGAAGGTGAGGCAGGAGATTGCAGGGGCTCTGATGCAAATTCTTAATTCCTCATTGGCCACTGGGGAAGTGGCCAGAGAACTGGAGGATGACTTGTGCTCCACTTTGCAAGGAGGGTGGTAGAGATGAAGCAGGAAGTTAAGAGACTGGTGAGTCTCATGCGAGTGGTAGGGAAACTCAGCATGGCTTTGTCAAAGAGAGGGTCATGCCTAGCAGATTTGTTAGAACTTTTTGAAAATATGATCAAGTGTGTGGATGAGGGAAGTTCAGTTGATGTAGTTGACATAGATTTTAGCAAAGTCTTTAGCACGCTTCCACGTGGGAATCTGAGACGGTTAAAGCACATGGCGTTGAGGGAATCCTGGTGAGGTGGATCAGAAACTGACTTTGTAATAGGATACAAAGGGCAGTGGTCGAAGGCTGTTTGAGTGACTGGAGGCATGCGTCCAACAGTGTACTGCATGGATCTGTAACGGGGGAGTCTTATTGTTGGTTATATACATAAATGATACAGGTGAAAATGTGGAGGAAATGTTAAGCAAATTTGCATGTATCATCAAGATTGGTAGAGTAGTTAATAGTGAAGAAGATGGTTGTAGGTTACAGGAAGATGTAGATGGGTTGGTCAAACAGGTTGATGGGGGGTAGATGGCATTTAACCTTGATAAATGTGAAGTGCGCTTTGGCAGAAGAAACTAAATGAGGCAGTAATTAGTTTATGGCAGGATGCTGGGTAGCTTAGAGGAACATATGGGTTCTTAAGGTAATTACTGACTGATCCCTGAAGTCAGCAGAACACAGGAGTAGGATAGTTAACACACATGGGACATTTGTTTTCATCAATTGTGGCATAGTTTAAGAGTAAGAAAGTAATGTTGGAATTGTACAGTGTTGGTCAGACTACAACTGGTCCCTTCACTATAGAAAGGATGTGGCTGCACGAGAGGGAGTACAGGGGGAGGTTCAACAGGCTGTTGCTGGGTTGGAGAAATTGAGCAATAAAGAGAAACTAGATGGGCTTGGATTATATTTTCTTTAGAGCAGAGAAAACTGTGGGGAAATATAATTGACATACATAAGATTATAAAAGGTTTGGACAGGGTGAATAGAAAGCAGCTGTTACCCATGGTTGAGGTGTTAATCACGAGGAAATTAAGAGACTGGTGAGTCTCACGCTAGTGGTAGGGAAACTTAGCATGGCTTTGTCAAAGAGAGGGTCATGCCTCCGAAAAATAGTTTTAGGGAGAGGGATAGGAAATTCAGAGAGAATTTGGAAAAAATGCTTTCATTCAGCTGGTAGATCTCTAGAATACACTGCCTGAGAAGGTAGTGGAAACCTTCCAACCCTTTTTAAAAAAAAAAATTGGTTGAATTCTTAAAATATCACAACATTCAAGGATATAGGGCAAGTGCAGGAAATTGGGATTAGTGCACATTTAGTGGGATTTATGTTGGTTCAGACTTGATGGGCAGAAAGGCCATTTCTGTGCTGTAATCTGTAAACTGAATCTATGAATTGTCTCCAGTACATCAATTATAAATCTAAGATCTTGTGTGCAGGTTAAGGTGCATTTTATTTCTTTAAGTAAACATTAAAAATAAGTAATAGTTCATACAACATCCATGTACAAACTTAACATTCAGTGCTGAAAGCAATTAGATATTTTGGATGGTTAATCCCCAACTGCCACCTGTGATATATTGACATTTGTTGACGTTTTTCTGACCATTAAACTGATTTGTGCCAAGTGTACTCTTCTATCAATCCAAATGAGAGGTATACCATATCTTTAGAGAATCAGAAAAAGGGATACTGATAACATTGAGGAAACAGTTTAACTGATGGCAGATTGAATTCTGTTCATAAATGAAGTAACAGTGGTTTAAAAACAAATAATTGTGGCATTTCTATTCTGAATGCAAGTAGGCTTTGGAAGAGAAGAGTTTTGGAGTAAGTTTGCAGGATATATGTGGGGCAGATAAGAGTCTAAAATGTTTATAGCATTTGAGGTTTTATCAAAGATGTGGAATGCTAAGAAATAATCAGCTTAAGACCTCCACATTAATCTTAAGAACTTTATCAGAATACTATGTGAAGGCAGTGGAGAGAGTGTGGAAATGATTTTATGAGAATGATTCCAGAGATGAAGGACTCAATTAAATAGGTGATTTAGAGAACCTGGGGATGTTATACTTGGAGAAGAGAGGCTTAAAAGGAGATTTAGTTACATGCTCACAAAGGGGTCTAGACATGGTAGATGGGTATGAACTGTTCTTATTGGACTCAAATTCAACATTGATTTTTGAAATGGAATTGGATAAGCCTTTGAAGAGAAAATACTGTAGGGCTATTGAGGAGGGAAAGGTGTGTGGATTAGTTGAGTTACTGTTGCCATTCTACGATGACTTAACTATAAAAGCACCTACAGATAATATCAATGACCAGCAGAAATGCAAACAGAAGAAAATCTTTGTTTTGTTGTTGGAAAAGGATCCTACCTGACTTAGATTCTTTAGTCTTTTTGGAAAATAAAATTTGCAAGATTTTCTGTGATGCAGATGAGTTGTAAACTCAAAAAATTAAGCAGCTATATTAATCATTAATTTTTTAACAACTACATTTGCCCAATACTAATTTATGAATGTCTAATCTGAGCAGAATGTTGACTTGTATACAATCTACCCCAATACACTCTTCAATTAAGATCGGAAGTGAATTCAAATTATCCAGTAATTTGAATCGAGCAACATATTCGAACAAAATGACGATTTCAGATCATTTGAATTATACAGTTTATGCGGTTAAATCTGACATCTCCTGTTTGTGCAACTTATACAGTACAGTAGCAACACTTTTTGCTACTAACTGGTTGCTGCCATCAAATAAAAAAAATTTCTACCTGACCTGCAAATGATTATTGTATGAATTTCAATGCCTGTGTGACTGTATATCCCAAAGACAATTTGGTCATATCGCGCACGTATATCCCTTTAGTTGTTTGCAGCAAACAAGGTATTGACTGTACACCACTAGCTCATACTTGGAAAACTTGCAACTGTTTCCATTATTAGATGGGATTCTGCAATTAGACAACATTTTCCTAGATGATCCTGAGTATGTGAAGAATTAAACTGACCACCAATTTAAGATAGTCAGGCTCAAAGTGTGATGCACTCCTGCATGGTGTATTGTTATATATTGCACAGACAGTGTATACTACATAATACGTGATGCACAGCGTCCATTTCAACTCAACAAAATAGGCGAGAGACGTTTGTTGTTTCATTTCTCAGTGCCCTGACCAATCAGTGAATCTGCTTGGCTTAAAGTTTAACCAAAGCCAGGATATTGGCTGGCAATCGTAACTGTTATTTTCTACATGGCAATACCTCTAGCAGAGTACACTTGCTGACCAATCAGCACTCCTTCTCCCATATACAGTATAAATGCTGGTTTTCCACTTGAATTGATATTGTGATGATCTGCCATGATGATTACAAGATGAAAAGCTTTGACAAAACATTTTCTCATCAATTCTATACAATGACCATTACAATGAGACTAATTAAAATACGAAAGGTGTGCTAATGTGTTGTTTGCTGCTTTGCTGTTGCTCACGTTCCTTAATTAGTGATAGCAGTAATTATGGGCCTGTAAAGGCAAAATCAAAACTCACTAGGATCAAAAAAGTAGAAGAACCATTTTTAAAAAAAAGGAATATCTTAGACATTGTCCTAAATTCTGATTTTTTTTTTCAAAACTAGGAATTTCTTTTTGATTTAACTGTCATTTAACCTTTTCAGTATTTTTTCAATGAACTCCTTTATTCATTCCAACAATGCACTATTGAATGTATAGTTTGTAGCTCTACCTACACAGGTCATTTGCTGCTTTCTATGCAAACAAGACTTACACCAAATACTGGTGAAATTACATATACTACTATTGAAAAACCAGTCAAGCTGTGTTTTTCCTGAAGAAAATTATCTTGTATTTAAAATGAAGTGTTACTTCATGCTTTTGGCTGACAGTGAGAATGTCTGGAATCCATTCTGAATCCTTTTAATCTTTGGCACCTAGTGTTTTTTTCCAATCTGATTCCCTGATTTCCCAGAAGAGACTATTCAGCACAGACAAATATTGCTGCCAACACTGCAGCAGTATGGTTCATTTTAGTAAGCCTCAACAAAATATGTTATTATCTGGATGTACTGGTAAATTGGAGTGCATTGGATGTTTGGGAGATGATGTTTCGTAAGGCCAAATTTTCAAACTTGCTAAATATCATAATATCTATTTCCAGAAATGCGAATATCTCTCCTGGTCATCAGTTGTCCATATGACCAGAAGAGTTGGATTCTTTAGTGCTGTATTGAAAGCGCTGATTGAATTAATGGCAATATAGGGTTTGCAGTTCTTTGACCTGGCTTACATTGCATGTTTTGGTTTAATTCTTTACTAAATTAGACCAGTCTCTGTGGCATAATTTGTAAGTGCATTCGGCTGTTAATCGAGAGTGTGGTGGTTTGAGACCACCCAGGGACGGATCTGACTCTGTTCTCACTCTATCTTTTAGGGGCAGCACGGTGGCTCAGTGGTTAGCACTGCAGCCGCACAGTGCCAGGGACCCGGGTTCAATGCCTGCCTCAGGTGACTGTGCAAACTCCTTACAGACATTCTCCCTGTGTCTGCGTGGGTTTCCTCCAGGTGCTCCAGTTTCCTCCCACAGTGCAAGGATATGTAGGTTAGGTGAATTGGCTGTGCTAAATTGCCCATAGTATTAGGCACATGGGGTGGGTTACTCTTTTGAGGATTGGTGTGGACTTGTTGGGCCAAAGGGCCTGTTTCCACAATGTAGGGAATCTGATTTATTTTAATTTGAAATGGGTTTCCTTATGGTGTTTAGTGAAGCTGTTTTACTTGATGCAAGAGAAATTTATATGACATTCTTAACCCAAGTGTTTTTAAAACCAAATGTTGTTGAATTGAGCAGAGAATCTTGCTTAAAATGTGCCTAAGAAAGGCTTATGATTTAGATATACTGAAAATCTGAATAAGCCATTTAAAAACTGCTTTCCTGATGTTGCTGCCACTTATTTTCTTAAGCTCGGCACCTTTTTTCTCTTTTTTTCTCTTTCTGTTGGGATAAAACTAGGCTAAATGTTTTGTTTAAATGAAAAGAATTTTGACTGGGTCCCATTTGTTCTAAAAGTTGAATTTTACAGTGACCTGTGGATTTTAAGTAAATTCCTGCACAAAGTAGAAATGGATCGCTTCAATAAATTTTTTTCTGGTCTTGAAGTCTTTGAGCAAGAGAATTTTTTGTACTACTACACATAAAACCCTAATTAGACCCCACTTGGAGTCCTGGGCAGATCAGGGCACCACACCTCAAAAACAACACATTGCCCTTGGTGGGCCAGTGTATGTTTACAAGAATGAAACCTGGACTTCAGAGTTGGGTAACCTCACAATCTTTTAAAATATATTTTGATGAGCATTTGAAGTGTCATAACATTTGAGGTTGTGGGCCTCTTCTGCACTGTATAATTCTTCTATGATTGGAACTTAAAAAAAACTCAATACTGCAGATGCTGAGTATGTCTTGAGATATGCTGTCTTCCCTGTTATGATTGTCCACTATTTTCTGTTTTTGTTTTAAAATTTATGTCAAAGGTACAGATCCATTGTGTGTATTATCATCATCTAGCCAGTGCAATTTATTTATAGTGTTGAAAAATATGCGTGGATAACAAATTGAAATCATAGTTCCATTTTTTTTATTTAAAGTGCATTTACTCTATCTTGGTGTGATCTGGCCAGCAATGAGCACCTTCCCAACAATAAAATGCTATCATCCAAAACCTAGGATGAAGTCCTTTTCATTTGATTTTGAGAAAGTTTGTAGACAATTTCATCTCGACTGAGATACAATCTAAATTAAATCCTATACAATATAGATGATGATAACAGTACACACTTTCATTGTGAGATGATTTGGAGATGCCGGTGTTGGACTGGGGTGTACAAAGTTAAAAATCACACAACATCAGGTTATAGTCTAACAGGTTTAATTAGAAGCACACTAGCTTTCGGAGCGACGCTCCTTCATTAGGTGATAGTGGAGGGCTCGATCGTAACACAGAATTTATAGCAATGTGGCTATAAATTCTGTATTACAATCGAGCCCTCCACTATCACCTGATGAAGGAGCGTCGCTCCGAAAGCTAGTGTGCTTCCAATTAAACCTGCTGGACTATAACCTGATGTTGTGATTTTTATCATTGTCAGATGTTAGACTACCATCTCACAAGTGCAGAAAACATTGCAAGCTCAGTTTGGCTTGAAAGAAGCTTACTTGCCTTCACCAAAAAAGTAACCGTTCCAGTTAGATAGTTACTTCAGAAGTATTGCATAAGGGCAGAACTGTATAAACTCCAAATACAATATCTGGAATAAAGCCTGATACCAAGAAGTTTTTGATCATGTGATTATGGGTATTGTAGAACTTGCTACATTATTCAGACCAAACTGTTGGATAAAATGTAGGATTGGGTGTCCTCAGTCATCCTAATCTGTTGAAGCATTAATTTGAGTCTAAACTAGATTTCTTAATTTTATAGTGTATATATTTAAACCTATCCAGCAGTTCTTCCATATAATGCCAACGTTTTAATTTCATTGCAGAGAGTTATTTTCTACCATTCAGGGGACTAAAGTGATGTTACAAAGACTAGACTCAATTTTTAAAAAAATTTTGAAAAACAGATTTTTGAATATTACAATAAATACAAAACAAATACAATTCAAAATAATGAATACAAAGAAAGAACAAAAATAATTAAAAAACCCAAGATGCCCTCGTATACAAATGTATAAGTAAAAATATATTTTAAAAAACTCAACTCACTACTTAACTAAATAAATAATAACCAACAACAAACTAATAATAATAATGCAGCTCAACAAAACAAAGCACTCACACTCTAATATTGAGAGCATTCATTTTCATATTCACATTCACATTTGCAGTTCCCCCTCCCTGGATATTGGACTCGTAAAGCAAAGTCATTACGGCTATATAAAAGTCCTTATTAGTGTGGCAGACAAACCTGTGTCCAGGTAGTCCTAAAAGGGCTGCCATGACTAGACCCAATTTTAATTTGCCAAAATACACACATTTTGTGTTGACATTTTCCTCCTCTGTCTAACATGAGCACTCTTCCGTCAAAGTCTAGTTACTACCACTAACTAATATATTAGCAAAATGAAACCAAAGCTTCAAAGTAAATATTTACTTGATAGCAAGAATAATTTGTGAATCTTTTCGTTTGGCCACAACCAGTTTTTCTATGGTAGAAAGTACTAGCTTTTGGAGCACTGTTCCTACTTCAGGTGGTTCATCAGGACAACCACCTAGTGAAGGAGCAGCAGTCCAAAAGCTAGTGCTTCCAATTAAACCTATTGGACTATAATCTGGTGCTGTGTGATTTTTAACTTTGTCTGCCACCGGCACTTCCAAGTTATTGAAACGTAGAAGATTCTTCGAGGGTTTGACAAAGATGTAGTTGTCAATCCCCCCTCGTGCAGCAATCTAGGAGAGTGTCTAATAGAAAATCTAGGACCATAGAGCATAATAATATAAGGGATCGTCCATATAAGACAGCTAGGAGGAGAAATTTCCTCTGAGGATAGTGAATTTGTGGACTTGTTCACCATATAGAGTTACAGAGAGTGGGTAACTAAGTATGTTTGAAGCTGAGATTAGACTATTAATTCTGAAGAGAATTAAGGATAATGGGGAAAAGATGCGAAAGTGGAGTTTGGGTTATCCGATCAGCCATAGGCCTATGTCTTACAGTCTTATGGAATTCTAGCAATTCTTTGAGGTTTAAATAATAACTACAACACTCATTGCTACCAAAATATTATCCTTGTGATCATTGTGATTGTAGTGAGGAAATGCTGAAATGTCATTATTATCATGCATTTCTAATATTTTGCAATCTCTCACGTGGACTGGACACAGGGTCCCCTGCAGTGATCTCCCTCCAAAAAAGTATATCATTTTGGATACTGTTGGGGGAAAATGGCTCACCAGCAGGTGGTGGTGATTGCCAGGTTTGTGGACCCATGCTGCCCAGGAGGGCAGGGAAAAAAGTGGCTGAGCTGTAGTGGCAGGGGATTCAATTGTAACAGGAATAAATGGGTGTTTCTGCGGCTGCAAATGAGAGTGTAAGATTGTATATTGCCTCCTTGGCACAAGGGGCAAGCATGTCTCTGAGCAGCTGTCGGACATTCTGGAGGGGGAGAGTGAACAGCTGACTCTGTTGGTGCCGATAGGCACCAGTAATATAGGTAAACAACTGGATACGGTCCTGCAGGGAATTCGGAGTTAAACTAAAAAGAAAGGCCTCAAAGGTAGTAATTCTGGGGTTGCTACCTGTGCCACGTGCTAGTTAGAGTAGGAATTGCAGGCTAGCTCAGATGAATATGTGGCTTGAAGTATGGTGCAAGAGGGAGGGATTCAAATTCCTGGTACATTGGAAATGATTCTAGGGGATATGGGACCAGTACAACTGGATGGTCTGCACTGGGCAGAATTGGAACCAAAGACTGAGGAGGACTGTTTGCTTGTGCTATGTGGAGAAATTAAACCAATATGCAAGCACTAAACTAATTAGCCAATGCAGGAAGTCAGAGATATAAAGTGGGGATAGAAACAAAAAGACAAAGGGAAAAGTGAAAGTGAAAGGCCGAGAAACCAAAGACAAGAATCAAAAATGGCCACATTGCACCATGATTATAAAAGGGTAATAAGTGTCAAAAAAACAAATTAGCCTGAAGGCTCAGTGTCTGCAAGTGAGGAGCACTTGTAATAAGGTGAATGAATTAACTGCAGACAGTTATTAATGAATATGATATGGTTGGGATCACAGACCTGGTTGCAGGGTGACCAAGGATGGGAACTCCACATCCAGAGTTATTCAATTTTCAGGAAAGGTAGATGGAAAGGGAGATGGAGTAGCATTGCTGGTTAAGGAGGAGAATAACAGTAGTAATGGAGGGCATTAACCTGGATGACGTGGGATCAGTTTGGGCAGAACACCAAAGGGAAAAAGACATTAGTGGAAGTTATGTACAGATCACCAAATTGTAGTTGAGAGGTTGGGGATTGTATCAAAGAGGAAATTAGAAATGAATGCAGTAATGGTACAGCAGTTACTTTGGGTGACTTCAATCTACACATCGATTGGACTAACCAAACTGTTCACAAAGCAATGGAGGAGGATTTCCTGGAATGTATGAGGGTGTTTCCTCAATTAATAGGTCAAGGAATGAGAGAGGGCATTAATTAGCAATATTGTGGTGCGAGATCTTTTGGGGAAGAGTGACCATACGATGGTAGAATTCTCCATTAAGATGGAGAGTGACGCAATTAAATCTGAACCTGAGCATAAATCAAAGTTTGGTATCGTTGTGGAAGAATCACTCATTGTTTGATAAACAAAAATTACCTGGAGGCAAGAAAATCCTTTATGAACTTAAACTTCAATCTTGCAAAATAAAAGCTGTGGGACCCAGCAAAATATCTTCCCTGACTCCCCACAAGCTCTTTGTTCTTGTGCAACTTCTCCAGTTGTTGTTCCCGCGCTTATCAGATAACATTAGCATAACCAATCATGCTGGCTTGCTTTGTCTTTCTAAACTGATCATTGTCTGCCACACTGGTTCCCTCCATCACACTTAACCTATCACATTACAACAACATCATCTTCAGCATTAACTCATCTACCAGTGATTTAACTAACCAATCACAACGCACTACCATTATCTGTCACTGGAGCCCTGTAACAACATCCTGGGCATGCATTGCAACACTAAGTTAACTACATAACTGCCAGAATAACTTCCATAGTATGAGGTATGTATTGGCTAGGATAGGCTGGCCAAGGATACTTAAGGGGTTGATGGTGGATAGGCAATGGCAGACATTTAAAGAATACATGAATGAACTTCAATAATTGTACGTCCCTATCTGGTATATAAGTAAATCAGGGAAGGTGCTCAACCATGGCTAACAAGGGAAATATTGTTAAAGCCAAAGAGGAGGCATATGAATTGGCCAGAAAAACCAACAAACCTAAAGACTGGGAGAAAATTAAAATTTAGTAGTGGAGGACCAAGAGCTTACTTCGGAGAGGGAAAGTAGAATATCAAAGTAAGCTTGCGGAAAACATAAAAACTAACTGCAAAAGTTTGTATAGATATGTGAAGAGAAAAAGACTGGTGTGGGTCCCTTGCAGTTCAAGTCAGAAGAGGTGGCAGACCAGTTGAACAAATACTTTGGATCAGCCTTCACTAAGGAGGACGCATATAGCCGCCTTGAAATGCTAGAGGTCAAAGGGTCAAGCATGAAGGAGGAACTGAAGGAAATCCTTATTAGTTGCAAACAGTTTTGACAAAATTGATGGGATTAAAACCTGATAAGCCCCCAGGGCCTGATGCTTTGCATTCCAGAGTTCTGAGGGAAGTGGCCTGAGAAAAAGCAGATGCATTGGTGATCATTTTCCAGCATTCTATGGACTCTAGAAGAGTTTCAATGGACTGGAGGTGGATAATGTGACCCCACTCCTTTTTTTTAAAAAAAAGGGAGAGAAAATGGGAAATTATAGGCAAGTTAGCCTGACATTGGTGGTGGGGAAAATGCTAGTGTCAATTATTAAGGATGTAATAACTGAGTAATTCGAAAGCGGTGACAGAATAGGTCCTAGTCAGCATCGATTCACTCAAGGGGACTCATGCTTGACAAATCTTGAATTTTTTGAGGGTGTGACCAGTAGAGTGGACAAGGGTGAAACAGTAGATGTTGTGTACCATATTTACTCAGGTCGAATTTTGAAGATTTTTGTTTTAAGCTGAAATTAGGGGATTGACTAATAGATGTAGTGTTTTCGAGGGGACGAAATTCATGCTTGTTATGAGTCAAAAATGGACAGTCAAAACTCTATGATGATTCTTCTATAAAACACATAGCCATGGGTGATCTGGGGAAAAATGGAGAAAATAAAGTGCAGTATTAGTCCTGGGAGAAAAAAATATAATGTGTCTAACTGTCAGTGGATTAAGTAATATCATTAACACAAATGGGGGCAATGAGATTAAAATTGAATCAAACTGAGAAAAACTAGATACAAAATGAATATACTAAGTGACTGAGATGTCCAGGCATAGGGACAGCCTCAGGGAGCATAAATAAAATTATAACCCATTTTGACTGAAAACAAGCTTTCCTGTTGTCAATTCTCTGCAATCCGATCAGTAAACATAGTTGATAATTTGTCATCATCGCACACATTGAAATAGTTCTTCTGTTATAGAAGTCCCTGGTTTATATGATTGGTAAAATTACAATATTCATACTGAACACTATTGTTAGAATTAGAATATGCTTAGCAGTTATGTTTGCTTCTTCTCAGTGAAAGACATTTTGGAAAGGCAAATCAGAGCAGGACTTGTATACTTTAATGGTAAGGTCTGAGGGAGTGTTGCTGAACAAAGAGACCTTGGAGTGCAGGTTCATAGTTCCCTGAAAGTGGAGTCGCAGGTAGATAAGATAGTGAAGAAGGCATTTGGTATGCTTTCTTTTATTGGTCAGAACATTGAGTATAGGAGTTGGGAATTCATGTTGCGGCTGTACAGGATGTTGGTTAGGCCACTTTTGGAATATTGTGTGCAATTCTGGCCTTCCTATCGGAAGGATGTTGTGAAACTTGAAAGGGTTCAGAAAGGATTTACAAGGATGTTGTCAGGGTTGGAGGATTTGAGCTATAGGGAGAGGTTGAACAGGCTGGGACTGTTTTCCCTGGAGCATCAAAAGCTGAAGGGTGACCTTATGGAGGTTTATAAAATCATGAGGGGAATGGGTAGGATAAATAAACAAAGTCTTTTCCCTGGGGTGGGGGAATCCAGAACTCGAGGGCATAGGTTTAGGGTGAGAGAGGAAAGATATGAGACCTAAGGGGCAACTATTTCAGACAGAAGGCATGTATGGAATGAGCTGCCAGAGGAAGTGGTGGAGGCTGGTACAGTTGCAATATTTAAAAGGCATTTGGATGGGTTTATGAATAGGAAGGTTTGGAGGGATTGGGCCAGGTGCTGGCAGGTGGGACTAGATTAGGTTGGGTTATTTGATCGACATGGACGAGTTGGACCGAAGGGTGTGTTTCCCATGCTGTACATTGCTATGACTGGAAGAGGCAGATCTCTGTAACAAAAGGAAGAAGAATCATGGCCATTATTGAATATTTATCTGAAAAATAATTATCTCCATTCTGCCTTCCACGGTAGAAAGGTACAGTAGTCCCCTCGTACCCACAGGGGATACGTTCCAAGACCTACTGCCAATAGGTGGGAACCTATTCCATTTAAATGGGAAATTTACCTTCCCGGCAACCCCCGGTCCCTGATTCTGGAACATTGCCTGTAATATGTTCTGGTCACGGTAAGCCGTGTTACTGTCACCCTGTACTGTCGTACCATTGCAGTAATTCTGAAAACTTGGAGCAGAGCGTGACAGCTGGTGGACTGGAAGACCCAGCACAGAGCGGTACAGCCAGCAGACGTAAAAGCCGGAGTGCATCTGGCAGGCACACTGACTCATAAATGTTGATTTGTAACTGTGAAGAGCTAGCGTTGACTTATACATGAGATTGACCTATATATGAGTATACATATGGACTTTCAAAAGGCTTTTGACAAGATTTTATACAAGATTAGTGAGGAAAGTTAAAGCTTATGGTAACGGAGGTAAGCAATTGATGTGGATAGAGAACTGGTTGGCATATAGGAAACAGAGTTGGAATAACCGGTGGTCCTTTTCAGAATGGCAAGCAGTGATGAGTGAGAGTTCAGTGTTGCGACCTCAACTGTTGATAATATGTGTTAATGATTTGGATGAAGGATTTGCATTCAATATCTCCAGATTTGTTGATGACACTGAGCTGCATGGCAGTGTGTGCTGTGAGGAGGATGCTAAGAGGCTGCAGGGTGACTTGGACAGACTGGCTGAGTGGGCAGATACTTGGCAAACACAATATAATGCAGATAAATGTGAGGTTATCCACTTTGGTCACAAAAACAGGAAGGCAGGTTATTATCTGAATGGTGGCAGTTTCGGAAAGGTGAGGTGCAACAAGACCTGGGTATCATGGTGAAACAGTTGCTGAAAGTTGGCATGCAGGTGCAGCAGGCAGTGAGGAAAACTAATGGCATACTGACCTTCACAGCAAGAGGATTTGAGTATCGGAATAAGGATGTCTTTCTGCAGTTATACATAACCTTGATGAGGCCACAGCTTGAGTATTGTCTGCAGTTGTGGACACTCAGTCTGCGAAAGGACATTCTTAATATTGAGGGAATACAGCAATGGTCCACCAGACTGATTCCCAGGCTGGCAGGACTGACACATGAGGAAAGACTGGATCGACTTGGGCTTGTACTCGCTGCAATTTAGAAGAATGGGTGGGGGGAGGGGGAGGTGGAGGGTGAAACATATGAAATCCTGATTGGACTGAACAGGCTAGATGTGGGAAGAATGGTCCCAATATTGGGGAAAGTCCAGAACCAGGGTTAACTGTCTAAGAATAAGGGGTAAGCTGTTGAGGGTTGAAATGAGGAAGAATTTCTTCATTAAGTTGTAAACCTGTGGAATTCTCTCCCAGAGGAAGCTATTGGGGCTAGGCCATTAGATATTTTCAAGAGGGAGCTGGACGTGGCCCTTGAGGTTAAAGGGATCAAGCAATATGGAGAGAAAGCAGAATGGGATACTGAGTTTGCATGATCAGCCACGAGCATTTACATGGTGTTGCAAGGCCAAATGGCTTATTCCCGTAGCTATTTTCTGTTTCTATGACATGTCCCCATCCAGTATGGAACTACTTTCAAGGTGTGGTATTTGCATTCTGTTGCTGGGGATGAAATTGTCTCTGTTCTTCAGCTTGCTGACTTTGTCTGTTCGTGTTCCTCCTCCTCTTTGCCATTGTTTATGGTATGCTCCAGTTTCTTTTTAGTTGTTATTTCAAAGTCATTCCATTGGCACTGTTTTGCTATGGCTGCCATTTGTTGCCATTTCTTAAGGTAGAACTGAGTGCAATAGTAAAATTGTGTGCAAGAAATACATAACAAAAGCTGGAGAAGGCTTTGCAGGACCTCAAGCCTACTCTAGTGTTCTCTTGGTCAAGAATTTCTTTGATTCACATGCACATGAATGAAGAAACACTCTCATACTCCTGTGTGGCTGACCTCTGCTTGTAAGATTGTGGCCCTTTGTTTTAGACTCTCAGCTTGGGGAAGTAATCTTTTCTGGATGCCCAAATCCCTCAGCATGAATTCCTATTAATTTTCCGTTTAAAAATGTTTTTCTGAAAAATTACTGTCAAGTGAATGATTTTGTGCTTCTGCTGGATACAGTCTATTCTTGTCCAATATTTGCATCGTCCTCCTAGTATTTGTACCCAACTACTTTGTTTCGTTAGCAAACTTGAACACGTTGCAATGAGAGCCTAAGTCATTAATAGAGCTGAGACCCAAACAGCATTCCTAGCCCAAATCTGAAGAGCTCCAATCTTGCACAATTGCCTTTCGTCAGATGCTGTCTCAAAAATCTAAATACACTATACCCCCAAACACCTTTTTCTCTATCCTGCAAGTTGTACACTCAAGAAACTTATTTAATGGGTTTACCAAATACTATTTCTTGATCGTAAAATCTAATTGGTTTTCTGTGATCATTGTGAATAATTTAAAACCTACAATTTGTAAATGCAGGCAATCAGAGTTTTACTTGGAAATCATAATATAGACTTAAATGAGAACTGGTGATTTCAGAGCATTGTTCTTTCAGTGAAGTTATGTGTACTTCCTTTAACACACTATCATGTAATCACTTATTAATTCTGAATCTAGTTTACTGAAAGAATTGACGGGAATTGTGACAGCCAGTGGTGTAGGTTACAAGCAAATGCTTAATTACAGTAATGAAAACAGAAATTGGTGGAAAAACTCAGCAGGTCTGGCAGCATCTATGGGGAAAAATCAGAGTCAATGTTTCAGGTCTCGTGACCCTTCCTTAGAATGGACTCAAACTTACTTACAATATTTCATTACTTTCCAAAATTAACAAGGGAATTAACACTGCAGTATTATGAATGTAAATAGCTGATTTGTACAAACTATGCTGCATCTGGTGCAAAATATAGTAGCTTGGGCTCAAATTTTCTGGTTGAATGCCCTGAACTTTTAAGGTTAGAAAATATAGAATTTTTGAGGTGTATAAATAGAATATTAAACCTTGAGAATCATTGTTACAAGTATTAAACTTTTCTGGGTGAGAGTGGTGTTAAGGGAGAAAGGGGTTTTCATGTACCACAAATAAAAACAAAGATCTTTTTGTCCTTTTCTTTGCAAGTGAAATTGTTGCGTTGTGGCTGACTTGACTCAAAAAACCAGTAAGACTGCAAAGTTTCAACATGTTGTGCAAATTGGAGAATGGGATAAGATCTAGATTGTTCTTGCCATTCCGAGTTTTTAGAGAATGTGTTCAGAACCCTGAACTGGCGATGTAATGTCTCAACAACTTGCCACTACCAACTTGAACACAGTGTCGGGTTATAGCAGACAGTTCACCACAATATCTTCTGAAATGCTTTTTCAGACATGGCCTGTTTTCTGCGTGTTTCTCTAGGGCTGGATTGGCACTACTCCAGCAGTGTCTCACAAGATTTGGTGCTGATGGCCTATTTATAGATCCTGTGGTTTCATCTCCATGGCAATGGAGCCAGAGGCCAGGGTGGCTGCTAGCTATTTTTGGCATGTGCTGTAATGTTTAACTGATCTGAAAAGTTAGTGTGTAATTTGTGCTAAGGAGAAGGAAAAGCAGCTTTTTAGCATCAAAATTTGGATTTATTTGTGTGTGGTATGAAAGCTGTTGTTTGTGATTGATCATGGCCTTGAAAAATGTATTGTGTGTAATGCATGATATGTAAAATTAGAAACGTGGCTGCTTGATTTCGAAAGTCTGATTTTGTTAAATTGCAAAGTTACACCCTTTCCAAATCTTACACTCAACTCATTTTCATTCTCTTTCTGTAGTTAGCTGTAAAATGTTGTTGTGTTGATTTTCTTCCTTCCATTGGCAGAATCATAAATTAGTCCCAAGTTTAAAAACATGTGCAAAGTACAGATGTTGAATCCCTTAATGTTATCCATTCCTTTATAAATAGCACTGTAAACCTGGAATGCCAGATGAGTCCAAATGCATTGAGTATTTGTTTTGATACTTACTTTTATGTAAATCGACTGAAAATAAATAAAGGTCCCCTGCAGCAGAGTGGCTGAAATATGGTGAAGCACATAATCAATTAATGTGTATTAAAATGAAAATTAATTTGCTATAAAATAATTAACACATTAAACTTATACTGCTTTCATGTGTCAATGCCTCATTTCTTCTTTCACGGTTTGTGTGCGCCTTTGGCTAGACTAGCATTCTTTATCTGTCCTTAATTGCTTGCATGGCCTTTTCAGACACCAGTTATGTCAACTATATTGCTGTGGGACTGGTGAAATATTTAAACTAGACTGGATAAGAATGGTAGATTTCTTTCCCCGAAGTGATTTAGTGATACAGGTATTTTTATGGCCGTTTTTAAATTTTTGACATGCTCCAATCACTAGTTTAGCTTTTATACCCAAGATTTATTAAGTGAATTCAAATTTCACCAGCTGCCATAGTCAGGATTTGAACCCATGTTTTGTAGACCATTTGTGAGTGTCTTTGAGTTACTTGTCCTGTGGCAATCCATGATTCATGAGAGATTCCAGGAATTTGTCATTTACCAAAATTGGATGAGTTTACTTGTTGAGTTCTAACTGACACAGGTTCCATAGATGTCTGATACATTTTCAGTGGAAAGGATTATGTTCAGCCACAAGATACAATGAGTTTTAAAGCTATCCATGACCATTAATATTTGTTTTATTGTCACATGTACTGAAATGAGTACAGTGAAAAGTTTACAAGTTGCCACTTAAAGCACCAATCTTAAGTACAAAGCTGCCTAGGTACAAATTCTTTTGGGGAAAAGGAAATAGAAAAAAAAAGGAATAAAAAGTCCAGCATTATAGATCGTAGGAATAAATTGGAAAAATTAAAGCAACAAAAAGTTCAGAAAAACAATCCTTCCAACCCAGTCCACGCAGGGTCTTGACTCCAGATGGCACCAGGCTCTCTAAGCTGGGAGACCACTTTGAAATCATCTTGAGACCAGAAGTCAATACTGAAGCCACACTGGGCTGCCAACTGACTGCTGAGTTAGCATTATGCTAATGTGTTTAGTTGCAGGATTGAGAATTGCAAAGCCATTTATTTCTTTTTACAGTGGTATTCCCAAAATTGAGCAGGAGACAAATTGTGTCCAGCATTTAATGCTCTGCTGCAAACTCACTATTCTATGCCCAGAGACAGGAATTTGTGGACTGATTAATGAGGTATGTTAGAATCAACTTGATCATTCTGTCAAGTGTTATAGTTATGATTCCTGATGAAGGGTTTATGCCTAAAATGTTGATTCTCCTGCTCCTGGAATGCTGCCTGACCTGCTGTGTTTTTCCAGCATGACACACTCTACTCTGATCTCCAGCATCTGCAGTCCTCACTTTGTCAAAGTTATAGTTCTGATTGCTTGCTTCCATACTCCTCCCCATACCATCTGTTTTCTAGGAATGTACTTGCAGCAAGCTTTGACTGGGAATTCCGTTTGGTTTTGTAAATTTGGAAGCAAACATGTAAAATTTGGAATTCACAAGTAGCTATTAGGAAAAAGGGATAATAAGAACTTGAGATTAGCTTTTCAGTGTAATATTTAGCATAATTATTCGTGAATAGATACAGCAGACTTTTTATTAACCGGTACCTATGGGACCAGAAGTGTGCCAGTTGACCAAATATTCCAGACATTGAAGAGATACGTGCAAGTGCAGTAAGCCTTAACCAAGCGAAGCTTCGAGACAACAACAATTCCACAAAAAAGTCATGTTAATAATATCAACGTACCTCAAATCATACGTATATTTGGACCTTGCAGTAGATGGTGGTATTTGAGGTATGTAATTTTGCCGCTTCATCAAGTGTCAGTTGATTTGGGGCCATTAGTGAACATCCTCAATTCTAATCTTATAATGGAGGAATGGTCATTGATGAAGCAGCTGAAGATGGTTGGGCCTAGGGTGCTAACTTGTGGAGCTCCTGCAGAGATGTCCTGGAGCTGAGATAACTAACCTCCAACAACCACAGCCATTTTCCTCTTGTGTCCACTATGACCCTAACTTCAGGAGAGTTTCCTTCTGATTCCCATTAATTCCAGTTTTGCCATGGCTTCTTGATGCAATGCTTGGTCGAGTGCAGCCTTGATGTCAAGGGCTGTCACTGTCACCTTACCTCTGGAGTTCGCCTCTTTTGTCCATGTTTGGACAAATGAGGTCAGGAGTTGAATGGCCCTGGTGTAAACCAAACAGCGCTTCACTTGGTAGGTTATTGCTGAGCAGGTGCTGCTTGTTAGCACTGTTGGTGACACTTTCCATCATATTACTGATGATCTACAGTGGGTTAGATTTGTCCTTTTATTTTGATGTACCCAACATACTTATGCAGTTTTCCACATTGTTGGGTGGATGCCAGTATTGTAACTATACTAGAAAAGCTTGGCTGGGGGAGCAGCAAGTTCTGATATAGAAATCTTCAGAACTATTGCTGGAATGTTGTCAGGACCAGTGTGGTTTTTGCAGTATCCAGTGCCTCCAACCACTCCTTGATATCACATGGAGTGAATCGAATTGGCTGATGACTACTGGAGGAGGCAGAGACAAATCATCCATTCGGCACTTATGGCTGAAGATTGCTGCAAAAGCTACAGCCTTATTTTTTTGCACTGATCTGCCGGGCTCCTCCATCATTGAGGATTGGGATATTTGTGGAGTCGTCTCCAGTGAGTTTTTTTTTTAAATCGTCCACCACCATTCGCATCCAGGTATGCAGGACTGCAGAGCTCAGATCTAATCCATTGGTTGCGGGATCACTTAGCTCTGTCTATCACTTGTTGCTTATGCTCTTTAGCATGCAAGTAATCCTGTTTGGTGGCTTCACCAGGTTGACATCTCATCTTCAGGTATGCTTGGTGCTGCTCCAGGCATGCCCTCCTGCATTCTCCCATTGGACCAGGGTTGATCCACTGGCTTGATGGTTGAGTGGGGGATATGCTGGGCCATGAGGTTTCAGATTGTGTTGAAGTACCATTCTGCTGTTGAAGGCCCACCATGCCTCATGGATATCCAGTCTTGAGTTGCTAGATCGGTTTGAAATCTGTCCCATTTAGCACAGTGATAGTGCCACACAGCACAATGGAGATTATTTTCAGTGTGAAGGCAGGACTCCATCTCCACAAGAACTAAGCTGTAATCACTCTTGCTGATACTGTCATGGGCAGATACATCTGCAACTGGCAGATTGGTAAGGATGAGGTTGAGTATGTTTTGCTGTCTTGGTTTCCTCACCAACTGCCGCAGACCCAGTCGAGAAATTATCCTTTAGGACCCAATCAGCTCGATCAGTTGTACTGCTGCTGAGCCACTCTTGGTAGTGGGCATTTAAATCTCTCACCTATTGAACATTTTATGCCCTTGCCATCCTCAGTGCTTCCTCTAAGTGTTACTGATTCATCTGAGAGAGGATGGTACGTGGTAACCAACAAGAAATTTCATTGCCCATGTTTATCCAGAAGCCACGAGACTTAATGCGATCAATATTATGGACTCCCAGAGCAACTCCCTCTCGCCTGTATACCACTCTGCTGCCACCATTTACTGAGACATGACATACCCAGGAATGGTGTTGATGGTGTTTGGGGTATTGTCTATAAGGTATGATCCCATGGGTACGACTGTCAGACTGTTGCTTGACCAATCTGTGAGACAGATCTTCCAATTTTGGCACTAGCCCCCAGATGTTAGTGAGGAAGAATTTGCAGGGTCGATAGGGCTGTTTTTGCCATTCTTTTCCTGTGCTTAGGTCGATGTCAGATGATCTGTCCAGTTTTCCTTTCTTTGAGACTGCAGAATTTTACTTGTATGTACTTCATTCCCTTATGCTGAATGAAGAGACATGGGGGGGCAGGTGCAGAGTTGAAATTTGCTGAAATTTGCTATGCTAATGATGATAAACTGTTACTTGCATCAGTTGAAGTGAAGTGCATATTGGTGGTTGAACTCTCCCCTCCTCCTCCTGAGATGTCATAGTATGTCTGAACAGGTTGATTTTTAAAATATCTACAATTGGATTCCATTATAGGCTTGAAAAATACACACTTCAAATCCCACCATGGCTCTTGTGGTACAGTGGTCGTGTCCCTATCACTGAGGCAGGAGGTCCGCGATTCAAGTCCCAGCTGTTTGAGGTGTGAAAAACCATCTCTGAACAGGCTGATTAGAAAATGTCACTTGCCCAGGTGGTGTATGACAGGTTGACTAAAATAATTACCTACATAAGACTTGAGTGCATACCTAACTTGTATTATTCTACGAACAAATCTATCTAAAGTTAAGATTGGTTTTGAAATCTTTCTTCAACTGGATATCAGTTGACAACAACTTGGCGTGTGCAAAAGTACAGAATAATGTGGAACCGGAATATGATGGCTGATCCCCCTCCATAGGGTACACTGCGAGTAATGCATTGTGATCGTGGTTCGTTTAAAAACTTCAACTGAAAGACAGAATCCTACAAGGTGGAAACTGAAGCTTCAGTCCATCTTATCCATACCGACCTGACATCCCAATCTGACTTCGTCCTGTTTGCCAGCATTTGGCCCATATCCTATGAAACCATTCCTAGTCCTATATCTACCCAAATGCCTATTAAACATTATAATTGTACTTGCTGCCTCCACTTCCCCTCGCAGTGCATTCCAAATACGCACCGCCCTCTGCATGAAAACGTTGTTTCTTAGATCCTTTATTAATCTTTCCCCCTTCACCTTCGGCCTATGCCCTCTAGATTTGGATTCCCCACCTTAGGGAAAAGACCTTGGCGATTCACCCTGTCTATGCTCTTCGTGATTTTATAAACTTATATAAGATCACCCCTCAGCCTTCGATGCTCCAGGGGGGGAAAAGCACCAGCCTATTCAGCCTCTCCCTATAACTCAAACTGGGGTCCCAGCAGCATTCTTTTTTGCACCTTCTCAAGTTTAACAATATGTTTCCCTCGAATGGCAGCCAAAATTGTACACAGTATTCTAAAACTGGCCTCACTGCAACATGACATTCCCCCCCCCCCCCATGTCTCTTCATTCAGCAACACTCCCCAGGACCCTAATCACTAACTCTGTAAGTCATGCCTTACTAAAATGAAACTTCTCACATTTATCTAAATTAAACTCCATCTGCCCGTTGGCCCATCTGATCAAGGTCCCTTCTGTATTATTAGTGTTATTGTAAAAGTTGCACTCTGACTGTGGTGAAGCTAGATTTTTAATTATGTACTTATTCCATAATAATTGTCAAAGATTACTGAATGTTGCCAAGTTGGCCCAGAAAAACTAATTTTGTTTGTGAATGTTTAAAATTTATCTGTAGTAAATTTTTTTGAAATAGTATTAGTTTAGTTTCTATCTTAATCAAATCATAGACACTACTTCTATTGTATAAACACTTTTACCTTATTGTTCTGTTTTCTTCAATGTGTGTGGTTCCGTCTTTGCTTGCTCACATCATTTCTGTTGTATGCCAAGACATCCCCTTAACTTGACTCCAGATTTTAACTGACCTTGGGCAAGGGAAAACCATGTCAGAGTTCTAGTTCTTTGTGGGCAGCTTAGGTATGTAACCTTGCTTTGCTGCTGCCTGCAGACTCTGTCAATATAACTGATGAATGACTAGACTCTAGATTCTTCAAAACAAAATTGACCATTATTGAATTTTTGTATTCGCAACAAGAAATTATTATTGTAAGGCTTTTTAAAATTACATTTATTTATTGCATCGTCATTTTTTTTTTCTCAGGACTGTGAAGTGAAGTGGTTGATATGTTGCTGAAATCTTAAACTTATTTGTACTCTGTGCTGACCTAATGGATAATCTGCATACCATTTTTAATGCATTACTGTATAGCACATTTATGAGGCATTAACTTTTGCGTAGATCTGCTATAATTGCTATGTGACTGTGATCTCAAAGGTTTCCAGGATGTATTTGGAATGTGCTGAGAACGTTGAGAACTTGGAAGGATCTTTTTGCAATTAATGTGAATTAGTGTAAGATAAGCAGCAAAATTAACTCTTAATTTCTAACATTCTAATTTTCTAACTTTCTCTTCCATTCTCAAAAGTAAATTTATCATCTAATCAAAAAGAGGAATTGCGAGCTTGATTATTATGAGTATTTAATGCAAACATGGGTGAAGTTTGGGAGCCATGTTTAAAATTTTGTTTCTGAAAGATGTTTGTATGTTTGAGTCAGACCTTGTGACAAAGCATAGGCAAAGAAATTGAACACTGAATGTTCCTGCTTAATGATCGACACTGTTGATCATTACCTGTTCTACTGGTCTGTATTGGAAAAAAGTTGCACCACCTCTCTGCACTTTTGAGGCTAACATTCCTTGGAGGTATATATGGTGACCTGTGTGTACATGGTGAAAATCTGGGAACAGGCAATTGGATTCTTGGAAGCAACGAACAAGGAAGTTATTGATATTTGGGCTGCTGGTTGTTCCATTTGTGGCTGGAGTAAATTTTTTTCCCTTAACAGGTTTGCTGCTTATATTAAAAATATATATCATTCTGTACCTGTTGTCTCTTATGATTTGATGATATTAAGGAGATGAATAGAAAGGGAGCCAAGTAATAAGCCAATAAGTCCTTCAAGCCTGTTCTGCCATCTATTTCACTCCCCGCAATGCTTAACATTGAATATTCCCAGTTCAGTTCTTCAAGAATTTTACTGGGAAGGTAACAAGCAGCTATTAAATGTTTCGCTACAGGGATAATACCTAACCTGGAAATTACATCCTTCTCGTAACTATTTTGTAAGCCAGTTACTACAACTATAATGGCTTTAGAAATGTTTACTGTGGTTGTTCTTATGACTGCAGAAGGCTATGCAACAGGTATGTTAGACAGGAAATAAAGTTAAAATTATAAAAACCAAACCGATCTTCTGATATTTGCTTACCTACAGTTGAATACTTGAGGCTTTGATATATAATGTCTAATTTTTTTCCTCATCTAATTTTATAACTGAAATAAAAAAACCTGCAGTTATTCTCAATAAAGGCCATCGCAAGCGCAACAGTTGCATGAGATTCAATAAACTTTTGGAATAGTATGTTTGATTAAATGTGAGAAAATCTTTTAACAACATTTAATAACTTGTCTTTTTTTGGAACTGGACATTCAGTGTCGAGCACTCCTGGACTAGATGCCAGGAAAATTATTACATTATCATGTAATCTGTGGTCTACATTTGTTGCTCACTGCCAAAAATAGCATAGTTTTGTGCCATGACAATTCTGGCAAAAGTGATTTTTCTTCACTTGAAGTTTGATTGTGTAAGTTTGTTTTTGGAGTATGGATGATACTGGCAAGGCATCATTTATTCCCTTCAAAAGGTGTTGTGGTGAGCCACCTTCTGGAATTGTGCTGTTTCATCATGACATTGAGTATATTTTTCCCTTCGTAACAAAGTGAATTGCTAAAGCTCAGTAGCCTTCATAGAGGTGGCAGATTACTGTTCTCTGATGCTACAATTTACATTTGTTGAAATTTAGTTTACAGTTGAGTTGCTAGCCCAATACCTTAACGACTTCATCTTTCCCACCACTGGCTTCCATTCCTAGAAATAAAAAGGTTATGTCTAGCACACGCTACCTCAGCTTCTCTCAAGTTTGAAGTATACTTTAGCATTGACATTTTTAATATCTTTCAAAAGTTTTCGATGTCACTTCCAAGTTATCCAAAATTACTATTTGCATTGTCCCTGGATTATCTGAAGGACTGTTTTATAAGCTGCTATTGATCATCAGACCAACATTTTTTTTAATCATGTTTTTGATGAGAACACTGTTTTACTATATACTGTTATATCCTTTATAATAAATTTCTGGAGTTGTGATAAAAACAACTTTTAGATGTGAACGATACAAAAAAGTACAACCAGAGCAACTCAATTTAAAAAAAAATATTTTGGGTGAACGAATACTGCCCCAGTGACTGATTAATAGGTGCACACAAGCTACCATAAATTCAGACTTGAATGATGTGTTTGCATTTTCTTTTTGTATCCAGCACTGGCTTTTTGATTTTTGATCCTTTCTAACCATTACTTTGTTTCACTGATGAAAGTGTGTACATACTAATTGCTAATAGATAAATAGTGAATAGATGATACAGCTCGTAAAACATCCAATGCAGATATGTGAGCGTACCAATGAAAACTCCACTTGCTGCTCTTTTTAAAACTCATTCCTTCTCCATCAATGAAAGGTTCTTATGTTCTTCTGTAGAATCTGAAAAAGAAACCCAGTGATCTGGTAGCTCGAGATCTACAGTCATAGAGATGTACAGCACACAAACAGACCCTTCGATCCAACATGCCCATGGCGACCAGGTATCCCAGCCCAATCTAGGCCGACTGCCAGCACCCAGTCTATGTCCCTCCAAACCCTTCCTATTCATATACCCATCCAGATGCCTTTTAAATGTTGCAATTGTACTCTTATCTGCAAAGGGGTTTAATCCACTCTAAAGGGAATCAGATTTAAAGGGAGTGGATAAATGTGCATGTCTGAGACTCTTGTTCCTTGCTTTCACGCTCAAGATGCTATTGATAGATGGTGCAACCTTGCCATTGATCATTTTGTGTAAAAGTAGCACCTTCAATGGCCGAGCAGTATACTTAAGTAATGCCTGTGATGATGTATAACCAAAACATAGAACCTGGGTTCTTGCCCCATTCATGCACTGACCAGTGTGATAGTGGAAAATGTCTTTGTTTTTAGGGTAGTGCATAAATTGCAGATTTTCTCTTTGGGCTGTTCACGCGAATGGACATGACAAATTTCAGGAAGCAAGGTGTTTAATGACAAATAGTTCATTGCTAAGTGAATATTTGCTTTATTTTTGGGAGTATTTTTTAAAATGGTTGTATGACATCACAGCTATTTCTTTAACTTGCAACATTTGAGAAACCGGTTACTGGACCTTGACAACATGTTATTCAAGTGAATCATGTTTTTCAGAATTCTGCATTTCTTCCAACATGCAGCTAGTTGGGTGTTGCTAAAACTAATTTTATTAGCAACTCTGGTGGGGAGAAAAATAAGCAGTCTGTTATGTGTTACAATACTGACAACTGCAATAATAGTTCAGCATTGAAACCAATAAATAATCAATTTGTAGTTGCGGACTTGATGTATTCAGTTATAACTGTTTCAGAAAATGCTGTCTTTCATTAGACTGTACTAACCAGATTGACAAGTAATTTAATTAAATTAGATGTTTGGCTGTATTACTTTTCTTACCATTGTTCCATAGTATTCTATATGGATGGCACTGGGCATTTTTTTAATATTTAGCATTGCCGAAGTTCATCTATCAAAGGTGGGAAAGTGGCTGAATTTTAATTATTTTTAAATGTGTCACATCCTGCCCTCTGCTGGACAGATTAGGATTTTGGAGCTTTTTTAAGATCGATACTTGAACTTGGTACAAGATCCCATTGAGCCCATGCACTCTTATTTCATTAAAATATCCCAATTATGATGTGCTGTGCACATTTGCCTTGTTTTAAAGGTATGTGAACTATTTGAAAATTGAGAGCCACTACCATGTGAAGTGGTGGAAGAAAATAGTGCAGAAGCATTGAAGAGAAATCTAGATTAACATTTGAGGGAGAAAGGAACATATTAACATTTGTTGAAGCAGTGAAGTGATGAGAGGCGAATCATGTGCAACATAATGACCAGCTTAACTTATCAGGTTAAATGACTTGTTTTTCTGCTGTGAAGTTCTGTATCTTTCAGTTCTACCTGCCTTTTTTAAAATGAAATTCACTTCTACCCTTCTGTGTTTCAATTGCTTCAACATCAGCACCTGTGCCTTCACCTGCTTTGCCCTGAGCTCTGAATTCTCTCCTTAAACCCCTGTACTGCTTGTCATTTGAAATGATCCTGAAAATGTTCTACTTTGATCAAACTGTTTCATTTCTCCTAATATTTCAAAATTGAGACTGCATGTGTTAAATGTTATCAGATGATGCTCGTGGGGAGTACTTACACTGATAGTTTCTTTTTAAGAAGAGGGAGACTTTCATTGTAAGGTATATATGCTGGTTTCTGTTAGCATAGTGGCTGATTTAACTTGGAATGCTTGCTATCATACGTGTCCTATATTGACACACATCATGGTTGCAAATAACTAAACATAGTCATGCTGACTATAGCTATACAAAACTCATCTGTACCCTATTCACCATTTAGCTCTGAAGTGTTTGAACAACCCTTGAACCTTAGCTATATGACCTATGTACCTGTAAAGACTAATTTTCTATTCATGAGTTTGACAAATGTAATTTCAGTGGCACAGTGCTTTTCCCAAATTAGTGGATAACTCTGAAAATCAGTTTTCTATTTTATCCCTTCAAGTCCTGGTGACTTAACAACAAACTCAAATTACAGCCAACCATTCTAAAACCTACTCCAGAATCTCTCACTGTTTGTCTTTCATTGCACACTTGGAAGTGACTTTCTTGGTAAATATGCATGCAAAGTACTTGTTTAATACGTGGACTATGCCTGTTGCTACACTCAAGTAATGGTTGATCTTGTTTAAAATCAAATTTTGGCCAAAACTCTCAGTTGTTTGTACTTGCCACTTGCTCACTGGTGAAGTTAGACTTTCCCTCGTGCCCACCTAGTCATTAAGAAACTCATGGAATAGTAAATCATTGAAGCCGTCTGTGCAGCTCCATGTATCTGTGCATGTTGACACATGGTGTCGAGGCTGCTGCTTCACTGGTGTATATTGCATTCCTGCTCTTCAGTATGAAAATATGGTGTGAAGAAGGGATGGCGCGTGCACACAGCCTAGATCAGTTTTAACAGATGAATTTTTTGACATGCCATGTACATTCTAGATGTTTTTAAAAACCTGTTCAGACATATTGTGACACATCTCTGGACTAGGGGCTTGAACCTAGGCCTTCTGGTCCAGAGATAAGGACACTAGCACTGCCACACAGGCTCCCACAGCCCAGTTCAAACTTAAGTCTCTGAGATTTCAAAACACACAAATAATTAGGCAGCAATGGAGAATTCAAGATTTTTGAAGTACATTTGAGTTTGAAACAGCTTTCTACACAACTTTGGCTGATGCCTCAGACTAACAATGCAAACAGAGGTGAACCTAACATGTACCAACAGTTGGAAAGCCAAGTTGCCGTATATGTCATTGATAATCACTAGCGTGGACTCTGTTTTGACAATTCATCCAAATATTTGCCCTGAAATAAGAAAATTAAGTGCTATAAATTTCAAAGCCCACCCTAAGTAATGCAACAAGCTTAAAAGAAAGAGTTTTGTATTGTGACGAAAGACCAAGGTTTCACACTGTTTCCCAGAAACTGACTACAGATTCAGCACACTTCAGTGTTAGCACACTAAACGTTGACTAGAAAATGAATATAGCTTGACCCCCAGATTTGACACATGGATAAGACTCCCAATGAAGTTGACATGCCAGCCAGTCAGATGGTGAGCAAAATTTTAAAGGAGACAGTGTTAGTAAAGATAATTTGCCATGACAAAAGTAGACTTTCAGTTGTGCTGTCATACGTGTTCAATAGGACAAAACTAAAATCAGCCATGAAATTCGACAGAAAAACACAAGCGTTTCCCAAATGGAGCTGTCATCCATCTTCCCGATAAAGGCTGGATGGATGAAGGTAGCTGAGACAGGTTTGAAACTTCTGATGAAGAGAATTGCATTGAGAGAGAAATTTTTTAATCTGCCACATGTTCAGATCATAAATTTTGATCCTGTTGCTACTGGGGTTATATCACAACACTCTGATTTTACAGTGATTTTTTGTCATCTAACAAACCTTATATCAATTGGATGTCTCTTTGCACAATCGCATTGAGAAGAGCATGAACAAAAGCTAGAAATACTGGATGTGTAGAGGAGAGAAGGCATTCACCAAGAGAGGCAGAAAGCAGGCTATGATATTAACAACAGTGAATTGTAAAGGCCTGGAATGACATCAGAGTCATCCAACAAATGTGGAATATTCAATTAAAGATAAGTTGATGTAGCTCTTGGTGTGGTTGATGACGGTTAGCCATGTCATGCCAGTTAGGAAATCCATCAGAACGACTAGCTTGGTTCAGAAGATGATGCTAATTTTTGTGGATTTCATATCCAGTGCATCTTTTGCTACTAAGTAGTGTTCCCATCTGTACTGTGAACCAATTAGTATGTTACCTTTTGAGGCTTTTTTCTATAAACTAAAAAATCAAAATACTTTTTGGCTTTCCTTGGGCTACTTTTAGAATAGGGTTGGTGGCAAGTCTTCCATCTATTAACTTACAATAGCAAGCGAAGGTGGATTTCAGTTTCTCCTCAATATTACTTGCTTTAAAAAAATCCCTGTAGCATTTTGACTAAAAATGTGCATTTAGAAGCTTGACCTTAATGCAAGCACATATAGTACCCCTCTTTTACCCTTTACATGCCTTGTCTATTTATATGCTGCTTGAAGATTGTGGGAAATCCATTTGCTGACGGCCAGTCTATTATTTTTTGTGTCTTTTATTTCATTTCTCGTTTGCCCTTTAAGCTTCCTATTTTCAGGCTGGTACTCTGGACCTTAGTCATGCTAAGAAATAATGCACTATGTAATACTGTTTGCTTCTCCAAATTTTGTGCACCCTGTTCTTTTTCATAATGTTAGATCCTATACCAAACCCCCTTTCCAAATGGCTTAAACCATAACCAACAGCACTAGCCAAGTGTTAATGCAGCTCTGCTAAACTAACATTATGGAGGATTTTGGCTGAAATCTTTATTCAGTCAGGGTCAGTCATCGTCTTTGACAGTCCCTCAGGGTTGAGGATGATTCACTTCCACTCCTTTGGTGGGTGGTATTTCTGTCGTGTCTGAAAATTCCAATGCTAGAGCTACAGACGCAACTGGGGAAGTGGTGTTTGATGAGGTGGATGGGTGGGACTCTCTGGATTCTGTGTATGATTTTTACATTACCTGCACTTTATTTACACATGTTCAGCTTGGTGACTCCTGAAATGATTGACACTTTTGCATCTGCTGCTTCAGTTTTGTGGGTTCGAGGGCGAGCAATGCAAAGTTGGTTGTGTGTGAGTAGTGCCTCAATACTGAGGTGTCATTGGCTTAAAAAGCACTAGTGTTAACTGTCCAGGGATTTGAAATGTTTGCAGTACATAGTCCATGTTTCTGATGCATATAGAGGATGGGGACCTTGGCTCGTCAATAGACGATTGAGCTTGGTGCTGTCTTTGAGGTCTAAGGCACCCAAAGGCTGCATGGCACATTGGAGTCAATGTTGGATTTCATCATTAATGTCTGCTCGCGCTGAGATGAAGCTTCCAAAGTACAGGAAATGATTCCCATTATCCAGGGGCTCACAGTGCATCTTATTGGTCAGGGATGGTAGGGGCAGGCTATTAGAGCATGTTTTGAATCGTGGATGTTTAGTCTGAAGCTTGTTTTTTCATACACCTCAGTGAATGTGTCATCACTAGTTTGTGGCTCAGCTTGTGAGTGTGCATGCACATATTGTGTACTACAGCTCAATGACAGAAGTTGAGGTTTTCTTGGTTCTGGTTGAAGATTGAACAGTTTCCCACTTATCCCCCAAGGTTAGCTGTACTCCAATTGGAAGCTTAATGGAGATGGGAAGGAACTTGCAGCAAGAATTCACAGATCAAGGATTAGTTAAGCATTGGCAAAAGTTCTTATGATCTTCAATAATATTGACTCAATCCAAGAGCACCTAGCTACCCCGATCCTGATAGCACAATAGAAACAGACTGCTGATGAATCCTAGACCTTAACATTTGCAAAGTCACAACAGTGTTAAGTGCATGTGCAAAAGTGCACATAATGTATATGAGTCTTTGACCTATTTTGGCTATTTGTGGCAAGAATTGTCCAACAGATATGAGAGAATTGCTTTTTGTGTGTGTGGGGTAGGGGGAAGGATTGTAGAGAAGATGGAGAAATGGAACGCTGCTCCATTGTATAGGAGACCATTTGTAGAGTCATAGAGACATGTAGCATGGAAACAGACCCTTCGGTCCAACTCATCCGTGACTGCCAGATATCCGAAATAAATCTAGTCCAATTTGACAGCATTTGGCCCATATTCCTCTAAGCCCTTCCTATTCATAGCCCCATCCAGATGCCTTTTAAATGTTGTAATTGTCCCAGCCTCCTCCACTACTTCTGTGTGAAAGAGTTGCCTCTTAAGATTTAAAAGGTATCTATCCCCTCACCTTAAACCTATGCCCTTGAGCTTTGGACACCCCATCCAGGGAAAAGACTTTGTACATTTACTCTATACATGCCCTCATGATTTTATAAACCTCTATAAGGTCACCCCTCGGCCTGTGATGCTCGAGGGGAAATTAGCCACAGATTATTCAGCCCCTCGTAATAATGGTTTTACAATTTTGTGTCCCCATTGTTAAAATTGGCACATTTGAAGTACACAAGTCCTACTGATGTGGCAGCAAAAGAGAGGTCCATATTTTCAGTTGACATTCTATACATCTTACACAATCCTGGAGAAGAAATGCAATAAACAAAAAAAAAACGCAGAGAGGAAAATACTGTATCCTGGTTTTGAAATTTATTTTAGTAGAGTAAAAACTTGTTTAGTGAAAATACTGTAGCTGTATTGCATTAATTACAGCAGAATATCTTTCCTTAAAAAACACTTCAAAATTGAATTCCTGAAAGTATAGTGTAGTACTAGATCTTGGCGATGGTGTAAAATTGTCAGAGTAATATAGATGTTCAGCACCGAAACACACCCTTTGGTCCAACTCATTCACACCAACCAGATATCCTAAATTGATCTAGTCCCATTGGCAGCACTTGGCCCATATCTCTCTCAACCCTTTCTATTCCTATACCTATCCAGATGCCTTTGAATGTTGTATTTTACCAGCCTGCACTACTTCCTCTGGCAGCTCATTCCATATACACACCACCACCTTCTCCTTGGGTCCCTTTCAAATTTTGTCCCCTCACCCTATAAACCTGTGTTCTCTAGTTCTGTCCAGTATGCATTTATACTGTGAAGGACAAAAATTGTCACTTGTCTCACAAGTTAAGATAAATACCAAGTAAAACTCATGGTCACATATGAGTGAATACTATTTAACTGGATTACATCGCAGGGCAAGCCTTTTTCGCATTCAATTCTCCTAGCATTTGTTACAAAAACAACTCTTTGAAAAAAAAATCAACATCCATGTACTATGCAGATATCTATGAACATCTAGTAAAGTGAATTCAAAACTCTGCAACTAAGAGTAGATGCTTATTACACATTCTGAATGGTTTGCTTCTGTTCCTGTATTCCTAACAAAATCCAGATATGTATGGAGCATACTATGTATATTAGCATATTGGGGTGTGTGTGGCATACATGCGCACACACACACAAATATAGATTATATATTGCTGAAGAAAAAGCACATTTAGTCAAATCTTATCACCTGTACCCATCAGGACAGTTCACTGGGTATAATGACCCCTCCATTCAGAGTTGACTTGCCAACCAATCCGCTATCTCTAATTTATGGATGTGTTTTCCTTAACTTTTCCCTTTGGTATTCTTGTGAAATGACCTGGTGCGTGAGACAAATATTTGACAAAGTTTGTTTTTATTTCGGCTACATTCAAATCTGTACACAATGCCCTGTTCAATGTCTGTCTTAGTGTTTTCTACTATATATATATATAATTTGTGTCTGAAAAACTGCAGAAGCTATCCAAAGGAAAATGATTGTATTTCTGCAGGAAAAGAGTTTCATCATGAACAACAGAAGTAATTTAACAGTAACTTATAGAAATCTGGTGATCCTTCAGTCTTCTGATCTACCCTCATCAGGTTATTAAGATGTTATTAGTTGCCACAGTAGAAGGCAGAATCCAAGTTTACCACCAAAGTAATGCGCGTGAGGGGGGAAATGAACTGCAATTTGCTCAGCTGGAGTTAACTGTATCGTTTAATTATGGGCCTTTCCTGTCTCAACTAGAATGAAAAGAATGTTAATGATATCTTTGTTTGTCTTGCAGCTTTCTAGACAGGATTGACATAGTCAAACAAAATGACTACATACCTCCGGATCAGGTAAGCAGATTTATTATTCTTTCCCTATTTTTTAAGTCCTCCTTCATAATATGCATCATTCTTTGGTTGAGGTAGAACTGTTGAAATTACTTTGTGCTCACAATCTGGTACTTGATATTTTATTATTTTTATTTTTCTTTCATGCTGTTCTTTTTCTATAAGTTACAGTAAAATTGATTTTGATCATGGTCAGCTCAAATTTTCCCTTTTTTGAAATGGATCAGTTGGAACAGTAAGTTTATTAGTTTTCCATGTTGAAAGGTCTGAAATGCAATAAGCAAAAAGCTTTTTGAACATGGGATTGTCATTTGCTTTCAACCATGACCGCGCACAAGCAGCTTTTATGCTAGTCTTCAGTTTGAATTCCGAGAGACCAACTCCATGATCCTGGAGCCAATCTTTTAGACCCACGAGTCTACAAGTCTGCCGTCTGAATAAATGGGCCAAGTTTAACAGCAGAAACGTTGGGAGCCAAATCTTTAGAAATCACGTTACTGGAATCTGAATTAAAACCATTTTTGTATACAAATTGCTATGGTGCTTTCTGTAGCCTTCCAGGCTTTCATTTGAGCTGAAAGAAAAAGCAAAACAACTATATAAGTGGATGCTGGGAATCTGAAATTGAAGCAGAAAATGCTGTCGATA
This sequence comes from Chiloscyllium punctatum, assembly GCF_047496795.1. Taxonomy (NCBI): domain Eukaryota; kingdom Metazoa; phylum Chordata; class Chondrichthyes; order Orectolobiformes; family Hemiscylliidae; genus Chiloscyllium; species Chiloscyllium punctatum. Next base: position 59,104,733 of record NC_092775.1, read on the forward strand.
CTCAGCAGGTGTGGCAGGCAGATTTGATGTAAGAATAAGGTTTGTGTCCTTTGATCAAAACTGGGAAAGTTAGAAATGGTTATAAGTTTTTAGCAAGTGTAAGTCAGGAGAGTGGAAAAGGAGTAAATGTCTGAGAGTGGAGGACAGGTGAGATTAAGCAACTAAAGAGTTCAGTGTGTAAAGCCATAAATTTGTAACCTCCACCTTAAATTTTATTTCCTTTCTTGTTCCTGTTTTTCTTCCTCCTTGATTCTCTTTTTCTCCCCCTTTTGCTTTCATATGGCAACTGTTCATGATCCTTTCTTTCATACCTTTTGTAGCTATTCCTTTGTGTTTCTTTACTTTTTTCTTTACTAGATCTTTGGCTTTCTCTCTTTGTATTGCTGTGCAGCCCTCCTTTTTTTCACTGCTGAAATACTGTTACATTTCTGACTTTTTCCCAGTACTAATGAAAGTTCATCAACCTGAAGAGTTAGCTTTTTTGTTTTCTAGTTCCGCAGATTTGCCAGACTTGCTGAGTATTTCCAGCATATTCTTTATTTAAAACAAAGAAGTTCCAAACAAAACATCAAAATTCTCTGATATTGTCTATAATTCCATGGCTTTTATAATTGAACAAAGAAGCCACTGCTTCCCATTTTGACCTTTTTGTTTTGGTACTTTTGAGTTAACCCCAAAATTATCAAAGCTTGTGGGTAGAGATGTGTTACCAAGACTAGTTTGATGCAACAGTCTTGGAATCATTTTTCTTTCAGTCAGACAGTAACTTTTTAATGTTAACACATTGCACAGATAGATTTTCCATAGAGCTGTACATTTGCTCTGTTTTAAACATCCTAGTGCTCAATAAATTCAATCACATAACCCCATGCAACAGACAATTCAAACTGTTGTGTAGAATAGAGCTATGTAATAGAAACACAGTCATCCCCTTGCCCAGCACATTGTTCATGAGAATTGCATGATAATTGTTACTGGATCAAACATCAGACCAGCTAGAATCCTGCCACACGGCATGCTGGAGAGTTGTAATTCAGTTAGTGTAGCCAGTGGCTCCCTAGCTGCCATAATGGTCTCCAACTTACAACCTCTAAATTTCATCTATTTAGGAACCCTTACACTATTGATACACCAATAAAATTATAAAGGCAAGCATTCATTGTACAAGTTATGTGGTAGATTATGCTGTCTTTTCATCTCAATGGCCAGCATTCAAATCATAAGCCAATGGGAGTGAAGTATTTTCTGTCTTATGAGTGGAGTCTGTGTCCTTTGTGAAATATGTAATCAGTCTCATTTAAAATCCTATCAGCCACTTACAAACAGAATTCCACTACCAGTATTACTACTCAGCTTATGATTAATCTTTATGATCAAGTGGGTCTACTCTTCATCCTTCACAGTACCAATGAAATAAGCCCTAATGTTCCAAGTCCTCATCACTACGAATATCCCAGTGAACACGCAGTATACCTTTTTCAGTGTTTTATTCATTCAACCAATGTGGTCATCACTAGCAAAGCCAGTGTTGATTGTTCATTTCTAATTACCTTTGAGAATGTGGGGGTGAGCTGTTGCCTTGAATTACAGCATTACTGTATGTTGTTAAATAGGCAGTTCCAGAAATTTGACCCAGTAATGAAGAAAGATTGGTGGTATATTTCCTTGTCAGGATGTTTTGTGACTTTGAGATGGATCTGTCTGAATGTACTTGCTGTACTTCTCCTGGTTGGTAGAGGTTGCCTGTTTTGGAAATACTGAAAAAGAAACCCTGGCAAGTTGCCTACATACATGTACACTATAGTATGCTGTGCTGGATGAAATTGACATTTAAGCTGTTGGATGGCCAAGCAAGTTCACTACTTTTGAGCTTTCAGTGTTGAAATGGTACTTATTCAGGCAAATTAAGGCTATACCTGCCTAGTGTGACCTTGTGCCTTATATATGCTGAAAGGGCATTGAGCATTCAAAACGTGAGTCACTTGCCTCAGAATATCTATACAAATTATGAGAAGAAGAAAGCCAATTTTCCACTTTGATGTGTTTATATGTTTCAATCAAGTCATCTCTGGCTCTTCTAAACGCAAGTAAATACAGGTAGACAGTCCTTTATCCGAAATCCAAAAAGCTCCAAAGTCCGAAGGTTTTTTTTGTGAAGTGTTTTTCTCGTTAACAAGGTTGTTTGGTGTGCAAACAGTTAACACTAGCTAACAACCATTCAATGCATGTCACTCAGATGCAATATGTGGGGGCGTGGCCCAGCACTGGCAGGCCTCAATTCTCTCTCTCTCTCTCTCTCTCTCTCGAGGCCCATTTTACTGAGTGAGTCTGCTCCTTCGGTAAGACTTTGTTAAATTTCACCATCAAACTCACTTTTTCTGAAATTCGAAAACTTCTGAATTCCAAAAACCAGCTGGTCCTGAGCATTTTGGATAAAGGATTGTGCACCTGTACAAGCTTAGTCTGACCAATCATTCTTTGTGGGATAAACTGGCTATTCCAATTATTTATCTGACAAACCTCCTTTGACTACTTCCAATTGACTTACACCCTTCCTTAAATAAGGAATCCAATTAATATAAACAGGATTCTGGATGTTTCAGCAGTCCCCTGAATAATTAAAACATACTCTGCCAACATTTGTAATCAGTGTCCCATGCAATGAAAACATTCTAATAGCTTTTCTAATTACTTGCTGTACCTACAACCCAGTCTTGTGTGATTCATATATGCAGGCACCCTCAATTCTTCAATCTCTAACCATTTAGATAAACTGTTTCTTTTATATTTGATTTTGTGCTCGGAGGTGAAAGCAAATTTATAGTAAAGAAATAGTGCCTGAAAGGAAGGGACCATGCCAGTTAATATAGGGATTGAAGAATGGAAGGTAAGTGATCAAAAGTTCTGTGGAATAGGATCAAAGGAGCAGCAGGCATCTATCCTAGGAAAGAAGTGGGTGATACAATTTGTCGTTCTGTTTCTGAGAGATTGATAATTCGACCACATTTACCAACCTCTCAGAAACAGACCGGAAAATGATATCACCCACCACCACAAACCGAGACAGATAAATAGCAAGTGGGACAGAACACCAATGCTTTCTGATTATGTTACCTAGCATGGTGTCGAAACGTGGGAGAACAAATCTACCAGCTCAGCGAGCAAACTTACAACCTGAGCTACAAATCTTCTCCAAAATCTCAGATAAGATGATCTTGATCATTGTGATAGAATAAAATCATGAACTTCTCATGCTTATGGTGGAGTTGGAGATGGTTGGGAGACAGGTTTGTAAAGGATGACTTGCAGTTGTTATTCTGAATGATGCTGGAACAGTGAGCACTTTTAGCAAATAATAGCAGGGTGCAAAGATGCTTTATGTGCCAGTGAGAAGGAGAGATGAATTGCTTGAACAGTTCTCCAATCTATCCTTTCAAGTATGCATCAAAATAGAAATTCTTTTTAAAAATCCTTGTTTTATTTAGTTTTGCCTTAATATCAAACTTTATTATAGCTTGCTGTCTCACCACCAGTTCACTCTTAGTTTTTTGTTACTTATTCCTCTCTAATGTCTGAGCCATTAGATCAGATTAGATTACTTACAGTGTGGAAACAGGCCCTTTGGCCCAACAAGTCCACACGGCCCCGCCGAAGCGCAACCCACCCATACCCCTCCCCCTTACCTACACTACGGACAATTTAGGATGGCCAATTCACCTGACCTGCCACCGTGCCGCCCACAAATCTTTCAGTGAGATCTGTAATTATGTTTGACTAGGTGTCTCAGTGAGAAAGAGTGACCACTTAAGCACAATCATACCTGGATATTTTTAAAAAATTGTTACTAAGTTAGTTGACATGCTGATGGTGCATCAAGACTCCAAGCATTACTAATTGTCCTTTCCAAGGTTCTGTAATGTACAACCTGATAATGTGTTCTCTTTTTCCTTTCAAAGGATCTACTGCGTTGCAGAGTTTTGACATCGGGAATTTTTGAGACGAGGTTTCAAGTTGAAAAAGTAAACTTTCAGTGAGTATTCTTTACGTAGTAGTTTGTTTCTGTGCATTGTAATGATACGTACGAAAGTGACTTTTTGTTTTGATATGTGAATAGAGTTTAAAGGTACCACTGAAGAGCATTGTATTTTCACATCATGGGAGTTGACACAGGAAAGGAAACTTAGCAGGTCATCCTGAAGCTTTTTGTAGTCGCATTTTGCCCAAGAGTTGTTGGCATGTCTAGAAGCAGACTACTTGTTAGGAAGGGAACAGAAGTATGATACAAGTGTAGTAGTACAAGTCAAGTGAGAGTTCAGTGAGAATTAGTCGCAGTATAGCAATTGGTGAACTTTAGCTGATTATTAATCCCATTGTTCTCCCTTGTAAGCTCATATCATATAATTGAAACAATATCACCTGACACCCCCATCTAAAATTTGATGTGGTTGCTGCAAGAACTAATATTAAATGCTTTCCATACAACTTATAAGGAAGTCATAAATCCCTACCTTATATCAAAGTTTATCGGTTGCACCTATTTAAACAGCCCCTTATTCGTTCAACTAATGAAAGCTTCAGTTCCTCAACATTTTATTTTGAGGGTAGTCAATCTATTGAACCACAGAGGGCTGTCAAAGCTGGGTTGTTACGTATATTTAAGGCTGAGATGGAGATTTTATGATCAGGCTTTTGCCCGAAACGCGACTCTCCTGCTCCTCAGATGCTGCCTGACCTACTGTGTTTTCCCAACACCACACACTCGACTCTGCAGTCCTCACTTTCAATTAAGGAAATAAGGCAGGAAAATGGAGTTGAGGGTTAGAGTCAGAGAGATGTACAGCATGGAAACAGACCCTTCAGTCCAACTCATCCATGCCAACCAGATATCCTTGGCCCACATCCCTCTAAACACTTCAACTATTCATATACCCATCCAGATGACTTTTAAATATTGTTATTGTATCAACCTCCTCCACTTCCTCTGGCATCTCAGTTCATAGATGCACCATTTTCTGCATGAAAAGGTTGCCCCTGAGGTCTCTTTTTAAGTTTTTCCCACCTCACCCTAAACCTATACTAACTCGTTCTGGAGTCCCCCACCACAGGAAAAAGGTCTTTGTCTATTTATCCTATCCATGCCCCTCATGATTTTATAGACCTTTCTCCAGTCACCCATCAACCTCCGCTCCACGGAAAACAGCTCCAGCCCATTCAGCTTCTCCCCTTTTAGCTCAAACTTCCATCCCAGGCAACATTCTTAAATCTTTTCTGAACCCTTTCAAGTTTCACAACATTGTTTTGCTAGGAGGGAGACCAGAATTGCACACAATATTCCAAAAGTAGCCTAACTAATGTCCTGTACAGCTGCAACATGACCTTCCAACTCCTCTAATCGATGCTCTGACCAATAAAAGAAAGCATACCAAACGTCGTCTTCACTATCCTATCTACTTGCGACTCCACTTTCAAGGAACTCTGAACCTGCACTCCAAGGTCTGTTTTTGTTCAGCAACAAACCCCAGGACATTACCATTAAATGTTTCGGTCCTCCCCAATTTGACTTTCTAAAATGCAGCACTTCACATTTATCTGAAATGAACTCCATCTGCCATTTCTAAGCCCATTGGCCCATCTGATCGAGATCCCGTTGTACTCCGAGGTCACCCTCTTCGTTGTCCACTATGCCTCCAGTTTGCTGTCATCTGCAAACTTACTCACTATACCTCCTATGTTCACATCCAAATCATTTATATAAATGATGAAAAGCAGTGGGCGAAGCACTGGTCCCAGGCCACCAGTTTGAAAAGCAGCCCTCCACCACCACACTCTGTCTTTTACCTTTGAGCCAGTTCTGTTTCCAAATGGCCAGTTCTCCCTGTATTCCATGCAGTCTAACCTTGCTAACCAGCCTACCTTGAGGAACCTTGTCGAAAACATTACTGAAGTCCATATAGATTATCTGAATAGCTCTAATCTTATTGAATAGCAAAGCCAATTCAATGGGTAGAATGGCCTACTTCTGCTCCTAAAACATCTTATCTTATGGACCACTTTCCGAATTGGTTCGCCAACTAGGCGAAAGTGAGGACTGCAGATGCTGGAGAGTCAGAATTAACAAGTGTTGTGCTGGAGAAGCATAGTAAATTGGGCAACATCCGAGGAGCAAGAGATGCGACATTTTGGGCATACACTACAGGGATGAGGGAAATTTTCAACATTGATCCAGCACCTTTCCTCTTCACTAATTGGCAATCTAGTTTATTGCTTTCCCCTGTAAATTAAATGGTGCTGAGGAAATACGCAATCTCTTGACCGATCACTGCCAACACTGAAATCAAGCCTGTTTACAACCTTGCTGTGACATTTGATCCTGAGATGAGCTTCCAATCTCCATTATTAAATGCACATATTTCCACTTTAGGCAATATTGCCTAATGTTTCTGCATTTCATCTTAAATTCTGACATACTTGTGCATGCCTTTGTTAGCTTTAGATTCAGCTATTCCAGCCATCTCTGGGAAGTCATTTTACAGGGCACTGGCATCAGTTTTGGAACAGGTGGGATCTGTACCGATGGGACAGTCTCCATCGGAACTGACCTGAAACCAGCGTTTCCGTGAAAAGGAAAAATAAAAATAAGGTCACTAGAACTTTAATGAGTCGGTGGGAAGGGAAAGTGAAAATGACAGAAGATATGATGGTAAATGAAAAGGTAAGCAGCAGGTTAGCATGTCTGCCGGAGATGTAAGTGTAATGCAGACTAAGAAAGAAGTAAAAAGGAAGGATAACTCAGGAGATGTTGGAATTCACAAGGGTGTGAAAACTAGCATAAGGACACTTTACCTGAATGCTCATAGCATTCATAACAAAGTTAATGTCCTCATTCATTGCAAATGAATATGATTCAGTAGCCATTATGGAGACGTAGTTACAGGATCATCACAACTGGGGTATCAGACTATTCGGAAGTACAGACAGGAAGGTAAGGGAGGTGATGTAGCTCTGATATTCAAGGGCATCAGGGCGGTGCTGAGAGATGATATAGGTTCTATGGAGAATAAGATAGAATTTCTAATTGCTAAATGCATTCTAAGAAGAAAAAGTCACTGATAGGCATTGTCTATAGGCCACCAATAATAACATCACATTGGAGCAAGCAGTAAACAAGTACGTAACTGCCATACCATTGTTACAGGTATTAGTTATCATGGGGGATTTTAATCTCCACGTCGGTTGGTCGAACCTACTCAGTCGAGGTAGCCTTGAGGAGGTCATTGATTATATCCACAATAGTTTTCTTGAATAATATTTAATGGAACTGACGAGGGAGCAAGCTATCCTCGATCTGGTCCTGTGTAATTGATTAGGTTAGATTACCCACAGTGTGGAAATAGGCCATTTGGCGCAACAAATCCACACTGACTCTCCAAAGAGTAACCCACCCAGAACCATTTTCCTTTGACTAATGCACCTAATACTATGGGAAATTTAGCATGGCCAATGTACCTGACCTGCACATCTTTGGACTGTGGGAGGAAACCCACGCAGACACGGACAGAATGTGCAAACTCCACACAGACAGGTGCCTGAGGTTAGAAGCGAACCCGGGTACCTGGTGCAGTGAGGCAGCAGTGCTGATCGCTGAGCCACTGTGCTGCCCCAAGAGCATAATGAGACAGGAATAATTGATGACCTCATTGTCAAGGGTCCTCCTGGAAGGGGTGATCACCGAATGGTTGAATTTAGAATACAGATGGAGAGTGTGAAGATAAAATCCAAAAACAGGGTCAATTTCTTACTACAATAGGATGGGGGAGGACTTGGCTGAAGTAGACTGGAAACAGAGGTTTTATGGTGGGACAGTTGACGAGTAGTGGAGGACTTTCAAAGCAGTTTTTTAAAGTGCTCAGCAAAAGTATATTCCAGTGAAAAGGAAGGATTGTAAGAAAAGGGGTAATCTGCCATGGATGTCTGAAGAGATAAGGGAGGCGATCAAATTGAAAGAGAAGGCATACAAAGTGGCCAAAATCAGTGGGAAACTAGAAGATTGGGAAAACTTTAAAAGTCAATAAAAAGCCACCAAAAGAGCTATAAAGAAAAGTGAGAGAGTTTGAGGGAAAAAACTAGCACAGGATATAAAGACCGATAGCAAAAGTTTCTCAAAGTATATAAAACGAAAAAGAGTGGCTAAAGTAAACGTTGGTCCTTTAGAGGATGAGAAGTGGCATTTAGTTATGGGATGTGATGAAATGGCCAAGGCATTGAATTTTTTCGGTCTTCACAGTGGAGGACACTAATAACATGCCAGTAATTGACAGAGACAAAGGTAGGTGAGGATCTCAAAACAATCATTGTTACAGAACAGGTAGTGTTGGGCAAGCTAATAAAGCTAAGGATAGACCAGTCTCTTGGCCCCATGCATCCCAAGGTACTAACAGAAATGGCAGGAGAAATAGCAAGTGCCCTTGTGGTAATTTTCCAAAACTTGCTGGACTCTGGGGCAGTTCCAGCAGATTGGAAAACAGCAAATGTGATGCCACTGTTTTAAAAAGGGAGGTAGACAAAAGGTGGGGAATTATAGACCAGTTAGCTAAACTTCTGTGGTGGGGAAGATTCTTGAGTCTATTATTAAGGAAGAAATTGTCCCATTGGGCAGAAGCAGCATGGGATCATGAAGGGCAGAACGTGCTTAACTAATCTTCTGGAATTCTATGAAGACATTAGGAGAAAAATGGACAACGGGGATCCAGTAGATGTGATGTACCTAGATTTCCAAAAGTCCTTCAACAAGGTACCGGACAAGAGGCTGCTGCATAAGATAAAGATGCATGGTGTTACGGGTAAAGTATTAGCAAGGATAGAGGATTGGTTGACTGACAGGTAGCAAAGAGTGAGGATAAATGAGTGCTTTTCTATTTGGCAATGAGTGACAAGTGATGTGCCTCAGGGATCAGTGTTGGGGCTGCAATTATTCACAATTTATGGAAGTGATATGGAGATGGGGACCACGTGTAGTGTGTCAAAGTTTGCAGATGACACCAAGATGAGCAGTGGAGCAAAGTGTGCAGAGCACTGTGAAACTTTGCAGAGGAGCATAGATACTTTGTGAGTGGGCATCGGTCTGGCAGGTGGAATACAATGTAAATGAATGTGAAACCATCCATTTTGGTAGGAGTAACAATAAAAAGGGTTATTACTTGAATGGTAAAAGGTTGTAGCATGTTGCAATGCAGAGGGACCTGGGTGTACTTGTGCATGAATCTCGGAGGGTTTGTCTGCACGTACAACAAGTAATTAGGACAGCAGATGGAACTTTGTCCTTCATTGCAAAAGGGCTTGAGTTTAAAAACGAGGTTATGCTGCAGCCGTACAGGATGCTGGTGAGGCCACACCTGGAGTACTATGTGCAGATTTGGTCTCCTAACTTGGGAAAGGATGTACTGGCACTAGAGGGGGTGCAGAGGAGGTTCAGTAGGTTAATTCTGGAGTTGTCGAGGTTGGCTTATGAGGAGAGACTGAGTAGACTGGGATTATATTCATTGGAATTAAGAAGAAGAAGGGGGTATCCATAAGAAATATATAAAATTATGAAGGGAATAGTTAAGATAAAAGTAGAGAGGATGTTTCCACTGGTAGGTGAAACTAGGACAAGAGGGCATAGCCTCAAAATTAGGGAGAACAGAGGGTTCTTCGTCCAGAGTGTTGTGAATCTATGGAATTCCCTGCCCAGTAAAGTAGTTGATGCTAATTCAGTAAACTTTTTTTAAAGCTCACTTTTTTTTTGAGCAATAAAAGATTAAAGGATACAGTGAGAAGGTGCTCTGCTCATGTCTCAACCTGCAGAAAAACCCTCTGTCCTATCACACTTGGGCTCATTAACCTACAATCAAGCCAATTCATATAAAATCTTGAGCTTAAAAGTTGCACCCTTGTTTTCGGATTTTTCCATTGCCTCGTTTCCATATCCCCATCAGCCCCACAAACCTCTAAGATATGTGCCTCTCTAATTTTTGTCTTTATGCATCATCAGTTTTAATGGCCACACAGTTGGTAGTTATGCCTTCAGTTGTCTAGGCCGCAAGCTCTCAAATATTCTTCCTGTACCCCTCTACCTCACTTTAAAGAAATCCCTTAAAGCTATCTCCTTGACTAAGCTTTTAATCATCTGACCTGATATCTGCTTATGTGGCTCAGGGTTACACTTTGTTTTAAAATGCTCATGTGAAGCACCTTGGGACTTTGTAATAGGCTGGGTGGACCAGTTGGTTTTGTTCCATCCAAAGATTTTGTACATTCCTATGATAGTGTTCATAAATACATCAGTTCCTTTGCTGACTCCCAGTGCAGTCATCCTTTATGCATTATTTTCTTTAGCATTGAAGTGATTTTATTCTTCATCTAAACCCATCATTTTCATTGATCACAAAACTGGAGGCGAATTGAAGAGCACTTTATGGTGCAGTGATGAATAGTAGACTAATGTTTATCATAGAGACTCTCTCAAGTTATCGCCATGCGTGTTGAAGTTTTCTACCAAATGGATGAGGTTTATCCACTGGTGAAGAAAAATGACCAAAAAAGTTTGTACTAAATGTGTAAAAGGATAAGCCAGAAAATAAAGGAACAAAGTGCCCAAGAAGTATCTTTGTTAGGGTTTTAGCTATCAATTTGTCAGGGTTTGGAATCTGTAGGTTACCACTCGTCAAAGGCAGTGGGAAAATAATTTTTTAGCACTGCAATATTCAGATTAAATCATGGCAGTGAAATGAGGGCACTTTCAGTTTGGAAAAAGGCAAATGCAGATTTGGTGTGGAGAAGCCTTTCTATAGCATAATCAGCAACTGCATTGACTTTCTGAAATGAGTAATGAGGCTAACCCTTGTGGATAGTCAGAGGCTTTGAAATTGTAGGGTTGTTTCAGAATGGCTTGATGAAGATTGACTGCTTTTTCTGAATAGCTTGACCAATTTTGGTTAATTTGGCACAAGTTAGAATGGCAAAGAGCTCTTTCACCCATTGAGCCTACTTCACTATTTATTGTGATCATGTCTGATCTGGTTGTGGCCCAATCCTGCCTATTCGCTATAGTTTTTAGCTGCTTGATCGGGAAAGAAGTTGTCTCATTCAGTCTTGAATATGTCTAATGATGTGATCAGGTTTCATTGAATCAGGGAATTGCTACCTCATTCTTATGGTCTTAAAAAAGTACTGTATGGATACTAAGGTCTGAAGCTACTATTGGACCTACAGTAAGTGTCTCTATATCACAGTTATTTGTTTCTTGGCAAATCCATAGTCAAACAGTTGGTAGTTATTTAGAAACAGATAGTGTAATCTCTTGCAATTTTTCTGAAGTTGAATTAAATCATAGCTGATCAGTATCTTTACTCAGTTCACCAGCCTTGGTTCCCTCTACCCTCAGTAAACAAAAAAAAACCTCTTTTTGAGATTGCCAGCTTCAGCAGTTTGTGTGAAAGAAACACAAGTTCAGGTTTCAAGCTTATTGGCATGTCATGTCGTATTATGTTCACATTTGTAAAGTGGCTGCGTAATTTGCAGTACATTAGTTTCTTTCTTTGTTCATTCATTGGCTGTGGGTGTCACTGAATTTATCACTTGTCCTGATTTGTCCTTGAGAATGTGGTGTTGAGCTGCATCCTAGAGCAGTCCATGTGCTGTGGGTAGACCCACAACGCTGCTAGGGAAAGAAGTCCAGAATTTTAAGTGAAGGAACAGCAGTATACTTCCAATTCAGAATAGTGAGTGGCTTGGAGAGGAACTTGCAGGTGGTGGTGATCCTCTGCATCTGCTGCCCTTGTCCTTCTGATGGATAACAATGAAGATGCTGTCTTTGAAGCCTTGATGAATTTCTGCAGTGTATCTTGCTGTGGGTCCAGACTGCTTCTACAATGTGTTAGTGGTGGAGGGAGTGAATGTTCGTGGATGTGTTGCCAATCGGGCTGCTTTGTCATAAGTGGCGTTGTACTTATTGTGTTGTTGCATCTGCTCTTGTCAAGTCAGAAATATTCCATCACACTCCTGACGTGGGTTCTTAGCCTCTTGGAGGCACTGTATTTGTACAGCAAGTCCCATTCACTTTCTGGTCAGCGCTAACCCAAGGATGTTAAGAGCAGGAGATTCGGTGATGGTAGCACTTTTGAATGTTAAGGGACAATGTTTAGATTCTCTCTTGATGGAGATGGTCACTGCCTGGCATTCGTATAAAATGCATGTTACTTGCCACTTTTCAGTCCAAGCTTGGATACTGTCGAGGTCCTGCTGCAGTTGGACATGGACTGCTTCAGTATCTGAGTCAGTGCTAATGATGCTGAACATTGTGCAATCAGCCCCCAGTGAAAATTCCTACTTCTGACCTTGCAGAGGGAAGGTCGTTGATTAAGCAGTTTTGCTCAGGCTCCCTTGATTCTACATTCTGTCAAATGCAACCTTGATGTTAAGGTCAGTCACTCTCTCCTCATCTCACCTCTCCTCTGGAATTCAACTCTTCTGTCCATTTTTGAATGAAGACTGCAGTGAGGTCAGGAATTTGTGGCTCTGATGTCAGTGTACAGATTATTGTTAAGTGAGTACTGCTTGATAGCGCGATTGATGGGCTCATTCTGTCACTTTACTGATGACTGAGAGTTGAAATATGTAGGCAGTCTTCTACTTTATATGACGGATACATTCTGCCAGATAATGTACTGTAAAGTTTTAGTCCCTGTTTTGTGAAAATTAGAACTCTGTAGCCTGTGAATGCTGTTCAGTTGATCAATGTAATACATGCAGTTTAGTTCCAATGTCTGCTAGAGTTGTTGAGGAGATCGGTGACTAACTTGTACCAAAAAAGACTAAGCACTCCAAACTGAAAAGTGACAGCAGAACACTGAAATGTTTCTAGCATGGACCATGACAATATTACACCAGCTGGCTTGATAGGACAGAATTTGACAAGTTCATTTATCTTGTTTTCCTGCTCTTTAGCATTGGTTGAACTTATTTGTAATTGTGAATTGTCTTCAGTTTAAAGAAATTGATCTTGTCTGCTACTTAACCTTGTCTGAGTTGATTTTAAAATGGGTTAAAAACTTTGCTTTTGCAGCATGTTTGATGTCGGAGGGCAACGAGATGAGCGCAGGAAATGGATTCAGTGTTTCAATGGTAAGAGCTGGAAGTGAAGTATCTTACAGGGTCTATTTCTGGTAAGGAGAGTATTATTCACATGGGAAGATTCCTTGCCAGTGTATATTTGATGGTTTGGAGGTCAGGCTGGCAATATCAATTCAGGGAAGAATGCATCATTCCCAAACTTTGTGCAGCTCATTTCACATCGGTTGGCTTACATAGCTTGGGTTTCACCAGGCCTTTGTCCAACATATTGCTTCATCTGTTTAGACATAAGAGACTCTTGTAGACTTGATTCATGCTGTTTGAGTAATTTCTCAAATCTTCAACCTGGAAAGGTGAAGCTCTCAGAAGTATATCTGTTTCCAGCTCTAGAATAATGGGTGGCTGTAACCAGAATAAAATGCCTAGAGTCTGCAAAACTGTGTACTTATTTGTATAATAAAGAATTTAGCAGATCCCAAAAGATGGGAAGATCCCCAATGTTTGTGCCTCTGTAGTTTTCCCCAGGAGCTACACAACTGTGTAGATCTCCAGGGAAAGTGTGAGGTGAGGGAAGGAGGTCAGTCATTTGGAGACGATGGCTGTTTAATCACTGTAAACAAAAGACACGATCAGTGTTGGGAACACGTCTTTGGTGTGATGTTTCTATCGGGACCTGGAGATCTCCTTCGGATAATCCAATTTTCAGATAATTGGTATTCGGATAATCGAGGTTCCCCTATATGTGAGTGAATCACCTGAACAGGAGAAGATTGTACGCATCAACTATGTCTCCCATTGTAAAGATGTACAATGTACTGTGCACAAAGGACTCATGTAGCTACTATACTGTAAATTATATTAAACTCAGGCCTATTTTGTCTCCCTCGATTTAATCCCATAACCAATAACCTGTCAGTGTTAGCTCGAGTCTCCCATAGCAACTTTCAGATTGTCAAGAGTGGATGTACCAGAATTTTCTCCAGTTAAATGCAACACAAAAGTATTCTCATTTTGAGCATTTACTAAAAACATCACTTTTGTCACAGGTGAATCCCTCTTTTTACATTCACTTTAGTCAAGCTGGTGTGGTTCCCTCATCACATATGGGACACAGCAGGTTTAGAAGGCAGGTCTCCTTTCTTGAAACATGCAAATTTGGTTTTTTGGTCATTATAGAATCAGGCTTCCCTTGCTACACACTGTCCACAGACTAGACTGTTTGTTTCTACCTTAATATTATCCGTTAACCCCTGCCTTTAAATACAACCACTAAAGCCTCGTCCACTCCTTTGCCACCTCTGTACTTAATGGCTCCAGCACGATCTATACTAGCTTCCTATCCTACTCCAATTCAAATACTCATTCTATCCCACGCAAACTTCACCTTCAATGATGGACATTAAATCTCTGTCCTGAGTGTGTCACATGAATAATTCTAATCTTTATTGTAGATTTATGTATACTTCTGCAGCCCCCTAATTTCTTGTCCCTTTAGGACTAGGGTTCTGGCATTCTGTGCACCCTCTTCGATCTTTGTGTAATAGAACCTTCAACTGAATTGATCGTGTTCTGTGCAATTTCCTCAGAGTATTCAACTTAACCCTGTTTTCAAAAGCCTTGCCTTTTTAAGAAAGCGTAGTCACCTTGCCTAAAACTGCCTCAGTAAGGTTCATTACTTATTTCTTTCTTCGTTTATGATGATATTGGGACATTTCAAGGAGAGGCAGTGCCTAATGGTATTATCATTAGACTGTTAATCCACAGAGCCAGGTAATGTTTTGGGAACCTAAGTTTGAATCAAATTTAAATTTGTTGAAACTCTGGAATTAAGAGTCTAATGATGACCTTGAAACCACTGTTATTTGTTGGAAAAAAAATTCTAGATCCCCAATGTCCGTAAGGGAAGGAAACTGCTTTGAACCAGCTTTGAAGGTGTTCTATAAAGATAAGCTGATCCTATACTACTTCATATATTGTAACATCCATACATTTATTGAACTTCTATAATATGTTTTATTTCACCACAGATTATTTCAATTGCTCAAGATGCTAAGCTTCCCAAAAGTCTGTTTTAAATTCACCATTCACTAACTTGATTGTCTCATTAGTTGGCTTCCCTCTCGGCTTACTGAATCTGTACCTCCAGATAATTTGTTTACCTGAATTTCTCCCCACCCTTGCACATAGCTCTTCAGGTTATGAGCTTTCTCTGATATTCCCTTTGCATGTGAAATCATTGTATACGCACTTCACTCAGTGATATGGTTGGCATATTTGAAATGGAAAATAATTTTTGATAATTAAAAATGCATTCATAACTATGTGGGGTCTGATCAATACATGAAAACTCCCACAGTACTTTTGTTCACTGGTGTGTATTGCTTTCTCAGTTTGGTGCTCCTCATTGTCTTGGTTTTGCAAGGTCCAAGTCAGAATTCTGTTCCCTTAATTACACCCAATTGATTTGTTTTTTATGTTAGATATTGTATTTTTTCTTATTTCTCACTTACTTTTAATTTGTACATTTGCAGAACTAATTTTAACATTTAATCTGTTAAAACTAAATCTGTATTCCAGTGCTAGGACTGTATAGTCCATGTCACATAAAGATCATGATACACTTTTCTAGTTGCCTCAAATAATGAAGTTGGTTGAAATATTTACAGATAGTAAAATGTTGGTAGCCATTTTGCTGCTTCATGCAGTATTCTAATTAGGTTTATGGTATAAATACATAAGATTCAGGCATTTAGAAAACTTGAAACATGCAATGAATGATGACCATACTTCTTAGTTAACAACTTGTCCCCGTCTCAATATTCTTCTGATGTCTTCTCAGAGCTCCCACATTTCTGCCACGCTTATTCAAGACCCCTCTGTCTTACTTTTAGAACATTTCCATGTGTTTTCTTAGCTTTAGTTTGGATTTCTATAACACACAACATGGTATTTATTTCATCCTTCTGAGCGCACACATCTGTTACCAAACAATCTCATTCTTGTTTAATATTGAATTGAATAAATGTGATATTGCAAGTAATGTAATGGAGACTTGATTTCTTTAGATGTTTCTAATCAATTTACCCCTCATCCCATATTTGTTCCTTAGATGTCACTGCTATTATATTTGTGGTGGCAAGCAGTAGTTACAACATGGTTATACGAGAGGACAATCAAACCAATCGTCTCCAAGAAGCACTCAATTTGTTCAAAAGCATCTGGAACAACAGGTAAATATAAAACCGCTGTCACAGCTTCAGGAACTGGAGTTCATCATTGCATATAGATCATTGATATGTGTATCAACTGTATTTACCTATCTTTGTTCCTTCAACATATCTCGTAGCCTGGAATTTTGTCAAGTGCGCGATTCCTGATGTCATTCCAGGCATCATAACTAGAATTCTGTGCTACTTCCATTTTTTGTTTGCCATTTCCCATGCAATTAAGATTCCAAGTACTAGAAGTGTGCGTGTGGAGAAACTTTCCATTGATGCCATCAGGCAATAATATTGTATCTACAGGCAACCTATCAAAGACACTCCTGCTCATATGGAGAATCTTTGAGTCACAGCCTCCTATCTTTTGCCCAGCTGCATTGTCATTGACATAAGACTTGAGTGCATAATTAAGAGTTTTGCAAAACTAAGGTTCACATGTACTTATTTCATATTACATTGGTATCATTGTATTGTATTCACCATTTTTATTTGATGAGATCAGAAAGCTGAATGCAGTGACATATTGCATGGTTCACACACATTGTTGGTTATGGAGGAGTCAGGCTAGTCCTTTGTGAAAGAAACAATTTTGTGCTTTTTCCATTTACTCTTTATTGAATAGTCATTTGGTGACAAGTGTTGTACTCTGTGACATGGATGAACTGATGTTCACCTCTGTGCATTGTTAAGGACTTTGTCTGAGATTACTCTCACTGTTGGTAATTGAAATGCTGTAGCTGAACTCGGGCCCTTTAAGGACTCTGCCAGCCAGCACCCTTGAGTGAATTCAAATCTGCAGAGTGCTGACATTGCTCTTGAGGCCCATCACTTTCTTGGTCTTAACTGGTTTTCTCATCCATACCCAAGACATGAGGCCCTTCCTGCTTCACTCTTTCACACCCCATCCTGACTTCAAAGCCCCTCTCACCACTGACTCTCCCTTGTTCATTGAGTGTCCATGCAAAAGTCCATTCTTTTCCTCCCCTCTGTTGTGCCATGGAATTAAGCAAGGTAAACTGTGCAAGTTGATTTACCATCTTTAAATGATTTTGAACTTGGTGTATTAAGATTCTCATTCCACTGATTTTATGACGAAGGTGTTATAGCTTAAAATTTGCATTTGGCCAGGTTCATTTGGAGGGGAGAAATGAGGAAATATGATTTGTAATTTTTGTGTTTCTGGAAAGTACGTCCTGATTTCACTTTGGAATGGTGTTGCCATAATTTCAGGTTTCTGCACTGAAAACTAATTTCAATATGAAATTTAAGTCAAGTAAATTGCTTCCCCATTGAGCCAATACCTTTACCTTTTCTGTTAAGAGTTCCACTAGAGAGTGCTGAAGTGGAGATGCACAATTTACATATTGCAGTCTGTTTTCTTCATAGACTATTGCTGCTCTTTATTTAGTCTCTTCGAGACAAGTTGTTATGGGAACCTTCATTTGCCGGTGCTCAAATGGCAGCTAAAAATTCAGACTCTTAAGTCTTGTCTGAAACAGGACTTCACACCCCACACTTTTTGGCAGGTACTGTTGATTGCAGGAGTACTGTACAGGCATCACCTCTGACAAAATCCCACTTTTTTGGGCATGATTTATGGACTTTATTCTTCGCTTAAGAGCCAGTTAGCTTGATTGGCTTAGACTAAACTGAAACAGCATTAAATTTAAAAATCTCACAACACCTGGTTATCGTCCAACAGCTTTGTTTGGAAGCTTTCGGAGCACTCCCAGTCCCAACACCGGCACCTCCAAAGCATAAAATTTAGGAATGTTTAAATGGAGTGCACCTTTGAGAGGAGCCAAGTATATTGGGTGTACAAGTGAAGTGAGGGAGGGGACTTAATGCAAAAGGTTTTCATAAAATTGATATTGAAAATGAAACTCTCCTGAGCTGAGTGAATTATAAGTGGGAGAAAAGCTGATGCTGCAGTAACTCGAGGAAACTAACTTGTAGATAAGCCAAATCTAGTATAGATGTAAGAAATTGTTCTGTTTATGTGGAATATTGATTACTGAATGAGCATTGTTTCTCAATCTAGGTGGCTGCGGACCATTTCTGTAATCCTTTTCCTAAATAAGCAGGATTTACTGGCAGAGAAGGTATTGGCAGGAAAATCTAAAATAGAGGACTATTTTCCCGAATTTGCTCGTTACACTACACCTGATGATGGTGAGCATGTTTTTATTTTATAATGAGAGATGTTGGTTGCCATTCCTCCTTCATTAGTGGTTAACAGACATATCATTTTCTATACTTGGTGAGATTCATTCTAAGTAGAAGTTAGGAGCTTCCCAGCACAAAGAAGAACTACAAAGGCCTTTTTACCTACCCTGTAACTTAGGGTGGATGGTGTAATAATGTGGTGTGGAAAACTCTTTTCCCCCCCGCCCCTCCCCCCCACCCCTTCTCTTCTCTTCTTTTCTCTTCTCTCTGTTCCCTTTTTCCTGTCCTGCTCTGTTCATTTATTGAAGCATGTAGGCAGAAATCAATTTTGATGAGTCCTCCTTTGATGAATTCAATGAAATGTGCCTTATCGTCATTTACTATTTCAAACTGTTGGAAGCTTACAAGTGAAAACAACCTTATTCTGAAATCAAGCAGAATAATGTTCCTTTAATGGAATTTTTTTCATGCAAAAGCTATATGTGGACAGGGGATCCAATATATCTTCCTATAAAATTAGTACAGAGAGTAGGATACTGACAAAAAGTTGCATCTTACCAGGCAGTTTGCAGACTTGAATCACATCTTGTCCAAAACTTAATGTTCTAAATGAACAATTCCTAAAGAACATTGGGTGATTTGCTTTGTACCTATTAAATTGAAAGCTACTGTGATATGATTCTTGTGTTATATGCTGTACACCATTAGGAAACAAGGTTGCATTATTATGCAGTATACTTAATTTTTACTGGAATATAAATAGTTTTATTTCTGAATATTAAGAAAAAGGTACACGGTATAAATATTCACACTATCTTCACAATATCAAACTATTTCAGTCATATTGGGGATAATTTTGACTTGGAGCAATAGTTTGTGATGCATAATATTGAACCATTATCCTTCTCTCTGACTTTAATTTCCACTGTTGAATTAATACTAGTTTATGGTGTTAATCCTGTAGCTCATTTCTTAAACATCCCAAACCTTCTGGCAAACATAATCAAATAGGCCATGATCATAAGCAGTCCTGGCATATATGAATGGAATAACTTATCCCACTGATCATTTTGCAAATGTGTCTCCATGAAGCATGCACTCATCGAAGGATTATTGCAGAATTGAATCAAGTAAATTTTTACTGAACAAGTCAGCATACTGAACTGAGCTATATCTTTGCCTTTCCAGAAGATGTATGCATGTCATCTTGGGGGATTTTATATTTTTTGCATCTGGTGGAAGCAGCTAACTCCTAGAGATCTTGTCCTCCTTTATACTGCATCTTGGGTATAATCTAACAAATTATTTATTGTCAACTGAAACATTTAGTTCTATTCATTCTCTCCAATAATGTTTCACGGACCAGGTGAAGCCGAATTAGGAGACTAGGTTGTAACTGAATGGGAGCACACACAACAATTAAATCCCAATTTCAATCTCCATTTCAATATAGTTAGCGATGTTTAATGGCAGAGTGAATAATTACATTGTCACAATTAGCAGTTTTCACTGTTGTGGCTATATGGAGCACAGCTTTTATGGCCCTCTTATCAATCAAGGATCTCTCTCCATCTTTTTTATTGAAGCATTTATTTTAAATGGGGATGAATGAACCTCTTCCTGAGCACTACCTTACATATAAAAAATGGCTTTAAGGTCTTTGCTGCTACGTTGAAAATCAGGTTCTTAAAAGCTAAGTTTCCATTAAATGTGCAATTTCAATGCCATTGGTATGTAGGTAAATGTTGATAGTACCAGTGGGGAGTTCTGATTGGGGTCATTCAAAATTTTTGGAAGTACCAAATTCTGTGGTCTGTGTCGGCGGTGCCAGACTTTTAGATCATACTGGAATTCCTCCTAAATTCCACAAATACAGAGGAACCTCGATTATCCATACGAGATATGCGGACGCTAGTTCGTTTCAATAATTGATTATTTGGCTAATTGATCCCCTCTGGGGCTGGGTTTTCTGTGAAGTCTGCTCCCCGTTCAGGAGATATAGGCAGCAGCAAAACGCCGAGTGTGAGCCTCAACCCCATGCTCGTCCCCAACCCTGCACACACACACACTCTCTTTTCCCCCACCCCCACCCCATCCCACCCCACCCAACACCAAGGCAGCCAGACTGGATACAGAGAGTAAGACTGCTGCTGCCTTTGTGGGGTAAGTCTCTAAATCACGCACGCGCACACACAACTTTTTACTGCAACATTTTGACAGGGTCCACTTTTGCCCTGTACAGGACAATGTTGGAGAGATTATCTGGGGAAGGGTGGGCTTAGCATTCACCCTTGTGTAGAACTCCAGGGAAAGTGTGAGGGAAGAGAGAGGGCAGGACGTCAGTCATTTGGAGACGGTGCCAGGACTGTTCTCAGCAGCATTTCAGTGAGCTAAATTCATTTTTAAATCATTGTACATGTTTTTAAAAAAAAGTTGCGATCAGGGTTGAAACAGCTCTTTGACTTTTTAAAATATATTTTTATTAGAAATTTAACATTTTTACAAGTTTACAAAAGTATTGATATACAATTAAATCAAATATATAATAGCCAAAATTTAACAAAAGAAAAAAATACTGAAAAAGAAAAAAAAACAAAACTCAGCTGTCTACTAATCTAACCTACAACTAACCAGAGTGTATATTTAAGTCTCTTACATGCTCGGAATGTGTTAACATCAAATGTAATAAAACCCGTATTCATGCGGGATCCCTCTCCTAAGGAACCCCAGACCAGCCAGGTTTGTAATCTCAATTAAATAAAAGCTCTTGTTAGGATAGCCAAAATATCTGTATTCATCTAATTCAAGAAGGGCTGCCATATTTTATGAAATAATTCGGTCTTTCGGTGCACCATATTTGTAAGGAAGTCAAGGGGAATACATTCCATAATTAATCTGTGCCAGTTTGAAAGTCCAGGGGGGCCCTCAGCCACCCAGTCACCAAAATATTTTTCCTTGCACAGAAAGAGAGAATAGAAAATAGTCTCTTCCCGTACATGTCCAGGAAGGGAAAGTTCGAAAAGCCCAAAAGGACAGATATAGAGTCCACTTTAATTTCCGTTCCTAAATTTTTGTCAGGGTACTTGCTACTTTAGTCCAATATCAACAGATCTTATGACCGGTCCATAGGCAATGTACAAGAGTGCCCACCTCTATTTTACATTTGGGACACATTGGAGATGCTCCTGCCTTAAATTTTGCCAATCGAACCGGTGCTATATGGGCCCTATGAAGTATCTTCAGCTGGATAGCCTGGGTTCTGTTACAGGTAGTAATTCTTCTAGCGTTTTCCCAAATATCATTCCATGTTTCTATAGAGATTTCTTGTCCCAAATCCTGATCCCATGTTTTAAGTAGATTATCCATATCTCCTGATACTTCATGTAGTAAATGATAAATAGTACTGACAGAAGATACCCCCACTGGTCGTAGGACACTACATTCTCTATCTGATTTATAAAGACTATCTAATAACCTGGCCGTCTTCTGTATATAGTCTCGAATTTGGAAGTGTCGAAAGAGGTCTCCCATTAGGTAATCCGAATTTCTGACGCAGCTGTTCAAAAGACATCAGGACCCCATCTTTAAATAGGTCCCCTAGACATGAGATACCCCTGGATCTCCAGAGTTTAAAAGTGGTATCTGTAAACCCCGGTTGGAATCCCCATGCTCCTACTATCGGTGCATGGGGGATGTTTTCTGTGAATTACCCTCATTTTGCCGCATTATATTCCAAGCCTTAATTGTGTTTAGTATTATAGGGTTTTTACAATGATTTTCCTCTTGTCTGAAAATAAAAGGTTAATAAGTGGGTATTTTACTTGAGAGGCCTCAATATCCAACCAGATTGATTGTGGATCAGACAAGACCCAATCAGCTATGTAACTTAATAGGGAACTTAACTGATATTTCCTAAAATCTGGGAAGTCCAATCCTCCCCTTGCCTGTGGAAACTGTAGTTTCTTCAGCTTAATGAGGGGCCGCCTATGATTCCAGATAAAGGAACCCAGCCAGCCATATAATTTACATAGAACCATCCTCGGCAGCATCACCAGAAGCATTCTCATAGGATATAGGAGACGGGGCAGGACATTCATTTTAATTAGTGCGATTCTACCCAACCAGGAAATTGGAAGGTCTCCCCATCGCTGGAGGTCCTGCCTTATCCTTTCCAGTAAATGCACAAAAATAGCCTTATACAACTGACCAAATACTGGGGTAATAAAAATGCCTAAATATAAGAAGCCCTCCAGGAACCAACAAAAGGGAAAAAGGGATCCGTCCACTAAGTGGGGTATCATAGCAAGGCCACCCATTGGCATAGCCTCCGATTTTGAAAAATTAATTTTATAGCCTGAGAATGCGCTAAATGTATTAATAGCTCTTTGACTTAATGTTTCTACTGCGACCTTGAGATCCCTTTGGATAATCCGATATTCGGATAATTGATATTTGGATAATCGAGGTTCCTCTGTACTTTTTTTGCAGTGAGGTATAACTTTTATCTTGAAAACAATAATGCAATCAAATCTAGTTGATTCTGAAGTCTAAATTGTTTATGTTAGCATAATTTGTTTTTACCTAATTTGTTAAAGCATCGCCAGAGCCTGATGAAGATCCAAGGGTCACGAGAGCCAAGTACTTCATCAGAGATGAGTTCCTGGTAAGTATATCTGCAAGTCTCTTTTTTTTTAAAAGCCTTAAAAAGTTAATTCATGGAGTGGGGTCTGTCTGGTAAGGCCAGCATTTATGACCATCCCCAATTGCAACAGGAATTTCTGTTGCAGTTTTAATGAAACAAAATGGCCCAGGAGCATTATAAAATCTAAGTTAAATACTGAAATCTCTAAGGTGACATTAAGACAGGTGGCCAAAAGCTTGGTCACATTTAAAGTGGATCTTAAGGAAGAAGCACTGAATTGGAAATGCTAAAAGAAGAGTTTCCAGAGTATAAGCCTAAGCAGCTGAAGGCCCAAGTACCAGTAGCACGGCAAATTAAAATCTGGATGTTGAATATGCCAGAACTAGATGAACACAGGGAATTAGGATGATGTTTGATTTGTGGGGTAGGGAGAAACCAGAATGGTTCTGGTGGTTGTCACATAGGTTTGTTGCCCTTGTAACAGTTTTCAGACGTCTTGGGATCAGGAAATATTGACGATCCTTGGCACGTTCTTGCAGTGCAGCAGTGCACATTGCATGTTTTTTTGTGGAGGGATTGGATATTTAAGGTGCCTGATAGAGTGTTAGTCAAATCTGCAGTATATTTTTATGATCCGTTTTAAGATTTGTGTCCTCATGTCACAAGCCACTATGGATAGATACCATTTTCTTTATCTTTGCAATTTTATATAGCTATGCTATTTCTCCCTAATTTGCATTCCTATGGATCTAACAATATAAAAAATAAGAGCAGGAGTAGGCCATTTGGCCCCTCAAGCCTGCCATTCAATAAGATTGTGGCAGATCTATCCCAGGCCTCATCCCTTGTGCCAACTTCTCAAAGCCCTCAACTTCCTAATATTTCAAAAAGCTACCTACCTCCTCTTTAAGTACTTATGATGATCTAGTCTCCACATCTCTCTGGTGTAGACAATTCCAGTCATTCACTTTCCTCTTGGAAACGAAGTTCCTTCTGAATTGCTTCCAAATGAATGTCGTCTTATTCTGTAACTCTGTCCCACACCAGTGGAAATATCTTCTCAACATCCATCTTGTCAAATCCCCTCAATCTTCTATGTTTTGACTGGATCATCCTTTATTCTTCTCAGCTATAATAAATAAAGGCCTAGTATGTTTAGTCATTCTTGATAATCAGATTCATTCAACCAATTCCTCTATTTTGATTCAATCCCACACATACTGGGACCAAATCTCTGTATGTTACATGGCTTCAGACTTTCCTACGTGAAACTACATCTGCAAAGTTTTCTCCACTCACTGAACCTCTCTATCCCTTTGCAGGTTCCTCATATCCTCATCACAACATGCCATCTCACTTATTTTTAATATCAGCAATTTAAGATACATGGAACTCAGCCCCCATCCAGGTTATTAATATAGGTACTAAATAATTGAAGCCCTATCCTGGAATTATGTCTTTTCAATCTGAAAAAGACCCTTTAATCTAACTCTTGTCTTCTGTGTGTTCAGCAATCTTCAACCCACACTATTATCCCCAATATCACGAGCTCACATCTTGTGAAATGACTTTTTTATGTGGTGGAACTTTAGTGAATCCCTTCTAGAAATTATATAAGCTGTATCTACTGGCTCCCCTTTATCTCCTGTACTTGTTATATCATCAGAGAGCTGTAGCAAATCTGTCAATCCTGATTTCCCTTTCACAAAACCACGTTGACTTTGTTTGCTTGCGTTAAGCTTTTCTAAGCACAGTAATGTTTCTTGCTTAATGGACTCTAGCATTTTCCAACTGACAATTTAGTCTAGCTACCTATAGTTTCCAGTTTTCTATCTGTGTCTCTCCTTTGATCAGGGATTTCACATTCATGGTTTTCAATTTTGCTGGAATCCTACCTTAATCTGATAAATCTTTCGCCAGTACCTCTACAATATGTAGGAGAAAGTGAGGACTGCAGATGCTGGAGATCAGAGCTGAAAATGTGTTGCTGGAAAAGCACAGCAGGTCAGGCAGCATCCAAGGAGCAGGAGAATCGACGTTTCGGGCATGAGCCCTTCTTCAGGAAGAACATTCCTGAAGAAGGGCTCATGCCCAAAACGTCGATTCCCTGCTCCTTGGATGCTGCCTGATCTGCGCTTTTCCAGCAACACATTTTCACCTCTACAATATATGCAGCCATCTCCTTTAAATTCTTGGGATCACATCATTGGGTCCTGGACTTGTCTGCCTTATGTTCCATTAGTTTATCAAATATTTCATTCCTTGTGATCGGGACTGATCCAAGATCTTTCCTCCTCATACCACCTTGCTGTTCTGTTATCTTTGGGATATTTATGGTATCCAGAGTAAAGACCCAATGCAATATTCTGCCATTTCCCAGTCACATTCTTTATGGATCCCACACTTACTTTTGACTACACACTCTTTACATATCCATGGAAGCTCATATTTCATAATGCCCTGCAAAGATTATTCTGTTTAAAAAGGTCTCAATGAGAAGGATGAACATCTGTAGTTAAAGGTTGTCACTGAGCATATCCAGTCAAAAACTATGGATTTAAAGTGGCAAAAGCTATAGTGGTAGACCACTAATTCAAAATTGTTTTTAATAGCCAATAATAGATAACAAAAGAGCTAATAAAGTGGCAGAAAATTGATTAGCTAAGTAAATTGGCACAAAATATAGTAATTTTGCTGTTTTTATATTTGATTGGATACTCTTTTTGACAGGCTCTCAACTCTTTTTGATTCTTTTGTTCTGAAAGCACAAGAATCCACTCTCTCTCACTGTGTTGGACCTGCCCTCTTAAACGTCCCCATGGCCCACTATTGGCAGGGGCATCAGGATTTGGAATTACTTCCCTAAATCTTGTCCTTTTCTTTCTCTCATCCCTTCTTTTCATTTCTTCCTTCCTTTCTTCTTTCTTAAGACTCTGAATTTAAAACGCAAAGCATTTTGATCAATATTTTACTCTCACTTCAAGTGTCTCCTTTGGTTCAGCATTCTTTTTTGTTGATATGCCCATCGGGTATATTTGCAGCATGTTTATGTACTATATAGAGTTATCAAACTCAAGCCATCTGTATAGAAACACAATAGAATGGTAATGGTCACTACCTGAATCTTTTGAAGAAATAAATATGGGAATCCTTACTGAGGATGGGCTTGCTATTTATTTGAGAACAGTGAGTCTGACCCAGTGTTTTGAAGAATGACCAATAGAAACAGCTTGATAAGCTAGGAATCTTCATCAACAGATTTGTTTCAAATATGGTCAGTTCCAAACCATAAAAATAATGTCATTTTTTTAAAAAGTTGTGAAATACCTTGTTGCAACTAATTTGAATTAATTTAATCTTATTTACAAACAAAAATTTTCCTTTTGCCTGACAGAGAATCAGCACAGCAAGCGGTGATGGAAGGCACTACTGCTACCCTCATTTCACATGTGCAGTGGATACCGAGAACATTCGCAGGGTGTTCAATGACTGTCGGGACATTATTCAACGTATGCACCTTCGTCAGTATGAATTATTGTGATGGAGAGCACTTGTCTTTGTGTATTGGACTCTTTATTCCTCATTTAACTTGCCCACAGGGTGGAAGAGAACTGGTGCAGTCTCTCTCCGAATGCACCCCTCCACTTTTCTCCCTGTTGGACAACAGCAGAACTTCTTGCTTGCCTCTGTCCCCTGGACAGTGTGAGATGGCGTCACTTAAATGGTCATTTACATGTGGGTTTTCCTACTACTTTAACAAAATCGAAAATCGTAACCAAATGCCCTGGACAAGGAGTACTTGAAGGATTAGAAAACAAAACTAAATCAAAAGCCCACACACAATTGGGGAAAACCTGTTCCAGGGTAATCAACGCTGATGTGGGCTCTTAATATCGATCCTGTATCCATTCACAGCAACAGAAAATGCGAAGGTGCCAAGTCCAAGTTGAAGACTAGACCTCTGTGATGTATTCCAAGCCTGACAAGGTGTGGAATGGAGATGCTGAATCCCTGCAGATCCGAACAGTGCAAAAAAGAAATCTGATAAAGCCTCGCTGGTTTTTAGAGGGGCATTTTTAACAAAAAAAACAATAAAGTCTGGCAGTCCTTGGACCTAGAACGTGATGAACTGCTTTTGGCCTGTGATTGTAGAAAGAGTTAACCACATACTGTTTTAGTTCTCCACAAATTAATCTTTCAGCTTTGTTCATTCACTGGACTTTGGTCCAATTATTTCTTTCCTGTCTATTCTGGCTTCCCTTCTTCCCTTCCCTCTGTTTTTGTTTATTTTACTTCTGAATTATTATTCTTGTACAGACTGTAAAATGTATTATTTTGTACAACTTTATTGAAAATAACTTGTAGAAGATCTTTGTGCCTTGATTATGGCTGTACCTGTAAAATGAGCTAAGATGTAAGTATGTTTGATTGCGCTGTACAGCTTTGTCAGCCCTATCTGCAGCATTAGCTCAAGGTAGGGAATTTATCTGTAGTTTAGTTTTTTTCTGGTTTATAAAGAAGGAAAAATGCTGTTTAGTATATAAAAAAAGTACAAAATTGTGCAAATTAACCACTTAAGAAGTGAGGTCTTTAACAAGTGACCAGACATTGCAGCATCATTTGCTTTTTTTTAATTTTAGCTTTAACTCATTTCAGTCTATCCAAATGCAAACATGGCTTGTTTCTACATAAACCAAATTTTGCTACAAATTATAAATGTTAGTCTTTGGTCATTCATAGTCCTTTAAATTTTTTTAAATATAGGCATTGTGTGAATATGGTGATCATCAGTAGATCTGGCTCCTCTGGTCCAACCAACAACAGATGTACAATGTTGGTAAAGTTAACACAAAGCAAGGTGTAACTCCTTGCATTTGGCCTCAGAATTCCAGTTGCAAATGACATTTTTATTTCTCTTTTAATAAAGAGATACCTTAGAAAATTTTGTTTATATATTAACTATACAGTAGCATCAAGTGAAGACGTGTGGACTTTTCTTAAACTTGAATAATTTATGCAAATTATATGCTCAGAACAAGTTGTGGTACAGTACAAAAAGCAAAAATCACTGTAGCAATAAGAAAGCATGTAATTTTAGTAACTACACTGCTTTATATTTTATACCTAGGTGTTTTATGTCTGTGAGTATGTTACTTTTTCATGTGTCTTAAGATTACATGTACAATTTGTACAAAGTCTAAAATTACAGTTGTAATAACAGATCTAGTACAGTGTTAGCCTATATTACTCGCCTCCCCCTCCTAACCTGTCTTTTATCCTCTTTCCCCCACCCTGATTTCGCCCAGTCTATTTCAGCACACAATTAGTACTGCACAGTACTAAATCTTTTAGGCATCACAAAATTTATCGTAAAAAGCATTGGTGATTCTGTTTCAGTGAAGATGTCTGACGAAAGAATCTTAAGTAAATGAGAACTGCTGGAGAGAGAAAATATAGGTGACTTAAGAGAAGTGCAGAACTGAACAAGTTATAAGTTTTACATTTCCAATTTCTGTGCTAACCATTACATTTCGGAATCAGATACTAGCTTATTGGTATCCAAAAGTGTATTAAAGTACCATTGAAATATAGTTACTGTCATAATGTAGGCATCATGGTGACCCATTTGTACATAGCAAGGTCCCATAACCAGAAATGTAATTTTTTTCCCTCTGTGGTTGAGAATATATATTGGGCAGGAACTGGGGAGTGCTTCCAGTTCTGTCAAGAAATAGTGCTATGGGATCTTTTACAACTCCCTGAGAGGACAGAAGAACCTCCGATTTGTCTCAACAGAAAGTACCTTCAACAATATGACACTATACTTGAGTTCAATATTTGTGCTTCAGTCTCTGTTATGGGGTTTGAACCCATTATGGCAAGAATGCCACCATTGACTAATGTATAGAATTAAATATCTTGACTGACTGCCCAAGCAACAAATGACAACTGAAAAGGTGAATTCACAAAAGCCATATGTGGCCAAGACATATATACCTTGCTGTTGGATAAAATGGACACATTGGATGACCAGCTGATAACCTGGTTGATTTTTTTTTGGCTTTTAGCCATCCCTACATAACGATACTTTAGTTACAAATTAAAACATTGAAGAATGAAACTGCATTTAAAAGGCATACTTGAGTTGACCTGTAGCACACTTAAGCCTATTTTCTCCTGTTGCATATTCTTTAATTCTTATATTGTTTGCTATAAATTACTGCCCTCACTAAAATGAAGCAAATGGTCTCCAGTTTTCTCCCATCCCTCCAACTGCAGGAAAGAGCAAGGTGTGGCTCTGCAGTAATGTTTCATGTGACAGACCACAATGTGAAAACTATCCATCTGTTTTATTGCATAATTAACATGACATGTTTGTTTCCTTTTTCTTATGTTTCTGCCTTCCGCAGGGGGATCTGGTTGTTATTTTTTAAATTAGTTAAATTACCTAACTGTTAACCAGATTGCTGAAGCAAATTGTGACAAGCTAGCTATGTCGTGTTGAGACTAACCTGCACTTAACCAAAAATGAAACCGAGCTTATTTTTGTTTGTATGATTTAATACCATTTGGGGGTGGTTTGTTTACTGAAAACCAAAGGTTTGCAAAATTATGTGCTGAAATAAAGAACTATGGATGCTGGAGATCTGAAACAAAAGCAAAAATGCTGACAGAACACAGAGTTTTGAGAAGATTTGTAGCTTAAGTTGAGGTTCTGGATGTAGGTTTGCTTGCAGAGCGGAGATGTTCATTTCCAGACGTTTCGTCACCCTACTAGGTAACATCATCATTGGGCCTCGGGGTGATAAAACGTCTGGAAATGAACCTCCCAGCTCAGCGAGCAAACCTACATCCAGAACTCAGCAACTTTGGGAAGAAAACTTGGTTAACATTTCAAGTCCAGTGGCTCTTCATCAGAACTGTTATCCAGGAAAAGTGGTATGAAGGCTGACGATGAAGTGGAGGGACGAGCGGAGGGGAGAGGTGAACAGACAGGTGGAGTCTCCTTCTCCTCCTCCTCCTCCTCCCTAAGCTTATCTTCAGCATAAATACCGGTCTTTCCCAAAGGCTGACAGTTCTGATGAAGTCACCACACTTTAAGCATTAACTCTGCTTTTTTCCCCACATCTGCTGAGTTTTGCCAGCAAATTATTGATCCATTTGAAAAACATCAGAAATAAGAGCTGCAATCGGCATTTGAGCCACTTTTTATTCAGTGAGATCACGGTTGATCCTCACTTTGACACCGTTTTGGTGAACGTTCCTGCATCTTTTTTCTGTTTTTAAAATGTACAAATGTATCCATCTATCTGTCTTGAACATACTCAGCAACTGAGCTTCGGCAGTATTGTAGACAGAGAATTCAAAAATTCGTCATCACCAAGTCAAGAAATTCCTCTTCATCTCAGTTCTAAGTAGTCTGCCCCATATTCTGTGGGAACATGAGAAAAGGTATCATTGGGTAGGTCCTGCAGTTTATAAAATGGAACAGATGGATGATGCTCATTTTATGATCTGTCAAATGAAGACTGACTACTGTAGCGTGGAGCCACACCCTAACAACTGTTCATGCTTGCATTTGAATGCAAAGGAGAAAGCTAAAGAACCCAACACCTGATTCTGCACCCCTAACCAGGGGGATCGTTTTTTCTTGGACCTTCCCTGTTAAACCCATTAAATATTTTGCATGATTGAATAAGGTCACCCTGATTCTAAACTCCTGAGAATATATCCCCAGTCTATTTATTATTTCATTATTCAATCCCTCTCTACCAGCAAATAATTTGCTCCAAACCAAGAAATGTATCTCTCCTTGGGCAAGGAAGTCAAAACTGTCCTCAATACTTCATTGTTTCATCAGCATTCCATATAATTGCAGTGAGACATATTTGCTGCTAAACTCAAATCCTCTTACGATCAAGCTAACATATCATTTGCTGCCTTAGTTGCTTGCTAGAGTTTCAGTATCTCATGGAAAAAGCATACCAACATGCTTTGGAGTACACACTTCTCCCAGCCCCTCGCTATTTAAGTAATACTCTTCCTATTTTTCCTACTGACATGGACGAATTTTATTCAATTTGTCAATTTTTGCTAACACCTTTGCCTTTCCAAATGTCTTTCAAATGCCTTTACATCCTCCCCACTACTCTAATTCCCACATAGTCTTGAATCATTTGGAAACTTCAAAATATTATACTTAATCCACACTTTAAATTTTTGACATTGATTGTGAATAACTGGGATACTTGCAGTGCTACACAGGTTACAGACTGCCACTCTGAAAATGACATTTATTCTTACTGAGTATGTAAGTTAGCATGCTGATCTTGAAGGTTGTTTTCAGACGTTTTGTCGTTACTAGGTAACATCAGTGAGAGTCTCCGGTGAAGCGCTGGTGTTATGTCGCCGGAAATGACATCACCCACTTGAAGAAACCAAGACCTGTAATGTGAGAGGCGGGGCATACCACCTGCACTTCATTGGAAACTCTCACTGATTGATTGTGTTACCTAGTATAGTGACAAAACGTCTGAGAACAAACCATGAGCTTTACCAACCTTTTGTATGGGACTTTATCAAAAAGCTGTTAAGTCTAAAAAGTACCATATTCATTGGTGATTCTTCCAATTTGTCAAACATTAGTTCACCCTCATAAATTCATATTGACTATCCTGCCATTACTTTGTGGTTTCAGATCCTTCATAATTGATGCTAGCATTACTAATATTTATTACTAGTATTAATTATTTTTCTAATTGCTTTTTTGCAGTCCATCATTTATATTAGTCCTTGGATTCTCCATTATCTCTGGTATTTTTAATTTGTATTTTCCTGAAGACAGACACAAAGTATTTAAGTTTCTCCACCATCCTCTTATTGTCAATGGTAAATTCTTCTGACTGCTTGTAATGGACTCTGTTTTCCTTTTATGTGTCCAAAATGGCTTCCAACAGTGGGATCGTGAACAGAAATTTTGCAGTCGCAAGCTCTGAGGCAAGAAAGTTGCGTTAACCCCACCCCCCATTTTAATGTTTGTCGTTGCCTTGGTGAGACGTCTGCATCTTCCCCGATCACTTAGTAAGGGGTTACAACAGTTTTTAAACCTTGAAGTGCAGTCACAGTCGGGAAAAGTTGAGAAGTACTGTTATAGAAGTTCCAACTGTATGTTTTGTACTAGTTTATTCTAGTAGTCTATACTCCTAAACCACCTCGCTCAATTTTGGAGAATTTTTAAAATGCTCACAATCCTCCATCTTTACATTTTGGCAACTTTATAGGTATTTTCTTTGGTCTAGCACAATCCTTAGCTGATCTTGTTAACTGTAATTGGAACACATTTCTTGTTGGGTTCTTGAGCATTAAATACTATTTTGTTGTATTCGTTCTTTAAATGTCAGCCATTGCCCGTCTCCCTTCACACTTTTTGATGTAGTTTCCCAGTCCACCATAGTCAATCTGCCTCTTGTGGCTTCATCGTTTCATTTGTTTAATTTTAAGACCTGACTTTTTAATTGAACAAGATTATTTTCTTCAATGTCAAACGATAGCATAAAGTGATCACTGTCTCCTAAAGGCACCTTTTACAATAAGAATATTAGCTCTCCCACAGTGCAGTTTTCAATCTAAAATAGTTTGCTCCCGAGTTGGCTCCCAACATATTGCTAGAAAACCATCTTGCATGTGTTCCAAAACAGTAATCAGGGTGCCTTATCGTTCAAGTAAAGTAACATTACTAATTAGATTTTCTCAGTCTACATGTAGATTAAAGACTCCCATGGTTTCTGCAATACCCTTGTTACATGTTTTCATTGGAAGAATAGGGAGGCCACATTACCTGAAAATCTAAATCAGGTAGACAAATAAAGGGATCTCTGAATACAAATACATAAATCATAGAAATTATATAATGTGTCATCAAGCTTATAGTAAACATGACATTATTCTTAAGAGCATAAGAATTGAAAAGGAAGGTAATTATTATAAGCTTGTGTCAAGCCTGAATTAGACCACATTTGAGTGTCTTTGTCAAAATATAGAAAGAATGTAGAGGCCAGACTAGACAGCATGTAAAGAAGGTTTACAGATATAAACACATTGTATAAATTTCAGAAAAGGAATGTCATGTCATTTTGAAAAAATGACTTGCAGCATCTCCTAGGTAGATGTATTTAACATTCTGAAAGATTTTGAGGGTGGATACAGAATCTGTTTCCTCTTGTGGGGAAGAGTATAGCTGGAGACCATCAATATAACATAGTCACCAAAAAGTGCATTAGGGAATTCAGAAGAAACTTCAATAACACAACAGGAATGCAGAACTCGCTACAAGTGAAGCATATAGGAAACAAAGAAGAAGTGAAACAGGATATACATATGAGGGAATAGATGGTTTCACTGAAGTTTTCAGCTGAGAAGAAATGAGAGGCCTTAATGGAGCATAAACACTAGAACAAATTGGCAGTATAACCTGTTTCTATGTTGTATATACGTAATGATCACTATCCAATGGTTTAACAAACCGGAAAATGTTGCATAATGATAATAGAGTGCTTTACTTTATACGATTGCTCAGCTATTGAGTCATAGACACCATCTAGAATTCCACATAATGTTCTTTGGAAAGTTATCATCCAAGTGTAATTCATTACCATTTGAAAGAGGTTGGAGGAAAGAATTGATTGTTTAATAAAACTGAAGTCTCACATTGGACTGGGGTGTACCTCCAGAGTAGACTTTAATTTGTATAAGCTACCATCCCATTCAAAAATGACATGTTTAGATCCACACGGCCTGATCGATATAGTTCTGGTAATAGTGACAGTGCTATCTCGACTAATCTAAATGTACTTCCTCAATTAGAGATGACAACCCACTGGGCTTAAATTTTCAGAGCTGAATTTGATACCTTTTGTCATTACAGCTTATATGATTTAGGCTTGAAAAACCAGCTGCTAGAATATGCAGAATAATATTGTCTCATTTCCCAAGAAGAACTATCAATTACATTAGCAGCTTTCTGTCTGTGCCCATTTATTTAAGAGGTTGTGAGAAGGTAATTCTCCATTAATTACACAGACTCCTTTTGCTTTAGTATATTTTCTGTAGTGCTGATAGGTAGTGTTTGTACCTTAGTTACAGCCACTTTAATTCTCAGAGTAATGGTACTGAAGTCGCCAGTGGCCTTCTACAGAGTTATGTGAGTCAGCCAGCAGCACTCAGGTTAAATTGCTCAGCCCTTAGTTTGTGATGAGCATGTCTGTTTTGTCTTGTGTTGGAAATTTACTCAGATGTGAAGTGCACAAACAAAATACAAATTCTCCCTGAAGGTCCAGCATATTAAAATGTACATTCCACATAATGTTTGTAAAATGTGTTTGTATGCCTGTATTTATATCATGTTTCCTTATGCCAGTTGTTCCAATGTGCTTTCATGCAAAGTTTTTATCTTTGAAATTCTGAGGTGAATTAGCCATGCTAAATTGTTCATAGTGTTCAGGGATGTGTGGGTTGCGCACATTAGTCAAGGGTAAATGTAGAGTAATGGGGAATGAGTTTGGGTGGGAGGGATACTCTTCAGAGGGTTGATGTGGTCTTGTTGGGCCGAAGGGTCCCTTCCCAAACTGTAGAGATTCAGTGATCTATATAGTTACTTTAGGAAGGCAAAATGAGTATCTTTTGGGCCCCTCTGGAAAACATAAATCAGATTGTTGTACCCCTGATTCTCTAAAGCTGTCCCTCTTCCAAGGAATCTATACTTAGCACTTGACTATTAACTGTCTATAAAATGCCTTTATTTGTTCACACAAATTTGTAATCAACTTCCAGCTTCTGCATTATCACGCTTTTTGACTACCTGGATTCCAAAATATTGATCAGTGTTTCTCATTCATTAAGCAATTTGCAAATAACATTGGCTCTTTCTTTAGGATTTATTCAAAAGCATCTTTTGGTTTTTCAGGTCCTCTGGAAAACCATTTTATTCTTTCAAGTTCTTAACCTGTGCTCTATACCCGTTAGCAAAATACCAATCTCTAAACACTTGGGACATTGGATAGCGAATTGCACTGGGATGCCTTAAGGGGAAAAGGAATACTATAAAGATACTAGCTGCATGTGACACAAATGTAGAGGAATTTGAATTGTGACCCACAACAACTTAAAAGGAACATCAAACATTCTTTCACCAACCCTACCACTTCAGTATGTTTTTCGGACTATCTGGTGCTTAGTGGAGATGTGGGTGAAATGATAAGAGGGTGAATTTTGAACTCAGACCACTGGAAATTGCAAAGTGTATATATGTGTAAAATAGGTTGATCATTGACTTGGGTGGTCATTGCATGTCGTCTTCAAAGAAAGTCATAAGTGTGATGCCAAACAAACCCTGTGCAGTCAGTAGTTTTAAGTTAGGCAGAAATTGCTGGAAAAGCTGATACTGCAGTGTCTGTGTGGAAAGAAAGTAGTCAATGTTTTGAATCTGGTGACATCATCAGAAACCTAATTTAAAATTGCTCTGCCTTATGAGAAAAACTTGTTTAGCTCTCAGAACCTCAATGTTCCCAAGTGCTTTGCAATCAGTTTTGAAGTTTAGTCACTTTTGTGGGAACCACAAGAAGATCTCAACAACCGTGATAATGACCAGATATACTCCGTTGGTTGAGGGATAAATATTAGTGAGAAATTCCTTCCTTCACTGAAACCATGCCTCAAAATCTTCTGCAATCACCTAAGAATCAATCTGGCCTCATCTGAAAGAAGATGCCTTTGATCATGGAGTACTACATCATTGTGAACTGAAGTTTTAGTTAAATTGATTAAAATCCTTCAGTTATCATGTCAGGAATAAG
This sequence comes from Chiloscyllium punctatum, assembly GCF_047496795.1. Classification (NCBI taxonomy): domain Eukaryota; kingdom Metazoa; phylum Chordata; class Chondrichthyes; order Orectolobiformes; family Hemiscylliidae; genus Chiloscyllium; species Chiloscyllium punctatum. The sequence goes on from NC_092775.1 coordinate 59,140,723, forward strand.
CCCTTCAGTCCGTCCAGTTTGCCATATCATTCTAGAAGATCATGGCTGACATGCCCCGACCTCAATTATCATCCAGCTTCTCCTGGTGTTGCTGCTCAACGTTTCAAAAATATATCTTCTTCATTAAATACTCATACTGATCTAGTCTCCACGTGGTCTGGTGCAGAGACTATCAGGCTTTCACTATCCTATGGGAGAAGAAGTGCCTTCACATGCATTTTAAATGCATGTCTCCTTATTCTATGTCTATGTCCCCACTAATGGAAGCATCCTCACAATATCTACCCTGTGAAACTCGCTCCAAATTTCATATGTTTCACTAAGATCACCCCTCATTCCTCTAATCTCTAATAGCTAAATGGGTTAGGCCTTTATTTATCAGGATAAATCAAGCCGTTTAATCCAGGCATCAATTTAGTGAATCTCTTCTGAGATGGGGGTGGAGAGACATGCTATTAGAAAATTTGTTGGTGATCGAGTAGTAAGGCTTTGGCTTGAGAGACTTCAGAGAGCAGCAACTCAGCAAAAACTACAGGTAAGCTCAGGTGAAGTCCTTTTAACTTTTTTCTTTTGTCTTAGAGCAGTTGAGATGGCAGGGCAGTCACATGTTCGTCCTGCAGGATATGGGAACTCTGAGATTTCCATCATCCCTGATGACTGCACCTGTGGGAAGTGAGCCCAGCTGCAGCTCCTGGAAGATAGTCACAAGGCGCTGGAGGCACTCAGGATCATCCGAGATGCTGAGTGCATCATAATTAAGAGTTTTAGCTTAATGGTTACACCTAAGGTGCAGGCAGAGTATAGCTGGGTGGCCTGTGGCCAGTCCTGTCAAACAAGTGTACCATTGTGGGGTGTGGAGAGAATGACCATTCAGTGGAAAGCAGCAGTAGCACTAATGGCTCTGGTGCGCAGTGGGAAAGGGTAAAGGTAAACAGGACCTTAGTGAAAGGAGACACGGTAGTTAGGGGGACAGACGGGAGTTTCTGTGGCCTCAAATAGGAATCCAGGATGGTGTGTTGCCTCCCAAGGGCCACGATGTCTAGGAGTGGCTACAAGGACGTGGGTGAGCAGCCAGGAGTCATTGTGCATGTTAGCACAAATGATATATGTAGAGATAGGGATGAGGTCCTGCAGAGTGATTAGAGAGCTAGGAAAAAAGTTGTAAAAACTAGGACCTTAACCCAGTGGTAATGTTCAGATTACTTCCAGTGCCACGTGCTAGTGAGGGTAAGAACAGGACGATACGGCAGATACATGCATGGCGAAAGAATTGGTGCAGGGGGGTAGGGATTTAGATTTTTAGGTCATTGGAATCTTTTCTTGGACAGAGACTACCCATTCAAGAGGGATGGATTGCACCTGAACTGGAGGGAGACCAATATCTTGGAGGTGGCCAGGTTTGCTAGTACTGCAAGGGTGGGTTTAAACTAGATTGACAGGGATGCAAGTGAGAGGCTGGAAGGAGATATGGTAATAAAAGATTGAACAGATTTGTCAGGCTAGAACACGACAGGGAGCGAGGAATGCATGTCAGGTTAAATTGCATCTATTTCATTGCAAGAGAGCTGACGGGTAAGGCTGATGAACGTGGATAGGTACTTGGGACTTGATGTTATAGCCATAACAGCTAAGGGAGGAACTGGATTGGTGGTTAATGTGGCAGGGTACAGGTGCTTTAGTAGGACAGAGATAGGGGAGGGGGAAATGCATTTTTGATTAAGGCCAGTTTCACAGCAGTAATCAGAGATTACTGAAAGATCATCCAGTGAAGCTTTGTGTGTGTGGAGCTAAGGAACAAGTAGGTGACGTTATTGGGATCGTGGCCCCCAAATAGTCAACAGGAATTAGAGGAACAAATAAGCAGGGAGAGTTGCAGGAGCAAATTGTTATAGGGGATTTTAATTTTCCTAACATAGTCTGGGACTGCCATAGCATTTAGGGCTTAGATGTGGTGGAATTTAAGTGCGTTTAGGAAAATTTCATCAAGCAATATATAGAGGGCCCTACTCTGAAAGGGGCAAAACTTGGTCTACTGGAGGGAATTCAGGCAGGACAGGTGACTGAGGTGACAGTGTGGGAGCACTTTGAGACCAGTGACCATAGTTCTATTAATTTTAAAGTCATTATGGAGAGGGACAAAACTGATCCTTGGGTTCAAGTTCTAAATTGGGGCAAGGCGAATTTTGATGAACTAGACAGCTTGCGGGGTTGATTGGAGTGAGTGGTTTGCAGGCAAAGGGATCTCTGCAAGTGGGAGGTCTTCAAAAGTGAGATAGCTTTACTTCAAGATCCTGTAAGAGTGAAGTGCAAGGATGGCAGGAATAGGGAACCCTGCATGACGAGATATTGAGGCTTTGACCAGAAAAAATGGCTCAGGTACAGGCAGTGTTGAGAGTGTGGAAAAGCACAGCAGGTCAGGCAGCATCTGAGGAGCAGGAGAGTCAATGCTTTGGGCATAAGGCTTTCATCAGGGAATCAGGTACAGGCAGCTGGGTTCAAGAGAATTCATGGAGGTATGTACAGGAGTTTACTGAAGAAGGAAATCAAGAAGGTGAAAAGGGGGCATGAGAAGATTAGGGTAAATCCAAAGAGATTCTTTAAGTATATTAAAGGGAGGGGAATAACTAGAGAAAAAATAGGACCCCTTGAGGACCAAAGTGGACATGTATGTGTGGAACTGCAGGAGATGGACAAGGTCCTCAATAAATATTTCTCCTGTGTGTTCACCATGGAGAAAGACATGAAAACTTGGTGAAGTTAGTGGTAATATTTTGGGGACAGTTCATATCACAGTAGAGGAGGTGAAGTTGAATAAATCTTCTGGTCATGACCAGATATATCCAAGAACACTGCAAGGGGCTAGAGAAGAATTTGTCGGGGCACTGACTAATATTTTTGCATCATCGTTAGCAACAGATGAGTTCCTGGAAGACTGGAGGATAGTGAATGTTGGGCTCATATTCAAGAAGGGCTGCAAAGAAAAACCTGGGAACTATAGACCAGTGAGCTTAACATCTGTGGTAGGTAAGTTACTTGAGAAGATTGAGGGATAAGTTATATATGCATTTGGAAAGACAGGTTTGAGTAGGAGTAGTCAGAATGGCTTTGTGCGTGGGAGATCATGCTTCATAAATTTGTTAGAGTTCTTTGATGAAGTGACCAGGAAGGTTGCTGAGGGCAAGGCAGTAGACCTCTATATGGGTTTCAATAAGGCCTTTGATAAGGTTCCACATGGTAGGCTGCTCTGGAAGGTTAGATCGCATGGAATCCAGGGGGAGCTGGCAAATTGGATACACAATTGGCTTGATGGTAGGAAGCAGAGGATAATAGTGGAAGGATGGTGCCTTAGGGGTTGGTGTTGGGCCCATTATGGTTTGTTATTTATATCAATGATTTGGATGAGAATGTACAAGGTATGATTAATATGTTTGCAGATGACACTAAAATAGGCGGTATCGTGGACAGTGAGGAAGGTTATTAGAAATTGCAGCAGGACCTTGATCAGCTAGGGAAGTGGACCGAGCAATGGCAAATGGAGTTTAATACAGATAAGTGTGGGGTCTTGCATTTTTGAGTCAAATCAAGGCAGGAGTTTGATAGTGAATGGTAAGGGCTTAAAGGGTATAGTGGTACAGAGGGACCTCAGAGTTTAGTTGCATGGTTCTCTGTAAATGGAGTCACAGGTAGGCAGTACAGTGACGAAGGCCTTTGACACACTGGCCTTCTGTCAGGGCATTGAGTATAGAAGTTGGGAAGTTATGTTGCAATTGTACGGGATGTTGGTGAGGCCACACTTGGAGTACTGTGTTCAGATTTGGTCACCTTGTTACAGGAAGGATGTTATTAAACTAGGTAGAGTGCGAAAATATTTACAAGGATGTTGTGGGTGCAGGTTTGCTCTCTGAGCTAGAAGGTTTCCTGGACTCAATGGTCTGCGTTATAGCGTGAGGGTGGACAAGCTAGAACTTTTTCTTTAGAGCATAGGAGTCTGAGGGGGAACCTTCTATAGAGGTGTATAAGATCATGAGAGGCATAGAGTGAATGCACTCAGTCTTTTTCCTAGGGTTGGGGATTCAAAGATTAGAGGGGAAAGAATAAAAGGGAACCTGAGGGGCAACTGTCTTTACACAGAGGGAGGTACATACATGGAATGAGCTGCCGACAGAAATGGTTGAGGTGGGTACATTAACAACTTTTGAAAGGTATTTGGACAAATACATGGATCGGAAAGGTTTAGAAGGATATGAGCCAGTTCAGGGAAATGGGGTTAGCATGGACAGACATTTTGGTTTGTATGGACGGGTTTGGTAGGTATGTCTCCATGCTGTAGAACTCTGACTCCACCTCCAATGCCTGTATATCCTTAAATAGAGACCAAAACTACACAGTACTCCAGGTATGACTTGTAATAAGGCTTCTATTTATAAGCTTCAACATCCCCCCCCCCCCAAATAAGGATAAAATGCTATTTGTCTCTTTAATTACTTGCATAATAACTTTTTATGTTTTTTGCTCACTTGAATTCTTGTGCAAGTTGTAAGTGTTTTATCCAAGGAAGTATTAATTTCCTGGAATTGAAGACTTTATAAAATAAAAAGAGTTAGACTTGGTCAATATGGATACTCGGGCACTTTCCAGCTTTCGGGGCTCAACAGTAGGTTCAACATGGACTCTATCCTCTTGTGATGTTCCCCTATCCAACACCCTATTCCTTGTTTGCTCTCAATAGAGCTGGCCCATTTTCTATTACTACCACCTACTGCTACTTGTCTCAATGCCTCCTTGACTATTAACACTTCTTTTGCTTCATGGGTTATCTTTCTCATCTGTCTCACTTAGTCATAATGGTATGCTTGTCTATCCTCTCTCCTTTACAGCAGCTTAAAAAAACACAACATTTTGCCAAAGCTCGGCAGTTGTGAAGAAGAGTCACACTGGACTCGTAACACAACTATTCCTCTCTTCACAGATGCTGCCAGATCTGCTGAATTTCTCAAACATTATCAGTTTGCATCTCAGATGAACGGTCAGCATTTTAGCTGAACAATGAAGTTTTCATTTCACAATGTAGAATTCAGTGATTAAAAAATTTGGACCCTCCTAAATGTGGGAGGCTAGACTAATTGGATGTATTAGACCATGTTAACGTTGGTTGGAATAAATAGTGTTGCTCACGTTTCGGGATTGTTAGCACGAATTATAGATTGAACAGGATGCCGTTGTGAGAACGTAGAGAAATCATAGATTTTCTAAATACCTTTTTGTCGCTCCCAAATGTGTGAACCTGGAATATATTTAGTTAATGGGTGCCAGTCTCCCAGTCTGAAGCACAACTGATCCATGTACCTCAATCACAATACCTCCCTCCCCCCACCTTGCTTATTCACTGTACCTCACACTTATAAGTAGCTAAAGTGTTTTCTACACTTGTGTCCCTCTTTGAAAAGAGCTATTAGTAATTTTTTTTGTGTGTGTGGTTTTAATCATGTAGTTTGAATGATCATGAAATGCTGGAGAAACTCAACAGGTCTGGTATCATCTATGGAATTTTGTTTCCGTTCATTGCTTTTCATTTGCCTCCAAGTCCACGGATGCTGCCAGCCCTGCTGAGTTTCTCCGGCACTTGCCATATCTTATTTCAGACCACCAGCATTCAAAGCACTGAGAGTTTCAAAGATCATTTTAAAGCTAGTGTACTGCCAGGAGATGGCAGCAAAGAACCATTAGCACAATCAACTTGTTTTCTAAACCTTTTCTTCATTTGATCAATATCCTGACTGTTGCCGTATAGAACCATCAGATGTGACCCTGTGTAGTTTTATTGCTGTTATTCCCTGGGCGACAACAGCAAACTTAGCACAGACCTGGGATTGTTTGATGTGACTCCGACACAACACATAGTGATGAATGCCATCAGGTTCACAAGTGGCCTGGACTCACTCCCTCCTGTTATTAATAACCTTCACTGTGCTGTCTCAGCTTTAGCTCAGTAGCAGCACAATCGCTTCCAATTTAGAAGATTGTAAATCACTGCAGAGAACGAATCTGGAGTGCCACTCGTAGAGCAACAAAACCTTGCTGTCATTCATCTGACAGCATCCCACTTGTATTCTCGCTGATCCCATGATCTCAATATTCCTCTTTCAATCCACAGAGATTTTGTACAGGAGTGAGCGACAGTGCTTTGTTTGTCTCACACTGGTGACTACATTTCAAAACGATTTCACTTGCTATAAAGCATTTGAAGTCACAAGTCCTGCTGTCACAAAAAGCATAATATAAATGCAACTTTTTGAAAAGTGGAGGTTGTTTGAATTCAAATCTCAGGTAGGTTAAATTGTCAGCAATGGTCCTGAGTCAAAGAATGGCATTTGTGTTTTTGCATGGGTGTGTTATTGATTTTCTTTTTTAAAAGTCTCCTTTTTGTGCTCCATGAAAATAGACTTTCTTTCATTTGGCCTGCATGAGATGTGTTAAGATGACAGATTGGAAATATTAAAAATTTGTAATTTTTTTTATTTTCAGTTCTAGAATGTATTTTCTTTAATAAAAAGGACGACTGCAATAGAAGAATAAAATTCAGATATAAATTCAGTGACTGTCTGACAAAGTCCTGTGTGAAACACTGGGAATGTCATTTCAGTAAACTGTCAGGAGAAACTTCAGACAGGGAACAATTTAACAAGAAAAGACAATGATGGGCTGAATATCTGCCTCCATTTACAGTGGGTTTGTGAAAGAAATCTGTGATAGTATCAACTTCCTGAGTCAGGACTCCCTTGTGAAACCCATTCCACCCCTTCAGAGGCCAAGAGGTGACCTAGCCTTCCTTATTTTCACTTTCAGCTCGAGAATTGAGTGTCTCCCTGAACCCTCAATCCACTTTCCTTCCCCTAGTCTGGGACAGAAATGCATCAACCAGAGGAATCGCTTCCTGTGAATTCAGAGCCTGGTATGAGAAAGGAAACAGCAAATTAGTGTAACCCATCCAGAGGGCCATTGCTTTATACAGTGAAGTTAGAGTCTTATTCTTTCATGGGGTGTAGGTGTATCTGGCTTGGTCCTATAGATCTTAAGGCACTGCTTTCTTGAGCCACAGTGCTATTAGGGAGGATGGTCCAGGATTTTGACCTGGCAATACTGAAGGAACAGTGTACAGTTGCATTTCATGTATGTGACATGGAAACTAGGTGATGGTGTATCTGTATATCTTCTGCCCTTGTCACAGATTTGAAAGGTGAATTACTGCAGTGCATCTTGTAAATGGAATACACTGTTGCTGCTGCATGTTAATGGTGGGAGTAGTGAATGTTGGTGGTGCTGGATCTAGTGCCAGTTGAGAAAGTGGCGCTGGAAAAGCACAGCGGGTCAGGCAGCATCCAAAGAGCAGGAAAATTGATGTTTCGGGCAAAAGCCCTTCATCAGGAAAGAGGCAGTGAGCCTCGGAATGGAAAGATCTTGGTGGAGAGATCTCTTTCCTGCTCCTGGAATGCTGCCTGACCTGCTTTGTTTTTCCAGCACCACACTCTTGACTCTAATCTCTAGCATCTTCAATCCTCACTTTCGCCTGGATCTGGTGCCAGTCAATCAGGATGGACGGTGTCAGGCTTCATGTGTTATTGGAGTTGAACTCATTCAGGAAAGTGGGGAGTGTTCCATCACACTCCTGACTTGTGCCTTGTAGATGGTGGACAGGCTTTGGGGAGTCAGCTGATTAGTTACTTGCTGCAAAATTCCTAAATTTTGACCTGTTGTTGTATCGCTGTGTTTGTATGACAAGTCCAGTTGAGTTTCTGGTCAATGGTAACCCTGAGGATTTTGATAGTGAAGGATTTGCTGATGACAATTCCATTGAATATCGAGGGTCAATGGTTACATTCAGCTAGTCATCAACTTTGGGAAATGGAGTGGAGGGCACGCCCCTGTTTGTATAAATGGTGCTGAGTGGAGGTATTCGAGAGCTTAAAATTCCTAGGAGGCGATATCACCAAAAATCTCTGTCCTGGTTCATCCACTTCAATACTACAGTCAATGTCTCTACTTCCTCAGCAGGATAAGGAAATTCACCATGACCATGATGACTGACCAATCTTTATAGATGCACCACAGAAAGCATTCTATCCAGCTGCATCACAGCTTGGTACGACAATTGCTCTGCCCAAGACTGCAAGGAATTACAGAGAGTTGTGAATACAGCCCAGTCCATCATGAAAACCAGCCTTCCTTCCATTGACTCCATCTACACTTCCTGCTGCCTTTGGAAAGCAGCCAAATTAATCAAAGAACCCCCTCCCACCCTGGTTATACTGACAGGCCGTTGCTAGGGGAATAGACAGGAGATGGATTCCCCAGGCCGTTGTTAGGGAATAGACCTGGGATGAACAGCTTATGCTCAAAACATCAACTCTCCTACTCCTCAGATGTTGCTTGACTGTGCTTTTCCAGCACCACACCCTTTTCTATCCTGACAAACTCCTGCAGAGAGATGTTTTGGAGCTGAGATGACTGACCTCCAACAGCCACAACCTCTTCCTCTGTGCCAGGTATAACTCCAATCAGTGGAGGGCGGGGGGGGTGGTTTGCCCCCCCCCGATACCCATTGATTCAAGTTTTGTGGGAGCTCCTTGATGCCATACTCAGTTGAATGTGGCCTTAGTGTCAAAGACTCTCATCCTCTCCTCATCTCACCTCTGGAATTCAGCTCTTTTGTCTGTGCTTGAACCAAGGCTGTAATGAGTTCAAGTAATTGTGCCTCTTGGAAAAAATGAACAAATTAATCCCATTTTTGCCGTTTTCCAGAAATCGCCTTCCTTTTTCAAGTGTTTTTCCAATTCTCTTTTGAAAACGTTACTAAATTTATTTTCACCGTCTTTTTCAGAGGACCAACACATTGAGGAACTAACTAGAGGACATCCTAGACTGGCTACTATGTAATGGGAAAAGATTAATTGGTAATTGTGAGAGATCCCTTGAGGATGAATGACCATAATAGGATAGAAGTCTTCACCAAGAGGGAAAAATGAGGCAGGCAATTCTGAGGCTAGGCTCCTGAATCTTAATAAGGAATCTATGATAGTACAAAGTAGGAATTGGCTATGATGGATTGGGAAATGTTACTGAAAGGAATTACAGTGGATAGGGCAATGGCAAACATTCAAAGAGCAAATGGGTGAACTACAAAATCATTTAATCCTGCCTGGTGCGAGAGTGCAAAGAGAACAGCAGCCAAACGATGGCTTATGAAGGAAGTTAGAGATAGTATTACATAGAATATATTAGATACAAAAATAAAAGAGGCCAGCAAATTGGCAACAAAAAATGACCTAAGAATTGGGAACAGTTTAGATCAGCAAAGGAGAATTAGGGATGCATTAAGAAGGTGAAAGACTATAGAATAAGCTTGTTAGGAATTTAGGTTCTGACTCTGAAAGTTTCTATAGGTATATAAAAAGATTGGTGAAAACTAGTGTAAGTCCTTATATGGAAAATTGATACTTGGGAACAATAAAATGGCGGATAACCTACATTCATCTTTTTGCTTCTGCCTTCACAAAGGTGGACACAAATAATGTATCCGAAATGATGGTTAACCCAGGGTTTAGTGAGAGGGAGGAACTGAAGTAATTTATTCGAGAAATAAAGATATTGGAGAAACTGATGGGATTGAAGGCTGATAAATCCCCAGGGCCTGATAATCCCAGAGTACTAAAGGAAGTAGCAGTAGATGCGTTGATGGTCATCTTCCAAGATTCTTTAAACTCTGGAGCAGTTCCTCCAGATTGGAGGATCGCTGGTGTAACCCCATTCTTTTAAAAAGGCAAAGTTTAAAAAAAAATCACACAACACCAGGTTATAGGCCAATGTGTTTATTTGGAAGCACTAGCTTTTGAAGCGCTGCTCCTTCATCAGGTAGGAGCAGTGCTCCAAAAGCTTGTACTTCCAAATAAATGTGTTGGTCCATAACCTGGTGTTGTACGATTTTTAACTGTGTCCACCCCAGTCCAACACCAGCTCCCCTACCTCATTAAAGGTAGACTGAGAGAAAACGAGGAATTACAGACCCGTCAGTCTGACATCAGTAGTGGGCCAAGAGTCCATTATCAAGGATTTTACAGCAAAACAGTAACTGGATTGGACAGAATTAGAAAAGATTTACAAAAGGGAAATTATGCTTGACAAACCTACTGGAAGTCTTCAAGGTTTGTTTGGACTTTCAGAAGGCTTCTGACAAAGTCCCACATAAAGGATGGATGCATAACATGAAAGCACATGGGATTGGGGGAATCGTACTAAGATGAGCAAACAGGAAACAATGATAGGTCATTTTCTGAGTGCTAGGCAGTAACTAGAGAGTTACCTCAGGGATCATTAGTAGGACCCCAGCTATTCACAACTTATGTTAATGATTTGGATGAAGAAACTAAATCAAATATCTCCAGATTTGCAGATGCCACAAAGTTGGGTGGGAGGGAGAACTGTGAGGACTGTACAGAGATGTCAGTGTAATTTGGACAGGCAAATTTGAGTGAGCAAATGCTTGGAAGATGCAGTATAATGTGGATAAATGTGAAGTTATTCACTCTGGTAGCAAAAATAGGAAGGCAGATTGTTAATTGGCTGTAAATTGAGAGAGGAGAATGTTCAGTGAGATTTGAGTGTTTTTGTGCACCTGTTGCTGAAAGTAAACCGGCAGGTGCCATATGTCAGCTTTTGTAGATGATTCAAGTACAGAATCAAGGATGTCTTCTTGCAATCGTCCAGGCCTTCGGTGAGACCACATCTGGAGTATTGTGTGTAGTTTCAGTCCCCTTACCTGAGGAAGGGCAGCATTTGGTAAGATAGCTGAAAGGCAGGACTGACGTGTGAGGAGAGATCGAGTTGATTAGGATTGTACTCACTGGAGTTTAGAAGATTTGGGGGGGGGGGGGGGTGGGGCAGAAGGGGGGGATGTGGAAAGAATGGTGGTGGGACCTCATAGAAACCTATACAATTGGACTGGACAGGGTAGATGGCAGAAGATTGTTCCTGATGATAGGCAGTCCAGAACCAGAGAAAATGGTTTTAGCAGAAGGGATGAAACTTTTAGGACTGAGATGAGAAATTTTTTTTCACCCAGAGAGCAGGGAGTCTGTTGGATTCACTGCTACAGAAAGTGGCAGGCTGAGAGGGTCAAATGGCCTACTCCTGTTCCAATTTTCTGCGTTGCTGTGTCAGATTCAACTATGTGGCTAGATCTCTGGAGTGAGATTAAAGTCTGACTTTTCTCTCTGGAGAGAAGGAGGAAGAGAGGAGACCTGATCGAGGTGTACAAAATAATGAGAGGAATAGATAGAGTCAATAGCCAGAGACTTTTCCCCAGGGCAGGATTGACTGGTACGAGAAGTCATAGTTTGAAGATATTAGGAGGAAGGTATAAAGGAGAAGTCAAGGGTAGTTTCTTTACGCAGAGAGTTGTGAATGCATGGAATGTGTTGCCAGGTGTGGTGGTGGAAGTGAAGTCACTGGGGACATTTAAGCGACTGCTGGACATGCACGTGGATATCAGTGAGTTGAGGGGTGCATAGGTTACTATATTTTACATTAGGATTAAATCTCGGTACAACATTGTGAGCCAAAGGGCCTGGTCTGTGCTGTACTTTTCTATGTTCTATGTTAACTCAGTCTGACTCTGGCTATACCACTGTGCTACAGCAGACATGATCATTTATAGTATGCCAAAACACTCGAAAGTTGTAATTTATAACATACATGTGCTGGTACTCAGTGGGATTTCCTTTAAAAAAAACCTCGAGTGAAGAGTATTCTGAAGACGAGTCAGAGTCATAGTGTCATACAGCACGGAAACAGACTTTTCAATCCAACCAGTCCAGGCTGAGCATAATTCCAACTAAAGTAGGCCCACCTGCCTGAGCTTGGCCCATATCTCTCAAAACTTTTCCTATTCACATTTATCTAAGTGTCTCTTAAATGTTGTAATTGTACCCATATCCACCACTTCCTCAGGAAGTTCATTCTACACGCGAACCACCTTCTGTATAAAATACTTATCCATTAAATTGGATTTGAAACATTAACTCTGTTTCTCTCAACACAGGCACTGCCAGACCTGAGTTTCTCAAGCATTCTCTGTTTGTTGCAGGATTTCCTTTGGCTGACGTATTCTCTTTCTCCTGGTACCTAGGTGTTATGAAGTTGAAGGCCCTGTGTTTGAGAGAGTGAATGCTGTTTTGCACTGAGAGCTGACAAGCACCTGTCATATGGCTAACTAGCTGTCCCAGAGTACACTGGAATATTGAAAATATGTAACATTTGGCTGTGAAATAGTACCTGAGTTGGTTGCTGTTTTGACAATTTGAATTTAGTCAATCAGTTTAAATTATGCTCCTATCATACAGTCAGAGTCATAGAGATGTACAGCATGGAAACAGGTACTTCAGACCAACTCATTCATGCCAACCAAATATCCCAACCTAATCTAGTCCCACCTGCCAGCACCTGGCCCATATCCCTCCAAACCCTTCCTATTCATATACCCATCCAGCTGCCTTTTAAATGTTGCAATTATGCTAGTGCCCTAGCCTAACGAAGCTCTTCCTATACCTTAAATCCTTGTAAATCTTTTTCCAACCCTTCCAAGTTTCACAACATCCTTCTGATAGGAAGGACACCAAAATTTCACACAATTTCCAAAAGTGGCCTAACCAATGTCCTGTACAGCTGCAACATGACCTCCCAAATCCTGTGCTCAATATTCTGACCGATAAAGGAAAGCATACCAAACACCACACTCACTATCCTGTCTACCTGCGACTCTACATTCAAGGAGCTATGAAGCTGCGCTCCAAGGACCTTACCATTAAGTGTATAAATCCTGCTAATATTTGGCTTTCCCCAAATGCAGCATCTCGCATTTAGCTGAATTAAACTCCATCTGCCACTTCTCAGCCCATTGGCCCAAATGATCAAGATTCAGTTGTAATCTGAAGTAACCTTCTTCGCTGTCCACTACACCTCCAATTTTGGTGTCATCTGCAAACTTACTAACTGCACCTCTTATGCTCACATCCAAATCGTTTATATAAATGACAAAAAGTAGAGGACCCAGCACCGATCTTTGTGGGACTTGACTGGTCACAGGCCTCCAGTCTGAAAAACAACCCTCCACCATCACCCTCTGTCTTCTACCTTTGAGCCAGTTCTGTATCCAAATGGCTAGTTCTCGCTGTATTGCGTGAGATCTAACCTTGCTAACCATTCTCCCATGGGGAACCTTGTTGAACACCTTACTGAAGTCCATATAGATCACGTCTACCACTCTGCCCTCATCAATCCTCTTTGTTACTTCTTCAAAAAGACTCAATCATGTTTGTGAGACGTGATTTCCCACACAAAAAGCCATGTTGACTATCCCCAATCAGTCCTTGCCTTTCCAAATACATGTACATCCTGTCCCTCAGGATTCCCTCCAACAACTTGCTCACCACCAACTTCAGGCTCACTGGTCTATAGTTCCCTGGCTTGTCCTTACCACCCTTCTTAAACAGTGGCACCACATTAGCCAGCCTCTAGTCTTCCGGCACCTCACCTGTGACTATCAATGATACAAATATCTCAGCAAGGGGCCTAGCAATCACTTCTCTAGCCTCCCACAGAGTTCTCAGGTACACCTGATCAGGTCCTGGGGATTTATCCATTTTTATGCGTTTCAAAGTATCCAGCACTTCCTCCTCTGTAATCTGGACATTTTGCAAGGTGTCACCATCTACTTCCCTACAGTCTATATCTTCCATGTCCTTTTCCACAGTAAATACTGATGCAAAATATTCATTTAGTATCTCCCCCATTTTCTGTGGCTCCACACAAAGGCTGCCTTGCTGGTCTTTGAGGGGCCCTATTCTCTCCCTAGTTACCCTTTTGTCCTTAATGTATTTGTAAAACCCTTTGGATTCTCCTTAACCCTATTTGCCAAAGCTATCTCATGTCCCTTTTTTGCCCTCCTGATTTCCCTCTTAAGTATACTCCTACTGCCTTTATACTCTAAGGATTCACTCGATCTATCCTGTCTATACCTGACATATGCTTCCTTCTTTTTCTTCACCAAACCTTTCATTTCTTTAGTCATCCAGCGTTCCCTATACCTACCAGCCTTTCCGTTCACCCTAACAAGAATATACTTTCTCTGGATTCTTATCTCATTTCTGAAGGCTTCCCATTGTCCAGCCGTCCCTTTACCTGCGAACATCTGCCCGCAATCAGTTTTTGAAAGTTCTTGCCTAATACCGTCAAAATTGGCCTTTCTCCAATTTAGAACTTCAACTTTTAGATCTGATCTATCTTTTCCATCATTATTTGAAAACTAATAGAATTATGGTCACTGCCCCAGAGTGCTCCCCATTTCCCAAGAGCAGGTCAAGATTTGCACTTTCTCTAGTTGGTACATCCACATACTGAATAAGAAAATTTTCTTGTACATGCTTAACAAATTCCTCTCCATCTAAACCTTGAACACTATGGCAGTCCCAGTCTGTGTTTGGAAAGTTAAAATCCCCTACCATAACCACCCTACCAATTGAGTTTGTGTTTATTGTTTGGCCAACCTTGAACAAATGAGATGATCTGATGTTTGTAGTATGAAAAATGCAGGCATTTTGAAAGTCAGAGAGACCAACTGCCATTGCAAAAGGCTGCCATTCAAAACCACTCTCTCTATCAAAAGGTACCTTTTTTTCATATGAAACATCTTTACAGCAAAAAAAACAGAAGGTGACCCAGGAAGATCTGTAGCTGAAAGAAGGCAGACACCAACAATGACAGCTGCTGTATGGTTTTGAAATTATGTTGATGTAATTTAATAAGGGTTTTTTTTGGAACAGTATATTGTTATAGAATTGGAAGCAGATAACAAGCAGTTAAGAGAAAAGGGGCTTAGACTTGTGAGTAGTTATTGTTTAATGTTCACTTTTAGAGTTGAGGAATAAATTGATTTATTTTCTTGAAATAGTGGAGTTTGGGAATTTTGTCACTCATATGTTAACAGATTATGAGGTGAGGTGAGCTTTTCTAGCTGTTTGGTTTAATTAACAGAAGGGTTCACTGCCATGGGACAGTCTAGTTTGTACAGTGCTGTCTGCAGAAGCTCACTAACCCCCATTGTTTCACAATAGGTTGTGCAATGCAGCATTTAATTTCTTGCAAAAGTATCAGATCTTCTGCCCTGACCCTTTAAAGTTGCCAGGGAGAGAACTCTTCAGAGTCAATTATTGTTTTAAATATCTCACATCCCTTTGAACC
Organism: Chiloscyllium punctatum; assembly: GCF_047496795.1. Classification (NCBI taxonomy): domain Eukaryota; kingdom Metazoa; phylum Chordata; class Chondrichthyes; order Orectolobiformes; family Hemiscylliidae; genus Chiloscyllium; species Chiloscyllium punctatum. The sequence continues at coordinate 59,156,014 of NC_092775.1, forward strand.
AAAGAACAACGAAGAAATAAGTGACTTATATAGATTCAGAAATTACTGTTGCTCCATTCCTGGTTGTAGTTTCTAAACAGTTGCTGGTTACTACTTTAAACACTCTTTACGCTGATACAGATTTTGTCGCTTCCTCAGCAGGTTTGGTTTTGAACAGAAGCCACAGCTAAAAGTCGTGTGTGTTAGCAATTCTTCCAAGAAGCTGGTTGAAACAGGCTGGGTTTGGACGAGACAACCAGCTGAGTACGGAGTGAACGCAGACTATTAAAGAGACCTGCAGCACAGCTTAGATCATATCTGAATGTGGTTCCTTATAAAGGTGGATTGGCTTATTCTCATCAATTGTTCTGTCTGGCACTACCACCTATAAAAAAATAGACATGGAAACAGAAGGAGGTTATTCAGCCTTTTGAATTTCTCCCATCATTGAATGAGATCGTGGCTGGTCTGTATCAACTCTGCCTTAGTTCCAGCTCCCCTTGCTAACTCTTGCCTTACAAGAATCTATCCTGCATGCCTGTGCAAACACCCAGTGGCAGCTTATGAGGTAGAGTGCAGCCACCAATCCACCTCCCTACTCTTACAGCCACAACTGTGACTTGTCCTGGTGGAACATTGAGACAGAAAGCTTCCTTAGTTTTAATCAATCTGCTCAAAGATGTCACTTACTCACTGCTGAAGCAAATAGGACTTGAATCCAGGCTTCCTGGCTTAGAGCTCGGGAACTACCATTGATTTAGATTTTAGATTTTTTTTATTGTCACATACTCAAGTATTGAAGTATAGATGATGTCATTTTAGGTCCAAAGGTATCTAGGTATTTAAAAAAGGTAGGTACAAAATAGTAAGATAAACAGAGTTAAAAAGATAAGCATTAGCTTCATAGAACAAATAAAAATTAAAGAAATAAGGTGATAGTTAATATTGCACCACAATAACCCTTCATCCTTCTTTCTATACTGGGGTGTAAGGGTCTATTCAGTTGTAGCAGTTAGCAATTTTAAGTCTTAACAAGAGGCACTTGTCTTAACAACAAAGTGGAGTTAATTGTGTTATGGAAATAGTTGCAATTTGTCTAGTTAGATATAATTACAAAGATGAGAATGGCATTGAGTGTACCTATACCAACTGGAGCAGGGGTTCAAGAAGGCAGCTCACCCCCACTTTCTCAAGGCCATGTCAGGATGGGTAAGAAATATTGTCCCAGCCAATGATGCCCACAATCCATGGATCAATTTTAAAAAGACATGGAGCCAGCGATAACAGTCTGAGCTCATCAAGATCTTGCACTGGATTCTCCGATTCTCTACCTAGAATTGTGTTACACCATCAGATTGAGTGAAGCCTGAAACAGTCTCCAAGAGTAATCCATTCAGAACCATTAACTTACGTACCATCTCCCTCACCCTTTGAGAAGCAGGCTCTCCGATTATCTCAGATAATTATCCATAACATCATGTGAAGGATCTTTAGTGTTCCTTCACTGAAGGCAATTGCTTTGTTATAACATTTTTTTCTTGAAGTATCCTGGATGCTCAGACCAGGCATTTCTTTTGACTCTGTTCTGAATCTATGGATATTGAGCTGGTTTCCATGGAGTTTTATGCAGCTCAACTCCATTTTATTTAAGTAAATCTTTACTCTCAAACTACTGATACATCAGAGTTGAAAGTATGTGAATTCCCTACTTCAACTTGCTGAGTATTGGATGGCTTAATTCCCCCTCTGTGGATATGATCTTGGTGAACCAAACATTTTCACATCCTCAATAGAGGACTTTGCTTATTTAGCATTATCTGTCAATGGTACTGATAATTCTTCAAAAACCAAGGATTGAAATGTTACCCCTGAGCTTGTGTTGGTTCAGAATCTGAGAACAAGGTTGAATCAGCTGTATCAATACTTTTCATGAGTCTTTTTAACTGGCTAAACAATTTCAGTTCAAGGTTCCTCACTGGGCTCAACTGAGTTGCAATGCTCTTTCTTGTTTTCAGCATTTGCTCCTTCTGGCTGACGTTTTTGTCATCTACAATGTCTGTAAATGTCACTGCCTTCCTTCCAACTGACAGGATTTGTAAATTTTTTTATGCCATCTTCGAAATCTCCATAGATTCGAAGAGTCATAGAGATGTACAGCTTGGAAACAGACCCTTCAGTCCAACCTGTCCATGCCGACCAGATATCCCAACCCAATCTAGTCCCACCTGCCAGCACCCGGCCCATATCCCTCCAAACCCTTCCTATTCATGTACCCATCCAAATGCCTTTTAAATGTTGCAATTGTACCAGCCTCCACCACTTCCTCTGGCAGCTCATTCCACACATGTACAACTCTCTGCGTGAAAAAGTTGCCACAACATCTTTCCAATAGGAAGGAGACCAGAGTTGCACGCAATATCCCAAAAGCGGCCTAACCAATGTCCTGTACAGCCACAACATGACCTCCCAACTCCTGTACTCAATACTCTGACCAGTAAAGGAAAGCATACCAAACACCGACTTCTCCATAATCCTATCTACCTGCGACTCCACTTTCAAAGAGCTATGAACCTGCACTCCAAGGCGTCTTTGTTCAGCAACACTCCCTAGGACCTTACCATTAAGTGTACAAGTCCTGCTCAGATTTGCTTTCCCAAACTGCAGCACCACATCCTCAGCCCATTGGCCCATCTGATCAAGATCTCATTGTAATCTGAGGTAACCTTCTTCGCTGTCCACTACACCTCCAATTTTGGTGTCATCTGCAAACTTGCTAACTATACCTTTTATGGTCGCATCCAAATCATTTATGTAAATGACAAAAAATAGAGGATCCAGCACCGATCCTTGTAGCACTCACTGGTCACAGGCCTCCAGTCTGAAAAACAACTCTCCACCACCACCCTGTGTCTTCTACCTTTGAACCAGTTCTGTATCCAAATGGCTAGTTCTCTCTGTAATCCATGAGATCTAACTTTGCTAACCAGTCTCCCATGGGGAACCTTGTCGAATGCCTTACTGAAGTCCATATAGATCATATCTACTGCTCAGCCCTCATCAATCCTCTTTGTTACTTCAAAAAACTCAATCAAGTTTGTGAGACATGATTTCCCATGCACAATGCCATGTTGACTATCCCGAATCAGTCTTTGTCTTTCCAAATACATGTACATCCTGCCCCTCAGGATTCCCTCCAACAACTTGCCCACCACCAACGTCAGGCTCACTGGTCTATAGTTCCCTGGCTTGTTCTTACCACCCTTCTTAAACAGTGGCACCATGTTTGCCAACCTCCAGTCTTCCGGCACCTCACCTGTGACTATCGATGATACAAATATCTCAGCAAGAGGCACAGCAATCACTTCTCTAGCTTCCCACAAAGTTCTAGGGTACACCTGATCAGGTCCTGGGGATTTATCCACATTTACCCGTTTCAACACATCCAGCACTTCCTCCTCTGTAATATGGAGATTTCTCAAGTGACCATCTATTTCCCTACAGTGTATGTCTTCCATATCCTTTTCCACAGTAAACACTGATGCAAAATATTCATTTAGTATCTCCCCCATTTTCTGTGGCTCCACACAAAGGCCGCCTTGCTGATCTTTGAGGGGCCCTATTCTCTCCCTGGTTACCCTTTTGTCCTTAATATATTTGTAAAACCCTTTGGATTCTCCTTAATTGTATTTGCTAAAGCTATCTCATGCTCCTTTTTTGCCCTCCTGATTTCTCTCTTAAGTATAATCCCACTTCCTTTATACTCTTCTAAGGATTTACTCAATCTATCCTGTCTATACCTGACCCAAGCTTCCTTCTTTTTCTTAACCAATTTCTTTGGTCATCCAGCATTCCCTACACCTACCAGCCTTTCCTTTCACCCTCACAGGAATATACTTTCTCTGGAATCTTATTATCTCATTTCTGAAGGCTTCCCATTTTCCAGCCGTCCCTTTACCTTCGAACATCTGCCCCCAATCAGCTTTTGAAAGTTCTTCCCTAATACCATCAAAATTAGCCTTCCTCCAATGTAGAACTTCAACTTTTAGATCTGATCTATCCTTTTCCATCATTATTTTAAATCAAATAGAATTATTGTCCCTGGCCCCTAAGTGCTCCTCCACTGACACCTCCGTCACCTGCCCTGCCTTATTTCCCAAGAGTAGGTCAAATTTTGCACCTTCTCTAGTAGGTACATCCACATACTGAATCAGAAACTTTTCTTGTACACACTTAACAAATTCCTCTCCAACTAAACCTTTGACACTACGGTAGTCCAAGTCTATGTTTTGAAAGTTAAAATCCCCCACCATAACCACCCTATTATTCTTACAGATAGCTGAGATCTCCTTACAAGTTTGTTTCTCAATTTCCCTCTGACTATTAGGGGGTCTATAATACAATCCCAATAAGGTGTTCATTCCTTTCTTATTTCTCATTTCACCCAAATAACTTCCCTGGATGTATTTCCAGGAATATCCTCCCTCAGTACAGCTGTAACACTATCCCTTATCAAAAATGCCACTCCCCTCCTCTCTTGCCTCCCTTTCTATCCTTCCTGTAGCATTTGTACCCTGGAACATTAAGCTGCCAGTCCTGCCCATCCCTGAGCCATGTTTCTGCAATTGCTAACGATTTGACTCACTTCTGTTCTCAACTATACCAGTCTCAGATTGATCTCTTTCCTCACTATCTCCCTGGTTCCCACCACCCCACTTTACTAGTTTAAATCCTCCCGAGCAGCTCTCGCAAATTTCCCTGCCAGTTTACTAGTTCCCTTCCAATTTCGGTGCAATCCACCCTTCTTTTACAGGTCACTTCCACCCCAAAAGAGATTCCACTGATCCAAAAATGTGAATCCTTCTTGCATACACCATCTCCTCAGCCATGCATTCATCTGCTCTATCCTCCTAATCCTGCCCTCACTAGCTCGTAGCACTGGGAGTAATCCAGATATTACTACCCTTGAGGACCTCCTTTTTAAATTTCTGCCTAACTTTCTGTAATCCCCCTTCACAATCTCAACCTTTTCCCTTCCTATGTTGTTGGTTCCAATGTGGACAATGACCTCTTGCTGGCCCCTCTCCTCGTGAGAACATTCTGCACCCTCTCTGAGACATCCTTGATCCTTGAAGCAACACGCCATTCTGATTTTTTGCTGCTGGCCACAGAAACGTCTGTCCCTCGGACTAGAGAATCCCCTAACACAGTTGATACCTTGGAACTCAATGTATTGTTGCATTAGAGCCGGTCTCAATAACAGAAACTTGGCTGTTCGTGCTCCGTTCCCCTGAGAATCCATCATCCCTACATTTTCCAAAACAGCATACTTGTTTGAAATGGGGATAGCCACAGAAAACTCCTGCACTAGCTGCCTACTTCTCTTACTTTCCTGGAGTTAACCCATCTATATAACTGTAACTGTGACTTTTCCCCCTTCCTATAACTACCATCCATCACATACTGATCCGTTGCAAATTCCTCTTTGCTTCTAACTGTGTCTCCAACCAATCCATTTGATCTGATTGGATGCGTAACCAACAGCATTTATTGCAGATATAATCAGCAGTAACCCTTAAAACTCCCACATCTGATAAGAAGTACATATCACTCAACTAAAGACCATTTGTGCTCCTTCACAATCTACAGACCCATAAAATAATACCGTCTTATTCCTCTACAAAACATTGCCCCAGGTTAAATTAATAGTTATGGCTTATGTTGTTAGTTTAATCAAGAGACATATCTCAAAAAACATATAATCAAGAAAGAACCCACTCTAATCACTACTGCAGACTTTCTGAAGACCCCACTTAAGACAATTCACTTATCTGTTTCTGTGCTGTGAACTTCGCCCAAACAGTTCCTCCAAGATCAGTTGTGAATTTCACTGTTTGTTACTTTTCCCAGATGCCCTGCAATGTCCAGCGATACATGAATTCAAACAGCAAAGGCAGAAACTGTGCAGGTTCACTGTGGTGTCAGTTTCTTCTCTCTCTCTCTCCTGCACTGATCTCACCATGTGCTTCCTTTGTCTGTTCTTCTCCCTTTTTAAAACTGCTGTTGTTTTGACTTTGTTTTGGAACTTAGGAGAAAAAAATGTAACCGCATATAAAAAAGTAATTGCTGCTCCTGGAATTTGAGGATATCACTTCCAACGCCTAAAATACCTCAAAAAAGGAGTAGCTGTTACAGCCAGAAATTTTTCCTGTCCTCATTTTGGATTACCCAGAATCCTTGAGTCAAGGTTCCACCTTGATTCTTCTGTCTGTTTGTCTTTTACCAGTTGCTCAACAATGGCTTGTTTCTGAACCAGTTGTACATTTGGAATTTGTGGAACTCCATAAGCCACAAGGATGTTGAGGGCAAGATAAGTGTATGAATCTAATATGAGAATGAGAATTGTGAATTCTGTACACATTTCCAATTCTCTTACATTCTTACAATTTAGCAATGTTACTTGTAACATACCTTACTCTTGAGTTAGTGCATCTGGTCCATGTAGTTTCATCTCTTTTATTTCTTATGCTATGGTATTTGAACTGATCAAACAGTGACACTCATTCCTATGTCAAGCTTAAAATGAATAGAAGGTTAATTGACAAATTCTGTCAAACCCCTTGGAATGTTTGATCTGTAGCTTCCCCTAGGAATACCTTTGGAGTCTTTTCCAATGGCGGACATACCGTTACATTAACCTTTTAATACGAGTAAGCACTTGGCTATTTGCTGCTCTGAAACTCTGTTCTTTTTCTGCACATCTTCTGGAAGTGGCCTATTGATACACAGGTGTAACAACCTTTTGTCATAGCTGAGAACTGCTTGTGCCTGTGTCTTCTGTGTTCCACAGAACTGCTACTGACCCTTAACATCTGCTATTTTGCCCACACTTTGCATTGGCTTGTGACATGAGTCTGGAGAGCGTATCGTGTAACGTGAATCAATTCTGTTGATAAGATTGTTGTCCTCTTTTTCAGGATCTATCTTGGAAGTGACCTGATTTCTGCTTCCAATGTGAGCTGAATAATTTGCTCCAAAGTCAAACATCATCATACTATATGGTTGGAGAATTAAACTCTATTGAAATAACCATAAGTTATCTAAGAAAATTAAAGGATTGTGGTCAATGTAAATAAGAGTTTTGTCCCAGTATTGGCGCTGTACAAGTCAAGATGGTATAGAGGCAGCATAAGACCTATTGTCTCTTTTTTAACAGTTACGTGTTTTAGTTGCTATGCTGTCAGTTTCTTTAAAAAAAATCACTGGCAGGCTATTTAATCCCCACTTCATAATCTTGCAATTCAACAGCCCCTGTTCTGGCTTCAACAGCCCATTTAAATGGCTTTACATAATTCAGTGCAGCCAAAACATTTGCCATTGTTAGTATAGTTTTCATATTTAAAATAGGAATTTGACATTCCTATGACTTTCCAAACCCATGTCCACTCTACCTCGAAGGACAAAGGCAGCCGATACAGGGAGCACCGGCATTTGCGAGTTTCCCGCCGAGCTATTCACCAGCCTCACAATCGCTGGGGCATAATCCTAGAGCTCTTGTTTGAATAATATTATGGGTCTACCCACAATATGTGGACTGCAGAGGTTCAAGAAGGCCAATCACTACCACCTTCTCAAGGGCAGTTAGAGACGAGCAATAAATGCTGGCTCAGCCAGTGCTATACCACATCCCTTTGAAAAAAATTCTGAACCATCTTCAAATTCTGTGCAACAAACTTCACCACAACAGAACTGTTTTTCCACTGTGTAGCTGTTAGTTTAACAAGATCCCTCCTAAATCCAGTTAGTTTAAAAATTCCAATGAGCCCGAATATTCCATCCTAGTGTTATAACTGGACATTTCCGATCCCAGACTCAGAGCAGGCATGATATGTCATACTTGGATTTGTTTCGGTTTTAATGAATGGGTCTCTCACTGAAACACATAGAGTCATAGAGATGTACAGCATGGAAACAGACCCTTCAGTCCACGCCAACCAGACATCCTAACCCAATCTAGTCCCACCTGCCAGCACCCAGCCCATATCCCTCCAAACCCTTCCTATTCATATACCCATCCAAATGCCTCATAAGTGTTGCAATTGTACCAGCCTCCACCACTTCCTCTGGCAGCTCATTCCATACACGTACCACCCTCTGCGTGAAAAAGTTGCCCCTTAGGTCCCTTTTATATCTTTCACCTCTCACTCTCTAGTTCTGGACTCCCGACATTGCTGCAGATTTTGCTTAAACAATAAAATGGAAGTTTAAGACAAATGAAATAAAGGTTAAAAATAGATCCAAACTATCTGATTATGCTAAACTTTTTTCAAAGATTTTAACTGCAGAGTACAAATGTAGCCATATTAATTCCATACCACTCCTTTGTAAATTGAGGAAAAAAAAAGCAACTTTTGCCTGGGACCCAAAATACCCCACTGCTGCAGTACCCAAAACACACCACTTGTATAATATCTCACACCAGATTCCTTGTTTCTTACACATTGGTAGGTCGCTTGTGCCTGTGACCATTAGTCTGGAATTACAGATGGCTTCTTCCTGGTGCTATCTGTAGTAACTTTCTGGCTGCTAAAACAGAGATTGCTAACTTGGCCAAACAGCAAGGGATAGGCGCAAGTGAGGACTGCAGATGCTGGAAATTAGAGTCAAGACCGTGGTGCTAGAAAAGCACAGTAGGTCAGGCAGTATCCAAGGAGCAGGAAAGTTGACATTTCAGGCAAAAGCCCTTCATCAGGAATGTTGGGTATGCAAGGGATGCTGGGTACATTGGCCAAGTAAAACTCTGAAATCACAAAAACCAAACACAGTGCAAACACCAGCCAGATGAATGATATTAGCATAATGTTAAAGGCAACATTTATTCTGGACAGATATAAACAAACAACATAGGCACCAAACAAAGGGTCCTGCTACACAAAGAAACAAGCAGTAGCTTGTTATTCAAATATTGACAATGTTTCAAGCTATAAAGTGAGTCTTCCTGATTGGCCAGAGCTATAGAAAGTTCTAGAAAACAATCCAAAAAGGTATAAAAACAGGGTTCACCTGTAGGCCAAGGTCACTACTGAATTGTCTGAGGCCTTCCACGAAGAACAACATAGCAAGAGGCAAAGACCTACTGGCTGTCTGCAGAGAGAGGAAGAAAGCAGCTTCAGAGTCCTACATAGAGAGAGAGAGGGGACCGGCTGTGGAAATCTACAAGAGACTCAAGGAACTATTGTAAACTTAATGGGCTGAATAAGATTAGAAATAATATGTTTAATATTAAAGACAATGGTAACTTTTTTCCAAATAAATTTGGACCTGTTTTGCATCAGTACCAACTTGAGTTTGGATTGATTTGATAGCACAAACAGCCAAGTTTCCGGTATTGAGACTGGCTCTAATGCAATAAGGGATACGTCAGCTACCAAGAGATCAATTGTGTTAGGGGATTCTGTAGTCAGAGGTACAGACAGACGTGTCTGTGGCCAGCAGAGAAAAAGCAGAATCATGCGTTATTTCCCTGGTGCCAGGATCAAGGATGTCTCAGAGAGGGTGCAGAATGTTCTCACGGGGGAGAGGAGCCAGCAGGAGGTCATTGCCCACATTGGAACCAACGACCTTGGAAGGGAAAAGGTTGAGACTCTGAAGGGAGATTACAGAAAGTTAGGCAGAAATTTAAAAAGGAGGTCCTCAAGGGTAGTAATATCTGGATTACTCCCAGTGCTACGAGCTAGTGAGGGCAGGAATAGGAGGATAGAGCAGATGAATGCATGGCTGAGGAGCTGGTGTATGGGAGAAGGATTCACATTTTTGGATCATTGGAATTTCTTTTGGGGTAGAAGTGACCTGTACAAGAAGGACGGATTGCACCTAAATTGGAAGGGGACTAATATACTGGCAGGGAAATTTGCTAGAACTGCTTGGGAGGATTTAAACTAGTAAGGTGGGGGTGGGGGGGGATCCAGGGGGATAGTGAGGAAAGAGATCGATCTGAGACGGGTACAGTTGAGAACAGAAGCGAGCCAAACAGTCAGGGCAGGCAGGGACAAGGTAGGACTAATAAATTGCATTTATTTCAATGCAAGGGACCTAACCGAGAAAGCAGATGAATTCAGCACATGGATAGGAGCATGGGAATGGGATATCATAGCAATTACAGAAACATGGCTCAGGGATGGGCAGGACTGGCAGCTTAAATGTTCCAGGATACAAATACTACAGGAAGGATAGAAAGGGAGGCAAGAGAGGAGGGGAGTGGCATTTTTGATAAGGGATAGCATCACAGCTGTACTGAGGGAGGATATTCCTGGAAATACATCCAGGGAAGTTATTTGGGTGGAACTGAGAAATAAGAAAGGGATGATCACCTTATTAGGATTGTATTATAGACCCCCATTAGTCAGAAGGAAATTGAGAAACAAACTTGTAAGGAGATCTCAGCTATCTGTAAGAATAATAGGGTAGTTATGGTAGGGGATTTTAACTTTCCAAACATCGACTGGGATGCCATAGTGTTAAAGATTTAGATGGAGAGAAATTTCATAAGTATGTACAAGAAAAGTTTCTGAATCAGTATGTGGATGTACCTACTAGAGAAGGTGCAAAACTTGACCTTCTGTTGGGAAATAAGGCAGGGCAGGTGACTGAGGTGTCAGTGGGGGAGCACTTTGGGGCCAGCGACCATAATTCTATTTGTTTTAAAATAATGATGGAAAAGGATAGACCAGATCTAAAAGTTGAAGTTCTAAATTGGAGGAAGGCTAATTTTGATGGTATTAGGCAAGAACTTTCGAAAGCTGATTGGAGGTAGATGTTCGCAGGGAAATCAGGACGGCAAAACGGGGACATGAGATAGCTTTGGCAAATAGAATTAAGGAGAATCCAAAGGGTTTTTACAAATATATTAAGGTCAAAAGGGTAACTAGGGAGAGAATAGGGCCCCTCAAAGATCAGCAAGGCGGCCTTTTTGTGGAGCCACAGAAAATGGGGGAGATACTAAATGAATATTTTGCATCAGTATTTACTGTGGAAAAGGAAGATATAGACTGTAGGGAAATAGATGGTGACATCTTGCGAAATGTCCAGATTACAGAGTGCTGGATGTCTTGAAATGGTTAATGGTGGATAAATCCCCAGGGCCTGATCAGGTGTACCCGAGAACTCTGTAGGAAGCTAGAGAAGTGATTGCTGGGCCTTTTGCTGAGATATCATCGATAGTCACAGGTGAGGTGCTGGAAGACTGGAGGTTGTCAAACGTGGTGCCACTGTTTAAGAAGGGCAGTAAAGACAAGTTGGACCAAAGTGTCTGTTACCGTGCTGTACACCTCTATGACTCTGACTCTATGACTGGGTTGTGGTATTCTGGAGCATAATTTAAACTGATTGGCTAAATTCAAACTGTTGTCAAAACAGCAACCAACTCAAGTATCTATTTCACAGCTAAATTAAAAGACACCTACGGGGCAACTTTCTAACGCAGAAAGTGGTACGTGTATGGAATGAGCTGCCAGAGGAAGTGGTGGAGGCTGGTACAATTGCAACACTTAAAAGGCATCTGGATGGGTATAAGAATAGATAGGGCTTGGAGGGACTATGGGCCAGGTGGCTCTAGATTAGGTTAGGATATCTGGTCGGCACGGACAAGTTAGACCAAAGGGATTGTTTCCGTGCTGAACATCTCTATGACTATGACTTTTTATCTGCAAGGCATGACTGGTCTTTTACGTCTGTCATGAGCCTGCACTGACCTCCTTATACCTCCCACCAGATCTGATGTGAAGGTTTAAGCCTGGAGCATTTTTTTGGCCTTTTTTTTAATTCACTCATGGAATGAGTGGGTTGCTAGCCAGGCCAGCATTAATACCCATCCCTAATTGGTCAGAGGACAGTTGAGATTCAATTACATTGCTGTGGCTCTGGAGTCTCGTGTAGGCCAGACTAGGTAAGGTTGGCAGATTTCCTTCCCTAAAGGACATTAGTGAACCTTCTACAAGCCCTGCTGCCTGCTTCTTTGCTCAACCAGTTATAACTGCTGACTGAATACATGAGTATTCATAAAGCACTAATGTCCCTGAACTTTTAGATTGACTTGTCTTAAGAAAACATTTTCTCCTGGGATGAATTGATTTTACTGTTATTACCTTGAGGTATTTAAGAATTGAGCTCACAGCTGATCGTCTGTGGAACCAGTCACTGGCAGCTTGTGGATGGGATAGAGTGACATCACCAAAGCGTTTACCTATCGTTGGTCTAAGTGCTTCTGCAATTAACTGGACAAGAGAATGAGCCACTGGTAAGTCTTAACAAGAAGAGGAACTTGTTTTAACAGCAAGGTGTAGCTTATTGCACGATAGCACTGATACAATTTGCATTACCGAGTTAGACGCGATAAGACCATCAGGAGAGTGAGATGACACGTCTGACCTCAACAGGATCAAGATCATTGAGGCAATGATTCAGAAAAGGTAATACAAGGTTTTAAAATCAATGGTGACATTTTCAATTGACCCTTAGCCCGTAGAGATTTTCCTTTTTGTGGGGGAGGGGGAAAAGATTCTAGATTTCCTGTAGGTTTTGTGTAAAGAAATGCATCTTGACAGTAACCTCGAGAATTTCAGCTCTAAATATAAGGTTATGCTCAACACATCTCCACCAGGGCAGGTGGTATCCTCCAGCAACTCCCTATCCAATTCCTTAAGGTAACTATAAAATGGGTAATACTTAAATATTTTAAGGAAGGAGCAGCAGTATATGGGCATTGGACAGCCAGGCAGCATAAATAAAATGTTCAACTCTCTTTCACACACATCGCAAAGTCAACAAATCAAAGAATCCCTCCAGTGTGGAAGCAAGCCATTTGGCCCACTGAGTCCATACCAACGCTCTGAAGGGCAATTCCTCCAAAGCCACCCCATCCTTGTAATCTTGCATATCCCAAATTCTAATCTACCTAGCCCACACACTCTGGGGCAATTTAGCATGGCCAACCCACCTAACTTGCACAGCTTTGTATTGTAGCAGGAAACCCACAAAGACAATGTGCAAACTCCATACAGACAGTTGCCTGAGGAATTGAACCCAGGCCCCTGGCGCTGTGAGATAGCAGTGCTAACCACTGAGCCACCGTGCCACCCCAAATCACACCCTGGAGGTTGTGCCATGTCATCAGTAGTGAAAACCACTCAGCCAACACCTTTAATCATCACCACGGAGACTGCAATAATCTTTCTCTTCACAGCACCCTTTTTGCAATCTTCCATTGAGCAAAGGCTGGGAGATATTGTGACATACAGACACAATGCAGACAGTCATAAAACCAAACATGACCCTCTATCCTGAGGCATGGGTGTGGGACACTTATCATTCACACAGCTTCCCTACTTGACTTCAGATAATGCACAATGTTGATCTATTCCTTGTATAACTGGGTTTGGCAGCAATCCCTGGTGAGGCGATTCACAAACCACATGCTCATTCCAGCCACTTACAAGCTTTTGTTTCAGCTCCTGATTTAAGTATTTTTATTATTGCATATCCTTTTCTTCAACATTGCTGCTCAGATTAGTCAGTAGGTTGGGCGGACGTTCCAGAGATTGATTTAGCTTTTCTCGAAAACACACACTAAACAACTTGAGACGAGTCTGAGCTCAGAGCCTGCAGATTGCTTAATTGGTTGGGTTTTGATTGAAAGAAAGACTGGAGGAGGCTGCCTCAGAGAATGTGGCAACTGATTCTTCAGGAAGCATTGCATTAATTCATCTCAGGCGATGACAGAACTGGTTTGTTCAGGTACTGTAATACTATATACAAGGTTGCCTCTCTCTTATGACCTTTGTTCTCTTTTGATTTTATTGATGTAATTATGGTCACTCTTGCTGTGAACTATCATTTTCCTCTCAAACACAATCTATCTGATTCAATTAAGACCAATCATATTTCCTAGTTTGCTCATTACTCTTCCAAGACTTCTGCATGTTTGGCCTCCTTGTTTATCTCTGTGATCTTTTGCAAGTTTCGAAAACCTACGCTTGGCATCAACTAGTGACTGTATCTGTATTTAACCAATCCTCCCTTTTCAGCGATGATTACTGCGTTTAAGCTACAGCCCTTCACCTATGTTTCCCAATTTAAAATAACAAGAAATAGGGCTGGTTCAGTCAGACGAGACTGCAAAATACACAACCTCCCCCAGGCAATGAAAGTGTGCCTCATTCACCAATAACAACAGCATTTCTTTTAGGACCTCAACCTGGAAGACACTTGCAAGAAGCTTGACAGAGGCTTGGAAGGCGCAGGGGTTGAGCCAAAGAAGGAGAAATTAGGGGGCCTGTTCGATGAGGTGAGTTTTAACGGAAGCTTTCAAAGAAGAGTTGGGGTTTGGTGGAGAAGCTTCAGCAAAATAGGACTGAAGGCCACAAAGCAACTGCGAGGCAGAGAAGGTGTGTTTGCAAAAGCCTCAATGTTAGAAACATTAGGGAGAGAGGACCAGCGGGCAGATATTGCAGGTCTCTCAGCATTTATTGAGGCCGGGAAACCATGGAGACTGTAAAAGCATAATTAGAATCTTAGACTTGAAACATTGTCACAGAGAGCGGGAGCAGTGAATAAATGCAAGAGCTGAAGTTCAGACAGAGTGGAGGTTAAAAGACCAGCAAGAGATTGTTGGAAGAAATGAGTCTGGTACTGTATTGACAAATTGACCAGCGAGGGTTTCAGTAATAGATGTGTAGAGACCAGAGAAGGTGGTAGATGCAGCTTTTTCAATAGAGATTATGTGCAGTCGGAAACACTGCTGGGAATAGTCATGCTGAGCAAATGAACCAACCTCCTCAGTGACTAAAAATGAAACTAACATCTCTGTGTTGCTTCCGTATAAATTGTGTCTTGTTCAGAACAGATAAGAAAAACCTTAAGGGTCCATCTCACAGTGTAGGACAGATTGAGAAGATTGAGAAAATGGTGTGGCTTGTGACTGTCAGCCTTCTACTTCTTTCTTCACACACGCTCTGCACAAATCCGGGATTGAAAGTGAGAGTAACTCAGAAAGCCCTAGATTATGGTAAGTCTCTCTCACTCAGCCTGGTAGTCTGATCACCGTGAGTGCGCTTGTGAAAGTGCAGAAAGTCTGTGAGCATTTGTGGAGTGTTTACGTTCAACTGTTACACTTGTCCATGTATAGATTAATCTGAGTCTGAAATAGTTGAGCTTAGAAATGCTAATTGTTTTGTAAAAAAAAATTCTATGGTTTTTGTTTGAATGTCAACTCTTCTTGCACTTCTTGGATTTATTGTTTGTTTTATTTGGCTGTTTTACAACAATTTTTTTTCAAACTGTGGAACCTTGTGACTTTATTCTTTCCATGAATGACTGGGATTTCAGATTTTTTAAAAAAATAATTCAACCTACATCAGTCTTATACAATTACTAGAAAAGCAGGTCAGAGGCTAGGAAGTGTACATAACTCATCTCCTGTTTCCCCAAAGCATGTCCATCATCTACAAGGCGCAAGTCAAAAATGTGATGGACTATCCCCCACTTGTCTGAATGTGTGCGGCTCCAATGATCAGTCTACTTGATTGGCACCCTATCCACCATCTTAAAGATTCGTTCCTTCCACCACAATGCAGTATCTACCACCTACAAGGTGGACTGCAGTAAATCACCAAGACTTCTTCAACAAAGAATAAGAATAATCTTATTCTTCACAACCACCTGATGAAGGAGCAGCACTCCCAAAGCTAGTGCTTCCAAATAAACCTGTTGGACTATAACCTGGTGTTGTGCAATTTTTAACTTTGTACACCCCAGTCCAACACCGCCGTCTACAAATCATGATTCCTTCAACAGTACTTTCCAACCTCCCAACTTCTACTTCCTAGGTGAACAAGAACAAAAGATGCATGGAGCACTAACACCTCCATGTTCCCCATCAAGTCATACACCATCCTGACTCAAAACCACATCACATTCACTGTTGCTGGGTCAGAATCCTGGGACCACCTTCCTACCAGCACTATGGATTGAGTTCAAAAGTAAGGATCATAGTTGAAAACTGTAGTGCTGGAAACACAGGTCAGGCAGCATCCTAGGAGTAAGGAGAGTCGGTGTTATAAGCCCTTCATCAGGAATGTGGAGGGGGAAGGGGGCTGAGAGATTAATAGGAAGGTGGGGGTGAGGCTAGGGGGGAAAGGAGCTGGGATAGTGATAGATGGATGCAGATGGGGGGTAATGGTGATAGGTCAGAGGCGAGGAGGGAGTGGATAGGTGGGAATGGCGGTGGATAGTAGAACAGGTCAACAGGGCAGTGCCGAGATGGAGGGTTGGATCTGTGATGAGGTGGGGAATAGGAGATTTGGAAACTAGTGAAGTCGATGTTGATGCTGTGTCGAAGGGCCATCAACTTCACTAGTTGCTAGCATTTTCAGTGTTTACAACATAACATATGCATGTTGACTGAAACACCCAGCAACATTCAGTAACCAAGGAAGTATCACTCATAATTATTAAAAAGAAACACTCTGCTTTACATTTTACCAACAAATGTTCTGAATATTTAAAGCAGAAATGCACAGTCTGTGAGAAAATGGTTATTGAGATCACTCTCCAACATATCCGTGATTCACTGTTTATTTACTAACCAGAAATGTCATTAGAATTTAATGCGCAGCTTGAGTTCTTGTGTTAATGTTGTGCACTGAAGAGATTCAGTGATAATGTTCATCAAAACATATCTCCGCATTTTCTTTCCCCTTCAAGAGGCTATGCAGCTTGGCATCAAGGCAATATCTGGCAAGGCCAGTGACTATAGAGTATGCAGAGTTCTCAGTGGAACAGATAGTGTAAGGTGGGTCAAGTGTAGCAGTCCATAGTAGTAACCGTTAATGGAGGAGAAGTCTGGTGTGTAGCTGAATGCACGGGCTTCACAAGTCTGCCTTCCAATGTGCACCGTAAGGCTCTGGTATTGCCTAACATCTGATTTTTCACTCAGGTCGACAGGTCGGGGTCCAGGTGTTACAACAGAAACTTTGGCAAATTCAGATTCCAGATGTCAGCGGAGAAACCCACGTTTCTGTGATTGGCCATGTCAAATATCAAGTCACAGGGTGAGTGTGTGGAGTGTTCTTCAGGAAAACATACAAGGAGAATTTGTTTCATATTAACCAATCCCCTCGACCCCCCCACCCCTCCCCCATTTTGAATGACCTTGAAATGGAGTTAAGTTGCATGGTTTCTCAGGTGCCAAGTGACCATGTTGGATTGGAGCTGCAAATTTCCAGCTGGAACTGTATCATCCACTATATAGAGTCATAGTGGTATACAGCACGGAAACAGGCTCTTCGGCCCAACTTGTTCATGCTGACTAGATTTGTTAAACTGAACTAGATAACTTACTTGGATGTGATTTAAAAAATAATTTCCCTAAACGTGTGCCTCACATCAGGTCCTCTGTTCATGCAACTAAGGTGCTTTCAATATAAAACAAAGTTCAACAAGAAATGAAAGAATCCCAAAACATATAAAGCAGCCAGACTAGGCCCATGATGCCTGTAACAGCTCTATGAAAGAACAATCCAATTAATTCCACTCCTCTTGGTCTTCACTCCATAATCCTCCCTTTGAAATATATATCCAATTCCCTATTGAAAGCTGCCATTGAACCTGTTCCCACCAGGAAAATGTAAATGTCATTGGTGTGCAGACATTGCACATTGCTCTAACTTTCATGTGCGTGAAGAGAGGAATGACGTGAAAGGGAACTGGCCTTTTGTAGATCTTTACTGTCTAGTTATAGCACACTGATGGCAGCGGTTCCAGAAGGTAGCTGCCCACCATCTTCTCGAGGGTGACTAGGGATGGGGAATCAATGTCTGCCCAGCAAGCGATCCCCATGTCTCAAGAGTGAACCAAAACAAAAAGGAAGAAGCCATTTGGGTTATCTAACTTACTCTTTTGTAGAAACCTACAGTCCTGCCACCACAGCGTATGCCAAATAGGGAGCTGCAGGTGTAGTGGTAGTGTCTCTAGCCTAGCAATCCAGAGCCCCAGGCTCCAAAGGATATGTCTTTGAATCCCACCATTTAGGTGGTGAAATTTGGATTAAAATTTTAAAAAATGAAGAATTTTTTGAAAAAGATGTGAACCTAGTAATTGTATGTGACCAGGTAACCACTGTCAATTGTTGTAAAAATCTACCTAGTTCACTGCGCCCATACCTGGTCTGGCCTACAAGTGACTCTAGACTCACACCAATGTGATTGAATCTTAAACGGCCCATTAAAATGCCACCGCATCAAACCACTCAGCACAAATACAATTAGGGATGGCAACAAGTTCTGGCCTTGTCAGTGACAGTCACATCCCAGAAATGATCAAAAAAAAGAAAGACAAATTACTATAGCAGTAAATTACACAGCATCTCAAACCTGGTCCAGGCAAACCAAATCTGACTAAATACCTGTGGAGTGATGCCAGGCCTCCTGGATCATGCTCAGTGAACCATTCCATGTCCTTGGCCCTCTTATTTTGTGAAGTCCATGCCCATGTCTCTAATTCTGCAACTTGATAAGATCCCTGCACTCCTTTTGCATAGCCCCAATTTCCTTTCTTCCTGACTGTCAGCTGTATCTTCAGCTGCCTAGGCCCAAAACTTCACAATTCCCCATCTGTACACCCTTCTGACTGTCCATTTCCCTCTCCTCATTGATACATCTTAAAACTGCTTTCTTTGATCAACCTTTTGATTGCCCATTCTCCTTATGGGATTTGGTGTCTAATTCTGTTTGATAATTACATCTGCAAAGCATATTAAAATGTTACAAGTGCTACATATTGTTGTTGTTAATCTTGTTAATATCAGTTCTCACTTTGCCTGTTATCTGTTTATAGTTGTGTTTGGCCTGCATTCATGGTTAAACTTTAAATGGCAGACTCAGGATTAAACTGTTCTATCAATTTGCTATTTTATACAGAAACACAAGTCTGTGTGGGATTCCTCCTGGTGCTCCGGTTTCCTCCCACAGTCCAGGGATGTGCAGGCTAGGTGGATTAGCCATGGGAAATGTAAGGTTACAGGGATAGCGGAATGGGTCTGGGTAGGATGCTCTGATACATATCGACCAGGGTCTGATAGAATAGGGTACAGACTTGAGAGGCTGAATGCCTTCCTTACCTATCCTCCTGTCTTGTGGAGATCAGACTGTGGTGATCTGAAATAGTCACACACAGATCTCTTTTGGACCTTTTCTAAACTTGTTAAAGATGTTAAAATGTGCAAAGATGCACAAAGTTATAAGTTCAAGAGACCAACACAAAGTGAGGGCTGATAGTCCAGTATAATATCAAGGGAGTGCTATACTCTCAGAGGAGCTGTTTTTCAGATGAGACGCTAAACTAAGGCCACATGCACCACCTCAAGCAGATGTAAAAGATTACATGGCACTAAAAATGAATAGTAAGAGATAATCAGGCTGTGTTTTTGAAATCCTGCAGTACATAAATTCTCTCATGTTTTTCCTCCTGAAACAGGGACCATATATCCAAAGTATTTCATCGGCTAAAAAGCATTAGGGACAGCTAGAGGTCATGAAAGGTGCAATATAAAAGCACATCTTTTCTGTAGAAGCAGGAAAAGCCTGATATTTTAATAGGACAGTGTTGTCATTAAGGCAGAATAATCCCCCAGTCCCTCAATTAAAATGTTATTCATCAATCTCAGCTTTCAGTCTACAGGATATACATGTGTTTGGAAAGGCAAAGACTGATTAGGGATAGCCAATGTGGCTTTGTGCGTGGGAAATCATGTCTCACAAACTTGATTGAGTATTTTGAAGAAGTAACAAAGAGGATTAATGAGGGCAGAGCGGTAGATGTGATCTATATGGACTTCAGTAAGGCGTTCGACAAGGTTCCTGATGGGAGACTGGTTAGCAAGGTTAGATCTCCTGGAATACAGGGAGAACTAGCCATTTGGATACAGAACTGGTTCAAAGGTAGAAGACAGAGGGTGGTGGTGGAGGGTTGTTTTTCAGACTGGAGGCCTGTGACCAGTGGAGTGCCACAAGGATTGGTGCTGGGTCCTCTACTTTTTGTCATTTACATAAATGATTTGGATGCGAGCATAAGAGGTATAGTTAGTAATTTTGCAGATGACACCAAAGTTGGAGGTGTAGTGGACAGCGAAGAGGATTACCTCAGATTACAACAGGATCTGGATCAGATTGGCCAATTGGCTGAGAAGTAGCAGCTGGAGTTTAATTCAGATAAATGCGAGGTGCTGCATTTTGGGAAAGCAAATCTTAACAGGACTTATACACTTAATGGTAGGGTCTTAGTGAGTTTTGCTGAACAAAGAGACCTTGGAGTACAGGTTCATAGCTCCTTGAATGTGGAGTCACAGGTAGATAAGATAGTGAAGAAGGCGTTTGGTATGCTTTCCTTTATTGGTCAGAGTATTGAGTACAGGCGTTGGGAGGTCATGTTACAGCTGTACAGGACATTGGTTAGGCCACTGTTGGAATATTGCGTGCAATTCTGGTCTCCTTCCTATCGGAAAGATGTGAAACTTGAAAGGGTTCAGAAAATATTTACAAGGATGTTGCCAGGGTTGGAGGATTTGAGCTACAGGGAGAGGCTGAACAGGCTGGGGCTGTTTTCCTTAGAACGTCAGAGGCTGAGGGGTGACCTTATAGAGATTTACAAAATTATGAGGGGCATGGATAGGGTAGATAGGCAGACTCTTTTCCCTTGGGTCGGGGAGTCCAGAACTACAGGGCATAGGTTTAGGGTGAGAGGGGAAAGATATGAAAGAGACCTAAGGGGCAACTTTTTCACACAGAGGTATGGAATGAGCTGCCAGAGGAAGTGATGGAGGCTGGTACAATTGCAACATTTAAGAGGCATTTGTATGGGTATATGAATAGGAAGGGTTTGGAGGGATATGGGCGTGGTACTGGCAGGTGGGACTAAATTGGGTTGGGATATCTGGTCGGCATGGATGGGTTGGACCGAAGGGTCTGTTACCGTACTGTACATCTCTATGACTCTATGACTATATGACATCTTGAAATAATTGCTATACTAACTGTAAGTCATTGTGAACCTTAAAGCTGTGTTCTGTTGTATAATTTCTTCCTCTGTTCATCCTGCATAATTGTTCCCATGGACTTCATAGATTCTAGATTTGATAATCATAGAATAGAATCCCTACAGTGTGGAAGTAGGTCATTCAGCCCAACGAGTCCACACCAACCCTTCAAAGACCATCCCATCCAGACCCAATCCTCTACCCTATCCCTGTAACCCTACATTTCCCATGGCTAATCCACCTAACCTGCACATCTTTGGAGCGTGGGAGGAAACTGGTGCACCTGGAGAAAACCCATGCAGACACAGGGAGGACGTGCAAACTCCACATCGATGGTCACCTGAGGTGGAATCAAACCCGGATCACTGGTGCTGTGTGGCAGCAGTGCTATCCACTGGGCCACTGGGCCACTGTGCTGCTCTTAGAAGCACAGTGGAAATTAACAAAGTTAATACTGTTTTTCACGAAAGAAGAAAAAGAGAAAGTAAGAAACTACTGGTTAAAGTTGACATTGCATTATCATTGTGAAAATACTCAAATCAATCATTAAGGAAGTCAATACAATTTTAAAAACATAGTATGTTCCGATAAAATCAAAATGAATTTACAAAAACGGGAAATTGTTGTTGACAAATCTATTAGAGATTTTTTAAAGATATAAAGCTAATAGCATAGTTAAAGGAAAGCCAATAGATGTAATGTGGGTGGCACAGTGGCTCAGTGGCACAGTGGCACAGTGGTTAGCAGTGCTGCCTTACAGCACCAGGAATTTGGGTTCACTTCCAGCTTCAGGAGACTGTCTGCATCAGAGTTTGTGCATTCTCCCCATGTCTGCGTGAGTTTCCTCCCAAGTTCCAAAGATGTGCAGGTTAGGGAATTGGCCATGCTAAATTGCCCATCGTGTTCAGGGATGTGTAAATTAGGTGCATTAGTCAGGGCTAAATGTAGAGTAATAGGCTAGGGGAATGCGTCTGGGAGGGTGACTCTTCGGAGGGTCAGTATGGACATGTTGGGCTAAATGGCCTGTTTCTCCACTATGGGGATTCTATGATGTGCTTTGATATCAAAAATGCATTCAATAAAGTGCCACACAAAAGTTTATTATGCAAGCTGTGACTAATAAGTGGTCACAGGATCAGTTCTGGACCCTTAGCTATGTACATAATATTTAATGACATAAATGACAAGACAGAGAATACTGCATCTAAGTTGCTGATGATGCAAAGTGAGGTGGGAATGTAAACTGTGAGGAGAACACAAAGCAATTCCTGAGAGAAAGGAAGAGTTTAAATGAGCAGCCTACAAGGTGGCAGATGGAATATAATGTGGGATGTGAGAGGTTAGTGACCAGAATATGAGGAAGTGAAGAGTGGGTCTGAGAGTATTTCACAATTTAAATAAAGACAATTAAGACGGCATGAAATACAGCTGGCAAATATGACTGTTCAATCGAGATACAGTGAGACATATTTAAGGACACACAGAATAGATACTTTCCAAAGAGTAAGAAAAATTCCAAGGGATCCATCATATCGGTTAAAGACAGTATCAAACATAAAGCAGGAGTATATACAAGTTCAAACAGGTAGCAGGGCAGAAGGTTGGGAGGAAGGTACAGAGAAGACATCAGAGATAGGTTCTTTATGCAGAGTTTAGATTAGATTCCCTACAGGAATCAGGCCTTTTGGCCCAACAAGTCCACACCGACCCTTTGAAGAGTAACCCACCCAGACCCATTCCCCTCCGACTAATGCATCTAACACTATGGGCAATTTAGCACTGACAATTCATCAGGCCTGCACATCTTTGGATTGTGGGAGGAAACCGGAGCACTCAGAGGAAACCCATGCAGACACGGGGAGAATGTACAAACTCCACACAGATAGTCACCCAAGGCTAAAATCGAACCTGGGTCCATAGTGCTGCAAGCCAGCAGTGCTAACCACTGAGCCACTGTGCTGCCCCTGGTGTGTATGCATGGAATGCATTGCCAGCAGTGATGGTGGAAGTAGAGTCATTAGGGACATGAACATGGACAGCAGTGAATTGAGGGGTGCGTAGGTTAGGTTATTTTGTTTTACATTAGGAATAATCCTCATCACAACATCATTGGCCAAGGGCCTGTTCTGTGCTGTACCGTTCTATGTTCTAAAACAAAAACAACAGCAAATAATGATCAAAACATTACTAAAGGGGGGCAAGGTAAGAGTACAAGATAAAGCTAACGAGAAATATCAAGCCAGGTAGTAAGCATTTCTGCAAATATTTAGAAAAGAGTTGACAGTGAGTGCTGGTTCTATAGAAAGTCTGATTGAAGAATTCACAATGGAAAGTAAGGAAATGGCAGAAGGATTGAAAAGGTATTTTGTATTAGTCTTCACGATAGAGGAGGAAAGTAACATTGCAGAAGCCTTGATAAATCAGGAAGTCGAAATGAAGGAGGAATTGAGGAAAATCACAATCTCTCGAAAAGAGGAACTGGGTAAAATGTTAGCACTGCCTGCAGACAAGTGCTTGGGTCCTGATGGACTTTTGATTTTCTAAAACTGCCTTGATTTGGGGACTGACACATTAGATCAGAAGATAGCAAATGTAATTCTTTTATTCAAAAAGAAAATGAAGCTGGAAGCTAGAACCATACAGGCCAGTAAATTTAACATCTGTCATAGAGAAAATGTCAAAGACTATTATTAAACATGTTGTTGCAGAACAATTCTAATTATTCAGTAAGAGCCAGCATGTTTTTTTAAGATTAGATTACATTACAGTGTGGAAACAGGCCCTTCGGCCCAACAAGTCCACACCGACCCACCTAACACTATGGGGCAATTTAGCATAGCCAATTCACCTGACCTGCACATGTTTGGACTGTGGGAGGAAATCAAAGCACCTGGAGGAAACCCAACCCAACATGCAAACTCCACACAGTCAGTCACCTGAGGCAGGACTTGAACCCAGGTCTCTGGTGCTGTGAGGCAGCAATGCTAACCACTGTGCCACCATGCCACCCACGGTTTTTGTGAAAGATGTTTGAATGATCTGTTGGAGGTCTCTGAGGAGGTCATGGATGCTGTGAATAAAGGAAAACTAGTGGATATCTGATACTTAGACTATCAGAAGTCATTTGATAGAGTGCCACATCTAAAGTGCTTGCAGAAGAGAAGGCTCAAGGTGCAGAGAGTAGCCTATTATATGAATTGAAGATTGGTTATCCAACAGGAAGCAGAGAGTAGGCATCAATGAGTCTTTTCTCATTTGGCAATTGGCAATGAGTGGGGTGCTACAGGAATTGGTGCTAGGATCTCAACTCTTTATAAGTTCTACACAAAGGAACAATAGGTAGAGGCACCAAATCTGTTAATGACTCAATGATCAGTAAGAAACTAAGTTATCAACAGAACATAAGGAGACTTCAAATATATATATATTGGTTAAAAGAAAAATATTGTAGATACTGAAACAAACCCAAAAAATGCTGAACAATTGGCAGCATCTGTGGGCAGACAAACTATTAATATTTTGATATGACTCTTCTTCAGATAAATTAAGTGAATGTGCAAATATGTGGCAAAGATGTGAGAAATGTGAAAATGTCCACATTGGTTGGAAGAATAAAAAAAAAGACATATTATCTTAAAGGTGGGATGCAGAGGAATCTAAGTGCCCTTGTCCATGAATCAAAAAGGTTCATTGGCAGGTACAGCAAATAACTAAGTAAGGTAATAGAATGTTATCATTTATCTCAAGAGGAACTTAATACGTAGAAAAGTAAGAAGGTTATGTTTCAGTCACACAGACCATATCCAGAGTACTGTGTCCAGTATTGGACACCTTATTTAAGGAAGGTCTGCATGTTGGAGGCATTTCAGAGACCTGTACCAGACCAATACGTGGAATGGTTGTGCTGCCTTATAATGAAAGGTTAGACAAGCTGAGCTTGCAAACGTTGGAGTTAGGAAATGTATGAGGTGACTTGATTGAAACGTTTAAGATCCTGAGAGACCTTGACAGGTGAATATTTTTAAGGCAGAGATGGATTGAGGGGGGTGCAGCTTACTTGAGGCAGGTGGGAATGTGAATTTAAGGTTACGTTAGATCAGATCCAACTGTGTTGCATGGCAGAGTAGGCCTAAAGGGTTCAATAACCTACTTCTCCCTGTTCATATGTTCGTAAGTTAATTAATCTGATCATAGGAATAGAAGAGCAGGATAGGTCTTAAAAGGCATGCGGTTTGTGAGGATCACGTACACACAATGAATAGAGAAAGTTAACTTCCAGGTGCAGTAAGCAATTCAGAAAAGAAAGGAAACGATGACCTTTAATGCAGGGAGATTTGAAGGAAGCCTTGCTACAAATGAACAGGAAGTTGTGAGACGGCACCTTGAAAACTGCGTGCAGTTTTTGTTTCCACCCTTAAAGAACAGTAAACCTGCACTGAAGCAGTACACAAGGGTTCACCATGTCAGTAATGTGGATGCAAGAGAGTCCAGCCAGGGATCCTTCAGAAATGCAGAACCGTACTTCCATTCTAACATCTGTACTATCAGAGGAAGACAAATCACAGCCTCTCTTCACAGCTGTCAGCTGAAATATTCTTCAGTTTAAACCTTCTGACAGCCTTTTTGACAGCTGCTGTCAAATACTAAGTATGATGTAAGGGTGCCAGGAGGGTAGGAATGCCAAATGGGTCGAGGTGCAGTACCTAGTACATAAGATGCCAGCTGGATAGGGATTAAGGTATCAAGGAGTTGAGTGCCAGGTGTGAGTTGACAAGGTGCCCAGTGGGTGTGCTGCCATGGTGCAAGGTGGCAAGGGCCCAGGTATCTGATGCAGTAGTTACAGTAGGTCAGGGTGGGTGGGGTGATCAGGACAGGGATGTGGGGGTGGATGCTGGGTATGAGAGGTTGAGTAGTAGGGTCCGATGGTGGGGGGGGCATGTTCCAGGTTGGGCATCGGGGAGGGAAGGCTGAGTACAGAGTGACAGAAGGGGGTCGGATCTGGCAGCTGAGGAAGTTGGGGGAGGAAGGTATCAGATACCGGATGCAGAGCAGGAAGGGGGTCAGGTATGATTTGTGGGGAAGACGGGCCGGGGGCAGAATTGGGAAGGGGACACGGTGTCTCAAGAGAGGGCAAAGGTGTCAGATCCCAGAGATGTCCAGTCTGGGGGTGTGTGTAGACTGGGGCAAGTGTAGGTTGGGGTGTGTGATATGGGTAGCACAGAACTATCAGAGGAAGACAAATCACAGCCTCTTTTCACAGTTGTCAGCTGAAATATTCTTCAGTTTAAAGGTGAGCTAAATATTTGTTCTGTTAAATAGCCCCTCAGGACTATATATTTTATAATGTTACTTGTTCCTAGTAACTATTTTACTTAATTTAGTTGGAACCCTCCAAATTTTCTGATTTAAATAGAGACTTTTGGAAGGTTCCAAACATAGAGGAAATGTCAATGGAAAATTCAATTTCCTGGTTAATTTCTTTGCACTGTGCTATGATGAGGATTCCACAGGATCCCCATGTGCAGCTCCCACCCACAATGGAATAGTGGCTCTGGCCAATGGTAGATCCAGGCCAAAGCTTCACTTTCCAGGAACAAGAAAAGCAGAAGTAGACACTAGCGATGTAATGGTCTGATTGGGTGATGTGGGGCCAGAGCAGCTAAAGACATTCAGGGTCTTTGTGGTACAGTGATAGTGTCCCTATCCCTGAGGAGGCTTGGATTCAAGTCTCTCGCAATGTGTAATAAAAAGAAACATCAGAGGACCCCCAGTCTGCAAAGAGAGAGTGTCAAAAAATCTCTCCCTGTTTTTTCTGTCTGTTGTTGAGGGATCAGAAAGTCTCTTGTAACAGCTAGCTGTCTCCTTCTCACCTTCTTTGCAATCATAGAATCCCTACAGTGTGGAAGCAGGCCATTCAGCCCATAATGACCCTGCAAAGAAGATCACACCTGCACCCCTCCCACCTGCACATCCCTGAACTCTATGGACAATTTTGCATCTTTGGACTGTGGAAGGAAGCCTGAGCAAACCCATGCAGAGACAGGGAGAATGTACAAACAGACAGTCACCTGAAGATGGAATTGAACTAGCTCCCTGGCACTGTGAGACAACAGTGCTAACCACTGAGCCACCATACCATATATCGAGGGTGGAATAAATCACTTTTAACAACAAATTCTCAACCAGTGAATAAAAGAGGACATCAGTGTGCAAGCAACCTTGTGACAACTGCAAAGAAAAATAAAGGAATTGACAGAAAAGATAGAAAGGAACTGTTCGAATCCTACAGTCCAGACTGGTGTTATCGAACGGTTTCCATTTTTTTACCACCATTGACCCCATTAAGTTGTCTTATCTATCTCAGTATGTCTGTTTTTGAAGGTGGAATTTAAAAAGAGTAAAGTTAAAGTTGTAGAGTTATAAGTTAGCATTTCATTTTTTCCAAGGGCTGTTGATTAAAGACAACTTGTTTGTGATAAACAGTCAGCTTTTTGTTCAATACAAACAACTGGTGAGTGATTTCTTTTAACCTGAGTTTATTAGTCAGACAAATTGCTATTGGATAATTTGACTAAACCTTTATATGCTAGTGAAATATTGGGATTGATTTCCAGTGCACTACCCCAGTGAGTTGTGACAATGAGCTGAAACTGTTTAATGTTTCGAAGAATGGAGTATGATGTGATTGAAATATACTGTACAAGGCTCTGAGGGGCTTGACAGGGCAGACAATGGGAGGCTGTTTCCCCTCACTGGGAAATCTCAAGCCTGGAAGTATTAGGGTGAAGGTACAGTCATTTAGAACTGAGATAAGGAGAAATTATTTATCTCAGTGGTTTGTACGTCTCTGACATTCTTTATCCCAGAGATTTGTGTATGTTCCATCATCTAATATATTTAATGCTCGGATAACCAGACTTTTGGTTTCTCAGGGAATCTGGGATATGAACAGCTATCAGGAAAGTGGAGTGGGGGATCAGCTGTGATCATAGTGAATGGTTGGAGAAGACTCAGAGTGCCGTGTAGTCTACACCTCCACCTATTTCCTATGTTTGTGTGTTCACTCACCCCGATCTGTATCGGAAAAACAAAATTGTACAGTAAAGTATATGAGGACATTTATGTTACTTCTGCATTAGGGAAAATACTGTGTATTAAGTGTTGATGTTCAGCCTAATCCTGCCATGGAGTATTTCCTGAGAAGGAACAGAATTTGGTGGGAACTTGTGGCATTGACCAAATTAGGATGTGTTTTACTGCTCAAGTGCACTTACTTTTCAGAGCATATCTCTGGAAGTAATTTATAAAAGATTTGCATTTCATGTTATTTATATTACTTTATCCAGTGCCTGTCCACAGCTGAGATGAGAATAAGGCAATAACCTATTGTTTAAATGTCTTTTACAGAATGCAGATCAATGACTTTGGCCTGCCTCAGTCTGCAATCGGATTCTATGCTGGCACTGGTATTAAACTTTCCATCAGTAATGCCTATATTCACATACATGGAAACTGGAGAGTGAAGTATCTTTTTATGTGAGTGTTTCCTCTTGGTTTTTCTCTATCACTTTCCTTCTTCTCCCTCCTGAAAAGTCTGAATTGTTCCATAGTGCAGTCAGCCTTTTTGTACCTCATCCGAAAGCTCCCCGTTTTTCGTTGGGCCTGAGCCCTGAGCATTGGACGTTGATCAGGAGTGAAACCTTGTGAGAGCCCAGATTTAATCATCCTAAGACTGCCCAGCTCCCACCACTTAACCCAGTGCTGACCAGGATTTTGGGCTTTTCCAGTGTGTAACGTTCAGAACTATATTAGAAAGTACAGTTTCAAAGTGTGGGCTGGCTCTTGGTTTTGTGGCAATACTTGTAAAATAATGTAGCCTATTTTACACCCCTCATGTGTAAACCTTCAGTCTTATTGTGCCTACCCCCCCCCCCAACCTGTTTTAAAAATGAATATAGTGCATTAATATGAATACAAATTCTGAATTTATAATTGCAGATTTATTTTACACGGAAAAGGAGAATATAATAATCCTGATTGTACATTCTTATTGTTCTACATTTTTCACAGGAATGTATGATGTATCAGAAGGAATACACATTATAATACACAGCTCACATGATGTTATACAGTGCTCCCACAAGTTCCTAGACAATTTCACAGACAACTTTCACAACCAATGATCATTACGATAGAGCGGGTTCGATTAAGTTATATTCTTTGATATTATTTATTGACTCACAGCTTTGGAATCATCATGAAGGTGTATGAATTTGTATAACTATAATGTTCAAAGAAACTGCAATGTGGAAATCTGTATGTAGCTCAGATATTAGATCTTTTCCATTATTTATATAAATGATTTGGATGTGAACATAGGAGGTACAATTAGTAAGTTTGCAGATGACACCAAAATTGGAGGTGTAGTGGACAGTGAAGAAGGTTACCTCAGAGTACAACATTATCTTGATCAGATGAGCTAATTGGCTGAGGAGTGGCAGACGGAGTTTAATTTAGATAAATGTGAGGTGCTGCATTTTTGGAAAAGTAAATCAAAGCAGGACTTATACACTTAATGGTAAGGTCCAAGGGAGTGTTGCTGAACAAAGAGACCTTGGAGTGCAGGTTCATAGATCCTTGAAAGAAGGCATTTGTTATGCTTTCCTTTATTGATCAGAGCATTGAGTATAGGAGTTGGGAGGTCATGTTGTGGCTGTACAGGACATTGGTTAGGCCACTTTTGTGTGCAATTCTGGTCTTCCTCCTGTAGGAAGGATGTTGTGAAATTTGAATGGGTTCAGAAAAGATTTAAAAGGATGTTGGCATGGTTGGAGAATTTGAGCTACAGGGAGAGGCTGAATAGGCTGGGGCAGTTTTCCCTGGAGCATCAGAGGCTGAGGGCTGACCTTAAAGGCTTATAAAATCATGAGGGGCATGAATAGGGTAAATAGACAAAGTCTTTTCCCTACGATGGGGGAACTAGAGGCCATAGGTTTAGGGTGAGGGGTGAAATTTTAAAAAGGATGTAAGGAGCAACTTTTTCACGCAGAGAGTTGCATGAATGGAATGAGCTGCCAGAGGAAGTAGTGGAGGCTGGTACAATTACAACATTTAAAAGTCTTCTGGTATATGAATAGGAAGGGTTTGAAAGGATATGGGCCAAGTCCTGGCAAATGGGACTAGATTAGTTTAGGATATCTGGTTGGTATGGATAAGTTGGACCAAAATATCTGTTTCCGTGCTGCAACTCTCTATAACTCTCTGACTCTATATTGAAGCCTATTTGTTTATTAGTTTGATGAATTTGTTGTTTTGCTCCTTCACTCAGCTCCCCACTACCCGCCTACACCCCCAATCCCCTCACCACTCTCCCCAAAATGTTAACCATTTAAGGTTTTTTGGAGTTTTTAGGTATAAAACTCTTTTATTTAAAATACATAAGGATCAAATTCACAATTTATAACAATAAGGTCCTCAGTTGTGCCTGGCAAAATGAGGTAAAACAACCAATATTTATGAATCAAGTCGAATTTATTAAGCAAGTTATTATTGATCTTCTTAATAGCAATAAAGACAACATGGATCTTTTTTATCATTTAATCTATTTTTCTAATCAACCCATTCAGAGATCAGGCTTTGTTGAATATTGCTGACCCATATGATGCCTTTCTTCCCCTGTCTTTGAAGTATTACATTTAACTGCGTCACTGAAGAATAATGCCACAGATGCTATACTAACTCCTAGCGAAGACATTGAGCTTTCTACTCTTGTCCCTAATTCCATATCTCTTGGAAATAATCCAAATTAACCTTTTCCAATAGCTTAAGGTAAGGGTGATCTGGGGTCCCCACACCTCTGTAACTTCAGTCAGCTAGGTGGCACGGTGGTTAGCACTGCTGCCTCCCAGTGCTAGGGACCCAGGTTCAATTCCCACCTCAGGTGACTGACTGTGTGGAGTTTGCACATTCTCCCCGTGTCTGCGTGGGTTTGCTCTGGTTTCCTAAGTAGGTCAGGTGAATTGGCCATGCTAAATTGCCCATAGTGTTAGCTAAATAGGGGTTGTGCTTTGGCGGGTCTTTTTAGATTACTTACAGTGTGGAAACATGCCCTTCGGCCCAATAAGTCCACACCGCCCCGCCAAAGCGCAACCCTACCCCTACCCCTACATCTACCTACCCCTACATCTACCCCTTACCTAACACTACGGGCAATTTAGCATGGCCAATTCACCTGACCTGCACATCTTTGTGACTGTGGGAGGAAACCGGAGCACCCGGAGGAAACCCACGCAGACACGGGGAGAAGGTGCAAACCCCACACAGTCAGTCGCCTGAGGCGGGAATTGAACCCGGGTCTCTGGCACTGTGAGGCAGCAGTGCTAACCACTGCGCCACCGTGCCACCCACGGTGTGGACTTGTTGGGCCGAAGGGCCTGTTTCCACATTGTAAGTAATCTAAAAACAAACAACCATCTATGTTTCTTTGTGGTCACAGAAATTACATTCAATTGAGTGAAACACATCCTTATAGATACAGTGTTGCAGTACAAACAATGCTGCCTTCTCTCATCAATATAGCGAACTAAACAATTCAACTCAACAATACTAAGATAATGTCAGGAAAGAAATGTCTATTTGTTAAATATAGGTGTTTTGTTCAACAGATCTAGTTAATAAACCAAGGCACTTCAGAAACTAAAACTAATTGTGTTGTTTAAGATAAACTTTCATGCTCAGTTTGGGCTGCTGCACTTAAACCTTTTGCTTGTCTCTTTAAACAGGTCTCTAATTGCACAAATTTTAAGTAAAATAGGTACAACTACTTGAAGCCAAACTTTTCAGCACCTCTGTATGATCTTTAGATCACCAAAATCCAGTTTCATGCAAACAGCTTGTTAATTGTCAATTGTCTCATCACAGAAAGTCTAAGCCAAGCTGTTTAAGAAGATAGCGAAGATAAATTCTTAAAATGTTCCTTCAAACTAATATGAAAGCTTACAAATTCATAATTTTATCAAAATCTCACATTTGCATCAGCCCTGCCCTCAACTTTTATTTTAATTCCAATCAACTTAAGAAGAGACATAAGCCTGACTAGTCCCTATCATTTGTTTTTAAAATTTGATTTGATTTATTATTGTCACATATAGCTGAGTACAGTGAAGAGTTTTGTTTTGCATGCAGTACAGGCAGATCATACCGTACAAAGTGCATTAGGGTATTAGACCAGAGTGAGGAATACAATGGTATGGCTGGAGAGAAGGTGAAATTTGAGAGGTTCATTCAGAAGTCTAATAACAGTGGGGAAGAATCTGTTGGTCCGTGTGTTTAAGCTTTTGTACCTTCTGCCCAACAGAAGAGGTTGGAAGAGATTACTATCAGGTGGAAAAGTCTTTACTTCTGTTGGCTCTTTCCAAGGGAGCGAGAAATGCACATAGAGTCAATGGTTGGAAGGTTAGTTTGCATGATAGACTGGGTTGTGTTCACAACTTTCTGTAGTTTTTTATGGTGCCATATCAAGCTGTGATATATCCAGGTAGAATGTTTCCTATGGTACATCTATAAAAATTGGTAAGAGTCGTCATAGAGATGCCAAATTTCCCTGGCCTCCTGAGGAATTAGAGGCATTGTTGGGCTTTCTTTCCCTTTGCATCAAGGTGCGTGAATCAGGGCTGATTGTTAGTGATAGTCATTCTTAGGAACTTGACCCTCTTGACCATCTCCACCTCAGCTCCATTGATGTAGACAGAGGTGTTGTTAACACAGTGCCTTGTATTACGTGTTAGTTTTACATTGTTTCTTATGATTTTCTTTTCTTGACTCTGGCAGCAACACAGCTGGCAGTCGGAAGGAAATAAATTCAAAACAAAAGGGTGGGAACAATGGGAGGAATTTAATCACCATAAAAACATCTCAAAGATATTCGTAAGCTTCTATATTGGTTTGAAGGAACATTTCAAGAATTTGTTTTTGCTATCTTTCTTAAACAATTTAGCTTAGAGTTTCTGTGGTGCAGCTGTGTGGCTATTGATGACGTAAAAATCATTCAAAGGTAATGAAAAATCTGGCTTCAGGCAATTGTATCTATTTTAATTGAACTTTGAACAATTAGAGATCTGCTTAAAGAAATAAGCAAAAGGTTTGAATGCAGCAGCTCAAACTGAGCATGAAACTTTATTTTAAACAAGAACCATATACTGTATTTTATATTGATTTTGATTTGTTATATTGTGACATGTACCTAAGTACAGTGAAAAGCTTTGCAAGCGGTATAGGCAGATCATTGTAAGCAAGAACGCACAGATCATAGGGTGAAGTAGGCATACAGCTTACATCACACAGGATGCACGTGAGACAAGAACAACATTATTTGAAGTTAAAGTCCATGCATCAGTCTAATAGCGGCAGGGAAGAAGCTGTTCTTGAACCTGTTGGTGCGTGTGTTCAAGCTTCAGTATCTTATGCCTGTTGGAAGAGGTTGTAGGAAAGCATTACTGGAGTGCAATGGGTGTTTAATGATGTTGGCAGTCTTTCTGCTACAATGGAAAGTGTAAATGGCGTCCGTGGATGTGAGGTTGGCTTCTGTGATGGTCTGGGCTATGCACACAACCTTCTGTAGTTTCTTACGGTCCTGAGCAGAGCAATTGCGGTACGAGGTTGTTATGCACCTGGACAGTATGCTTTCTATAGTGCATCTGTAAAAGTTGGTGAGGGTTCGCGAGTTTTGAGATTTGTAGCTCAGGTTGATGATGAGTATCAAAGTATGTTGTCCTTTCTGTTTGAAGTCAATGATCAGTTCTTTAGTTTTACTGACATTGAGAGAGAGATTGTTCACTTTGCACCATGTCACCAAGCCCCCTATCTCCCTCCTGTATTCTGACTCATCGTTGTTTCATATCTGTCCAACTGAGGTGGTGTCATCAGCAAACTTATAGATGGTGTTCGTTCTGAATTTGGCAACACAGCCGTGGGTGAACAGAGTGCAGTAGGGGCTGAGGATGCATCCTTGGGGAGGCTCCAGTATTGAGTGTTATCATGGAGGAGGTGCGGTTGTCTATCTTCACTGACTGTGGTCTATGGTTCAGGAAGCTGATGATCCATTTGCAGAGGGTGGAACAGAGAAAAAGGTCACAGAGTTTTGAGATCAGTCTGAAGGGAATACTGTAATGGTGTTGAAGGCAGAACTGCAGCTGATAAGCAAGGAGTCTGATGTAGGTGCCCTTGTTGTTCAGATGTTCCAGGGATAAGTGCAGGGCTAGGGAAAAGACATCCACTGTGGACCTGTTACATCAGTAGGCAAATTGTAGGGGATCGAGGGCAGGCTGGGAGACTGGAGTTGATGTGGGCCATGACCAGCCTCTCAAAACACTTCATGATCATTGAAGTCAGAGCTACTGGGCAGTAGTCATTAATGCACATTGCATGTGATTTTAGTTTCCTTAGTGCCTTGGTTTATTAATTAGTTATGTTGAACAAAACACCTATATTTAAAAATTTTTTTTTTCAGCATGCAGTCAGCTCACCTGAAATAACTCCACAGAGGCCAGTATCTGTCACCCAGTCACCCTTTGTTTACACACGAGCTGTCCTTGAATTCAGTATTGCCTCATTTAGAGTCAGCTATCACAGTATCAGGATCTCCCCATTTTATATATCAGCCAGGGCTTCGTGATTGGACCCGATTAACTGCCCCAGTCAGGGAACTCATATTCTATGAGATCCACCTGGCTGACCTTGTTACAATCACTACACCAACCTCCTCTGCTTTAACAGAAACAGGAGCACGGCCAGACCTCCACACACTCTGAGGCTGAGGACGACAGTTTAAGTATTTTAATGAGGCAAGCAGCCTCTTGCAGTCATCTGATGTTCAGGTTGAACCCCTAGAGATCCCAGGCCTTAGGGTAACCCAACAAGATCAGGTTAAGTGCCTATCTAGCACTGCTTGTGGGCCAGGAGTGTTGCTCCTCTCAGTCCTCTCAGGTCCACCCTTACCACCCATCCCCTTCCGAGGTTGGTCATTACTGCTCCTGAAGTGTGGCTGTGCCTTTTCAATGTTGTAATTGTACCCACCTCCTGACAGCACCCTCTGTGTGAAAACATTGCCCCTTAGATTCTTTTTAAATCTGTCCCCTCTTTCCTGAAACCTATGCCCTCTAATTTGGACTCCCCTACCCCAGGGAAAAGACCTTGTCTATTCACCCTATCCATGCCCCTCATGATTTTATAAACCTCTATAAGGTCACCCCTCAGCCTCCAATGCTCCACGGAAAATAGCCCCAGCTTCTCCCTATAGCTCAAACTCTGAGAAGAGCAACAATTCTGGCCCACAAGCAGTGCTGGGTATGGGTATATGAATATGCAAAGTTTACAGGGATATGGGCTAAATGCTGGCAAATAAGACTGATTAATTTAGGATATCTGGTCAGCATGGATGAGTTGGACTGATGGGTCTGTTTCTATGCTGTACATCTCTGTGACTATATAATAAATTCAAATTAGACTGCTTGAAGAAAATAACTTGATTGGGATTGTGTATATGAGTAATTTGAGTCTTTACTTATGGTGACAGTAGGATGCTTGAGAGTATTACAACACAAAGGTCAAGCCCCTCTGTTAATTAAAACCAAACACCCAGAAAAGCTCACCTCGCCTTAAAATGTGAGGGAGTGACAGAGAACTCCTAAGTTCCACTGTTGGAAGAAAATAAAAATTTATTTTCCTAAAGTGAACACTAAACAAAAGCTATGCACAAATCCAAGTCCGCTTTTTTCTTAACTAATTACTATCTGACTCAAACTCTATAAAATGTGTTGTGGAGAAAATATAGACAACCACCAGGAGATGCAGAGAGTTTTTCAAGAAATAGGTCTTTTATTTGCAAACAAAAAACCGTGACACTGAGAAAGCAGATTCTCGAATGCGCACGAATCTCAGGGTCTGTGGATTTTAATTTTTTTTTATCATGTTTCTGTTAGTTTATCAGCATGTCCAACTGTATTAATCAAAGTACCTCACTCTAGCTACACAATAAACCAGTGATGTTAGTTCCCATTATCGCTTTAGTTGTACATTCAACTTAAAGTTATTCTAATGTCACGGTTAGATATTTATTGCTAACTGTGCTACAGTGATCTTTCATTGCAGACTAACCTGTCATGATAGATATTGAGCTATTCCATCTGTTACAATAGTCTCCTGTCTCAAGCTGGCTCTACTAACTATTAATTAGATATTTTAATGTCATGTCCCAAATCTTTATTGTTCCAATCCCATCATAATAACACTTGACAGAGAAACTTGCTTTATCACTTGTGTTATCTCATCTCACCATAGTGACCTTTCAGCCTTAACCTTACTCTGCTAATTGGTGTAAGAATGTTCCACTATGGTTATCCCATCCTGCCTTCCACAGAACACAGATTATCAGTGGTCTTTATGCTTTAACCCTTCCCACGCTCTCATGTTCTTTATTTACCATATTCCTCCCTTTGAGACCTACTGGTCTCACCCAGAGAAAGAAGACAATAAGCTCAGCCTCTCTTGTGCCCAATGCAAACAATATAGGTCCCTACATGGACTAAATAATTTTCAGAGACTGAGACCTAAATGGTTCTTCCTCCATTCCTGTGGTCCCTTGGGCCAAAAACCTGTCCTCCAATAACCAGAACAGGAAAAAAGACCCCTCACAATCTAGGACCCACGCTTTCTTCAGAGTATCATCGACGTCCCCATGTGGACACATTCCTTGCACCGTGGCGGTTGTTAGATCATAATAATAGAGTGTTGGGGTTCCAGCCGAGGAGTAAGCACTTCCTGGGGTAGCTGAAATGACCACACGTTGCCGTGTAGTGACGCGAACTAAAAAGGACTTAATAAAAGGTAAAGCACAACAAAAGATGAAGGCAACAACAAGCACAACCGCACCTACAATAAGACCAATCTTGACAAACCATGCTCCCCAAGATCCGAATATATTATTCAGCCAATCAAAAGCCTGATGACCAAACCCTGTATCGTCTTTTTGCTCCTGACTTAGATTCTTTACTTTTTCCATTGCTTTAGTAAAAGATCCCCCAGGGCTAATGTTATTACGTATAAAGGTACAGCAATGTTCCCCAAACATCACATAAACCCTGCCTTTTTCTGTCAGTATCCAATCTAAGGCCTGTCTGTTTTGCCATGTCATTTTGATAGTAGCATCCAATTGTTCTCCCAAGGCCACAAGGGCATCGTCAGTATAATTGATACATCTCTGCTGGTTGTAATAAATGTAATTAATCCATTCAGCATTCTTGCCAACCCCTATCGCTGGGATGAGAGCTTCCCAGCCCACGGCAATCTCATTGCGGGCCTTAAACTCATTAGGAATACCTCTTGGCTGTCCTTTGCTATCAATCTGAATTGTCAGATCAGGGACATATTGTCGCTTAGTTCGGCGCAAAGCTGACTGTGACATAGCATCAAACTGCGTGTGTGGTGATATAACTACCTCGTATGGAGCATTACACGGGCACAGCTGCCACTCTAGTCAGCAGGCAGCGTCTGGCGCAACCCTCCTTTCTTACCACACAGCCATTGTGTCTGCCAGTGGGACACGTTGAGAATTTAAAACTGCCCCAAATGTGGTGTCCACCTCCAGTTCAAGCGTATTCCCGCAAAGACCCTTAAAATAGCCTACTGGTGTGGAGCCATTTCACTTAAAGCATTCAAAACTCAACCCTTCCCGTATCCTGAAAGCAGCCACGGGGAATGTGTCTTACTCGTAGACCACAGGGTACTATAGCCACACCACCGTTGGAGTTGCTGCCTGCCCACGTCATCCTGCTGATCGAATGTAGAGGCCTGAAGTAGGAGGCACCAAAATGGGCAATGGGATTGCCTGTAGTTGATAAATCATCCAGATTAAGAGGTCAGCTAGAGTGCTGCAAGTGTCATTGAGTACAGGTGGTCGAGTTACAAGGCATAGGGACAACATAGTATGAGGGTGTTGCCTTAGTACACAAGAAACACTCCTGTCTAGCCAACATTACAGCTGTATAATTTGCTCATTGATACCAGTGATTGTCACGGGGGCGTACCCATGTTAGGGCAGCAAGGTCTGTACTTCTAATACGTCTTTGCCTCCCAGCCTGAGTGACCCTGGCATTACCAGTCCAGGTCTGCCAAGTTAATGGTCTCCAAATCAGAGTATGCGGGCCTGGCATTGGAGAGGTGGGGAGGGTATCAGGATCATTCTCCATGATTCCCCATCCCCACTGCCAGGAGAACTATGCTCCACATCTCCATCATAACCATTTCTAGAATGATCAGTATCCCCAAGA
This sequence comes from Chiloscyllium punctatum, assembly GCF_047496795.1. Lineage (NCBI taxonomy): Eukaryota > Metazoa > Chordata > Chondrichthyes > Orectolobiformes > Hemiscylliidae > Chiloscyllium > Chiloscyllium punctatum. The sequence continues at coordinate 59,194,399 of NC_092775.1, forward strand.
ACTTCACCTGTACCTTGTTCGGAACCCTGCTGAGGGGTACTAGCCTCCTGTGTGCCCTGCCTGTCTCCAAGTTCCTCAGCCTCAGCTCCACTTACCTCAGTGTTAGAGTTAGTTTGTGCTGGTGGGGGAGCTTTAGTACAATGATTAAGGTGGTACCATATGTGTCGTCCTTCCACTAGGATGGTGGTAGGTGATGCCTTAGCCACTACAAAAAGTCCCTCTCTCCTCGGCTCATTCCAGCATCTTCGAAAAGCCCGTACGTACACCTAATCCCCAGGTTTAATAGGTCCTTCCTCGTCAACAGGTGGTGGTTCCCTTTATGTTTCCTGCAGGTGGATAGTCTCATGTATCATAGTTAGCTGCTGCATATATTGCTTAAGTTCTAAGCTGAACCACTCCAAGCCAGGCCCTTTGTATGGGCCTCTCCACCTGGGCACTGGCATAGGTCTACCTGTGAGTGTCTCATGTGGTGGTAGATTGGTCGTGCGATTACTCTGCATGCAATAACTCATTGGCGACAGCAGCAGCGCATCAACCCAATTAATGTTGGTGCTTGTGCAGATCTTGTTTAATTTGACTTCAATGTCCCATTAATCCTTTCCCCCATACCCTGTGACTGGGGATGATACACGCACCCAAACCTCTGTTTGATTCTCAAAGACTGCAGCATCAACTTAACTACTTTCTGAATGAAGGCAGACCCATTGTCTGAACTAATTTCTGACGGAATACTAAACCTTGGGATAACTTTATTCATCAGAAATTTCACTACTGTCCCAGCTCCTGGTTTCAACCTTATTTCCACTGGGCTTGCTGATGTCACTCCCCCCAAATCTGTATCACACTGTGACCACAAAGTGACTGGTAAAGCATCCAATCGCTCATTACCATATTGATCATCTTCCTCCACTGTCACTGGAATGCTCCACTGGGGTGTTACCTTGACTTCCTTCAGATTCCCTGTCAAGGTGCAGCATGCTGGGATTTTAATAGAGCTGCCATCCCTGGATTCCCAAGCCCCTGTTGTGAGCATATGCCATTCCCTCACTGTTTCTACATGCCTGCCCATAGGTCCTAAGTCTTTAGATTGATATCCCTTATTTCCCAGTAAGGTTACATGTGGTGCGGCACCTGGTACTCTATACCACTTTTCCAGGAACACATTTCTCTCTATTTGCAGGATCACTCCCTGCTCCCCTAATACTATTTTTTTTAAATTTCAAAATATACTTTATTCATAGAAATAAATCTTTGGTACTTCTACAATTTGCCATGTCGTTTATAGATATATACATTGCATGTCTTAACATTACAAAGAACAGATTGAATTAATCGAATTTATAGTTATCCTATTTACAGTCCCTTTATTAACTATCCAGTCTCTTGGTATTTAGCTGTGGCTTCAGCGGAACCCACCTACTGAGTGGGTGCCCTGTTATATGAAAGCAAAGGAAACTTCTTTAACCCCCAGTTTATGGGGTTACCATTGTCCATTTGACTGTCCTGTCTCTGGGGTGGCTGTCTACATCCCCATGGTGAGCACAAACTGCTGGACCTTCGCTGGGCTGAGGTAGCTATCCAGCTCCTCACTGGGGTCATTTACCCGCTCTGGTGTCATTGAGCTAAAGCAGGGGTCCTCACTGTCCAGTTCTGTGTCTGACAATGGGACTGTCAGAGGATCACAGCTCTCGGTTGCCTGCAGTTGTGGGCAGTGGGTACCCCCTAGTTCTCACTGGGTGGAGGGTGGACTTCGGGGGGTCCATTGTTTCCCGGTTGGGAGGAAATGCCCTCCTCTTTACCGACGGCGCTCTGTCTCTTCTTCTGGTGGTGATGGCCTTCTTTGCATCCATCTTCCCCCTCCGAAGAGCTGGCCGTCCCTCCCTCGTGCAGCTGTCTTTTCCCATTTTGCTGGGAGGCTTTGGGGTCCTGGCAGGATTTTCTCTTCCTGTTTTTAACAGGTATCCACTCCTCTGCCTGCTTGATTACCTCCTCCTCCATTTCTTCCATCTGCCCGGCTAGAGCTAGGATCAGCTGCTGTGTCTCTCCGCTGGCTGCCGCCTCCTCCACTCCAGCCTGTTCTTCTTTCTGGGTGTCACCCGATTCCGTTTCCCTGCTGTCCGCGTGGACCTTACTGGTCTTTGGGGGTCCAAGGCTCACACTGCCACCTCCAGCCATCTGTGCGTAAGTGGGGCCCCCCCCCCGTCTTGGGCAGGTCTTATACATGTGGCCCGCCTCTCCGCACAGGTTGCAGCTCTTTTCTTCCTGACAGTCCTTAGTCAAGTGCCCCTCCTGTTTGCAGTTCCTGCAGATGGTCACTTTGCAATCCGCCACCATGTGTCCCGACTTCCCGCAGGTTCGGCACACTTTCGGCTGCCCTGCATATGTCAGGTAGCCTCTGCTCCCTCCAATTGCGAAGCTCGAGGGTGGGTGGAGGATGTTCCCATTGTCATCAACCCTCAGAGTTACCCTGACCTGCCGCTTACTGGTCCACATCCCAAAGGGGTCAATCACATCAGTGGCTTCTCCCTCAACTTGGATGGTCAGGCCATCAGCCGCTGGAACATAGGGGTTGTACATATGGATTATAACAACCCGACTCCTCTGTGCAGGAAGCACACACAATGGGGTCACCAACAAGATGGAAAACAGCGGCTCCCTTCCTTCTCCTTGAAGACCTTCAGGAGCTGCTCACACTGCTTCACACTTCTGAAGGTCACTTCAAAGTAGCCTGCCCCAGGGAAATCCTGCAGGCAGTACACGTCCGCTGCAGCAAACCCACAGCATCCCAACAGTACTTTCTTAATAAACAGGATGCGGTTGACTGGTGTACAATCCTCTACCTTCTTCACAGTCACCCGAACTGTGTTTCAAACCCCCTACCCAGGGCTGCGGGCACCTGTTGAGGCCATAGCTCTGAGGTTGGCTGGTCCCTGAATTGGCGTTAGGCCGAAGCCAGCATGAAGATCCACCAATAGCAGGTCAGCACAACCAAACGATCCTCCAACGTCCAATCACGATCCAGCGATGATCTCTTCACTAGCTCTGATGACTCGCAACTTGACACCTGTCCTGATAAGAACAGACACTTGATCTAGCCTCGTCCTGGGAGAACCACCTTGGTGATCATGGTATCTCCCCTGCCAGGTGGGTTTAGAAATCCTGGGTGATATCCTTTAAGCGCCTCCTCCTCCCAGTCTGCCTCACAATGATACTGACTGCTGGACACTCCACCTGCTCCCCGAATACTATTGCTTCACTTCTCAAATGTTGCAGAGCAGTGACTTCCTGCTACCACTGCCTCTCTAACACCTCATCCTGAGACTCATCAAATATCACTGTACAGTGCAGCTCAGACTTAGGTGGTCTTGCTTTAGTCAACATCATCAACACTTCTGCTTCCCACATCCCCCAAATGTCTTGAATATCACTTGCTATATCCCCTATCCAATAAACATTAACATCTTTAACTTCTTGCATCACTTAATATGTATTAGCCTTTTCTATGACCAAGCCCTGCTGAGTGCACTCCAATCTTACCTCTAACTGTAGTAAAGCATCCCTACCTAACAAGTTAATTGGTCTCTCTTTATACACTGATATTGGCAGAACTATCTCCCTACCTTCCATTTCTAATCTTACTCGAGCTGTAAATCGGGTTAACTGTGATTTCCCGGAGAACCCTACAGTTTTAACAAATTTACTTGACATGGGAAGGTGAGAGACATACCGCGGCTGTACATAAGTGTATGTAGCTCCAGTATCTATCATCACTCGTGTCTGCTGCCCTTCTATATTAACTTGTATTACTGGTTCTTGATCAGCCTCCCATGCTACAACAGGGTAGTGCCCCTTCCCACCCTGGTTCTCAGGGCATCCCTGACACATTCCATACAGGTTAACAGGTCCTGCTTGGCCTATAGGTGTCTGGGAAGTGGCCACTGGAGATTCCCGCCGTCTAGGCCCTCTGTTGGACAGAGAGGGCCCGGTCCAATAAGGGCGATTCCTCCGAAAGTGGCCTGGTTGATGGCATCCTCAGCACATCATTTCTGGCCCCCCTTGAGCCTGATTATTTATCATCTACCTTAGTCCCCCATTCCTACGTCACTGTCCTTGGGGACTCCAGTTCTGTTTAGGCTGCTGTTTAAATCTGTCCTGCCCTGGATACATCACCTGTGGGAAAGCTTCTCTAAAAACCTCCATTGCTGGCATGGGACTTTCTGGCCCCTGTCTGGCTATCTGATAGCACCCCCCTTGCGCCGGCACTTGGTTCACATCAGTGTTGATTACTGTGTCAGCTCTTACTGGCAACACCTTTTTAGCCTTCTCTTTTTCTTTCTTTTTTAAGCTCTTCAAGCTGCATTTGCGCCAGCTTCCTTTGCACCTCTTCCTGCTGTTCAGACAGTTTCTCTTTGTCTTTTCGAAACCTCTCAACTGCATGAGCTACATGATCTCTAAATTCCTGGTGGCTCATCGATGATGTCAGAACCACCACCTCCTCCAGTCTTGACCTGACTTGGGAGGGCATTGCCTCAATGATGGAATTTCAGAACATTGTGGTCAGCAACTGATTAATATCTATGTCTTGCTCTGTTTCCAGCCTCCACTTCTTTAACTGTATCTCCAAATAAGCAGCCGGGTTTTCACTTTCTCCCAGTGGATCCCCTCTCAGGGCCTGGGGGTCCATTTTGGGTGGATAACAGTCTCTTAAGGCCTGCCATACATTCGCTCTCATTCGATCAAACCCGACCCCATCAATCATTGGATTGTCGGCTGCATTTTTCAAATGGGCTCGGACCATTATTTCCTTTAACATTGGGAGCCCTATCAACCTCACCAGCAGTGCCTTCAAGTCTCCTATAGCCAGCAATTGCCCTGTGATTCCATCTTCAAAAGCCCTGATCCACTTTCCCACTCCCTCATGTAAACTGGGCAGCACATTCTTCAGCTCTTCCAGATCCTGAGTTTCCCAAGGAATGTATATTGTGGGTTTCTCCCCTCCTTTATAAGGAGCGGTAGCATCCTTCCCTGTTGGCCCTTTTTCCCTTTATTGACACTACTTCTCAATAAATCCCCCTTGGGCTCTGAGTCTGATGCTATTTCTAATTCCTCCCATTCTTTAGGCACTGGGGCCTTTTTCTTTCCTTGTTGCTCATCATCCCTTTCTGCTTGCTCTGCGTCACTTTCACTGCTTTTCTCTTCAGCCCTTCTTTTGTATCACAATGAGTATTCCTCAATTGCTTTTTGTTCCCTTAGCCCACGCAGCACACTAATCTCATGTTTCAGCTTTTGTTGCTCTCGTCATATAGTTTCTATTTGTTTCTGCCTGTCCCTTTTCTCTCTTTCTCTCCTTTCCCTCAGTTCATTTTTGTCTTCCACACCTCCATCCCATTCTAACTGTCCCTCTGTTTCTACTGTTCCCTTTATTACTGGACACTTCTTCAATGCCTCTTCATTTGAGTAGGGAGGAGGTCTATTCAACTCCTCCACATCTGGGTAGAGGGGGTGAGGCAGGGGGAGCTGATTCCTGCTTTCCTGTTTCCTGTAACTGCTCAGCTTGTTCTTTTGCAGCTTTCCTAGTCACCACAGGTGCCTGACAAGCTACCTTCAGTTCCTCACCCTCTTTCCTGAAAAGTTTCAATATTTCCATCTCCCGATCCCTTTTTTGGTTTCTATTTTTAGATTTATCTTTCAGCTTATAGTTCTTAATTAATCCTTCTATCTCATTGCACATATGTATATCAAAGGTACCTTCTTTGGCCATTTAGTCAATAAATCCTTAGTTCTTTTTTCCCATTTCTCAGAAATGTTTACAATATCATTTCTTGCCACTGAAAATTTCTTACTCAGTATCTCAACTGCAGTCCTTTTATCCATCCTATGATATATTTCAGTCCAACTAATGTATTATCTTTGCTCTCATAAATCACTTCCTCATACCATTAAAGTCCGGTAGTGCTTTGTTCAACAGTATAAGCTATCCCTAACTTTATAACTTGCAATTGTCCCTTACCAATCTATTAATTTCTAAATGTCCTCAATTGCAGCTAGTTAGTACAAACAACCTATTCTCATTCATTCAACCTAAACCAATCTAACACTGCACCTTCAAAATGCATCAATCACTAACGGTTTCTTGAGAAATTTCTCTCTCAAAAAAACTATCTTAAATTCTTACAGTGCAAAATAATATCAAAATACCCCTGGATCTCAAGCTCCAGGTAAACAAAACACAAATATTTAACCACCAACAAACAATTAGGCATACAAATCAGATCACAATGATCAAACTATAAACTCTCTCTCACACACACACAGAAACATTCTGCAAGCTGCAGCTGCTCGCTCGCGCTCTCTCTTTCTCACTCACACACACAAGAACTCAGCCGAAAATCAATCTCTCTCAGCCAGAGCCTTACTTAAACAGACCGTTTGTTCATTTCCAAAAATCCTATTATCCTATGGGCCTGATCCTAAAACATTTAACAGTCTAGTAACACTATAACACTATGACTATTCTCTGCCATTTTACTTTTAATCATCCACTACCAATTTGCTGGCTTTCTAAGCAGGTCTATCAGCACTTCCAGTAAAACAATTTCCCCTTATTTATTCTGCCCTATCTATCTATAGGGTCTTATAAAACAATTTCCCCTTTTTTATTCTGCCCTACCTATCTATAGGGTCTTATCTTTCTGCCCTATCTATCTATAGGGTCATACATACACCATGTGGATTTTTTACTCAACAATTGCTACTTTCTATTCTTACTCACCCCTTACCCCACTGCACAGTTTTCTTGACCAATTCTCCATGTCTCCTTCAGCAGCAATTTACCCCTCGCCTTTGGATCTTGGATCGGAGAGACCCTCCGGCAGGTTCACGCATCTCTGAGTCGCCAAGGACCACTTGAAGCCAACAGAATATAGTACGAATTCACAGCAAAAATGCTAACTTTTTTTGTTGGGTACCCTTATTCTGTCAGTTTTGGGAGTGTCCCCGCTGGACCAAGAAGCGCACTGTTACTGCTACCCTCTGTCCAGGTGGGTCTCTGCACAACCCTGATCACAGCACCAAATTTGTTGTGGAGAAAATATAGACAACCACCAGGAGACGCAAAGAGCTCTTCAAGAAGTAGGTCTTTTATTTGCAAACAAAAAACCATGACACTGAGAAAGCAGATTCTCGAATGCCCACAAACCTCAGGGTCCGTGGATTTTTATATCTTTTTTATCATTTGATTAGATTTTAGATTACTTACAGTGTGGAAACAGGCCCTTCGGCCCAACATGTCCACACCGCCCCGCCGAAGTGCAACCCACCCATACCCCTACATCTACCCCTTACCTAACACTAAGGGCAATTTAGCATGGCCACTTCACCTGACCTGCACATCTTTGGAGTGTGGGAGGAAACCGGAGCACCCGGAGGAAACCCACGCAGACACGGGGAGAATGTGCAAACTCCCCGCCTGAGGCGGAGAATTGAACCCGGGTCTCTGGCGCTGTGAGGCAGCAGTGCTAACCACTGTGCCACCGTGCCGCCCATACTTCATGCTTCTGTTAGCTTATCAGCATGTCCAACTATATTAATCAAAGTACCTCACTCTAGCTACACAATAAACCAGTGATGTTAGTTCCCATTATCTCTTTAGTTGTACATTCAACTTAATGTTATTCTAATGTCATGGTTAGATATTTATTGCTAACTGTGCTACAGTGATCTTTCAGTGCAGACTAACCTGTCATGATAGATATTGAGCTATTCCATCCATTACAATAGTCTCTTGTCTCAAACTGACTCTACTAGCTATTAATTAGATACTTTAATATCATGTCCCAAATATTTATTGTCCCAATCCCGTCATAATAACACATAACAAAGAAACTTGTGTTATCTCACCTCGCCATAGTGACCTTTCAGCCTTAACCTTACTCTGCCAATTGGTGTAAAAATGTTCCACTATGGTTATCCCATCCTGCCTTCCACAGAACACAGATTCCCAGTGGTCTTCATGCTTTAACCCTTCCCACGCTCTCATGTTCTTTATTTTCCATAAATGCCATTCCAATAGCACAGTAATTAAATATTACACTAACTTAATCTTAAGTCTCTGTCTTCTCCACTGTCTTCAATCTTACATCTGATCTTCTTGGGTCGTCTTCTTTCTTTTTACTGTGAGTGTATTTTACGTGAAAAAAAAGTACCTATTGACAGAGAGTGTTTTCTAATTTCTTGAGAGCAAGATGTTAGACAGGCAGTTAGCTCTACGGCATTATCCTGTTGTTCAGTGGCAGTTGCTCTCCCTCTAACTTTCAAACTGTTGGGTTTATATGCCCCCCATGACACATTAAACTCAAATAATTTGATTGGTTTCCAGGTGTCAAAACAATAAAATTCAAATTCCATGGGCTCTAGGTATCCTGAGCATAATTTAAACTAATTGGTTAAATTCGACTTGTTTTCAAAACAACAACCAAAACTCAGGTAGCCATTTAACAGCCAATTGTCTCATTTGGAACATCTCGACCTTTAGCTGGCAGCTGGGGCTGTACTTTAAATTCAGAAAAGCATGTTCTATCTTAAAGTGACCGTACATTCTTCCGACTTCATAACAGGAGACACAAGTAATTTTAATGTTATAGTTCCCAAGGTTCTCCCATTATAGAGTGAATAATTGTGACCGATTGCTATAACTAGCTAACAGTTTCATTACCGTTGTGTCACATCTCATCGGGTGAGGTAAAGAAGGACAAAAGGAGTCTTGTCTGGGGCATAAACACCGACTGAGAGCTGATGGGCCAAATGGCGAATATGATTCACAACCATCGTCTACAGCCGAGTTTCTCTATTTGCTCACAGGTTGGAATGGAAAACTTCACACACATTTGGGGCACTAACATAGGAGTGGTTAATTAATTAGGTCGTATTCTGGGTGGTCTTCTCTCCTCGAAGTGTTTTGTAACTACTCCTGTGTGTTTTACCCCACAGATCGGACCATGGCTCCTTTGACCTCTCAGTGAGCGGCCTGTCAATATCCGAGGCAATAGGAATGACTCGGGATGAGACTGGGCGCCCAGCAGTGCGCAGTGCCGGCTGTACAGCTTATATTGGCAGCTTAGACATCAAGTTTCATGGAGGAGCTAGGTAATAGTGCAACACTTGAAAGGGGAATATGCAATTAATTGCCCACTGCACTCCTCACCCTCTCCCCCCCTTCCCTCCACTACCCTCTCTTTCCTCTCTTTCCTCTCCCCTCCTCCCCCTCTCCTCCTTCCCCTCTCCTCCTAGCACCCCTCCTCTCCCTTCTCCTCTCCTAAAACTTCCCTTCCCCCACTCTCTCCCTTCCTTCTCCTCACTACTTTGCCCCTCCCTCCTTCTCTTCTCACTTCCTTCTCCCATGCTCCCCTCCACTCCCTTTCTCTGCTCACCTCTCCCTTCCCTCCTTCCCGTCTTTCCGCTTTCTCTCTTCTTTCTCTCATCTCTGTCCCTCTGCCCCTTCCTCGCCTCTCCCTCCCATTCCCCACCCTGAAGCCCTCTGCCCTTTGTTGAAATGAATAGTTGAGGCTAGATAGTGATGAAGCTTCCTTTAATGGAGAGCACCGCGACGCACTAATCTGATCTACAGTAGGCTCTTGATGGAATTCTTGCCCTCTTGGGTGGCTTTACCAGACTCATTGAAGACTTCTCCCAGTTTGCTCACCCATCTTTATGCCTCAACCAACATGACTCATTAAAGCATATTACAAAGAACTTGATAATGCATCTCATGCATGTTTATGGGAACTTGCTGTGCGCAACTCGGCAGCCAGGCTTCCTACATTGCAGTAACAAATCGTTGAATATTACATGTCCTTGCCAGCTGTCCAGTGGGCACGTGATATTGGTTGGGCCCCCAGCCACCACTTTCTCAACCACCCAAAAATCTCAGCCCCATTACACAAGATGTGGGAGCTTGCCCAAGTCAGAGCCCAATGGTAAATAAATAAGTAGGGGGGGTGATTGAGTTTGCTAAAAGTTCAATTGACCCTGATAATATGCTGCCCACATCAACAGTTAGTGTGAGCAGGCAGGTGGGAATGGGATTCTCATTTTTTTGATAGAAAGTTTATAAAATGGCCAAAAGGAAGCGGGTACGGTCCTTAGGGAGTGCCCTTTGCATGTCAGGGACCTTCCAGAGAAAGCTTTCGTCTTCCTTCCCAACCGCCTGCTCTGCTAAACCAAGCTCCTGAAACCCCCACCCTCCCCCCACTTCTTCAAGGAGCTTCCCAACTGTCCCTGATCCTATACTTGAATTTACTTGAGGCCAGGTTCCCTGGGGCCTCCTCATGCAGTATCAGCAGTGCCCACTACTGACTTTATGGCAGTACTGAGGAGGTGCCCAGTGAGGTGACCTAAAGTTGACTATCCTCTGGGGATTGGTGGCGGGGGGGGAAGGCAGGGTGCAGAATCTTTATTTTCAGCCACACTGTCCAGATAGGATGTGGACTGATTCAAGTTTGTGGGACATCAGTTTGGCTTGGTCTGTAACCTAGAATCCCTTCAATGTGGAAGTAGGCTATTTGACCCATCAAATCTGCACCAACCCTCCGAAGAGCATCCCACCCAGACCCATGCCTTTACCCTATCCCTGTAACCCTATATTTCCCATGGCTACCCATCTAACCTACACATCCTTGGACACTATGGGTAATTTAACACGACCAATCCACCTAACCTGCACATCTTTGGACTGTGGGAGGAAACCGGAGCACCCAGAGGAAACTCTGGGAGAATGTGCAAACTCTACACAGACAGTCACCCGAGTGTGGAGTCGAACCCAGGTCCCTGGCACTGAGGCAGTAGTGCTAACCACTAAGCCATCATGCTGCCCTGAAGGTGGTGGAGAGCTACTTACTTGAATGTAGATGAGTTGAAGGACAGTTAAGAGTCAGCCACATTGCTGTGGGTCTGGACTCAAAGCAGGTAAGAACAGCAAGCAGGAATTTTATGAACCAGCAGAGCTTTTACATCATTAGGATAGTTTCATTGTCATCTCTACATGCTCTTAATTGAATTTAAATTGCACTAGCTGCTCCAATGAAATGTGAACCCACAGCGGCCAACGCTTTAGCTCTGTGCCTGGTTTTCTAACCGTGGTGACATGCCACCCTCTCTCCTGAATTCCTCAATTGACCATGAAGTGTTTTGGAATGTCCTGGGGGTCATGAACACCTTTTATAAATGTACGTTTCTTACTTTTCATTTTAAACAGTTCTGACATGAGAAAGTTTCCAGCAGCAATCAATGAGATTGGTGTTTATTTGATATTGATGGGTTAACATTAATGTCACTGTGGTTTCTTTAGATTTAACAATGAAACTTGGTGACTTAGAGAGAATGGCTGTTAGCCAATTTGGTGGATTTTTTAAATGTAAATTTTCACTTAATGATGTGTGTTTGGTAGCATTTTTGAGAATTACTGTGTCTCCGACTGTTTAAGATGCTTAAAACACAGTACAAAGTTTTTCTTTTACTTTAACTGGATGTAACTCTTTAATTATTTATTTACAGCTGGCTGTACAATCTCTTCTCCAGTTCCCTAGAGGACCCCATTCGCTCCTCTCTTATCCAACAGGTACAATTCCAGTTGCCCATCAGATAACGTAGCTGTCTATCTGTGTACAGTGAGAGAAAATTCACACTACAAACCACATATCTGTGAATCTTGTGATTGTTACTTCCTTTATTTTTGACACAGATTTGTCCAAAAGTGTCCAATGCAATCAATGGGCTGGAGGAGCACCTGAGGAACATGAAGGGTAGGCAGCTTTATTTTTCCCATTCTTTTCCAGCAGCCCCCACACAGTCTTCGAAATGCTCAGGTAGCAGGTTTGCTGTCCTACACCACCATGCCTAAATGGCTAAATTTTCACCTTAGTCTAGGTCAGCGTATAAGGAAAGACTAAAACAGACTTAAAACAGCAAAAATTTGAACTCAATCCAGCTGGAACAACTGGATAGTCATCTAGAACAAAAGAGCTGGTGCAGACATGATGGGCCAAATGGCTTCATTCCGCACTGTAACATTTCTGTGTTTCTGAACCTTGGTTGGTTTCTCCTCCGGATTGTTAAATGTAATACTGTTAATGAGTTCAGTTAATGCGCAGCCTCAGATCACTGTGGTCTCTATGCCTCAGTTCAGAATTGAATGACCTACCTATCAGTTGAAGGGTGTTTTTTTAGAGAGAAACTTCCAATAGAATGATTTACTCTTACACACACACACACACACACACACACACACACACCCCCCAACGGACACAGACACCAACACACAAACATAGGCACACATAGATGCACATATGCATGCACAAACACAGACACACCCTCTCAACCTCCTTGGATAAAATTGTTTCATGAGACAGTTGTCATAGTGTTGAAATCTCCCTAATCTATTCAGATAATAATAGAACTGATGGGAAAACCATGACTTCAGAGTTTAGAATTTCATAAATTTACAAAACAATTGAGTAGAAAACTCCAATTTCCTTCGATAGAATCAATCTAGGAAGGAGGAACTTCTGTTATGTGGATAGATTGGAGAAGTTGTCACTGCTTTCCTTGGAAAAGTGATGCTTGTGGGGAGATATGATCAAGGTGTTCCAGGTCATGGGTTTGGACAGAGTAGATAGGGAAAATTATTAACAGTGGTGAAAGGTTTGAGAACAAGGCACAAACTTAAAGTAATTAGAAAAGATACAATGGCAACATGAGAATCAGGTAATGTGACCTATTCAAAGCCAATAATTTTCAAACTTTCAGCGGAATTTGATCTGATATTCAATGTTCCTTTCTCTCTATGTTCCAAGTTGCGTCCCATGTTGACAAATATGCGGTGATTGAATATTCCCTGGTTAATCCAATTGCGATCACTAACAAATTCATGGACCTGGATTTTAAGGTATCCACTGTTGTGTGCGTGTATGTGGGTGTGTTTGTATGTTTGTGTATGTATGTAAGTTTGTATGTGTATATCTCTATGTGAGTGTACAAATGTATATATGTGAGTGTAAATGTGTGTTTTTCTGTAGTATGTGAAAGTATATTTTTGTTTGTGTATGTAAGTGAAAGTATTTGTACGTGTGTGTATGAGAGAGACTGTATTAGCGGGTTTTGAGAAGATTTATAGCTCAGGTTGAGGTTCTGGATAGAGGTTTGCTTGCTGAGCTGGAAGGTTCGTTTTCAGACATTTCGACTCCTTACTAGGTAACATCAACAGTGAGGCTCCGGATGAAGCATTGGTGGTATGGCCCGATTTCTATTTATGTGTTTAGGTTTCCTTGGATTGGTGATGTTATTTCCTGTGGTGATGTCATTTCCTGTTCTTTTTCTTAGGTGACGGTAAATGGGATCTAAGTCAATGTGTTTGTTGATAGAGTTCTGGTTGGAATGCCATACTTCTAGGAATTCTCGTGCGTGTCTCTGTTTGGGCCTAGGACATCCTAGGACAAGCCAAACTATAGAAAGCAGGAAACTATAGGTCAGCTGGCCTTAAGTCTGTCATAGAGAAAATGCTAGAATCTGTTATGAAGGATGAAACTAGAAAAGCAAGATACCTGGAAAATCATGATTTGATCAGGCAGAGCCAACATGGCTTTGTGAAAGGGAAGTTATGCATTAGAATTTTTTGATTAAGTAAAACATACAATGGATTGTGGAAACACCAAAATTGGTAGGAAAGTAAGTTGTAAAGAGGAGGTAGAGACTACAAAGGGAGTTGACACATTAGTTTAATAGGAAAGTATGAACTTGTCCATTTCAGCAACAAAAATAAATAAGTGGCGTATTATCTAAATGATGAACAATGATAAATATGTATTATGTACGTGAAGTTTGATGCATTAAATCATTTTAACAGGGTGAATTTTACAGTGTTGCAAAGCACGAAGAACCTCCCTTCAAACCCCCACAAGTTCCCCTCTCTGAACAAACTGATCACATGATGTATTTGGGACTGTCAGACTTCTTTGCTAATTCAGCAGGCTTTGCCTATTATAGAGCTGGTGCCTTGAACATGAACATCACTGATGATATGGTAGGTACAAACTATTCTTTTCACGTGCTCACAATCAGAGTAGTTCCTTATGTACTGCTCTCCTGTTTAGCGAACACCATAGACTCATAGAGTTGTACAGCATGGAGAAAGACCCTTCAATACAACTCATCCATGCTGACCAGATATCCTAAATTAATCTAGTCCTATTTGTCCACCATCCCTCCAAGCCCTTCCAATTCATGTACCCATCCAGATGCCTTTTAACAGTTGTAATTATACCAGCCTCCACCACATCATTTACCAGCTCATTCCATACGTGCACCACCGTCTGTGTGAAAATTTTGCCCATCAGGTCCCTTTTATATTTTTCCCCTCTCATCCTTAAACCTATGCCCTCTAGTTTTGGACTCTCCTACCTGAGGAAAAAGACCTTCACTATACATTCTATCCATGCTCCTCATGGTTTTATAAACTTCTATAAGGTCACCCCTCAGCCATGTTATCATTCAATTTCTGCTTCCCCACTGACTGGATGATGTTACTTGGAATGGAATATTTACAATCTTTGGAAGGTTACACCACTGGAGGAACATTTGTTTGCTGCTGCTGAAGGTCTAAAATATCAGATGAATTTGAGGTGTCAGCCACTAACCTCTCTCTTTAGTCTAGATGGTCCAATTTGAGTGGAGAGTTTCAATATTAAAACTGGGTCTCATCTAATGATGTATGAAAGATGAGGTTTTTTTTAGCAAACTTAAAATATCAACAAAACATACAAACCTAGGCCTTGAATCTTCAACACCTTTAATGTTTCAGCCAGATTTTCATTCAGCAAATGACAACAGCAGTAGTTTCAAACTATTTCACCATTTGCTGTCACAACAGGCTGCTCAGTCAAAGATGAGGTAGAATACAGTATCAGAGATGGGTTTTAGGATGGCTTCTCAATGATATGAATCACAATGGAATTCTAACATTCACTCTCAAGCTGTCCCTATTTTCCGAGATTCAAAATGTCCAATTTTCTGCTTTGTTTAGAAGAATAGAAAAGCTGAATTTCTTTTTAAAACTGAAAACCTACTAAATCCAGGTTTTTAACTGATTTGGGTGTCTTCGTACAGTACACGGATCACAGGAAGTTAACATGCAGGTGAGGCGAACAGTCACAAAGGAAAATGGTCTCCAATGGGTTGTAGCACAGTGAATGAGGGGATGTTGAGGGCTTTGGTGCTACAGCACCTAGACTAGTTGTCATGTCCTTACCTGAGAAGAATATCCTTGTCTTCAAGGAAGTACAACAAATTCCTATGTCGAGAGGGCTGCTCTGTCTGAAGAGATGGAGTAGACAGAGCGAAATTCTCTGGAACTTAATAAAATGTTTAGAGGGATTGACAGTGGAGATACAGAGAGGATGTTTCTCTGTGTTGTAAAGTCTCGTGCTGGGGGGCCATTGCCTCAGGATAAGGAATAGTTATTCAGGATTGAAATTAACAGCAGTTTCTTTTCTCAAAAGGTTGTGAATCTTCAGAATTGTGTACCCCAGAGAATTGTGAGTGCACAGTTGTTGAGCATAATAAAGGATGTGATGGATGGATTTTTGGACTTTAAGGGAATCAAAAGATACAGTGATAGTGCAGGAAAGTGGGATTGCTGTATAAAATAAGGATTTAGAGGCTTGGATTGCTCCTGTTTCTTGCGTTTATATGTTCTTACATCTTTTGATTTCTTATTGGAATTACAAGATCTGAAAGATAACATATATTTACAGTACATTCAGTTTCATCTTCTACACATCTTGCCAAGAGGGTTTTAATACCGTAGTGTGTTTTAATGGCACAATATTAATGTATTGTCCCCATTACAAGATGTTTGATAAGAAAATCACGTAAAATACTGTAACATGTTTGGTTAATGGACTTTATGTTGTTCTCAGATTCCAAAACAATCTCCTATCAGGTTAAACACATCAACTTTCGGTGCTGTTATACCTCAGGTAAGCACTTATTGAGGATTGAATATGTTTAAGTTGACATTAGTGGATCCCTACACCCTGCATCTCGGGCACTGTTTTCAAAGGATAACACTTTGTACCTTGTTCTCAAGAGGGAGGAGAATCAAATACTAATAGCTTGTACCTGTTTTTAGGTGGAGAAACTCTACCCCAACATGTTGATGTTAATGAGTTTCCATGCCAACCAACAGCCTGTTCTGAAGGCTACACCGAACAACATTACCATTCAGGCATCTGGTGCTATCAATACATTTGCAATCCTCCCTAATTCATCTCTCGCACCACTGTTTGTCCTGGACATTGTGAGTACAATTATAACCCCATCTTGTGGAAGCTTCTTAATATGTTGACAATTGCCGTGAGAATACTTATTCTGTGTTTGAAATGTTAACAGTCTGCCAGTGTGTCTGCTCAGGTGGTTATCTCGAAGATGAAACTGATTGGGTCCCTGAAACTCAACAGGTAAGAAAGAAGGACTTTCATTTATATACCAGTTGTAGGAGGGTTGTGATGAAAACAAGAGCTTTTGAAGTCAGTTCTTTGGGGTATGAGGTACCACTGGGAGTGATGAGAATCCAATAACTGGATTCAATTGTCTTGGTGAGAGTCTCAGCCACCAGTCAGAAATCCAGCAGAAAAACTCTGAGAGTTCACGGGCTGTTGAATGACCTCTAAGTCACCAAGGTGGGTACTTCCTTGGGTTTCCAGTAGCCCACTTGTGAAAGATCCTGCCCCCTCCACACCCCCACTTCCCTCAAAGGTGACAGGCCAATCAGAATCCAACAGCTCTCTCCCCATCGTTTGATAGTGCCAGCATTGATAGCAGCTGGCAATAAATCAATCAGAATTGCCAGTGGATCCCAGGCCAAAGGTAGGTGAGGGCAGAATGGGATTATGAGGAGAGTGTCATGGAAGGGAATGGGATAGGGGTGGAGGGGGTTGGAAGAAAGGATACAGGGGGCAGTTTTCAAAGCTCCAATCTCCCTTCATACTGACCAAACAAGTTTGCTGGGGGAGCTTTCAGGAGCTGCAGAAGAACTGTGCAGCTCCAAATAGTCCCTGAGCCATAGCTAAACTACAACTGGATGAGTGGGCTTCAGCGGGCAGTATACGCTACTCATGTGTATTCTCTCCCCCACCCACCTTAATCAACTAGGTTGTGTGTGCGTTGTGCTGGCATTCTGGTGGCCCCGGCCAGTGACTGTATTTGCTCTGCTGTCTCTTTCCATATTGTGGTCTGGCAGCCATCTTGTGTGTCAAGTGGCCAACTGATAGCTCAGTAGCCATCCCGTGTGCCTGTGTGCCTGCTGTCACCCTGCCCCCTGGTATCTCCCACTGCCACTGCTGGTACTTCACCCAGTGACAACCTGGGAATCACCCGGTTGGGAGCTCAAACATCAGAGTGGGAGTGGTCTCCCATTCACTGTGTCTGCAATCAAGGAACCCCAACATGTTAGGTGAGAATTCGAGGACTTATCCCCCCATCCTAACCCCAGCCTTCCTTCTGATCCCCTCACCCCCAGCCAATGACCCACTCCCTTCACCACCCTCATGCAGAAATCCCATCTTGCCCTCTCTCAACTGTAGCTTTGGTCCCACAGCATTTTAAGTGTCTGTCGGGTGGACAGCACTGGCCACTGACAGGTAATGGATGCCTCAAACCTGGCTGGCAGTTCTTTTGGGTGGGAGTGGGGTTCTCTGCCTGGGATCTTAAATCCCAGGGACCAGCCAATACTGGGCAGTGAAAGGCCATTAATTCCATCAGATGGTTCCCAGCTGAAGTCAAAAGGGACTCCCATGAGTTCACCAGCTAGTGGCGAACATCCAGCAGTAAATGTTGCCTGATGTCTGAGCAAGGATGTGGGCCACTGTGGATGAATTGAAGCATGTAGTTAATCAAGGTATATGCCCAGATAAGCTTTAGTCGCCATGATGATTTTCTCTAACTGTCCTGCATCCAGAGAATGTTCTTTTCTGCTATTTATAAATCTGCATATGTTACTATTCCAAACAAATTATTACAGCCATGGAAAAGAAACCTAATTATTCTCTGAACAAGACACAGTTCCATGTTTAATAGTGTTAAAGAGAGGCAGCTGTCATTTTAAATCAATTTGTTTGGAAACCTGAATAAAATAGATAGAAATTTCTCTGGTTTCCTTACAGGCCAATCCTTTAAAAATCTCACCAGTAACTAGCCCAGCACAGGTTAAATCTGAGGTGGGAATATGGTAGGTTTCACCACTGCACAATGGATGCTTCATCAAAGGAGAAGTTATAAAGTACATTGTGGTTAGATTAAATCGATATTCCCTTAAACTACACTTACCGAGACAATCCTTTGTGACTCAGAATCCCATTCTTTTATGATTCTTTTGTATAGGCTGCTCCTATCGCTTAAACATTCTGACGTTGGTCCTTTTAAGGTAAGTGCAACTTATTAAAAGGTCTTAAACTAAATTTCATTTGAAGGTATTTTCTAAACAATCTGTTCAAAGATGGTGTTGCACACCTACAAAGTAGTTGGGACTCGAACACTGGCCCCCTTGGTTCAGAGGTAGGCAGACTGTGCCATAACAACCCTCTAATTCCACTTGTATGTGGTGATACCTATGACTATAAATGCACTGAGACCGAAGTCTGATAGTGCTGGTGTCACAAACTCAAGTATTGCCACTGTTCAACATAGCAGTTTCTGTCATTCATCCGATTAGAACTGAATTGCTCACTCTAATGCTTTGCTACTTGAAAATGAGTAGGGATCCATGAGGATTTCAGCTGAGCAACGGGTTCTTGGCAGCTACGTAGAAACAGCTGCTTATAAACCAGAAGATAATAAGGTGAATGCAATGTTAGCATTCATTTTGAAATGGCTCATGTACAAGAGCAGGGATGTACTGCTGAAGCTGTATAAGGCTCTGGTCAGATGCTTTTGGAACATTGTAAGTAGTCTTGGGCCCCGTATCCAAGGAAGGATGTGCTGGCATTGGAGTAGATCCAGAGGAGGTTCACAAGAAAGATCCCAGGGATGTAGGGCTTGTCATATGAGGAATGGTGGAAGACTCTGAATCTGCACTCGATGGAGTTTAGAAGGATGAGGGGGAATCTGATTGAAACTTACAGGATACTGAGAAGCCTGGATAGGGTGGATGTGGAGAAGATGTTTCCACTAACAGGAGAGACTAGGACTCAGGGCACGGCCTCCGGGTGAAGGGACGATCATTTAGAACTGAGATGAGGAGGAATTTCTTCAGCCAGAGGGTAGTTAATCTGTGGAACTCATTGCCGCTGAGGGCTGTTAGAGACCAAGTCATTGAGTGAATTTAAGACAGAGATAGATAGGTTCTTGATTAGTAAGGGGGTCAAAGGTTATGGGAAGAAGGTAGGAGAATGGGGTTGAGAAACATGTCAGCCATGATTGAATGGTGGAGCAGACTCAATGGGCCAAATGGCCTAATTCTACTCCTCTTTCATATTGTCTTATGATCTAAAGTCTGCTTTTACGAAAAATTAATTCCATGCTTCTTGCTGCTTTTTCTTACAGCTCCATCTACTGGTGCTATTCTTTATGGCAGCTGTAACTTAACAGCTGTGATTTGAAAAGAGTACAAAATAAATCTCTCCCCTTCTTAGTAAATGAGCAGGGGATTGATTAGTTCAGTTGGCTGGATGACGAGTTAACAATGCAGAGTAATGCCAACAGTCTGGGTTCAATTCCCACGCTGGCAGAGGTTACCATAAAGCCCTCTCCTCCTTAACCTCTCCCTTCACCTGGGGTGTAGTGACCCTCAGGAGAAACCACCACAAATTGTCTCTCTCTGATGACAGCGCAGCCTGATGGTCCAGTAGGATTAATGAATGAGACATTGAATGTTTGAATCATTCATGTCCAAATTTTAAACAGTAAGCTGAACAATGTCTTAACCCATTCAAATTCTTCCATATTTTAACTTCGGTATCAATTCACTAATATACTCAGTTATTTATTCTGTCTATCTCAGCATTGCATATACTAATGACCCAGCCTCTACAGCCCTCCATGGTAAAGAATTCTAGAGATTCTCTACTCACTCAGAGGAGTAATTCCACCTCCTCTCTGTTTTAAATCTCCTTTCTCTGAGATAATACCTTTGGACTTAGAATCTCCCATAAGGCAAAATGATTTTTTTTGTTATACTAAATGATTGGATGTCATAAGAAAGTTGTGTCCATTCAAACATCAACATCACTTTTCCCACACATTTTATTTCCTGATTGAGTGGTGTGGCTGTAAGTTTCTTGTTCTCTTCTGTCTTTACTCACATGCAACCCCTCTGGTCTCAGTCATGTTTATAGTCATGTTGATCACAAACTGCACAGGATATCTCATGAAGGGGGAGGGCCTGGGACAAGGGCATACATCAGAACCCAACTACTAAGATCTTCGAGGGACTGCTGTAGTCGAGTTGGGTTGGAGCAACTTTGTTCAAGTCATGGTCAGGAATAGCACCAGGGCCTGTGACTTCTGTCTTTGTGCCTGGGCCTGCACTTACACAGATGAATGTAGCTGTAGGTTTTCTAGTAAGTTTGTGAGGGATTACTCTGTACAGAAAGCAATAATGCTGTTTCTTCCAGGACTTGCTCTCAGCTGTAACTGCAGATATCAGTTCTTTTTCAAGGTACACATAAATCTCCAAACCTCTCTATTAACTTTAGGTCATTGGGGTGCGGTTTTTGATGGGTGAAACACACAGTTTGTGATTTTACTGAACTCCTCACTGTTAAATGTCAGTGTCACTCCTCACCATCGATTCCAAACAAAGCCAAAATCTGGTCAAGATTTGGGATGACGTAGACTCTCTCTACCACTGCTGTAGTTGTTAGTGACTTTCACTAGTGCACAAACCTGTGAAATCAACACTTAACCCCAATCCATGGTTGTGGAGATAATTCACATACATCTTAAGAAGACGTCACACAGATTTGATTACAGTGACTTGAGGTGTCAAACACTGCCGAATTTGTTGGAGGTGGAAAAGACATGTGTTGGCCTTCATTGTAACACAGTTAATAATAGTTTCAAGCAAGAATTGATGAATCAAGGACTCGATCTAAAAACAGTAGTTTACAATTCAAGTTGCATGCCATGAAAACAGAATTTAATTGATTCTATCTAAATCTGTGGCCTTAATTTTTTTTTAATCAGATCAAACCACAGAAATCCTAGAACCCTACTCATGAAAATAATTATCTGACATTTCAGGAACCTTAGATACAGAGCCATGTCAAAGTTCCTCTCCATACACGTAACACAAAGTTGTTTTATTCATGGGTTTTAGCATAGCACCTTCAATGGAACTGAGTTTCTTTTCAAAAATGTTTGTTTTTATTTGGAACGTGTGTTGCCTTTATTTCAATCAATTGAACTGGCTGAGGCCATGTAAACAGGCAACTCCATAAGACTTGGACCTTATTCACCCAACTTCATGCTGGCTCTCTGCTCTCTACTTGTAGCATGTGCTTCTGTATTTAGTCATGAATTTCACACTACAATATTCTACAAGCCATTTGAAAGAGAGAAAACTGTTAATATAACCAATCTAATAATGTTTAAATTTATTATCTGTCCTTTCTTATTGTAGGTGACTATTCTACAGGGTCTATTGAACTTTGCAGTAAAGGTAGTGGTGTTACCGAAAATCAATGGTAAGTTTGAGGCAGAGATGGCTTATAGGTATTCGTGGTGAACTGTTAATCCAGAGACTCAGACAATGTTCTTGGGAGCTGAAAATGTGTTTCTGGAAAAGCACAGCAGGTCAGGCAGCATCCAAGGAACAGGAGAATCGATGTTTCGGGCATAAGCCCTTCTTCAGTAATGCGGAAAGTGTGTCCAGCAGGCTAAGATAAAAGGTAGGGAGGAGGGACTTGGGGGAGTGGCGTTGGAAATATGATAGGTGGAAGGAGGTCAAGGTGAGGGTGATAGGCCGGGATGGGATTGGGGGCGGAGAGGTCAGGAAGAAGATTGCAGGTTAGGAAGGCAGTGCTGAGTTCAAGGGATTTGACTGAGACAAGGTGGGGGAATGGGGAAATGAGGAAACTGGAGAAATCTGAGTTCATCCCTTGTGGTTGGAGGGTTCCTAGGCGGAAGATGAGGCGCTCTTCCTCCAGCAGTCATCTTGCTATGGTCTGGTGATGGAGGAGTCCAAGGACCTGCATGTCGTTGGTGGAGTGGAAGGGGGAGTTATGAGGCGCTCTTCCTCCAACCGTCGTGTTGCTATGGTCTGGCGATGGGACCCCACTTCCAGACCTGCCTCAGCAGATGGTGGAATTATGAGTCTAATGATAACCATGAATCTACTGTCGATTGCTGGGAAAACCCATTTAGTTCTTTATTCTCCATTAGTTGACTTTTAACTGCCTCTGGGCAATTAGAGATGGACAATAATTGCTGCCTAGCCAGTAATGCCCTCAACTCATGAGTGAAAAAAAATCGAAGGTGAAAGTAGACAGTACGAAGCGTATCGTTAATTAGATTTCAATGTCTCCATAGGATTAAACTCATAGGCTGACACAGAGTCATAGAGATGTATAGCATGGAAACAGACCCTTCAGTGCAGCCCATCCATGCCGACCAGATATCCCAACCCAATGCCAGCACCTGGCCCAATCCCTCCAAACCCTTCCTATTCATATACCCATCCAAATGCCTTTTAAATGTTGTAATTGTACCAGCCTCCACCACATCCTCTGGCAGCTCATTCCATATACGTACCACCCTCTGAGTAAAAAAGTTGCTCCTTAGGTCTCTTTTATATCTTTCCCCTCTCACCCTAAACCTATGCCCTCTAGTTCCAGATTCCCCACCCCAGGGAAGAGACTTTGTCTATTTATCCTATCCATGCTGCTCATGATTTTATAAACACCTATAAGGTCACCCCTCGGCCTCCAAAGCTCCAGGGAAAACAGCCCCAGCCTAGTCAACCTCTCCCTCTTGCTCAAATCCTCCAACTCTGGCGACATCCTTGTAAGTCTTTTCTGAACCCTTTCAAGTTTCACAACATCCTTGCGACAGGAAGGAGACAATATTCCAACAGTGGCCTAACCATTGTCCTGTACAGCCGCAACATGACCTCCCAATTCCTATACTCAATACTCTGACCAATGAAGGAAAGCATACCAAACGCCTTCTTCACTATCCTACCTACCAAGGACTCCACTTTCAAGGAGCTATGAACCTGCACTCCAAGGTCTCTTTGTTCAGCAACACTCCATAGAACCTTACCATTAAGTGTATAAGTCCTGCTCAGATTTGCTTTCCCAAACTGCAGCACCTCACATTTATCTAAATTAAACTCCATCTGCCACTTCTCAGCCCTTGGCCCACCTGATCAAGATCCTGTTGAAACCTGAGGTAATCTTCTTCGCAGTCCACTACATCTCCAATTTTGATGTCATCTGCAAACTTATTAACTATACCTCTTATGCTTACATCCAAATCATTTATCTAAATGACAAAAGTAGTGGACCCAGCACCGATCCTTGTGGCACTCCACTGGTCACAGGCCTCCAGTCTGAAAAACAACCCTCCACCACCACCCTCAGTCTTCTATCTTCAAGCCAGTTCTGTATCCAAATCTAGAGAGATACACATTATACGACTGGCTTCAGTGCAGAGATCAGTGTTCCGTTTCAGAGACTGTATGTTGCAAAAGTTTTGTTATGTATTGTGTCGTAGATTTTGATGACTTACTTTGGGAATGATTTTAGTTTAAAATTTGAAATGGGAAACATACAAGATCAGAGAGCACATCAATTCTAAACTGTGCTGATGTAATTGTACACTTCGCTGATTAGAATGGGGTCAAAGATCAGGAAGGGGTTACCCAGCATGCAATCAATCACCCAATGTACAGATTTGGTCACAATAGTCCGCAAAGCGTTTCAGTTTCTTTATCGATTACAGGATGTTCTGCTATAATATGACAGTTATGTTCCTCTGCAATCTCATGCTAGAGAAAGTCCCACTTTGGAAAACTGCTAGAAAATTGTGCTGTAGAAGATCTCTAATAGAAAATTGCTATACCCATTCACCATGGGGCGGCATAGTGGCTCAGTGGTTAGCACTGCTGCCTCACAGCGCTAGGGACTCGGGTTCGATTCCAGCCTGAAGAAACTAATTTCAGTAATGGCAACAATGAAACTATCATTGATTGTTGGGCCAGGGAAAAGCATCTGATTCATTAATGTGGATGAAGCAAATCTACTGTCTTTACCTCATCTGGCCTATATGTGACTCCAGATCCATATGATTGACTCTTAAGTGCTCTCACAAATGGCCAAGCAAACTCAAATCAAGGGTAATTAGAAGTGGCAACAAGTTCTGTCCTTGCCATTGAAGCCCACATCCCATTAAAGGGATAAATCAAAAACATGAGGGCTTACATCTTCAAGATGTGAAGGTGCCTATATTGGACTGGGGTGGACAAAGTTGGAAGTCACATGACACCAGGTTATAGTCCAACAAATTTATTTGAAATTACAAGTTTTCAGAGTGCTGTTCCTTTGTCAGGTGAAAGCTTGTGATTTCAAATAAACTTGTTGGACTATAACCTGGTGTCATGTGACTTCTGACTTGTTACATCCTCATTACATTTCAAAGTGCTTCACAACCAATGAATTACTTTTGGGTAAAGTTACTGTTGTTACATAGGCAAATGCCGATGTCAATTTTCCGAATTGAACTTCAAACTTAAGTGACCCAGTTCACATTGAGTGAAGAATATCAGTCAAACTGCCTGCATTTCTTAAAATAGTGCCATGGAATCTCATACACACAGCTAAATGAGCTTAATCAAAAGCTAACTGTTTTGTCAAGGCATCATTCCATCTTTACTTATTTTGCTCAGGTTCTGGACTGGGAACCAAGTCCATAACTGTTCTATCTTCTGGTTCCTACCAGTTTAAAATAATCACACTTTTGATTCAATGCAAAATCTTCACCCAACCAATTTCTCCATGTGGCTTGCAGACTGATACTGATGCATAGAGTATATACCTTTTGTACAAGGCCCCTGCCTGCAGTGCACATGGGATATAAGTTCATATAATATTTACTTCCTTGTTTTTTATTAATAACTTAAGTTTCCAGTTTTAACCAAGCTTATATTCTCAATTTCCTTTACCCCAAAGTTTTTGTTTGTGTCTTTCACCCTTGTAGCATAATAAATCAGTACCCGGGTGTAGTGGAATGTTGAAGGAGTGTAGGAATGTGACTGGATGGGATTTATGTGAAAGCTGAAAAAAGATACATTTTGTCAAAGCTTTTCACCTTGCACTCATCAGGACCCTTCACAAAAAATGCTAAAGGGAAAACAACATTTATACTGTATGACAGGAGACTTGGTTGGCAAGTGGTCTGTAAAGAAAGGATCAGAGTGGAGCTCTATTCCTGATGAAGGGCTTTTGCCCGAAACGTCGATTTTCCTGCTCCTTGGATGCTGCCTGACCTGCTGTGCTTTTCCAGCACCACTCTGATCTAAACTCTGGTTTCCAGCATCTGCAGTCCTCACTTTAGCCCTGTAAAGAAAGGATGTCAGGGCTCACATTGTAAAACACTTGCATAACTATTAGCTCCACATATTAAAACTCAACCTTGTTTTTGTCGACAAAAATAGTTTGTACAAACATTGAACCTGTCTCAACTCAACAAAATTGGTAACAGCCATTCTCGGATTCATTTCTCAGGGCATTACCTTGACCAATCAGGGTCGAGCTGCCTGATTTAACATATAAACAAAGCTTGACAGTTGCGTGTCAATCATCATTAACTGTTGCAATCGCTATAGCGATGTCTTAACCAATCAGAGTCCAATTCCTAGCCAATCTGCACACTCCTCTCATGCAGTACAAATGTTGTCTTTCCTTTACTTTGATATTTTTTGCAAATTGTCCTGATGAGTACAAGATCACAAGCATTGGAAAAGTGTCTTTTTCTCAGATACACTTAATTCTGTGAATGATGTACAAAATTGTTATGTGTTTCTTTACAGAAAGATTGGCCACTGGGTTTCCACTACCCAATGTGGATCACTTAAGCTTCGTAAATCCACTTATTAAGGTGAACCAGGTGAGTAACTGCAGGATACAAGGTCTTCAAAGTGGCAGTCATAACATTTGACATACCAAAGTTAAATAATGTATCTAACAGGAGGAACCCACAAGGAGACTTATCTCTGAAAGAAACAAATGAGAGAGAGTCATGTGGTTTTTCTTTCTTGTCTCATCTTGGGATGCTGTCTATGGCTAACTTTTTTCATAAGGATATAACATTCTGATGTGTAGCCACTGTCTTATTTGCAGCCAGATATTGGTATAAACTAGGCAAAGTCAAATTAAATAGCAATAAAGGTGACAGAATTTTAAATGAGTTGGGCTGATAATCACTCCATCCTGGAGTATTTGTGGTCTGTTTAAATGGTTCAACATCAAAGCAATTCCCATCTGCAAAACAGGTCAGACATTCAGACTAGCAGATGGGGGGAGGTGATGTCCTAGTGGTATTATTGCTAGACTGTTAATCCAGAAACTCAGCTGATATCTTGGGGACCTAGGTTTGAATGCTGCCATGGCAGACGGTGGAACTGGAATTCTATTTTTTAAAATCTGGAATTAAGAATCTACTGATGACTGTAACCATCAGAAAATGCCATCTGAGTCACTAATGTCCTCCAGGGAAGATAATCTGCCATCCTCAGCTGGTCTGGACTACCTGTGACTCCAGACCCACAGAAATGTGGTTAACTTCTGTCTGGCCTCTGAGGTGGCCTCTCAAGCCCCTCAGTTGTATCAATTGCTACAAAGCCTGAACAACGAAATGAAACCGGTGGGACCACCTAGCATTGAACAAGGCATCAGAAAAGACCATGGCTGAAACAGCCTTGTTGACCCAGCAACAGCCTGACATATCACGGAATCATACCTTACAGACAATGTCCTAGGCACCACTATCACTATCCCTGGCAATGTCCTATCCCATCGGCAGGACAGACACAGCAGAGGTGGCAGCAGATTAAATACAGTTGGGAGGCAGTTGCCTTCGGAGTTGTCAACAGTGACTCTGGACTGCGTGAAATCTCAAGGCTTCAGGTTAAACGTGGGCAAGGAAACCTCCTGCTGATTATCATATACCATCCTCTCTCGGCAGACGAATTAGTGCTCCTCGATGTTGAACATCACTTGGAGGAAGCACTGAGGGTGGCAAGGGCACACAATGTACTCGGGTTGGTTGGATTTCAATGTCCACCACCAAAACTGGTTCAGCAGTAGTACTATTCAAGCTGGTCAGGTCCTAAAGAACATAACTGCTAGACTGGGTCTATGGCAGGTGATGAGAGAAAAACAAAAGGGAAAAACATACTTGACCTCATCCTTACCAATCTGCTGGCTGAAGATACAAAAAGGACTACTTGCATGCTAAATAGCATAAGTAACAAAATATAACGCTCAAACATTCCCAGCAATATTCAACTAGAAGTGCCAAGTGGATGATCCATTTCAGCTTATTCCAGTGGTGCCCAGCATTACAGATACTAGCTTTCAGACAATTTGATTCACTCCACATGACATGGAGAAATGGATGGAGACATTGGATATTGCAGAGGCTATGGGCCCTGACAACATTCTGACAATAGTTCTGAAGACTTGTGCTCCAGAGCGTGCCACCCGCCTAGCGAAGCTCTTCCGGTATAGTCACAATACCGGCATCTGCCAACAATGTGAAAAATTGCCCAAGTATGTCCTGTACACAAAAAGCAAGACAAATCCAACCCAGCCAATTTCCACCCCATCAGTCTACTCTCCATCATCAGTAAAGTGATGGAAGGTGTCATCAACAGTGCTATCAGACAGAACCTGCACAGTGACACCCAGTTTGTGTTCTGCCAGGGCCACTCAGCTCCTGACCTCATTACAGCCTTGGTCTAAACATGGATAAAGGAGCTGAATTGCAGAGGTGAGGTGAGAGTGACAGCCCTTGCCATCAAGCCTGCGTTCAACCGTGTTTGGTATCAAGGAGATAGAGAAAAACTGGAATCAATGTGAATCCAGAGGGGGGTGCAGCAAACTCTCTCTGTGGTTTGGACTCATACTTAGCACATGGAAAGATGGTTGTGGACGTTGGAGGTCAGTCATCTCAACTCCAGGACATTTCTGCAGGAGTTCATCAGGTTAGTGTCATAGGCCCAACCATCTTCACCTGCTTCATCAATGACTTTCTCTCCAATGTAAGATCGGGATGTTCGCCAATGATTGCACAATATTCAGCACCATTTGCAATTCCTCAGATACTGAAGCAGTCTACATTCAAGTGAAACAAGGTCTGGATAATATCCAGGCTTGGGCTGACAAGTGGCAAGTAACATTCATGCCACACAGATGTCAGGCAATGACCATCACCAACAAGAGACAATCTAATCACCAAACCATGATATTCAATGATATTAAATCCCCCACTATCAACATTCTGGGGTTACCATTGACCAGAAACTCATTTGGACCCACCACAAAAATTCAGTGGCTATAAGAGCCAATCAGAGACTAGAAATCCTGCAGTGTGTAACTCATCTTCTAACTCCTCAAAACCTGTCCACCATCTATAAGGCACAAGTCAAGAGTGTGATGGAATGCTCCCCACTTGCCTGGATGAGTGCAGCTCCATCAATATTTGAAAAGCTAGACACCAACCAGAACAAAGCAGCCCTCCTGATTGGCACCACATCCACAAACATCCACACCCTCCACCACTGATGCTCAATGGTACTACATCTGTACTATCTACAAGATGCACTGCAGAAATTCACCACAGATCCTTAGACAGCACCTTCCAAACCTATGACAATTTCCATTTAGAAGGACAAGTATAGCAGATACATAAGAACATCACAATCTGCAAGTTCCCTTCCAAGCCACTCACTATCCTGACTTGGAAGTATATCGCCACTCCTTCATTGTTGCTGGCTCAAAATCCTGGAGTTCCCTCCCTAAGGGCATTGTGCATCAATATACAGTGTCTGAATTAAAGAAGGCAACTCATGACCATCTTCTTGAAGGCAACTAGAGACGGGCTATAAATGCTAGTGCTGTCAGTGACTCCAATGTTTCATGAGTGAATTTTGAAAAAAAAGGGTGACCTTCCAATGCTTT
This sequence comes from Chiloscyllium punctatum, assembly GCF_047496795.1. NCBI lineage: Eukaryota > Metazoa > Chordata > Chondrichthyes > Orectolobiformes > Hemiscylliidae > Chiloscyllium > Chiloscyllium punctatum. Next base: position 59,223,624 of record NC_092775.1, read on the forward strand.
TCTCAATTTAGAGTATTCCTCAAATTGCCTGTGCACTCGGAGATCTGAGTGTGGAAACCACATGAACTCAGTGTTGTCTTTCTTTAACTGCAGTCACTTTTGAAGCCTGACTCAATTCCGTTTCTCCTATTTTAATGCCTTACTTTAAATACAATTTAAATTTATCTAAGAGGGAATTTACTGTAACAGTACCAGGGACAAGACACTTGAGTTATGTGCAGGGACTAGAGAAGTTGTGATTGTTCTCCTTCGAACAGAGGCGGGTAAGCAGAGATTCATTAGACTTTGTCAAAATTATGAGTGAGTTAGGTAGAGTAGGTAAAGAGAAACTGTTCCAGTGACAGAATGGACAGTATCTAATGTTCACAGATTTAAGATAATTGACAGAAGCTCTGGGGGCAATGAAGATAAATTATTTTATATCCTGAGTTGCAATCTGAAATGGAATGCTAGAAAATGGAGTGGAAGAAGATTGAATGGTAACTTCCAAGGAGAATTGATAACTATTTGTAAAGGATAAAAACAACACGAGGAAAGAGCAGCAGAATAGGATTAATTGGAAAGCTCTTTCAAAGAAACACAGTGAACCAAATGGCCTCTTCATGATGTTATGATTCTGGTCCCTTTCATTCAGTGCTAAGGGAACTAAACAGAATATGGATATGGCAACCTGTGAAAATGTATGTAGCTAGGGTATTTGAATTAAACTTTGAAGCCATGTTTCAAAGCATGCAGTAGTGGTGTACTCCGAGAGAAAGGAGGATAATTTATAACGTTGTCATGTTGCTGTTTCTTTTCAGGATGTTCTGGTGATTGCAACTGACATCCATTATGGTTCTTAGCCGACCGCTGTTTACTGCAAACACAGAATGATGGAAACAAGACCAGGCGTGGAACAACTCGATCATTTCTTACACTAATAACTGCTTACAGCATTTTGCACATTTTCTGCTAAATTTCTAACTTGATGCTTTTCGTTAAGCAAGACAAACAATGGAACAAAAAGCAAAAAAGTAAAACTAATTCCAGTCATTGTTGTTTTGTCATTGGAAGTAAGAGATAAAACAAAGCCACAATTTTGTATACATTCATGAGATGTGGACGTTGCCGACTCGGGGACGTTGCTGGGCAGCCACCTTCTTTTGAACAGATTATGTCCCATTGCAGGAGTAGGATACAGTACTTTTCAGGGTAAATAAACTGTTTCCAAACAGTATTTACTCTCTCTCTAATTTTGTAAATGGCTGATTTGCTAAGTATGTTTGTGAAGGGGGAAATTCGGTCTCTAACAAATATAGATTGGAATCTGTGTGAGCCAGTTTATAAAACCTTCTCCATACACATTTGGAAGAGCACTAGATTTGAAAAATTAACTTAACACACGCAGAACATAATTTCCTTCATCTACTGTTTCTTGTGAAGCGTATTTACAAAAATACAATGAACACAACCTATTAACTATCACGTTATCGAAGGCTATGTTATTATAAAAATACTCATTGGAGTTCATTGCTCAATATATTTGTGATGCTGTTCTGCCAAAGTTCAAAACATAAATTTGCTGATGAAAAGCATCAGTAAAATGTTGGAGTACTTTATCACACGGTATTAAACATAGCATGATTTAATTGCTTACTAATAGGTTTCCCATGGCGTTTATTTAGTGATTAAGTATGCTATCCTTTTAAGAGGTTTTGTAATCAAAGTTTAGCAGGATGCAAGGTTTGAAGGATGCATTGGAGCAGGCAAATCGCCTCCACGATCTCTTTCATTCTGAGTGGGATATATATTACAGGATCTCCCTACCTAACAATGTTGTGGGTGTACTGTCATAATGCAGCAAGTCATGCTGTGACCCATCACTAACTTCTCAATGCAACAACAGCTGGATAATAAATGCTGGTTTGTCAGTGATGTTCGTATCCTGAGAACAAATTTAAAAATGGAAAGTGAGACAAAAATGAATTGTGACAGAGCAAATGCACACTGCATGAAAATATTTTACATCTGAAATTTAAGGTGAGCTATTCTGTCCAACATAATAAACATTTGCAGCAATTGTTCTGAGACAAAAGGAACATTATCTCCCTTAGTGTTACTGATATAATAGTTGGTGTGTATTAATCATGGAATCCATACAGTGGTGGAGCAGGCTATTCGACTCATACCACAAGGTATGTGGAGGAAAGCCACAAAGATATAGGAAGAATTCACAAATTCCACTTAATCACCCAAGGCTGGAATCAAACTCAGGTTTCTGGCACTGTTAGGCTGCAGTGCTAAACACTGAGCCACCAGCCTTCAATTGCCTTCAACAAGCTTAGCTGTTTCTAAAGCTCCTCCATTTATCTTTAAAACCCTGCACAACAGTCAACATTTGTCAGAAATACCTTGGCAAACTGTGATCAGTCTAGGTAATCGTATATCACCAATTATTTCAGCATTGACTTGGATCTTGGCAAAACTTAACGATGATTAAAATATCTAAACAATTTCAAAGACACAAAGACCACCTGGTCAACTCAACCCATTCCATACAGCTGTGACCCATGTGATTTGCTGGAAGGGCAAACTGGGTTAAAACAAATCTGTGCAATTCCTCTCTTAACCAGGTAGGCAATTGTAGGTGACCAGCAGATTTCTCTGACCCTGCATTCCTATGTTTTCTAAGAAGCGGTATTTTCCCCCTACCAGATACAGGTCCTCATTTGAAAAAACTTAATACATCAATTTGCACTGTCACCTCACAACTGGAATTCATCTGTTTTGCTGATACTAAGACCAAGGCTGTGATGAGATCAGGAGCCAAGTGATTCTGATTGACCCCAAACTGCATGCCAGTGAGCTGATGATTGCTGAGGAAGTGCCTGAGGAAATAATTTCACGTTAAGACTGTTACTGTGACAAATGTACTGAAAACAACATAGTTAAATCTTAGTTAACTGGCAACTAATACAATTAAAGAAGGAAAATGTACTTTTGTATAAGCTAATTAATACAATCTAATTATGCCAATGTGATAGTTTTTGCTTTATGGTATGCAATACAAGATCAAATGCCAAATTTATCCAAATTTTCAGGCAGGCTCGCTTCACATTGTCCTACCACGTCAAAGTTCCCAGTGTCATTTGAAAATCTTTCCACTCAGTCTGATATTCTGGATCAACTTTCGACAGAAAGACCCACCCCGGTGATTCCTTGCTTCTTAAATTTCTGAAACCTCGTCAGTCCTGCCCTCTTCCTTTCAAACAGAAAATCAACTTTTACAAGAACTTTCACTAGTTGTCAACTCACAAAAACAATTCACCCCACTCTTCCCAGCAATAGCTATTGCTTCTCCACATCCGCTCTCTCTCTCTCGCTTGCTCTCTCTCGCTCTGTCTCACACCCTCTCACTCACAGCAACGTAAGGCAGATGAAGTAGACCTGAAGCAGGCAAGCATTCTCTATCGGCCTAACATTCATACATGAACTTACTGTCATCTGCAGATGTGTAGATTCTGTCAATGTCACTCTACTGGAGATCAGTCACTTTCTCCCTGTGTCTTCTCGCCAGTTCTCAACCCAGCACTATTAATTTCCACTAATTCCAAAGCTTTCATCTTCTAGTGAAATCTCTTTAGGTATCTTATCAAAAGTGTTTTTAAATGTCCAGCTAAAGAATAACTATTTGGCTTCTCTCATTAACCGTTTTCATACGTTTCTCAGAAAATTACAATTAAGTTTGTAAAATATGGACTTTTTATCAGGCCCTCTTAGGTAATATGTCTCTCTATCTATCTAAACAATCATATATTGTGTTCTCTAATTCCTTTAAATATCTTCCCTGTAACTCCGTGTTGGAGGGCTTCCTGAGGGATGGGATATACATGTGTTTGGAAAAGCAAAAACAGATTAGGGTTGGTCAACATGGCTTTGTGCATGGGAAATTGTCTCACTAGCTTGATTGAGCTTTTTGAAGAAGTAACAAAGAGGATTGAAGAAGGCAGAATGGTTTATGTGATCTATATGGACTTCAGTAAGGTGTTTGACGAGGAGAAATAGCCATTTGGATAGAGAACAGGCTTGAAGGTAGAAGACAGAGGCTATTGGTGGAGGGTTGCTTTTCAAACTGGCGGCCTGTGTCCAGCAGTGTGCCACAAGGTTCGGTTCTGGGTTCACTGCCTTCAGCATTTATAAAAATGATGTGGAAGTGAACATAAGAGAAATGACTAGTAAGTTTGCAGATGACACCAAAATTGGACATGTAATGGACAGCGAAGAAGGTTACCTCAGAGTACAATGAGACCTTGATCAGATGAGCCAATAGACTGACGAGCGACAGGTTGAGTTTAACTTAGATAAATATGAGGTATTGCATTTTGCAACTGCATCCCGTTGTGCAGTTAGTTGCTAAAGTTATAGGCAGTGGATTGCATTGCCTTCCTGAGAACCTTTGAGTTGATAGTCTCTGAACTATTGCTCTCTTTATTTTCACATTCTTATTTCTAGCTGAAGTAGCAGATTATAGAGCTAGGGATGGGGTGACATCATAGAGGGATTTGAAAAAAAAAATCAGAATTTTATAATCAATGTGTTGCTTAACTAGAAGCCAATGTACTCAGTAAGCACGGGTGAGATGGGTAAAATAAGCTTGCTTTCAGTTTGAATATGAGCAACAGATTTTTGGATGGTCTCTAGTTTATAGAAGGTAAAAACAATGACTGCAGATGCTGAAAACCAAAGACTGGATTAGTGGTGCTGGAAGAGCACAGCAGTTCAGGCAGCATCCAACGAGCAGCTCGTTGGATGCTGCCTGAACTGCTGTGCTCTTCCAGCACCACTAATCCAGTATCTAGTTTATAGAAGGCAGAATGTGAAAGAGTAGCACCCTCAATGATTGCCTACAATTCTCTTTTCCACTTGTATAGTAGTTATTACACGGAGAGACTGAGAACGACTTTAAATGTAAAACTTGGCAATGATTCTCAATTAGCTTTTTTATGTTGACAGCTGGTTCTAAAGGGTCACTGAATATTGAGATATTTAAACTGAAAGCTGAGTGGCCTTTAACTAAATAGGTAATGAGCCTCCCCATAAATCAATTTAAATAGTCCCCATTCAGTTCCTGTCCATTTTGACACCAAATATACTACACTCTCAGAGCCTTTTGTCCAAGACCAACAGAGGAACATAAAAGCAGAAGTAGGCTATTCAGCCCCTTGAGCCTGTTCCACCATTTGATAAGGTTATGGCTACCCCCAACCTAACTCCATACATACCTTCTTTCGTTAAGAATCAATGATCGAAGGAACTCTTTTATCCGGATCCCTTTAAACTTCATGAATGTGGGTGGCATGGTGGCTAAGTGTGAGCAATACTGCCTTGCAGTGCCAGAGACATGGGTTCAATTCCAGTCTTGGGTGGCTGTTGGAGTTTGCATATTCTCTGTGTCCATGTGGGTTTCTGCTGGATACTCTTGTTTTCTCCCACAGTCCAAAGATGTGCAGGCTAGGTGGACTGGCCATGCAAAACTATCCCATAGGGCCTAGGGATGTGCAGGCTAGGGGGATTAGCCACGTTAAGTGACAGGAATAAGATGGGATGCTCTTCAGAGGGTCAGTGCAGACACGGTGAGCTGAATACACTTTAGGGCTTCTATGACTTCTATGTTTTTGTAGCTACACCCATCCATATTGGTGGCAAATAATCTATCATATTCCTCATGCGAACCTTCTAGATTGTAGAGAAGTCTTGAGGCATACCCAACCCTGCTGGGTTTGCAAACAGATGGTTGAAGCTTTGATTAGTGATAGCTCAGTTCATCTCGGAAGCCAATTGTAAAGGCTTATCGACGATAGTTCTGTTAAAGTTTGTCAATGAAACAATGGAAGAAGGTAGAGATAGGGAGGCTGACCTGAGGAACCTTTGGAATGATACTTGTGGAACTGTGATGATTTGTTCCCTACAATCATCGACATTTTCCTTGCTTCAGCTTCAACTTCAGCCATTGAAGAGGTTCCCTGTTTCCCATAGACAACCTAATTTGCTGGGACTGTTGGTGCTAATTTGAGTCAAATACTGCTTTAATTCTAAAGATAATTGATTTTACCATTCCTCCGGCATTTACCAGTTACATTCACGTTGAAAATCATCCCTCCCTCAAATCTCCAGAAAACTCCAATTAAGTTATAATTTGCACTAACGAACAAGCTAACCAAAGACGAGAAAATAATAAATTAACTGTGAACTTAGGAAGATAGCGTGAAAAACATTGCTAATTTAAGAATATAGGCCAGAACTTCAGCTGGATTCAGGTGTTGACAATTTTTGTAAGTTCAGAATTGATGGATTTGAAAGAGCAAATTTAAAAGCAGCTATTATAATAGCATGAGCAACTTTCCCAGTTACATTATGATCCTTTATTTATAATAAACTGGTATCCTATCTCAATAAATTATGTAGCTTTCGTAACAATAACAACAATCATCTATTAACAGGCAAATATTTCTTCCCTGGGTGAAAGTTGGCACAGTAGACTTGCTCAAGGAAATCCCATGGAGCCCATTTGTTGGAATGGAATATGTTATAAAATATTCTAACATTGGTTTAAGCCAAAGAAAATAATCAAGCATCCCAGTTTGTTCTGCATCATATGCAGAGAGAAGAAAGAGTTTTTTCTGTGTTTGTGAATAAAAGATAGTTTGGGAATTCAAAAACAATATTGATAAGCTGTGTTACTAAGTGACCCACATATCTAACAAGCGTGGAAACTAAAGGTCCAATTTTTGTGCAGCATGGGGTGAAGATGCAGGACATGGGGCTAGAACACCACTTCCAATAGGTCAAGCTACCCTGGGAGATTATTTTTAATCAAATATGGTTGTCCTTTGACCTGTCATTTCCAAACGCATTCATACTATAGCCATTATGTTTCACTTTAATGCTTTTTAAGCTATATTATTAAAACTATCATGCTGGCTTTCAGCTACTCTATGTAATTGACAGTGTTCCTTCTACCAAACTTCCTAAAATAGAGTCTTTCAGATTGAGTTAAGTCTCTCATTGAAAGTTTCTAAATTTGGCTTTTAAGCCTTATTAACTTTTTTGTCTCAGCTGCAAAAAAGCAGTAAGGTGGAAGCATTGCTTCCCGTATTAGAAAGGGTTAATACTCAGGAGTGCCTTAAGCACCACCCACTATAATGCTGTCACATGAACATGGCTGTAGGAGCAACTTTGGATCTTGAAGGAATAAAGACCCAGCATTAAGTTCTCCGTCAATCTCAGCAACAACATCAAATGTAATTTATACTTAATTGCCATCATGCAATAAATTATACACTTTTCTTGTTAGACTACCATTTCCTCTACCTCACTAGAGGCCTGGTCTGGTGGATATTTTTTTCAAACTGGCAGAAGCAAGTTCAGACAATTGTCCTTGATCTAATCACACTCTCCTTTAGTAGTCTTGGCCTCCTGACTGGATGTGCTTGGACTGGTTTATCACTCTCTACTGCTCTCTCTCTCTCTCGAAATTTGAGATTGGAATGTCTCTACAATTCAGAGATCATTTGAATCTTAATCTCAGGCTTAGTGCCAGCTGCTGGCAAGAAAAAAGTAATAATAGGCAGGACAGCAAGCAGTACTCAGGACACAGATACAATGTAAATGCTCTTTATCATCACAGTTGCCTATGCAGGAGTATTGTCCATCATCTCAAAATTACCATCCTATTCAGCTAATTGGACTTTCTGGGTCACCGGAGTCAATTGATATAATCCCATAGTGTTGAAGTACCTGGAATGCCTCTAACAATTATCAGAGGACCAATCTGATAGTCGCATAGCCATTCCAGGAGTGTTGAGAGTTGAAAGGTGTGGTGCTGGAAAAGCACAGCAGGTCAGGCAGCATCTGACGAGCAGGAGAGTCAACATTTTGGGTATAAGCACTTCATCAGGAATGTGGAAGGGGAAGGTGGCTGAGAGATAAATGGAGCGTGGGGGGGGAGGAGGCAATACGTGAATGCAGGTGGGAGGTAATTCTGACCTGTCGCCTTCCCACCCCATCTTCATCCACCTATCGCCTTCCCACCTACCTTCCCTCAGCCCCACCCCAACACCCACCCATTTATCTCTGAGCCCTCCTCCCCCTCTAAGGGCTTGTGCCTAAAATGTCGACTGACCTGCTGTGCTTTTCCAGCACCACACTTTTCAGCTGACTTTACAGTATCTGTGATCCTACCTTCTCTCAGGAGGGTTGAGAACCTAACCTTTTTTCACTGGGGCACTGGACCAATTTTAATGACAAATATCAGGCCCTCAAGCCCTTACACACACCCAGGTCCATCTTCATGCTCTTTTAAATCCCCATGTTCTTGCCGTACATCTCCCATGACTCTTCTTGCTCACGTCTTTGAAATAGTCATTATTAAAGAAAAGTAAACTTCTACCGATCTACTCCAATTCAAACATACTGCATACCTAAAGATAATTTTGCAGAAAAAAATAAATCCACTCAATTGGTGCATCTGTTGTAGAAACATTTGTTTTACTAACCTAGTCCTTTAATAATCTCTTAACCTGTTTATCAAAGTATCCAAACAGTGCCAAATTGATCTCGACTCTTTGAAACTCAGCAAAGCAATCATAATGTGATCGGCTATAAACTGAAAACTTGGAAAATACAAAGAATAGGGTGTAACAAAACTGAAAACCTGATGTCCACCTTGTCTAAACTATATCAGGTGTCCTATTGACCAAACCAGTCTAGAAGCAGGTGGAAGCTGCCTTTCTTCTTTCATTGTTAAAAATCACTTTATCCACCCCAGTACCCCTGCACATTTCTTCTTTCAGTGAAACTTAAAGGTTTTCTTTTCATTTTAAAAGCACTGTGAGCATTCAATTCACTTCAGGTTATTAGACCAGAGATCTCAATCCCAAGATTGGGACAACATTAGATTAGATGGCCCAACAAGTCCACACCGACCCTCCGAAGAATAATCCACCCAAACTCATTCTCCTAGCCTATATTTACCCCTGACTGATGCACCTATCACTATGGGCAATTTAGCATGGCCAATTCACCTGAACTGCACATCTTTGAATTGTGGGAGAAAACCAGAACAAACCCACACAGACACAGGGAGAACGTGCAAACTCCACACAGACAATCACCCAAGGCAGGAATTGAACCGGGTCCCTGGTACTATGAGCAGTGCTAACCACTGAGCCACCATGCTGCTTATATACACCATCCAATTACTGAAACTGAAAGATCTACAGTATTCCTTTTAGTAGTTCAGGAACAGGCAACTGTTTTTGTTTTGCTCCCTGCTTTGGACTGGGGAGCCTATGTTTCCTGTTGCTTTCTCATCACTAATCTGATAAATTGTTGTGATCAATTCATATTTAACATTCTTGAGTATGTCCTGATGAACACAAGATGAAAAGTTTCAGCAACATTAAGGGAGATACAGAAAGTCTCCCAGAAATACTTGGTAACCAAGGAACCAGAAGTAATTAGTATTAGTAAAGAAGTTGTTCTTGAAAAGTTAACTGGTTTAAAGGTTGATAACTCACCTGGACCAGAGGACTTGGTGGTATCCATAGGACTAGTGGATGGATTTGTGCTCATCTTTTAAAATTCTAGATTCAGAAAATATTCCTGCAGGTGGGAAAGTAGAAAATGTAATCCCACAATTCAATGAGCGAGAGATAATACCACACCATGGATTTGGGGAATATACAGGACTAATATGGATAGAGAATTAGTACACAGACAGAAAGTAGACGACCAGAATAAACAGCTCACTTTCAGGATGTCAGGCTGATATTCATGAGTTACCACAAGGAACAGTGTTAGGGCCACACTTGTTCACCACATATATAAATGATGAGATATGGGAATCAAATGTAACATATCCAAATGTGCTGACCAGACAAAGTAGTTGGGAATGTAAGTTGTGAGAAAATAGCAAGGATGTTTCAAGTAGAATTGGACAGACTAAGATGCTCTGCAAAAATTCACTGAAGACAGCATCTTTCAAACCCACAACCATTTTGATCTGGAAGGAGAAGAACAGCACATACTTGGGATCACCATCACCTGCAAGTTCCCCTCCAAGTTATTCACCATCCAGGCTTGGAACCATATTGCCATTCTTTCACTCTCACTGGATCAAAGTCCTGGAATTCCCTCCCAAAGGGTATTGTGGGTTTTCCTCCAGCATGTAGACTGCAGTGGTTCAAGAAGGCAGCTCACTATCATCTTCTCAAGGACAGCTGGGGATGGGGATGGGCAATAACCAGCAACACCCATGTCCCATGAATGAATAAAAACATTCTCTTTTCAGTAATGCTCAAGTTTGGCACTACCAAATGATAGCTGATTATTTCAAGCTGGTGAAGACCCATTACCATTTCTGTATTTTCTTTGCATCTGTAATTATTTAAATAGGAATTTTCAGTTATTCTTTTGTTAGAAAAACAGTAGAAAAACACTCTGGAAAAAGCTACACAAAACTGTCCACGTGTAAAAATTCAGAATGTGAAAAGGTTTTTAGTTGAATAACAGAGCTCATGCCTTGTTTCTCATCACAGAATATGAAAATGTAATTGAGACATGACAAGGTGCCACACAGGAGGTTACTGAGTAAGGTAAGAGCCCATGGTGTTAGAGGTGAAGTGCTAGCATAGATAGAAGCTTCACTGTCTGGCAGAAAGCACAGAGTGGGGATATTAGATTAGATTACTTACAGTGTGGAAACAGGCCCTTCGGCCCAACTAGTCCACACCGCCCCGCCGAAGCGTAACCCACCCATACCCCTACATCTACATCTACCCCTTACCTAACACTACGGGCAATTTACGGGATATAAGGTCTTTCTCAGGATGGCAGCTAGTGAGAAGTGGTGTTTTGCAAGGCTCAGTGTTGGGACCACATCTTTTCACTTCATACATTAACAATCTAGATGAAGGAACTGAGGGCATTCTGGCTACATTTGCAGATGATACAGAGAGAGAGGTAGAGGGACAGGAAGCATTGAGGAGGCGGGGAGGCTGCAGAAGGATTTGGACAGGTTAGGAGAGTGGGCAAAGAGGTGTCAGATGAAGTGCAATGTGGGAAAATGTGAGCTCATGCACTTTGGTAAGAAGAAGAGATACAGACTATTCTCCAAATGGAAGTCTGAAGTACAAAGGAACTTGAGAGTTCTAGTCCAGGATGTTTCTATTTCTTTTTTGTGATTGGTAAAAAATTTTCTTTTTTCATTTATCTATTATTTGATATTATAGTTGGACTAAGTTAAGCTTAAGATTTAAAATGGCAGGAGATCTCAGACCTGTGTTATGCTCCTCTTGCTCAATGTGGGAGGTCATGGGTAGCATGTTTAGCAAATTGGTCATACTGCAGATTAGGATTGCTGAAGAAGAAAGGGAGTGGGTGACTAAAAGTCAGAGAAAGAGCAGGAAGACAGTGCATGTGCTCCTGTGGTCATCTCCCTCCAAAACAGGTATACCTTTTTGGATACTATTGGGGAAAATGGCTCACCAGGGGAAGGCAGCAGTAGCCAGGTTCATGGCACCGTGGCTGGCTCTGCTGTACAGAAGGGTGGAATAAAGAGTGGAAGGACTATAGTCATAGGAGATTCAATTGTAAGGGGAGTAGATAGACAGTTTTGCAGTCGAAAACAAGACTCCCGAATGGTATGTTGCCTCCCATGTGCACGGGTCAGGGATGTCTCAGATCAGCTGCAGGGCATTCTGAATGGACAGGGTGAACAGCCAGTTGTCGTGGTGCATGTAGGCACCAAAAATATTGGTAAGAAATGGGATGAGGTCCTACAAGCAGAATTTAGAGAGTTATATACCAAGGTAAAAAGTAGGACCTCAGAGGGGTAGTAATCTCAAGATTGCTACCAGTGCCACGTGCTAGTCAGAGTAGAAATGAAAGATTGGCAGGATGGCTTGCATGGCTTGAGAGGTGGAGGGGTTCAGATTTTTGGGACATTGGGACCGGTTCTGGGGGAGGTCAGACTAATACAAATTGGACGGTCTACACCTGGTCCGGACTGGAACCAATGTCCTTGGGGTGGCTTTTGCTAACACTGTTGGGGAGGGTTTAAACTAATATGGCAGGGGGATGGAACCAAATGAGGAGGTTAGTGGACAATAAGGAGGTAGTAACTAAAGCCTGAAAGGAACTAGTTAATGAAGTCAGTGTGACTTAGGGGAAGAGCAGGCAGGGAGCAGATGATTAATGCAAGGGGACAGGTGGTTTGAAGTGCATTTGTTTTAATGTGAGAAGTGAAATAGATAAGGCAGATGAACTTAGGGCTTGGATTAGTACCTGGGATTGTGATGTTATTGCTATTACTGAGACTTGATTGAGGGAAGGGCATGATTGGGAACTAAATATCCCAGGATATTAAATGCTTCAGGTGGGATAGAGAGGGAGGTAAAAGGGGTGGAGGAGTTGCATTACTGGCCAGAAGATATTACAGCTGTGCTGAAGGAGGACACTATGGAGGACTCGAGTAGTGAGGTAATATGGGCAGAACTCAGAAATAGGAAGGATATGGTAACAATGTTACAGGCCTCCCAAAAGCGAGCAGGAGATAGAGTTACAAATATGCAGATTGTGGAAGGAGGTAGGAGCAACAGGGTGGTGGTGATGGGAGATTTTAATTTTCCCAACATTGATTGGGATTTACTTAGCGTCAGAGGTCTGGATGGAGTTGAATTTGTAAGGAGTATTCAGGAGGGTTTAATGGAGCAGTATGTAAATAGTCCAACTTGGGAAGGGGCTATACTGGACCTGGTGTTGGGGAATGAGCCCGGCCAGGTGGTTGAAGTTTCAGTAGGGAATTACTTTGGGAATAGTGAGCACAATTTCATAAGTTTTAGAATACTCATGGACAAAGACGAGAGTGGTCCTAAAGGAAGCGTGCTAAATTGGGGAAGACCAACTATAGCAGAATTTGGCAGGAGCTGGGGTATGTGGATTGGAGCAGCTGTTTGAAGATAAATCTACATTTGATATATGGGGGGCTTTTAAAGAGAGGCTGATTAGTGTGCAGGACAGACATGAAAATGAGGGATAGAAATGGCAAGATTAGGGAACCATGGATGACAGGTGAAATTGTGAGATTAGCTAAGAGGAAAAAGGAAACATACATAAGGTCCAGGTGACTGAAAACTTTGGAAGAATATCAGGAAAGTAGGACCAATCTGAAATGAGGAATGAAGAGGGCTAAAATGGGTCATGAAATATCTTTAGCAAACAGGGCTAAGGAAAATCCCAAAGCCTTTTATTTGTACATAAGAAGCAAGAGATTAACTAGAGAAAGTGTTGGTCCACTCAAGGACAAAGGAAGAAAGTTATGGGTGGAGTCAGAGAAAACAGGTGACATTCTTAATGAGTACTTTGCATTGGTATTCAATGAGGAGAGGTCTAGGATAGATGTTGAGGTTAGGGATAGATGTTTGATTGCTCTAGGTCAAGTCAGCATAAGGAGGGAGAAAGTATTGTATATTCTAAAAGGCATTAAGGTGCACAAGTCCCAGGTCCAGATGGGATCTATCCCAGGTTAATGAGGGGAGCCAGAGAGGAAATAGCTGGGGCTTTAACAGATATATTTGCAGCATTTGAGAGCTGGGCAGCGAAATGGCAGATGGAGTTCAATCCAAACAAATGCAAAGTGATGCATTTTGGAAGATCCAATTCAAGAGTGAACTATACTATAAATGGAAAAGCCCTGGGGAAAATTGATGCGTAGAGATCTGTGTTCAGGTCCACTGTACCCTGAAGATAGCAATGCAGGTTGATAGAGTAATCAAGAAGGTATACGGCATGCTTTCCTCCATCAGGCAGAGTATTGAGTACAAGAGTTGGCAGGCCATGTTACTGTTGTATAGGACTTTGGTTCAGCCACATTTAGAATACTGCGTAGAGACTGGTTGCCACATTACCAAAAGAGTGTGGATTACTTTGGAGCGGGTGCAGAGGAGGGCACTAGCTATGAAGAGAGGTTGAGTAGATTAGGATTATTTTCATTAGAAAAACGGAGGTTATGGGGGGCCCTGACTGAGGTCTACAAAATCATGAGAGTTATAGACAGGGTGGATAGCAAGAAATTAAGTGGGGGACCCAATTGCTAGGGGTCACAAGTTCAAGGTGAGAGGGGAATACTTTAATGGAGATATGCGTGAAAAGGTCTTTACGCAGAAGGTGGTGGGTACATGGAACGCATTGCCAGCGGAAGTGGTAGAGATGGGTACGATAGCATCATTTAAGATGTATCTAGACATACATTAATGAGCATGGAGCAGAGGGATACACATCCTTGAAAAATAGGTGACTGGTTTAGATCGAGGATCTGGATCAGCGCAGGGGGCTGAAGGGCCTGTCCCTGTGCTGTAATATTCTTTGATCCTCTCAAGGTAAACTTGCAGGTAGAGTCAGTAGTTAGGAAGGTAAATGCAATGATGGCATTTATTTTGAGAGGACTTGAATATAAAAGCAGGGATATACTTCTAAGGCTCTGGTCAGGCCACATTTGGATTATTGTGCACAGCTTTGGACCCCATATCTCAGGAAGGATGTACTGGCCTTGAAGCATATTCAGAGGAGATTCCCAAGAATGATGTCAGGAATGAATTGCTGAACATACGAGGAATGTTTAAGGACTCTGGTCTGTGATGGAGTTTAAAATGATTGGCGAGGGGAAGGAATCTAATTGAAACTTGCAGAATACTGAATGGCCAGAGTGAATGTTGGGAAGATGTTTCTACTGGTAGAAGATGCCAGGACCTGAGGGCACAACCTTAGAGTAAAGGGAAGAACTTTTAGAACAGAGATAAGGAGAAACTTCTTCAGCCAGAGAGTGGTGAATCTATGGAATTCACTGCCAGAAAAGGCTTGGGAGGCCACCTCATTGAGTATATTTAAGAGAGACATAAATAGGTTCTTGATTGTAAAGGGGAACCAAGGGTTACAGGGTAAAAGCGGGAGAATCGGATTGAGAAACCTATCAGCCACGAATGAATGATGGAGCAGACTCAATGGGCTGAATGGCCTAATTTCTGCTCCTATGTCTTATGGAAACGTTTTCTGTTGAATTGAAAAAAATAGGTTCAAATCTGGTGGGGTCAATATTACTCAGGAAATAAACACTTTGCATTTCTTTGAAATTTGCATGTTATAATTTTTAGCATGTGTTGTCAAAGAAAAAAATTCCTAATGACCAATTTTATTCCAAGAATTTTTAGGATTCAAGTTTAGCAGTAACATTATAACTACTCCTTGTGTTTGTATGTTGGGATGCCTATTTGAAATCAGACTTTGTAGAAACTCTGGAGGGTGTAAACCTCATCTTCACTTTTGGAATCCAGGTTTATCTTCAACTTAAAAATGTTTTATTCAAATCTAGGGAATCTTTACAACTATCAACAATGGTCAGCATCACTTAAGCCAGCTTTCATCATCCAGATTTATTCATTGAATTCAAATTCCACCAGTTGCCTTGGTGGGATTTTAATCCATGACCCAAATCATTAGCCTGGGTCTCTGGATTATTAGCCCAGTGGCATGACCACTACTCAACTGTTCCCCCACCATTTTGCCACACTGAACCAATTCAGTCAGGCCAAGCATTATCCACCATACCAGCCCCCAGTGGCATCCTGAACCTCACACTGATCAAACAACAGTTGAACAGTCAAAAGTTGAGTATTATTATTTTAGGTGAATTTACACTTCAAATGCATCACCTCATTAAGTTCCACATGTGAACCATAGTGATAATACAGAATGCTTGGCTAGAACAATATGGATGGAGGTAGTCAAGTTAAGACCTGGGAGAAGTATCGGGAGAGTAGAACCAAGCTTAAGTGAGGAATCAAACAGGCTAAAAGGAGTCATGAAATAACTTTACTGAGCAGAATTTAGGAGAATCCCAAAGCCTTTTATTCACATACAAGAAGCAAGAGGTTGACTAGAGAAAGGGTTGGTCCACTAAAGGATAAGGAAGGAAGGTTGTGTCGAACCTGAGAAAATGGGTGAGACTCTCAATGAGTACTTTGCATCAGTGTTCACTGAGGAGAGGGACATGATGAATGTTGAGATTAGAGATAGATGTTTGTTTACTCTGGATCACATTGACATAAGGAGGGAAGATATGTTGGGTAGGCTAAAGGATATTGAGGTGGACAAATCCCCAGGACCTGATGGGATCTATCCCAGGTTGCTGAGGGAGGTGAAAGAGGAAATAGCTGGGGCCCTGCCAGATATCTTTTGTAACCTCCTTAAACACAGGTGAAGTACCGGAGGACTGAAGGGTTGCTAATGTTGTCCCCCTGTACAAGGAGGGTAGTGGGGATATTCCAGGTAACTACAGACCAGTGAGCCTGACATCAGTGGTGGGAAAGTTGCTGGAGAAGGTACTGAGGGATAAAATCTATTTATATTTGGAAAAGAATGGCCTTATCAGTGATAGGCAACATGGTTTTGTTCGGAGAAAGATCCTGCCTTATCAACTTAGCGTTCTTTGAAGAAGTGACCAGGTTGATAGATGAAGGAAGTGCTATAGAAATAATATACGTGGACTTTAGTAAAGCGTTTGATAAGGTTCCCCATAGTAACTAATGGAGAAGGTGAAGTCACATGGCGTGCAGGGTGTTCTAGCTAGGTGGATAAAGAACTGGTTGAGCTACAGAAGACAAAGAGTAGTAGTTGAAGAGAGTTTCTCGAAATGGAGAAAGGTAACCAGTGGTGTTCCACAGGGATCAGTGCTGGGGCTGCTGTTGCTTGTGATATACATAAATGATCTGGAAGAGGGCACTGTTGGTCTGACCAGTAAGTTTGCAGATGACACGAAGATTGGTGGAGTAGCAGAAAGCAGAGGGGACTTGTCAAAGAATACAGGAGAATATAGATAGACTGGATAGCTGGGCGGAGAAGTAGCGGATGGAGTTCGATCCAGGCAAGTGTGAGGTGATGCATTTTGGGAAGTCAAATTCTAGAGCCAACTATACTGTAAAAAGAAAAGCCTCAGATACAGTTGATGAGCAGAGCTATCTGGGAGTTCAGGTCTATTGTACCCTGAAGGTGGCTGCGCAGGTAGATAGAGTGGTCAAGGGGCATGTGGTATGCTTGTCTTCATCAGATGGGGTATTGAGTATAAGAGCTGGCAAGTCATGCTAAAATTGTACAAGACTTTGGTTTGGCCTCATTGAGAATACTGTGCACAGTTCTGTTCACCACATTATCAAAAGGATGTGGATGCTTTGGAGAGGGTGCAGAGAAGGTTTACAAGGATGTTGCCTGGTATGGAAGGTGCTAGCTATGAAGAGAGGTTGAGTAGGTTAGGATTGTTTTCATTAGAAACAAGGAGATTGGAGGGGTTGAGGTCTAAAAAGCCATGAAGGATATGGACAGGGTGGATAGAGATAAGCTTTTTCCCCAGGGTGAGGGATTCAATAACGAGAAATCATGCGTTCAAGGTGAGAGGTGAAAAGTTTAAGGGGGATACACGTGGAAAATACTTTACACAGAGGGTGGTAGGTGCCCATAACACATTGCCAGCAGAGGTGGTAGAGGCAGGCACAGTAGATTCATTTAAGGTGTGTCTGGACAGATACATGAGGAGGTGGGAAGCAGAAGGATACAGATGCTTAGGAATTGGGCAATAGGTTAAGACAGTAGATTTGGATTGGCTCAGGCTTGGAGTGCTGAAGGGCTTGTTCCTGGGCTGAACATTTTCTTTGTTCTTTGTTTAACAAATAAACGGCTGCTGTTGGATGCAAGCTGTGTTAATGGGAGGTAACAGATGATGGCTCAATGCTTCCCCATTGGAGGAAAATAGAAGCAATGTCTACAGTACTTGCTCACTGCTGTATGGAACTCTGCAGCAAATAAATACACTCCCATTTCTGAGGTGAAACATGATGCATTTAAAATGTACATAGAGCCCAGCTGTTATTAAAATCACTCATGATTTAATAAGTAAAATATTTCACAGTTTTTAAAAAAAAGTTTAATTTCCTTAAATATCCAGATTATCAATGCTCAGAGAGAAAGAGGGTGAGAGAGCACAGAGGGAGTATGCGATGAAGGAAGGAAGGGAGGGGAATACGAAATGGTGGAAGAGATACACAAGAGAAAGGTGGGGGTGAAGAAAAGAAGGATATAGAAGGAGTGGAGGGAGACAGAGGTAGAAGAACAGGAAAAACTGAGACACTAACAATTTAGGTGGAGCCTAAATTGTCAGATGAAGAGAGTTTGCATCGTGGGATAAAGATAACTCAGAATTAAAAGCTCATAATATAAGCACTTCTCCAGGTACCCCTGTATTAATTGTTCAATTTCCTACATTCAAATCCCCAGTAAAGGATGATCTTTGTAACATCAGCTTTGCTCAAATGTACGGATATAGTTTTAGTTGGCCACTTGTTTGTAACCATTCTATGATTCTATTGGAGGTAGGGGTTAGAAATCAGCCAGAAATCATTATATGGGAAGAAACCAATGGCACAGAAATGGGTAGTAGATTTTTCAGACAGAGTTTGAACGCGCAAGATTTAAAATGCAAACATTCAAGCTTAGTTGTGTACCATGAACACACTGGTCAGGTAATAGTGAAACCTCAAGTCAAGTATCACAATGCACGTGGAGATTATTCAATGTCTTGAGGGAATAAATGAGTTGTAGAACCAAAGGGTCAAACATGGAAGAAAGAATCTGGTGTAGATTGCATTACTTTTATGCACAGGATATGGAATATATGGCATGGAACTTCAAGGAGGCACATGTTGAAAAATGTAAGGGAGAACTGGCCACATAATTGAGAAAGTGGACATTCAAGTAGATGACTGCAGTCCCTTTCCTAGCCATGCATTTTTCCTTGTGTCATTGAAGAAGTTTTACTGCAGTGTTTAAATACAAAGGAGGGAGATATAGAGCCATGAGTACTTCATTCATATTTTAAAACGTTAACTGTAAATTTTATCAGTTTTTTTGGTTTGTAATCAGTTCGAACATACCTAGACTTCATGTCTATTATCCCACAATAAACAATGTACTGGATACAGTGGTCACCTTAGAGTGCTTTTTCTTTGCCAAATGTTTCTGAACAGAACACACTCTGGATTTCCAGTTCATTTTCTTCACATAAAGGTTGCATGTTACGTAAGAAAACTTAGAGTATCACTAGGTCAATCAAATGCGCTCAAAATAAATTAAACTTGAGTTCTATTAACTCCATTGATTCTTGGCTACAAACATAAAATAAAGAACAGATTTTTTATAGTAGTATGATTTCTTTCCACAAATAAATCACAGTGGCATTTTGCTGTTTTCTTGCAGGTATGTACATTTCAATTAAAATCAGCATTGCTATCAAATGTATTGAGGACATTGGTATTGGCAGACTACAGAATAAAAATAAAATCAGAAGCAATACTTTACTTTGTTGCCCAATACATTTGCAAAAACCCTTGATTTAGCAGTTCAAAATGCTCCCACGAATATTGCATAACCAACAGCATTTTCTCCCAAAGTTGCTCAAAATATTTTCTCTCCAATAACAACCTGTAGCTGGAGGGTCCATATCCAATTGTGAGCCAGTGGGTGTTTTATTTTAAACCACAGTTCAAATCATCATAGACAAATTTCACAACTCCTAGTGACAGTATAGAAATGTATCCAATGGTTCGATATCTTAATCCTTACACTTGGTCAGAAGGACAACTCCATTCTTAAAGCAATAGGCGTCAATCTAATTAATTCCAATCATGGACTGGAACACAGACGTGACGATTAAAGCATAATACAGATACACCTTTGCACAGCAAATGTAAGTCATGTGAAGCAGAACCTTGAGATTCTATATAGAACAGACACAATGAGTCATTGATATATGACATCCTCTTCATCACTGTCCTCATTTGCTTGTCCATTCTTGAGCAGTAGCTCCATACCAACCTCTGTCATTGTCATATCATGGATTTTATTCGTCATTTTGTCTTTCGAGGCATCTGAAAGGGAGATAGCCAACAATAGAAAGGCAGTCAGCATGTCCATGAAACTCTGAATGAGCAATGAAATTATCAACAAGTATCTGCCATGAAGTTATAACACGTATTTCACTGGTTAGCTTTGGCTTCTGCAATATTACTTTGTATGTACTCAAAACATAAAACTGTCAGATCTTTCAGTCAGTATGACTGCAAATACTGCATATATTTGAGGAATTCCAAGTACAAATCTATATATCCAATGAAATAACTCTCATTTTTAAAAGATTTGCAATAAATCACTGAGAATGAATGAGGTGATGAAATTGCCCATGTTTCGTAATATCAAGATTTTTTTAAAAAGCATTCACTCGTGGGGCGAAGGTGTTAATGGCTGACTAGCATTTATTACCCTAGCTGTGCTTGAGATTGTGGTAGCGAACTGAATTCTTGAACTACTGCAGTCCACGTTTTGTAGGTGAACCCACAATGCCCAAAGGGAGAGAATTCCAGGATTTTGACCCAGTGACATTGAAGGAATGACAATATATTTCCAACTCTGCATGATAAGTAGCTTGGAGGGGAACTTACAGGTGTGGTGTTCTCATGTATCTGTTGCCCTTGTATTCTAGATGGAAGTTATTGTGGGTTTTGGATGGTACTGTGTAAGGATCTTTCGTGAATTGCTTCAGTGCATCTTCTAGACATTGCACACTGCTGTTACTGAGCGGCATTGGTGGAGAGAGTGGATGTTTAGGGATGTGATGTCGGTCCTGGATGGTGACAAGCTGGAGTGTTCCTGATGCTGCACCCATCCAGGCAAGTGGGGAATGTTGAGTCCAAGTGAGTTTCTGGTCAATGATAACCCTAGGATGTTGCTAATGGGAAATTCTGTGATGGCAACACCAATGAATGTCAAGGGACCTGGTTAGATTGTCTTGTATTGGAGATGGTCATTGTGTGGTGTGAATGTTACTTGTCCTGATTCTGTAAGTGAGAATAGCTCAAGAAAATTTAATGGCACTAACATGAACCTGCACTAGCATAAATAAACTTGAAAACTGTTAACTTAAATAAGTACATCTAGTTTGGCTGAATTCAAGCAGAATCCATTAAACTGGTGGACCTTGAGCTCATGATAAAGCCAGACATTGAAGAAATATTTGAGGAAAATAAGAACATATGTAGAGAGGACACTCAACCCCTTAATCAGATCACAACAATTCTGTAACTCAACTACATTTATCTAGCTTTGCTCTACATCTCTTGGTACTCTCTTAACAATAATCAGACTTGAAAAGTCCAACCCTAATTTCCACAACTTTTTGTTTCCCAGTTTCACTGCTCAATAGGCCCCGTACAAAAGTATCTCCTCCTGTTAGTGATTCCTCCGCCAGGGGAAAATGCTCATCAGTAACTACTCAATCAACTTCCTTTAATATTTTATGGCTGATTTGATTGTGGCCTCAATTCTGCCTACCCTGATGACTTAAAAAGTGAAGCAAAGGTTAAGATTTGTCTACCCACACCTTGAAAAGATTCACTGCCTTTTGATGAAAGGAGTTCCAAAGAGTCTCAAACTTCAGAGAAAAAAAATTATCCATAAGATCACCCCTCATTCTTCTACCATTACGCCTTACACTGGAAATCAACCCCCGTTATTTAGCATAACAGTTAAAGATTTTTTTTTAAAGTATGCAGAATTCCCCAATTAGACCCAATTTGATAGAAAATATAGACCAGGTTTCTGTACTTATCAAAATTACTATTTATTACAAATAAATAGAATTTAACCACAAATAAACAATTATAAACAGGTGACATATAACTACTAGCTAAAACTCTAACCAACTTATAAACTCCACCTCTGGACACACACACACAGATAAAAAAAAAACATGGGTGCTAGGGTGGAGGGAAAGACTGGGAAGGCAGTTCAATGATTCTTTCTCCATTCTGCAAAAATGAAGATCAGAACAGCTACTTTTTGAAAGCCGTCCAATTATTTTCACTTGTTGACAAGAGGCACAGAGTGACTGGTGTCGAGAGTGTGCTGCTGGAAAAGTACAGGTCAGGCAGCATCCGACGAACAGGAAAAATCGACGTTTTTGGGCAAAAGCCCTTCATCAGGAATGAGGCTGGGAGCCTTGTGGGTGGAGAGATAAATGGGAGGGTGTGGGGCTGGGGGGGGGAAGGTAGCTGAGAGTGCAATAGGTAGATGGAGGTGGGGGTAAAGATAGGTTGGAGGGGAGGATGGAGCAGAGAGGTGGGAAGGAGGATGGACGGATGGGACAGGTCATGAAGGTGGTGCTGAGCTGGAAGGTTGGAACTGGGGTAAGGTGGTGGGGGAGGGGGAATGAGGAAACTGGTGAAATCCATATTGATGCCGTGGGGTTGGAGGGTCCTAAGGCGGAAGTTGAGGGACTGGATCACACTTATAAAAGGTCTTTGACTTATCATTTAAAAGTCACTGCTTATAGTGATTGGAAAGATGAAATAAAATGACTATCTTCAGGCTTCAGATGTTTTTTACTGCAACAGAAAAAGACAGCTCTGGGCTTTGTGGAGATCTGACTGCTTCAACCAAACATTCAACACTTCCAAGTCATTAGTCCACAAGACCACAAGGCAAACAAGTGGAAGTCCATTCAGCCCATCAAGTCTGCTCCATCATTCAATCATAGTTGATATGTTTCTCAACCCCATTCTCCTGCCTTCTCCCTCAACTCTTGTTCCCTTTATCAATCAAGAACCTATCTCTGTCTTAAATACTCTCAACGACTTGGCCTTCACATCCCTCTGTGGCAACGACTTCCACAGATTAACTACCCTCTGGCTGAAGAAATTCCTCTTCATCTCAGTTCTGCATGGTGGTCCACTCGGAGGCTTTGGATGCTAGTTTCTCCTACTAGTGAAAACATCTTCTCCACGTCCACTCTATCCAGGCTCTCAGTGTTCCGTAAGTTTCAATGAGATCACCCCTCAATTTCCTAAACTACATCAGCACAAACCCAGAGTCCTCAACTGCTCTTTGTATGATAAGTCCTTATCCCTGGGATCATTCTTGGAAACGTCCTCTGCACCCCCTCCAACACTAGCACATCGTTCCTTAGATATGAGGTCCAAAGCTGCTCATAATACACCAAATATGGTCTGAACGGAGCCTTAAAGAGCCTCAGCAGTACATGCTTACTCTTATATTATAGCCCTCTTGCGTTTGAATTCCTAACCACGAAATTAAACTGCATGTTAACATTAAGAGTGTCCTGATCTAGGACTCCCAAGTCTCTTTGTGCTTCAGATTTTCGAAGACTTTCCCTTTCAGTTGGCAGTTAGGAATTCAAATGCAATGTCAGCAATCATTTCAAAAAGAAAAGCAACTTTACCTTCTGAATAAATGACCTTAAGTGCAACATGGAGAGAGATTCCAGAGAGACACATTGCAAATCCCAACCAGTTTAATGTGCTCAGCTGATCACCCAACAAATGGCTGGCAAGGACTAGCGTGCACACTTCCTGCAAGAGAAGCAGAAAGGTCCAATGGAATCTATTTCAACAAGTTTGTTCCCATCCAGTGAATCATGATAGAATCGCTGCAGCGTGGAAGCAGGCCATTCGGCCCAACAAATCCACACCAATTGTTGGAAGAGCATCTTACCAGACCCAGCTCCATACCCCACCCCTGTAACCCTGCATTCCCCAGGGCTAATCCACATAGGGGCTGCACCTCCCGGGATACTATGGGCAATTTAGCATGGCCAATCCACCTAACTTGCACACCTTTGGATTAGAGGAGGAAATTGGAGCACCTAGAGGGAATTCGTGCAGACACAGGTAGAACATACAAACTCCACACAGATGCCTGAGGTTGCAATCAAACCCAGGTCCCCGGTGCTGAGGCAGCAGTGCTAGCCATTGAGCCATTGTTCTGTCTTAATCAGTGCAGATAAAGCACTGTCCAAAATACATTTGAGCTCTTTTTTGTCACCACATTACACTGGTTCAGTGGATTATCTTCCTTGAATTTA
Source organism: Chiloscyllium punctatum (assembly GCF_047496795.1). Taxonomy (NCBI): domain Eukaryota; kingdom Metazoa; phylum Chordata; class Chondrichthyes; order Orectolobiformes; family Hemiscylliidae; genus Chiloscyllium; species Chiloscyllium punctatum. The sequence continues at coordinate 59,247,640 of NC_092775.1, forward strand.
ATTTTCTTCAAATGCAGAACAATTTTCATTAACAAATAGGATACTTAAGAACAATATGATGATGGAATATCTAAACATTAGTAAGGTAAAAGTGCAAAATGGTGGGCTTATTCTTCAGCAGAAGAAAATACAAAAACAAGAAATAAAAACAGAAAGTGCTGGATAAACTCAGTAAGTCTGGTAGCATGTATTTTTTCCACAAAAACAAGAAAGTCTATTGAGCTCAATTATTGTGATCTAGTCTGCTCTGCAACATATTCTCAGCTGGCATAAAGCCCAGTTGTATAATGCTTAGTAAGGTGGGAAGGATTAGAACATCCAATTCCATTGTATTTGGAAATTGGTCAAATAAAGCTCATTTTTAAAAAAGAAATTCAAAACATTTTAAAGACAGAGGTTTAAAAATGACAGGTCCCACCAACCTAACATTCTCTTTCATATTTAAATCAAAAGCAGAGTTAAAGTAAAAATTGGGTTTATAGTCTATGTGTCACTATGATAAACCACATTGAGAATTTCAAGCCATTCCTACAACAATGGGCCAATACAAACACTGATAATCCAGTAGGCATTGTTAGGAAGGCATGTTGCTATTTCAGATTTCCAGCACCTATATTTCCTTTTGCTTTTATCATCTGAACAAACACCATGAGTGCAACAATGTTATGTTGAAAGGTACAGCACCAAAATGACTCACCTTAAAAATGCCTGCTACAGATAGGGTCAAGCTGGAGGTTTTAGAAACCAATAAAAATTCAGAGAAGCCCAAGCCAAATGCCAAAACTCCCCCTGTAGCCATTACAAAGACCATATACAGCAACGTTGATGTCTCCTGAAAACGAAACAGTTTCTCCGATGCAGACAGACTTAGTCCTTGAGAAAGGGGAAAACATAACATTAGTAGTCCACAGAAGACTGGTTAGGTAATAAATGAGGAGAGAGTGAGGATTGCAGATGCTGGAGATCAGAGTCGAAAAATATGGTGCTGGAAAAGGCAGCACCCAAGGAACAGGAGATTTGACATTTTGGGCAGAAACCTTCCATCAGGAATGTGATGAAGTAATTTCACCACAGCCTTTGGATTTTGCTGCAAACACAATGTACAGCACAGAAAAAAAGGCGAGTTAACTCAACTGAAACAAAAACAGAAATTGTTGGAAACCTCAGCAGGTTGGGCAGCATCTATGGAGAGAACAACAAAGTCAATGTTTTGCATCCAGTGATTCTTGTTAGGTTCTGAAGGGGGTTCACTGGACCCAAAATGGACTCTGCTTTCTCCTCACAGATGCTGCCAGTTTCTCCAGCAATTTCTGCTTTTGTTTCAGATTTCCAGCATCTGCACTTCCTTGTTTCTCTTCAGTGAGTTCAATTATTAGTTTTACTCCATTGAACCTCCTCCCACCCATACTCACCCAACCTTATCTGCATAACCTTCCAATCCTTTCTCCCTCGATTACCTATCTAGTTTTCCTTCATTCTATCAAGTTTAATAACCTAAAATACCATTTGCTCTAGCCAGTTTCATATTCTAACCACTGTTTGGATTAAGCAATCTTTCCTGAATTCTCTACTGGATGTGTTGATGACAATCTTATACTTGTGTCTTCCAGTTTTATTCTCCAGTGTACATGTCCATCCTATCAAATTCTTCCATCATTTTAAAGACCTCTGAACAGCCCCAGCTGCCCAAGGTTTCTTAAGAAATATAGCCTCTCCATTCTAATACCATCCTTGTCTTATCTTTTTCCATCCTCTCCAGTGCCTTTTTGTCCTTTTAGAATGAGTTCAAAAGATAGTCAAGGGTCACGGAGGGCAGGCAGGAAAGTGTAGTTAAGGCCACAATCAGAGCAGCCATGATCTGGCACTGGCCATTATTTTAACAAAACAACCAAACATACCTTCATTGATTAGGAACAATGGGAAAAGGCCTATGAACATCAGCGGCTGGAGATGGTACATGGTGTCAATGGGATTCTGTAAACCTGAGCAAGACAGATCCAAATTTAGCATTTTATTAATTCCCGACATGCCTTAGAAAATTAAGTAGAGAAACTTGATTTCAATTTAAAAATAAATTTGTTCACGCTATTGATTTGATTGTTGCCAAAATACACAAAAATAGGAAGGACAATAAACGGCATATATCACTGGCAATAATCAAAACTACAAAATATTCAGGATACGTAGTGCCATCATGAGATTTGAAACCTTTTCAAATTAAAAAAAAGAGAAAACCAAACAAGAGTTTGCACATCTCTCCGTATCAAGAATACATAAAGTGTACCTTGATAATTCTGGATTGTACAGCACAGGAAAGAATACATTCGGCAGCTTTGGCAACCACAATACGTGCTCAGACCATGAATAAATATCAAGATTCTGGAGTTAGATGTAATCAAAACAGGACATGGGGTTCAAAAACCTGGGTCAGAACACTTGGACAATAATCACTGAGTGTTATTTTTGACAAGATGTATGTACTTTTGGGCCAGATTTACATAGAGTTCTGTTGACTCTGGAGGCCTTTAAAAATAGTAGATCAGAGCTACATTCAGCGTTTTGCCCCCCTTTTTACCAACAGTGGGAAACCAAAAATCAGCAGGGTCAATTGAAATCACTGCTGAGTTCAAACAAACAGACGTTTACAGATTCCAAGGGTCTTAAGCTGCAGTGTGGGAGTCACAAATGATGGAGGAGGCATAAATTTTATTTAATGAAAAACATATGAACAAGGAACATGTGTAAGCCACTCAGCCTTCAGGTCTGCTGTGCCATTCAGTAAGAGCATGCCGACCTGATTTTAACCTCAACTCTGCATTCCTGCATACCCCCCCCCCCCCCCCCCCCCCCCGATAAGGTCATTCATTTAGTAACCAAGAAATTATCTACCTCGGCCTTAAAAATATTTAAAGTTTTTGCATCCACTGCCTTTTGAGGAAGTTCCAAAAGAGTATTAGTCTTCGGAGAAAATTATTTCTGCCACAACTGGGTGGCCCTTTGTTTTTAAACAATGACTTCAAGAGCTAGACCCCTTCAACAGGAGGAAGCATCCTCTCCACACCCACCTGGTCAAGTCCCCTTCGGATCTTCTATATTTCGATTAAATCACCTACGACTCTCCCCAGCGCTACAGGATACAGGCCCAACCTGTCTAGCCTTTCTTTGTAAGGCAATCAGCTTATTTCGGGTACTAGTCTCTTAAACCCCTGATAAGTCATCTAATATAGTTTGGGGGAAAAAAAATAATCTTTTCTTACATTTCAATAAACTTCATGGTTGACATTCCCCAAGGGCTCTTACTACAACTGAGATTATGAATGCTTGACGGAGTTTCAAAATCTCCAAAATCACCTATTTCAGCAATTTTGATTCACAGTTTTAAAAATCCATTCAAGGATTCAATATAGTTTGCAAATAGAAGTTGCTTTGTTTTTACTGACTACTCAATGAGATTTAGGTTGCCTTTCATAAAAGAGTTTATTTTTACATGAATGTGTACGAGAGGTTTCATATATTGTCAAGCTTTTTCGTTTCTACATGGTTCCGGAGTTCTACCTGTAGTGGATATGCCCCAAATAGTAAGGACATTGGGTGACTGCTAAGGAAGTGCACTGAGACTACAAAGGAGCAAGGTTAATGATGGAGAAAGTGGGGGAGGGGGAATAATCAAGTGTATAGGGTCTCATTACCTTTTGTACAACTGGACTGAAGGATGGGCTGAAGTATCAGAGCTGAGGCAATCCTCATAATCAGCCCACCTATGGCCACAATTCCTTGAAGACCTGCACCTTACCCTCCCCAATACCACTAGTATCAAAATGTGTGTGCAAGAGCTGTTTCCAGAGGCAAATCTGCGGCCTCAGGAGATTTCCCAACTCGTTACTTTTAGCTCCAGGGCGTGAATCCAACCTTTAGTAACATTCTGATGGCTCAATTTCTATCCATGTCATAGAGTCATAGAGATGTACAGCGTGGAAACAGATCCTTCAGTCCAACCAGTCCAGGCCGACCAGATATCCCAACCCAAATCTAGTCCCACCTGCCAGCAGCCGGCCCATATCCCTCCAAACCCTTCCTATTCAAATACCCATTCAAATGCCCCTTAAATGTTGCAATTGTACCAGCCTCTACCACATCATCTGGCAGCTCATTCCATACACGTACCACCCTCTGCGTGAAAAAGTTGCCCCTTAAGTCTCTTTTATATCTTTCTCCTCTCACTCTAAACCTATGCCCTCTAGTTCTGGACTCACCGACCCCAGGGAAAAGACTTTGCCTATTTACCCTATCCATGCCCCTCATAATTTTGTAAACCGCTATAAGGTCACTCCTCATCCTCTGACGCTCCAGGGAAAACAGACCCAGCCTGTTCAGCCTCTCCCTGTAGCTCAGATCCTCCAACCCTGGCAACATCCTTGTAAATCTTTTCTGAACCCTTTCAAGTTTCACAACATCTTTCCGATAGGAAGAAGACCAGAATTGCATGCAATATTCCAAAAGTGGCCTAACCAATGTCCTATACAGCTGCAACATGACCTCCCAACCCTGACCAATAAAGGAAAGCATACTAAACACCTTCTTCACTATCCTATCTACCTGCGACTCCACTTTCAAGGAGCTATGGACCTGCACTCCAAGGTCTCTTTGTTTAGCAACACTCCCGAGGACCTTACCATTAAGTGTATAAGTCCTGCTAAGATTTGCTTTCCCAAAATGCAGCACCTCGCAGTTATCTGAATTAAACTCCATCGGCCACTTCTCAGCCCATTGGCGCATCTGGTCAAGATCCAGTTGTAATCTGAGATAACCCTCTTCGCTATCCTCTACACCTCCAATTTTGACGCCATCTGCAAACTTACTAACTTGTACCTCTTATGCTCGCATCCAAATTATTTATGTAAATGACAAAAAGTAGAGGACCCAGTACCGAAACTTGTGGCACTCCACTAATCACAGGCCTCCAGTCTGAAAAATAACCCTCCACCACCACCCTCTGTCTTCTACCTTTGAACTAGTTCTGTATCCAAATGGCTAGTTCTCCCTGTGAGATTCCCTGAGATCTAACCTTGCTAATCAGTCTCCCACGGGGAACCTTGTCAAACACCTGACTGCAGTCCACATAGATCAAATCTTTCGTTCTGTCCTCATCAATCCTCTTTGTTACTTCTTCAAAAAACTCAATCAAGTTTGTGAGACATGATTCCCCACGCACAAAGCCATGTTGATTATCCTGAATCAGTCCTTGCCTTTCCAAATACATGTACATTCTGTCCCTCAGGATTCCCTCCAACAACTTGCCCACCACCGAGGTCAGGCTCACCGGTCTATAGTTCCCTGGCTTTTCTTTACTGCCCTTCTTAAACAGTGGCACCACGTTTGACAACCTCCAGTCTTCCAGCACCTCACCTGTGACTATCGATGATACAAATATCTCAGCAAAAGGCCCAGCAATCCCTTCTCTAGCTTCCCACAGAGTTCTCGGGTACACCTGATCAGGTCCTGGGGATTTATCCACCTTTAACCATTTCAAGACATCCAGCACTTCCTCCTCTGTAATCTGGACATTTTGCAAGATGTCACCATCTAGTTCCCTACAGTCTATATCTTCCATATCCTTTTCCACAGTAAATACTGATGCAAAATACTCATTTAGTATCTCCCCCATTTTCTGTGGCTCCACACAAAGGCTGCCTTGCTGATCTTTGAGAGGCCCTATTCTCTCCCTAGTTACCCTTTTGTCCTTAATGTATTGTAAAAACTCTTTGGATTCTCCTTAATTCTATTTGCCAAAGCTATCTCATGTCCCATTTTTGCCCTCCTGATTTCCCTCTTAAGTATACTCCTACTTCCTTTATACTCTAAGGATTCACTCAATCTATCCTGTCTATACCTGACATATGCTTCCTTCTTTTTTCTTAACCAAACCCTCAATTTCTTTAGTCATCCAGCATTCCCAATACCTACCAGCCTTTCCTTTCACCCTAACAGGAATATACTTTCTCTGGATTCTCGTTATCTCATTTCTGAAGGCTTCCCATTTTTCAGCCGTCCCTTTACTTGGAACATTTGCCTCCAATCAGCTTTTGAACATTCTTGCCTAATATCGTCAAAATTGGCCTTTCTCCAATTTAGAACTTTACCTTTTAGAAATGGTCTATCCTTTTCCATCACTATTTTAAATCAAACAGAATTCTGGTCGCTGGCCCCAAAGTGCTCTCCCACTGACATCTCAGTCACCTGCCCTGCCTTATTTCCCAAGAGTAGGTCAAGTTTTGCACCTTCTCCAGTAGGTACATCCACACAGTCAGAAAATTGTCTTGAACATACTTAACAAATTCCACTCCATCTAAACCCTTAACACTATGGCAGTCTCAGTCTATGTTTGGAAAGTTAAAATCCCCTACCATGACCACCCTATTGTTCTTACAGATAACGGGGATCTCCTTACAAGTTTGTTTCTCAATTTTCCTCTGACTACTGGGGGGGTCTATAATACAATCCCAGTAAGGTGATCATTCCTTTCTTATTTCTCAGTCCCACCTAAATAACTTCCCCGGATGTATTTTCGGAATATCCTCCCTCAGTACAGTTGTAATGCTATCCCTTAACAAAAATGCCACTCCCCCTCCTCTCTTGCCTCCCTTTCTACCCTTCCTGTAGCATTTGTATCCTGGAACATTAAGCTGCCAGTCCTGCCCATTCCTGAGTAATGTTTCTGCAATTGCTATAATATCCCAGTCTTCCAGCACCTCCTATCCATGTGCTGAATTCATCTGCCTTCCCTGTTAGGCCCCTTGCATTGAAATAAATGCAGTTTAATTTATTAGTCCTACCTTGTCCCTGCCTGCCCAGACTGTTTGACTTGCTTCTGTTCTCAACTGTACCAGTCTCAGATTGATCTCTTTTGTCACTATCTCCCTGGGTATCACCAACGCCTCCCCCTCCCCCCTCCCTCTCGACCCTGCCCCCCCCCCCCCCCCCCCCCCACCACCACCACCACTTTACTAGTTTAAATCCTCCCGAGCAGCACTATCAAATTTCCCTGCCAGCATATTAGTCCCCTTCCAATTTCCATCCTTCTTGTACAGGTCACTTCAACCCCAAAAGAGATTCCAATGATCCAAAAATGCGAATCCATACACCATCTCCTCAGCCATGCATTCATCTGCTCTATCCTCCTGTTACTGCCCTCACTAGCTTGTAGCACCGGGAGTAATCCAGATATTACTACTCTCAAGGACCTCCTTTTTAAACTCCTGCCTAACTCTCTGCAATCTACCTTCAGAATCTCAACCTTTTCCCTTCCTATGTCATTGGTTCCAATATGCTATCCATGTATTATCCATCTTCCATCCACATACATCTCTGCCAGTTACACTCATATGGGGGGGCCAATCATGAGGGAAACGGAACCCCCATTACCAAACCATCATCTCCCAGACCATACAGAACCTCATCACCTCAGGAGATCTCCCACCCACAGCTTCCAACCTCATAGTCCGGGAACCCCGCACTGCCCGGTTCTACCTCCTTCCCAAGATCCACAAGCCTGACCACCCTGGCCGACCCATTGTCTCAGCATGCTCCTGCCCCACTGAACTCATCTCTACCTACCTCGACACTGTCCTATCCCCCCTAGTCCAGGAACTCCCCACATACATTCGAGACACTACCCACGCCCTCCACCTCCTCCAAGACTTCCGTTTCCCTGGCCCCCAACGCCTCATCTTCACCGTGGATATCTAATCCCTCTACAGCTCCATCCACCAATACCAGGGCATTCAAGCTCTCCGTTTTTTTCTCTCCAGACGTCCCCAACAGCACCCTTCTACCGACACTCTCATTCGTTTGGCTGAACTGGTCCTCACCCTTAACAATTTCTCCTTTGAATCCTCCCACTTCCTCCAGACCAAAGGGGTAGCCATGGGCACACGTATGGGCCCCAGCTATGCCTATCTCTTTGTTGGCTACGTAGAGCAGTTGATCTTCCGTAATTACACCGGCACCACTCCCCACCTCTTCCTCCGCCACATTGATGACTGCATTGGCGCCACCTCGTGCTCCCGCGAGGAGGTTGAGCAATTCATCAACTTCACCAACACATTCCACCCTGACCTTAAATTTACCTGGACCATCTCTGACACCTCCCTCCCCTTCCTGGACCTCTCCATCTCCATTAATGATGACCGACTTGACACTGACATTTTTTACAAACCCATCGACTCCCACAGCTACCTGGATTACACCTCTTCCCACCCCATCTCTTGCAAAAATGCCATCCCGTATTCCCAATTTCTCCGCCTCCGCCGTATCTGCTCCCAGGAGGACCAGTTCCACCACAGAACACACCAAATGACCTCCTTCTTTACAGACCGCAATTTCCCTTCCCACGTGGTTAAAGATGCCCTCCAACACATCTCGTCCACATCACGCACCTCTGCCCTCAGACACACCCCTCCAACCGTAACAAGGAAAGAACACCCCTGGTGCTCACCTTCTACCCCACCAACCTTCACATAAACCAAATCATCCACCAACATTTCCGCCACCTCCAAAAAGACCCCACCACCAGGGATATATTTCCCTCCCCACCCCTTTCCACCTTCCGCAAAGACCGTTCCCTCAGTGACTACCTGGTCAGGTCCACACCCCCCTACGACCGACCCTCCCATTCTGGCACCTTCCCCTGCCACCGCAGTAACTGTAAAACCTGCGGCCACACCTCCTCCCTCACCTCCATCCAAGGCCCTAAAGGAGCCTTCCACATCCAAAGTTTTACTTGCACATACACCAATATCATTTATTGTATCCGTTGCTCCCGATGCGGTCTCCTCTACATTGGGGAGACTGGGCGCCTCCTAGCAGAGCGCTTTAGGGAACATCTCCGGGACACCCGCACCAATCAACCACACCGCCCTGTGGCCCAACATTTCAACTCCCCCTCCCACTCTGCCGAGGACATGGAGATCCTGGGCCTCCTTCGCCGCCGCTCCCTCACCGCCAGACGCCTGGAGGAAGAACGCCTCATCTTCCGCCCTGGAACACTTCAACCCCAGAGCATCAATGTGGACTTCAACAGTTTCCTCATTTCCCCTTCCCCCACCTCACCCTTGTTCCAAACTTCCAGCTCAGCACTGTCCCCATGACTTGTCCGGACTTGTCCTACCTGCCTATCTCCTTTTCCATCTATCCACTCCACCCTCTCCTCCCTGACCTATCACCTTCATCTCCTCCCCCACTCACCCATTGTACTCTATGCTACTTTCTCCCCACCCCCACCCTCTTCTAGCTTATCTCTCCACACTTCAGGCTCACTGCCTTTATTCCTGATTCTGGCTTTTGCCAGAAACGTTGATTTCGCTGCTCGTTGGATGCTGCCTGAACTGCTGTGCTCTTCCAGCACCTCTAATCCAGATAAATTAGGAAGTCACATACAGGGTATAGAGGAAATGATTGCTCTTTTTTTCCCTTTGCAAGATTGTTTTACTGTACCTAATATACTGGAATAGGCATTAAAGAATAGAATTTACATTATAATTACATAAAGCTCTGGTTTGATCCCACTTAAAAGACAGTCTTCCATTCTGGCTCACTGTCCCCTGGGTAAAATACACAAGACATTCCGTAGGATGATGCCAGGGTCAAAAGGATTACATTACGAGGACAAAGTCAGTATATCTTTAGATATAGATGAGTTAAAGAAGACCTAATTGAGAGTTTTGAGATGATCAAAAAGTTAATAAAGTGGAGAGAGACTTCCCCACTCTAGGTGTGGATTCAGAACTAGGCAGCAGAATCTTACCCAGAATCTTAAACTTAGAGGGAGACTACCCGAAGGTAATGTCAGGAAACTTCCCTTCACCTAAAAACAGCAGAAATTTGACATTCCCTCTTCAAACAGCTTTTAAGGTTGGGGTCAACTGAACATTTAAAGCCAGAGATTGTTAGACTTACGTTAGGCACATGTTTAGAGGGTTACAGAACCAAGATCAGTAAACAGATGAATGGAGTTACAATGCAAAATCAGCTTTATCTAATGGAGTTATAAAAGTGGTTTTAATGGGATTCTACTCCTGTATTTCTCCTTATCTGTCATTTTACAATTTTTGTATCATTACTTATTCACCCCGTAAATGCCAACTATGGATCAGTGGATAGCACTGCTACCTCTGAATTATAAGGTGCCGAAATGAAGTCTTGCTGCAGTGCTTATACACAAACATCTACGTTCCCAATCCAATGCAATATCAGGGGTGTGCTGCATTACTGGGGATGCCAATTCTCAGGTGGTTTGTTAATTAAGGCCACATCTGCCTGCTCAGTGCCTGCAAAAGATCTCTTGAAAAGGGAACAAGGGTATTAACCTCCCATGTTTATATTTAACTCTCAATCAATATCACAAAAGAATCTGGTTGCTATGCAATTTACAAAATGCCCTGCAGTAACTCACCAAGGCACCTTTAACAGCATCTTCCAAACCCATGACCTCTATCATCTTGAAGGACAAGGGAAGCAGATACATGGAAGCATCATCAGTCACAAGTGCCCTCCAAGCCACTCACCGTCCTGACCTGGAACTATACTATACTGTTGCTGGGTCAAACTCCTGGAACTACCTCCTTAACAGCACTATGGGTGCCCCTACAACCAAACAACTACAGCAATTCAAGAAGGTGGCTCCCCACCAGCATTCCCTCGAATTTTCCTCCAAGCAGAGCAGGAAAATTGCTTTGAGATGTTTGGTTGCCATGAAAGGCACTATTTACATGCAAATCTTCCTTTCTTTTCAGTTCAGTTTTTGAGTATCTCTCTCAGTAGCTTACCCCTCCCTCAGCATTTCATGCAAATTAGTTCCCATGTTGAATATGGAACATGGCTGGCCTCCAAGAGGAGAAAGGCTTTGTATACAATTAGAATTAAATTCGAATCCCTACTGTGTGCAAACAGGCCCTTCGGCCCAACAAGTCCACACTAACCCTCCAAAGAATATCCGCCCCAAACGCATTCCCTACATTTATCCCTGACTCATGCAACTAACCTATACATCCCTGAACGTGATGGGCAACTTAGCATGACCAATTCACCTGACCTGCACATCTTTGGATTATAGGAGGAAACTGGAGCACCCGGAGGAAACCCACACAGACGAGGGGAGAATGTGCAAACTCCACACAGACAGTTGCCAGAGGCTGGAATCGAACCCGGGTCCCTGGCGCTGTGAGGCAGTAGTGTTAACCACTGTTCCAACGTGCCGCCCCAAAAAAGCAAAAGAAAAGCATGTGCACACAATATTAAACATTTTACAATGTTATACATAAAATCTGATCATGTAGGTCTCCAGCTAATGGTACTGTCCCACTTTAACAAGCTGTATTGTTGATATTGGCATTACCTAGGTCTGCCTTCTGGGTAAGGATCTGTGTCAGTGTCCATCGTATCCCTCCAAGGAAAGATGCAACTAACACTAGTATAAACCCTTTCATGTTAAACTGGGTTGACATGTATGTAAACATGAAGAGGCCGCCAGCTATTAACAAGATTACCATGATCAACCACGGCCTCTGGAAACAAAAACAACATAAGCAACAGATTACTATAAAATAATTATAAATCATCAAATACATCTCCACTCATTAAACGAGCAAGATTCCCATACAAGCACACACTGAATTAAAAGAAATAATCCTCATCAAACAAAGTTTTATTACTCTTCGTGCCCATTTTGTATGTTGGTCTTTGTAATGCTCAGCAGGTCTGAAGTGGGAAGACTTTAATCGATTCTTTCCAAGTCTATGAGCAAACTTAATAGCTGTTGCCTGCAGCTGAGAGTTCTAACTAAGTTATGAGGGAAAAGAAAAAAAAACATATCGGGCAAGTTGTTTTCAATTCATGTTTCCCAAATTTGCTTACAAAATATGCCCTGGATTCAACAAGGGGATAAGCAATATTGGATTTAATTTTGATTTGGAGATGCCGGTGTTGGACTGGGGTATACAAAGTTAAAAATCACAACACCAGGTTATAGTCCAACAGGTTTAATTGGAAGTACACTAGCTTTCGGAGCGACGCTCCTTCATCAGGTGATTGTCCTTCATCAGGCCCTCCACAATCATCTGATGAAGGAGCGTTGCTCCGAAAGCTAGTGTACTTCCAATTAAACCTGTTGGACTATAACCTGGTGTTGTGTGATTTTTAACTTTGGATTTAATTTGTAATTTGGTTGTGCATGTAGTTTTATTATATAGTGATCATAACATGATTGAGTTCAAAGTATGGTTGGAAAGCAAAAAGCATGAATCAGTTTTACATTTAGGGAAGGCCGACTTTAACAAGATGAGACATAGATTCTCTATATTAACAGATTTGCCCTGTTTAATGGGTAAAACAACTGAAGGACAGTGGAGGATGTTTAAAGCAACATTTAACAATGCCAAACCAGTTTATACCCGAGGGAGAAATGCTCCACATGACAGAAGAAGCAGTAATGGACAACTAGAGAAATAAGAGACAGAATAAAACTAAAAGGGCTTACAAAAATGCAGAAAAAAAGCAAAGATCCTGCTGAATGGGAACGATACAAAGACCTGCAAAAAGCCACAAAGCAGCTGATAACAGCTACTTAACTGGATTATGAAAGGAAACTTGCCAGGGACTTCAAATCAATACGATTTTGGATTAGGAGCAATGTTTGTCCACTAAAGACTGAAAATGGGAATATTGTCAATGACTATGGGGAAATGGCAGACACACCTGAGCAGAAAAGGAGGAGAAGATTTACAAGGATGTTGCCAGGGTTGGAGGATCTGAGCTACAGGGAGAGGCTGAACAGGCTGGGGCTGTTTTCCCTGGAGCGCCGGAGGCTGAGGGGTGACCTTATAGAGGTTTATAAAATTATGAGGGACATGGATAGAATAAATAGACAAAGTATTTTCCCTGGGGTCGGGGAGTCCAGAACTAGAGGGCATAGGTTTAGGGGGAGAGGTGAAAGATATAAAAGAGACCTAAAGGGCAACTTTTTCACGCAGAGGGTGGTACGTGTATGGAATGAGCTGCCAGAGGATGTGGTGGAGGCTGGTACAATTGCTACATTTAAGAGGCATTTGGATGGGTATATGAATAGGAAGGGTTTGGAGGGATATGGGCTGGGTGCTGGCAGCTGGGACTAGATTGGATTGGGATATCTGGTCGACATGGACAGGTTGGACCGAAGGGTCTGTTTCCATGCTGTACATCTCTATGATTCTATGACTAAGCCCTGAAGAAATTATTAGTGGATTGTGAACATAAACTGAATAAAATTGTTGTAAGTAAAACATCATTAATGAAGAAATTATTAGAATTAAAGCGTGACTAATCCTAGGGACCTGACAGCTTCCATTCAAGAGTGTTAAAGGATTTAAGGGAGCACATCGTAGATGCGCTAACTACAATCTTTCTGAGTTCACTAGATACAGGAAACATCCCTCTCGATTGCAAACTGCACGTCACTCTGCTTTTAAAGAAGCGTGAAAGCGGAAAACCAGGGAATTACAGACCAGTTAGTCTAACATCAGTTGTGTGGTAATTGTTGGAGGTTATAATCAAGGACGGGGAGTAACTGAACAGATTGAAAATTTTCAATTAATTACAGAGAGCCAGCATGATTCATGATAGGTGTGTCACTGCATTATTTGAAGAGATAACTAAGGTAGTGGACAGGGGAATGTCTGCGGATGTTGTTTACATGGAATTCCATAAGGCAGTTGATAAAATCCCACATAAGAGATTGTTAACTAAGGTGGATGTCCATGAAATTGAAGGCAAATTACTGAAATGGCTGGGATTGTGACTGAATAGCAAGCTACAGGAAGTAGAGATAATGGGCAGGTATGCAAATTGACACAATGTGACCAATGATGTCCCTCATTGATCTGTGTTAGAGCCTCAATTATTCACAGTATTTATTAACAACTTAGTGGCATAAAAAGTCATATATCCAAATTTGCTGATGACACAAAGTTCAGCAGCATTGTAAACAGTGTGGATGATAGCATAAAATTACAAAGGGATATTGACAGGCTAAGAGAATGACAAAACTGGCAGATGGAGTTCAACGTAAGCAAGTGAGGTTATCCATTTTGGAGCAAAAAAAAAAGGATAGATCAGGGAACTTCTAGATGACACAAAGTTAAATTTAGTGGATGTCTAAGGAGGAGAAAGTGAGGACTGCAGATGCTGGAGATTGGAATTGAAGTGTATGGCACTAGAATAGCACAACCGGTCAGGCAGCAGCTGAAGAGCAGGAGAATCAACCTTTCAAGTATAAGCTTTTCATCAGGAAAATGTCCAAGGAGACTTCAGGGTTCAGGTGCATACGTCTTTAAAATGTCACAAAAAGGGGAAGAAAATAATCAAGGAATTGGAATGCTGACCTTTATGTTTACAGGGCTTGAGTACCAGGATGCAGAGGTTATGATGCAGTTACGCAAAACCCTGTTTAGACCCCATTTAGTGTATTGTGAGCAAATCAGGGCATCACACCTTAAGAAGAATATACTGACCTTTGAGGGTACACAATGTAGGTTTACAAGTATTACACCTGGATTTCAGGAGTTAAATTATGAAGGTTAAGGGGTGATCTGATCACAGTTTCAAGATATTAACAGGAAAAGACAGAGTAGATTAAGATAAACTATTCCCACTGGTCGGAGATTCTAGAACAAGGAGGTATAGTCTGAGAATTAAGGACAGACCGTCTGAAAAGATGGTAGATGTTTGGGACTCTTCTACAAATGGCAGGGGAAGCAGGATCAGTTGTTAATTTTAAATCTGAAAACTATAATTCTTTTCTTACCCAAAGTTATTAAGAGATGTGGACTGAAGGCAGCTATAAGGAATTCGGCCACAAATCAGCCATGATCTCATTAAATAGTGGAATAGACTCAAGAGTTGAATGGCCTAGTCCTATTTCTATGTTCCTAAGATCAAATGTTTACAAAGTTAAGGAAAGAAGCTGAGTAATAGTGAATTGAGTCCACCTGGAAGGTGAGTGTCTTTAAGTGAAAGAACTGCCTAAGAAACAACTTTTTGGTGTATTTCATAACTTGCTCTTTTATGAGCCTCACAAAAGGTCACTTTATCAAATGGAAAGGTCAGGTCCACTGGCATTTGGCACTGCAAACACAGTGCAATGTCCACCCACAGTAACAGCCAGTTAATGGTGAAGTAAAACAAACAGTTTTAACTGGCATCTTACGAACTGGCATTCTTGATAAAAATTATATGCTTAAAATATCGTAAGTTTACTGTATTATCACAATCTACACGATGTCTGAATAGCCAGTTGAGGATGAGAGTGAGAAGGCTTTCTGCCAGTAAGTTTTATTTGAGGGCAAGTTGCATTATTAGTTACGTGATTTATGCCGTAAATAATGTATAACAGTGATATGTATACCCCCTGCATTGAGTTTCTATTACACAGTGTGTGCTATTATATGGATCTCTTGATCAATCAGAATATTTGAACAATTCTTGATCCCATAGATGCCGGTTAATAAAACGTTTGCTGTACTGTCACATTCCCTATTATACCTTTATTTAGAGCTGCTCCTCTGATTTATTAAAATCCTGCACAACATTGCTGACCATCTTATGGAGCGACTGTGGTTTGAAATTTAACAAGTGATGTTGTTGAATAAAACAAGTATTTTAATAACATACAGCATTTCAAATGGGCGAGTTGGTTCAATTACTCCATTCCAGCATTTGTACACCATCCGGGTTTTCTCTCATTTTTCTTCATCTATTTCTATCTTCATGACCTTCTATTCCCTTCTTCCTCATATATTCATCCAGCTTCACCTTAAAGGCATTCACACTATCCCCTTCAACCAGTCCCAGTGTTAGCTAATTCCACATTCTCACCTTTCTTTGCTGAAGATGTTCTACTAAATTCCTTATTTGAATTTGTGGTCATTATCTTATATTGACAGCCCTTTCCAACAAAAGGAAACATTCACTTTAAAACTATGGAAGGTTTTTATAAAAACCTCTATCTGATCATCCTATCTTCAAAAAAAGAGGCACTGCTTCTCAGTCCTTTTGTGATACATAAACTAATACATTTTTGACACCATCCTTTTACATCTTCTCTGCATCTTCTCTAGTGCCTTTATATTCTTTTTATAGAATGGTGACAAACTGTACACAGTAAGTATGGTCCAAGTAAGATTCACAACAGGTTTACAATAACTTCTCTACTTCTCAATTCTTTCAATTTAGAAATTAATCTAAAGCTTTGCTTCTTCTTTTAAGAATGATCTTACTAACCTGCAACATAACTTTTAGCAGTTGGTGCAAATGTACTCTGAGATGCATTACTTGCAATTTAACACTACACAAAATATCTTTAAATACAAAGCACAAAAGGACAAGGAATGCTACTGTTAAGCCCAAAGAATCTCACCTGAATGATTTCTATAGCTTAAAACTTTTATGTTTTCATCATGTTGCTCTTCATTTAAAATTACACAATGTGAAAATAAGTATAATGTAGCCAATCACATTATAACATAGAACATTACAGTTCAATACAGGCCCTTCGGCCCTCTGTGTTGCACCGACCTGTGTAACAATCTGAAGCCCATCTATCCTACACTATTCCATTATCATCCATATGTTTATCCAATGACCATTTAAGTGCCCTTAAGGTTGGCAAGTCTACTACTGTTGCAGGCAGGGCATTCCACACCCTTACCACTCTCTGCGGAAAGAACCTACCTTTGACATCTGCCCTATATCTATCACCCACGAGAAAGGGAGGACTGGAGATCAGAGTCGAAAAGTGTGGTGCTGGAAAAGCACAGCCAGTCAGGCAGCATCAGAGGAACAGGAGGAACAGGAGCATAAACCCTTCATTATGAATGAGGCTGGGTGCAGGGAGGTGAAATGAGGAAACTGGTGAAATTCACATTGATCCCATGTTGTTGGAGGGTCCCAAGGAAGAAGATGAGGTTTTCTTGTAGGCACCTCCACCTTATCCCAGATCCAACCTTCCAGCTTGGCACCACCCTCCTGAACAGTCCTACCTGCCCATCTTCCTTCCCACCTGATCACCTCCTCCCCCACCTTCATCTACCTACCGCATTCCCAGCTACCTTCCCCACCCCCCTACCCTAACCAGCCCCACCCCCTCCCATTTATCTCTCAGCCCCCTTGGTCCACAAGCCTCATTCTTGATGAAGGTTTTATACTTGAAACGTCAATTCTCCAACTCCTCGGATGCTGCGTGAACAACTGTGCTTTTCCAGCACCACACTTTTCGACTACATCTATTATCCCCCGTGCTAGCTATCACCATCCGAGGAAAAAGGTCTCACTGTCCACCCTATCTAATGCTCTGATCATCTTGTATGTCTCTATTAAGTGACTTCTTAACCTCGCTAATGAAAACAGCCTCAAATCCCTCAGCCTTTCCTCATAAGACCTTCCCTTGAATCCTAGTATATCTCCTCTGTACCCTTTCCAATGCTTCTACATACTTTCTATAATGCAGCGACCAGAACTATATGCAATACTCCAAGTGCAGCTGCACCAGAGTTTTGTACAGCTGCAACATGACCTCATGGCTCTGAAACTCAATCCCTCTACCAATAAAAGTTAACACACCGTATGCCAGCTTAACAACCCAAGCAACCTGGATGGCAGCTCTCATGGATCTATGCACATGGACACTGAGATCTCTCTGCTCATCCACACTACCATTAGCCCAGTACTCTGTATTCCTGTTACTCCTTCCAAAGTGAATCACTTCACACTTTTCCATATTAAACTCCATTTGCCACCTCTCAGCCCAGCTCTACAGCTTATCTATGTCTCTCTGTAACCTGCAACAACTTTCCGCACTGTCCACAACTCCACCGACTTTAGTGACATCTGTGAATTTACTAACCCATCCTTCTACACCCTCATCCAGATAATTTATAAAAATGACAAACAGCAGTGGCCCCAAAGCTGATCCTTATAGTACACCACTAGTAACTGAACTCCAGGATGAATATTTCCCATCAACCACCACTCTCTGTCTTCTTACAGCTAGCCAATTTCTGATCCAAACTGCTAAATCACCATCAATCCCATGCCTTCTTATTTTCTGCAACAACCTACCATGGGGAACCTTGTCAAACACTTTACTGAAAACTCATCTACACTACATCAACTGCTTTACCCTCATCCACTTGTTTAGTCACCTTCTCAAGGAACTCAATAAGGTTTGTGAGGCACAACCTACCCTTCACAAAAGCGTATTGACTATCCCTAATCAAATTATTCCTATCTCTTATAATCCTTTCCAACACTTTACCCACAAACGAAGTAAGGCTCACTGGTCTAAAATTACCAGGGTTGTCTCGACTCCCCTTCTTGAACAAGGGGTCATTTGCTATCCTCCAGTCTTCTGGCACACTTCCTGGAGACAATGACAACATAATGATCAAAGCCAAAGGTTCTACAATCTCCTCCCTAGCTTCCCAGAGAATCCTAGGATAAATCCCATCCAGCCCAGGGGACATCTATTTTCATACTTTCCAAAATTGCTAACACCCTCTTATGAACCTCAATCCTGGCTCATCTAATAGCCTGTATCTCCTCAACAACATTATCTTTTTCCTGTGTGAATATGGTCGAAAAATATTCATTTATGGCCTCGCCTGTCTCTATCCATGCACAACTTCTCACTACTGTCTCTGACAGGCCCTACTCTTACCCGAGTCATTGTTTTATTCCTGATATATATAGAGGAAGCTTTAGGGTTTTCCTTGATCTTACCTGCCAAAGACTTTTCATGTTACCTCCTGGGTCTCCTAAGCTCTCTCTTTAGGTCCTTCCTGGCCAATTTGCAACACTCAAGCGTCTTAACTGAGCCTTCACGTCTCATCTTCATATAAGCCTCCTTCTTCCCCTTGACAAGAGATTCAACTTCTTTAGTAAACCACTGTTGCCTTGCTCAATTACTTCCTTCCTGCCTGACAGGTACATACTTATTCAGGACTCGCAGTAGCTGTTTCTTGATCAAGCTCCACATTTCAATTGCACCCATCCCATGCCTTCCATCCCCATCCTATGCATCCTAAATCTTGCCTAATCACATCATAATTTCCTTTCCCCCAGCTATAACTCTTGGCCTACCTATCCCTTACCATTACAAAGTAAACGGAACTGCAGCACAGTGGCTAGCACTGCTGCCTCACAGCGCCAGAGACCCGGGTTCAATTCCCGCCTCAGGGAATTGTCTATGTGGAGTTTGCACATTCTCCCAGTGTCTGCATGGGTTTCCTCCCACAGTCCAAAAATGTGCAGGTCAGGTGAATTGGCTGTGCTAAATTGCCCGTAGTGTTAGGTGAAGGGGTAAATGTAGGGGAATGGGTCTGGATGGGTTGCTCTTCGGAGGGTCGGTGTGGACTTGTTGGGCCGAAGGGCCTGTTTCCACACTAAGTAATTTAATCTAATCTCATAGAATTGTGGTCATAATCACCAAAGTGCTACCACCAAATCTAACACCCTGGCCAGGTTCATTCCCCAGTACTAAATCCAATGTGGCCTTGCCACTTGTTGGCCTGTCTACATACTGTGTCAGGAAACCCTCCTGCACACACTGGATGTAAACTGACCCATCTAAAGTACTCAAACTGTCGCATTTCCAATCAATATTTGGAAAGTTAAAGGCCCCCATAACAACTATCCTGTTACTTTCGTTCCTATCCAGAATCATCTTTGCAATCCTTTCCTCTACATCTCTGGAACTTTTCAGAGGCCTATAGAAAACTCCCAACAGGGTGACCTCTCCTTTTCTGTTTCTGACTTCTGTCCATACTACCTCAGTAGATGTGTCCTCATCAAATGTCCTTTCTGCCACTGTAATACTGTCCTTGACCAACAATGCCACACCTCCCCCTCTTTTACCACCTTTCCTCATCTTACTGAAACATCTAAACCCTGGAACCTGCAAAAACCATTCCTGTCCCTGCTCTATCCATGTCTCCAAAATGGCCTCAACATCGAAGTCCCAGGTACTAACCCATGCTGCAAGTTCATGCACCTTATTCCGGATGCTCCTGATGTTGAAGAAGACACCTTCAAACCACCTTCCTGCCTGCTGGTACACTCCTGTAAACTTGACACCTTATTCATGACCTCACTATTCTCAACCTCCTGTACACTGGATAAACAATTCAAGTTCCTATCCCCCCTGCTGAATTAATTTAAATCCTCCTGAAGAGCATTTGCAAACCTCCCCTCAGGATATTAGTACCCCTCTGGTTGAGGTGTAGACCATCCCATTTGTAGATGTCCCACCTATCCTAGAATGAGCTAGAATTATCCAGGTATCTGAATCCCTCCTTCCTGCTCCATCTCTGTAGCCATGTATTCAACTCCTCTCTCTCCCTATTCCTCGCCTCGCGAGCACGTGGCATGGGTAACACACCATAGATAACAACTCTCTTTGTTCTAGCTCTAAGTTTCTAGCCCTAGCTCTTTGAATTTCTGCCTTCCATCCCCATTCCTTTTCCTACCCATGTCATTAGTGCCTATGTGGATCACGATTTGGGGCTGCTCCCCCTCCTGCTTAAGAATCCCGAAAACATGATCCGAGACATCACAGACCCTGGCACCAGGGAGGCAACACACCAACTGTGTGTTCCTACAAAATCTCCCATTTGTCCCACTAACAATGTTGCCCCCAACGACTAATGCTCTACTCCTCTCCCTTCCCCCTGAGAAACAGGGACAGATTCTGCACCAGACACCCGTACCCTATGGCTTACCCCTTGTAAACTGCACCCTCCCCCCCTCCCCCACCCCCACCCAAAACAGTAAAAACAGTATATTTGTTATTGTGGGGAATGGCCAGAGGGGATCCTACAGTATATGCCTGTTCCCTTTCCAACCCCTGACTGTAACCCATTTACCTTTGTCCTGTACCTGACGTGTAACTATCTCCCTGTAACTCCTCTCAATTAGCCTGTCAGCCTCCCAAATGATCCGAAGATTCAATCCAGTCACATCGTTCCCTGAACACTGACTGTAGCTCTGCTTCAGCTATTCCAGCCTTGGGACCTACTAATTTCCCTAAATATTCCTCCCAGCTGAAATGGCAAATTTACTTCTAATTTTAGTTTATTGTACTGCATTTGCTACTCACAATGTGGGTCTTCTCTCAGGGAGAGTAAATGGAGTGTGGGTAATCACTTTGCAAGGCCCCCTACATTTAGCTAGGCAAGTAAAAGTACAAACTGGACCCTGAACTGCCAGCTGTCATTTTCATTCTCCAATCCATTCCCATGCTGACCACGGCCTCTTCCACTGTTTCAATGTAAGCTCAAAAAAGCCACACATATTTTGATTAGGTACTTCACAACCTTCTGGACTCAACATTTGAGACCAACAATTTCAGACTGTAATCCCACTTATGTTTGGTTTCTTTGTTTTTAGATGGCAACTGTTGGTAGTGATTCTCCCCCATTAATACCTCATCTGAGAGCATGTTTTTAAAAACTTGCCCTTTTGCCTTGCATCATTCATTCATCACATCATTGATTCTCTCTTGCTTAAAACCTATTCTTTTTCTAACTTTTCCCAGCTCACGGAACAGCCACATTTACTGCTTCTCTCTAGGAGTAAAGAAAAAAAAAAGACCACATGTACACTGCTTCCATGCACAACACCTAAATAGCATTTCACGGCTCCTGTTCAAATCCAAAACTATTATCATCCCACTACATATTAACTAACCCTTCAAACAGCCTAAATCACATCATCAAGGTCCTTAACTCTAAATTCTAACCTCTCCTTCTAGATTGTACCATATTTCACAATTATCCCCATTATGATATGGAGATCAAGACCATGTCTGGCTGAAGACTGGCATTAACCTCCCTTGGGCATCTCTTCCTACGCTCTTTGAAAACCTAAGTGTTCCTCATTTACAACATCCAGGCTATTTGTTCTACACAATCCAACACAAGATCCTCAATTCCTCAACTACAGAGTAGTTTGCCAATCACATTTACAGTTTAAACATGTAGCTGAAGTGGCAATGCTTACCAATCTCTCTAGTCTGAATACAATTGAAAAAAATAAAATAAATAAAATAGCTGTTGATTTTGTCATTGTGTACCTGAAATAAAGAAACAGCATTAATTAGAGCCAATACACAAAAGGAGTGTACAGAATCATTAGCCATTAAGTCAGTATAAGGGGCAGTATCTCAAACAGATGCTCAGCTATGAAATTTGTTATCTTAAACAACATGGAGACCACAAGGGTCTGGTCAGATACTAGGACTATACAGTACAAGTAGATTCTGGATTCAAACTTTGAATTAGTAGGGAACCTGTGGAGGAAGACCTAGTCAGACACAGTTAAGATACTTTACACAAAGTCAAAGAAGGGAACATGCAAATGACCAGAGGTTTAAACAAAGAGGCAGTTTTTAAGAAGCATTCTAAAGGAGGTTAGAGGGATTTAAGCAGAGAATTTGAGCTAAGAGCCTTGACAGCTGAAGACACAGTTAGTTACCAGGAGTGTATATATCACAAAGGTGCAAATAGGTACCAACAGACCAAGTACTGAAAGTCCAGCCATATTCCATATGACGAAATAATTCAATACTAAATAATAATCAACAGTGACTGGAGCATATAGAGGTCATCCTAATTCTATAAATAAGGCTCAAGGTGAAATCTCATTGCTAAACATTTGTCAAACTCCATGTACAAAAAAAAACAGTTGACTGAGATATAACTATGTCAAATTATATTGACAGTTTCATAGAATCTATGTCATGACCAAACTCAGTAACAAGACAAGAGACTTACAGTGAGACTGTGATAAACAGGAAACTCCAATTAGACAATCCAATGTCTAAGGCAGTTGCGAGGGCTGTAACAAAGATAATTTTTTAAAAAATCAATACAAAAAAATCAGCACAATGAAGTCAACCATTGGTTGATTGCTAATGGCATTGTTATCGGGTACAATGCTGGGTGGAATTATCATCAGTTTCCCAATTTAATCCTGCTTGCATCACTTTTTGTTTTCCAGACATCTACCACAATTTGTTATTTACTTTACTCAAATTTTTCAAATCTAATACATTCTAGCGTCCTTTCCACAAGATTCTACATTCTCCCTTCTCATTTCTGTGTTACATGTTACTGCTCTCATCATTTGTATTTACAAATATTCAATTTCATTGTTTTGTCACATTTCAATAGGTATCTACTAAAATATCTTTCATAGCTACAACTCCTTCCTCATTAAATGGCATGGTTTTCATCTTTCACATTTCTGATCCACCCATGACTTTGGATATTATAAGGTATTAAGCTTTCCTCAAAACTGCTTCACAAGATCTATGCTCAACACTGAGTACAGTCAGTTAGCCTCTCTCCTTAGCAGCACATTCCACCAATTTCAAATTGTCCTGGAATGTAATTTCATGATTATGTTTCTCTTTATTCAGCCCTTTACCAAAACATGCCGTTTTTTCCTCTCAGGCACCACAGATCACACGTTTCATTAATGTTTAGATCCCACCTTCCCTCTGGATCCTCCTTGTTTAGTTTTCTCTGATTCATGCTTCCTTCCAATCTCCCTTTTAAACTATTTCCACCATCTTCTCTGCCTCAAACAATCCAATCTTAGCTTTACTCATTTATGGCCCCAGCTCATGATTTTTGAGGTTGTAATATTGTCTTCATGTCTACTCATCTTTGGCTAGGTCTCCCCCTCACAGAAGACTCTGGCAGTGAGAATTCAGAATTCTCATTCCATCTGCACATTTCTTCTGGCTTCTTACCCGTGACAGTGTTGTCACTTTAAGAAGGTTATTTTGTCCATGGTCTTTTTGAAGAGAGATTGTAAAGGCAGAGATTCCAAAGAGTTTAGTTTAACAATGGAAGGGAAGTGGCCAGTTCTCCCAGTTCAGCATTTTTCCAGTTTGTTTTTATCTGTAGCAGTCACAAGATGAGAGTCCAGGGAAATTGCAAACTTCAGTAAAGAACTTCTCTGACTTTCTTCTGAGATCTCTCTCTTGAGGCTACTCCATTCTGCCTGTAAGAATTCATATTAGAATGTACCTTTTTGCCAAGGGGATGTGTTTAAGGGATGCTACTGTATTGGAACAGTTAATTAGTAATAGTTACTGTATCAGGTCGGTTAAGTTTTCCAATTGTCAAGTTATTCCAAATTCTGTTTTCTTTAGTTCGTGTTTCAACTGTGGTGTTTAAATAAATTGTTTTGCTCAAATCGGAGTGATTTCATCAGCTACATCACACCTAGAATATCCACTTCACATCTGCCTTTAAAATAAGAGAGAGTTAGGCTCTATGCTACCTTCTTCAAATAACTTGAGGGACTCTGGCCTGGTCTGTAAAATACTATTTGTGATTTCAACCATCTCAGTTCCTCTGCTCCCTGACTCACTCTAGCCAACTTCCTTCTGATATTATAACACTTATGGAGATTCTCTCCAGTTCAACCCTGGCATTGAAACCAAATCAGTGGGATAGTACTGTTGTTTAGTGAGCCACTTTCCACCTTTCAGAGGGCAAAGTTCACTGACACCACTTCCTACCTGGACCATGAACTGTCTACTAAACATCAAGCACTGTTTCCTAGACCATCACTAATCTCACTGCCACTGGAAATCTGACAGTCTCACAGTCCTTAAACCCCCTTCCATAACTGGCTAACTCTTTCTTTATTGAATTTTCCTTGTCCAGTCTAGATTGGCTTATACCTGTGACTTCTCAGGCACCCTCTGTCACTTCCTAGCTGTAGGAGATAGTGAGGACAGCAGATGCTGGAGAAGTCACAGCTGATAAAGTGTGGCACTGGAAAAAGCACAGCAGGTTAGGCAGCATCTGAGGAGCAAGAGAGTCGACGTTTTGGACCCAACCCTTCATCAGAACTCCTGGATGAAGGGTTGTGCCCAAAACGTCATCTGTCTTGTCCCTCAAATGCTGCCTGACCTGCTTTGCTTTTTCCAGCATTAGCTTCCTAATCATATTTCCTTTTAACCAATGTCCAGTCCCTTACCTCACTTGATGGTCTGCATGCTCACCACTTCTTTCTTAACTGAACCATCAGCCTCCCCAACCTGTCTAAACTTGTTATCAACTTATCCTTCGACTCCACTCATTTCCTCCAAATAAAATGTGCTGCAGTGGGAATTTGTACAGGTCCTAGCTAGGTTTCCAAATTATTTTCTTGTACTTTGATATACTCCATTCATTACTCACAATGTTCTTCAACAGGGAGACCAAATACACATCGGGTTACTACTTTGCTGAATACGTCGCTCATTCTGCAACTTTTTAAATTGTCTGCTCTACTCCCCCTCTGACATTTGTCTCATCCACTCTTTGAAAGAAGCTCAACAGCTACGAGGCCCAGCATTTCATCCTCAGTGAGGCACTCAAAAACCTTAAATGCTCATTCAATTGAACAATCTTGTCAGATTCAGTGTATCTCCTGACAGTACCTTGAAGGTATTTCTGCACATTTGTACGTGCACACTCAGCTTGCATTGCTCTCCTGGGAGCAGGCAATATTTTCTCCATTTGTTGAGAATATGATATTAGTGTCAAGAGAGACAACAGAGTCATTATCAGACATTGGATTTGATTAATTATTTGGGTTAATAAATTACAGTACCACAAACCTTACAAAATATGTAAATAAGTACATGTATCCCCTGCTTTTCAAACATTCACTTTATGCCACTTCACTTTTATAAAAGACCTATATTAGTACCTGTTTTCTCTAACTGAAAGAAATCCAAAGAGGATTTTCGCTTTTACTAAAAGAGTAATTGCTTCTTCACTTTACTCCATTTCAGCTTTCAAAAGGTTTCATAGGAATGCTCTAATTTCGGATAATGTGGAAAACCTGTAATGGGGTCTGGGTTTCTTCCACATTATTCATTTAAAAAGTATATTATGGCCAACTGGATACAGTCTAAAGAGAGTTAAACATAGTAAAAGTATTGGGATAG
Source organism: Chiloscyllium punctatum (assembly GCF_047496795.1). NCBI lineage: Eukaryota > Metazoa > Chordata > Chondrichthyes > Orectolobiformes > Hemiscylliidae > Chiloscyllium > Chiloscyllium punctatum. Next base: position 59,273,675 of record NC_092775.1, read on the forward strand.
GGAAAATTGATGGCTTGAAAATTAAGCACAATATACAGTATGTGGTCTATGATGGTAAATGTGCTATGTCATTAATACATGTACTACAACTGTGCATCGGATGAGCCCTTTGTAGAGACAGTGTCACCAAATGTAGCCATTGTTATATTTTCTTTCTTAAAAGCAAAGCAATTATTCAAGTTGGCAGGTAACATGTACTGTGACAATAACAGACAAAGGTTTTGGATGAAGACAGGCTCCATGGAAGGTGATGCAATATGAACTGGGAAATGGGGGAGAGGGGTGTTGAACCAAAGCAGTGACACTAGGTAATTAAATGCGGCTCAGTTTTTGACAGTCCAAGACCGATCAGCACATAAAGAAGTCATGAAGGATAAACATTCATGAAATTGCATCAGGTTAATCTGACTTTGTTCATGGGTTCAGTTTCACTCCAGCTCAGTGCAAATCTACTTTTTAATAGTGATTCAAGCCTGATAACCTTACAGACTAAGGTTTTCACTGGATTTATGGGAAAAGGTAAATATTTGAGCCCATGTTCTTATAAAGTGAGAAATTCACCTTCGAAGGAAGGTTCATCTTTAAGCTCATATGTGCCTTCTGAAATGTAGTCAGTGTGACTGATGGCTGGCAATATTACACTGTATCAGCTGAAAACATACCAGCCAGTCTAAGAAACAAAAATAGAAATTGCTGGAAAAGCTCAGCAGGTCTGGCACCATTCGTGGAGAGATATCAGAGTTAACATATTGGATCGAGTGACCCTTCCTCAGAACTGGAGGAAGGATTTGTTGACCTGAAACATTAACTCTGATTTCTGTCCACAGATGGTGCCAAAGCTGATGAGCTTTTCCAGCAATTTATGTTTTTGTTTCTGATTTACAGCCTCTGCAGTTTTTTTTTAAGTTTCAACTTGACAGCCTGGTCCACAGATCCTTTGCAGCAGACTGACAGTGTCTTACTGACAGACTGAAAAATGTTCTGGTACGGATGATGTTTTGATCTCAGCTGATGATCTGGACCAGTCAGATCCCAAAGCAAGACTTTGCTTCATAGAACATGTTTGATTTACTTTCTTTTTGTTTACCATGGTGATGTCACTGAACATGTTAACAAAAGACTGACAATGTACTTTTACCAAAAGAGCATGAAAGTTTATTACATATAAAAAGATGAACTACTATTATAAGATCTCTTTGAAATAATCTTATTTTAAATATTAGAAAGATTCAACTTTTTTCACAGCTACAACTTTACAGATACTCAAATCTCAGCAGAAGTGTCACCCTATCTGTGCACAAAAGTTCCTTGTTTTGATGGCATAAGCATTTACTCAGTTTCTTTATTGTCGAAGTTCAGAGCTTTCATTCAGTGCTATTTTCTTGAGTTAATTACCCTTTCTGAGACCTTTAAACAAGCTGCTAACGCAGTTCATTTACTGCATAATATATATTCTTTAAACTGGTGTCTTCAAAAGCCTTGTAGGATGTCTTCCTCCCTGACAACTCAACAAGCTCTGCTCTGGAGTTTTCTTCTAAGCAAATCAGAACTTCGCCCTAGGCCTGCCCTGGCTATTAAACTAACAGCACTTCTGCTGCAAGGGACCTTTTATCTTTAAATCAACCTGCCTGACTTCTTCCGGGTCTTCTCATTTTCCATGTCATTGGACTTTTGTCACAGTAGTTTCCTTTTCTTTCTTTTTTTTCCTAATGCACTGAACTGCTCTGCTTAAGGGTTTAAAGCCTCATTTAAATGCCTGTAAGTTAAAAAAAAACACTCCAAACTGTTCCATTCACAGAACAAATTTAAAATGAAAATAAAAGCCATAACTTTCCTTTCTTCAAAGTAAAAATATAATTTAAACTTAAGGTTTTACATTGTTCTTCCACATCAGAACCCAACCTCTCAAACAATAACATATCATGACTCTTCACCACAGTGACAAAGTAGATTATAAAGTTACCTGTGGCTGCAACCCTCTTCATGTACAATTTCCAAGACAGACAGATGGGTGACTTTCCAGTCCACCATGAAGCGAATGTTCGGCTCATTGCAGAGAAGGTAAAGATCATCACAAGGTGAATCAAAGTCATAAAGATGGGGTAATGAAAATTCTAAGAAATGGGGGAGAAAACACAAAAATCTCATGAATCAGTTACAAATGTCTAGTGCTTTCATAAGGATTTGGGATGATTTGCTGTTTTATAAATAACAGGAAAATAATACCACGAACAATAGAATATAATCGGAATGAAGGCAGTGGTATCATATTGACATCTGCACATAAACCCTCAACAGCAGTTTTAAAAGGGAGATGAACAGACAAAGGAAGCACATGGTGAGGTAATTGCAGGGGGGAGGGAGGGAGAGTTTGAATACATGTATCGCTCGCTGGACATTGTAAATTTTCCCAGATGCACTCCAAAGTGAAATTCACAACTGATCTTGGAGAAACTGTTGGCGACGTTCACAGCACAGAATCAGATAAGTTAATTGTTATTTTTAAGTGTGGCCTACACAGAATCTGCAGTAATGAGTAGAGTGGGTTCTTTCTTGATTATGTGTTTTTGGAGATATGTCTCTTGATTAAACTTAAAATATAAACCATAACTATTAATTTAATCTGGGGCAGTGTTTGCAGAGGAATAAGATGGTGTTATTTTCTGGGTCTGTAGATTGTAAAAGAGCAAAAATGCCCTTTTATAGAGTGATATGTACTTCTTGTCAGATGTGGGAGTTTAAAGAGAGTTTAAGGGTTACTGCGGATTATATCTGCTATAAACGCTGTTGGCTGCAAATCTTATCAGATCGAGTGGATCGGTTGGAGAGACAGATAGAAGCAATGAGGAATTTGCAATAGCAACAGTATGTGATGGATGGCAGTTATAGGAAGGGGGGAAAAGTCTCAGATACAGTCACATAGATGGGTTAAGTCCAGGAAAGGTAAGAGAGGTAGGCAGCTAGAGCAGGAGTCTTTTGTGGATATACTCATTTCAAACAGGTATGCTCTTTTGGAAAATGTAGGGGGTGATGGATTCTCAGGGGAACGTAGCACGAACAGCTAAGTTACTGGTATTGAGACTGGCTTCAATGCAACGAGGGAGAAGTCAGATTCCAAGAGATCAACTGTGTTAGGGGATTCTCCAGTCCGAGGTACAGACAAATGTTTCTGTGGCCAGCAGTGAAAAAGCAGAATGGTGTGTTGCTTCCCTGGTGCCAGGATCAAGGATGTCTCAGAGACGGTGCTGCATGTTCTCACGGGGGAGAGGGGCCAGCAAGAGGTCATTGTCCACATTGGAGTCAATGACATAAGAAGGGAAAAGGTTGAGATTCTGAAGGGAGATTACACAGAGCTAGGCGGAAATTTAAAAAGGAGGTCCTCACGAATAGTAATACCTGGATTACTCCCGGTGCTACAAGCTAGTGAGGGCAGGAATAGGAGGATACAGCAGATGAATGCATGGCTGAAGAGCTGGTATATGGGAGAAGGATTCACATGTTCGGATCATTGGAATCTCTTTTGGGGTAGAAGTGACCTGTACAAGAAGGACGGATTACACCTAAATTGGAAAGGAACTAATATACTGGCAGGGAAATTTGATAGTGCTGCTTGGGAGGATTTAAACTAGTAAGGTGGGGGTGAGGGTGGGAACCAGGGAGATAGTGAGAAAAGAGATCAATCTGAGACGGGGACAGTTGAGAACAGAAGCGAGCCAATCAGTCAAGGCAGGCAGGGACAAGGTAGGACTAATAAATTAAACTGCATTTATTTCAATGCAAGGGGCCTAACGGGGAAGGCAGATGAACTCAGGGCATGGTTAGGAACATGGGACTGGGATATCATAGCAATTGCAGAAACATGGCTCAGGGATGGACACGACTGGCAGCTTAATGTTCCAGGATACAAATGCTACAGGAGGGATAGAAAGGGAGGCAAGAGAGGAGGGGAGTGGCATTTTTGATAAGGGATAGTATTATAGCTGTGCTGAGGGAGGATATTCCCAGAAATACATCCAGGCAAGTTATTTGGGTGGAACTGAGAAATAAGAAAGGGATGATCACCTTATTGGGATTGTATTATAGACCCCCAATAGTCAGAGGGAAATTGAGAAACAAACTTGTAAGGAGATCTCAGTTATCTGTAACAATAATAGGGTAGTTATGGTAGGGGATTTTAACTTTCTAAACATCGACTGGGACTGCCATCGTGTTAAAGGATTAGATGGAGAGGAATTTGTTAAGTGTGTACAAGACAATTTTCTGATTCAGTACGTGGATGTACCTACTAGACAAGGTGCAAAACTTGACCTACTCTTGGGAAATAAGGCAGGGCTGGTGACGGAGGTGTCAGTGGGGGAGCACTTTGGGGCCAGCGACCATAATTCTATAAGATTTAAAATAATGATGGAAAAGGATGGATCAGATCTAAAAGTTAAAGTTCTAAATTGGAGAAAGGCCAACTTTGACGGTATTAGGCAAGAACTTTCAAAAGCTGATTGGGGGACAGATTGTCGCAGGTAAAAGGACAGCTGGAAAATGAGAAGCCTTCAGAAATGAGATAACGAGAATCCAGAGAAAGTATATTCCTGTTAGGGTGAAAGGAAAGGCTGGTAGGTATTGGGAATGCTGGATGACTAAAGAAATTGAGGGTTTGGTTAAGAAAAAAGAAGGAAGCATATGTAAGGAATAGACAGGATAGATCGAGTGAATCATTAGAAGAGTATAAAGGAAGTAGGAGTATACTTAAGAGGGAAATCAGGAGGGCAAAAATGGGACATGAGATAGCTTTGGCAAATCGAATTAAGGAGAATCCAAAGAGTTTTTACAAATACATTAAGGACAAAGGGTAACTAGGGAGAGAATAGAGCCCCTCAAAGATCAGCAAGGCAGCCTTTATGTGGAGCCACAGAAAATGGGGGAAGATACTAAATGAGTATTTTGCATCAGCATTTACTGATGAAAAGGATACGGAAGATATAGACCCACTGGAATGTGGGAGGAAAATAGAGTAGCCGGAGGAATCCCATGCAGACACGAGGAGAATGTGCAAACTCCACACAGGCAGTCACCCGAGGATGGAATTTAACCTGGGACCCTGGTGCTGAGAGACAGCAGTGCTAACCACTGTACTATCGTGCTGCCCTGTCAGTAAAGCACTTTGGAGATTTCTGGTGGTTGTGAAAGCTAACATATAAATGTCAATCTGTTATTGTATGTTGCATTCACTGCTGCATTAACTGAGATCATTTCCTTCAGCCTGACTACAAGCTAAACTCTTGGACCATGGGGCGGCATGGTAGTTCAGTGGTTATCACTGCTGCCTCACAGTGCCAGAGACCTGGGTTCAATTCCCGCCTCAGACAACTGTCTGTGTGGAGCTTGCACATTCTCCCAGGGTCTGTGTGGGTTTCCTCCGGATGGTCCGGTTTCCTCCCACAGTCCAAAGATGTGTAGGTTAGGTGAATTGGCAAAACTGAATTGCCCATAGGCAATTTAATGTTAACCTAATGTTAGGTGCATTAGTCAGGGGAATGTAGGGGAATGGGTGTGGGTGGGTTGCTCTTCAGAGGGTCGGTGTGGACTTGTTGGGCCGAAGGGCCTGTTTCCACACTGTAGGGAATCTAATCTAATCTTAAAAAAACCTCTGGCCTATTTAACTTAGTGCTCGACCTACAATGCAACCTGACATTTCAGATTAGCAGATGACTCCTGACTGCATTACAGTACCCAGGAGATTCTTGTACAATCAAACAAACACAATCTTCAACAGATAATGAGGCCATCTGAGATATCACGCAGAATACAACACACATTTCAGTCCTCGGTCAGTTATTGTGTGTTCACTTTGGGGAGTCCAAGCTGTGGTAACAGGAAGGAGTATTGCTGCTGATAAAGAGTCAGGAGACTAACCAGAGATAGCCAAAAATAACACATGTTCGTACAAAAAAATAGTCAAAGCAGTAAGTAAATAAAGCCCTTAAGGGGATAGCATAACAATAGCTTGCAATGCAGATGCAGGTCAACAGGTACCATATTATTAAACAAACACAGATCTAACACTTAATTTCCAAAGGAAACAATATAATATGTGATGATGCATCTTTTAAACACAAATAAAATGCCATCTCAGAATTGGATTAACTCTCATATTCCTCTCAAACAGATCTCTGTTACCCCCTCCCCACACCAGAAAATAATTTTCAGGTCAGAAGGCTTGCTCACAAAACTGAGGACTTCTTGAAACGGTCCTACTTATTGTAAAAAAAAACGCAAGTCCATTGGGGAGCTTTAATCAGTACTGCCCAATGTGCATACAGCAGTTCAAGTTACCACCTTACAAAATATGTTATTTTTCTCTGCAAGAACTGTCAATGACATCTTCATTTGTGAAACTACAGCTCAGTTGCAACCAAGGTGGTCGTTCTTATCGATTATCATGGAATCCCTACAGTACAGAAACAGGCCATTCGGCCCAACAGATCCACACTGACCCTCCAAAGAGCAATGCACCCAAACCCATTCCTCTACCCTATTACACCACATTTCCCCTGACTAATGCACCTAATCTACACATCCCTGAACACTACGGGCAATTTAGCAAGGCCAATTCACCTAACCCGCACTTCTTTAGATCGTGGGAGGAAACCGGAGCATCCAGAGGAAATCCACACAGACACAGGGAAATTGTGCAAATTCCACACAGACATTCACCCACGGCTGGAATCGAACTCGGTCCCTGGTGCTGTGAGGCAGCATTACCACCTGCTCAGCCACTGTGCCACTCCTGTTCTCTATTTTCTACAGGCTTACCAATGCACAAAGTTCCATGCAGATCAACCCGAATCAGGTTGGAGCTGATGCTCTAAACAAAAATAAAAGTGCAGATGTTGGAGATCTGAAACAAAAATAGAAAATGCTGGAGATACTCAGCAGGTCTGGCAGCATCTTTGCAGAGAAAACAGAGTCAACATTTCAGGTCCAATTCTGAAGGAGGGTCACTCGGCCAAAAATGTTGACTTGGTTTTCTCTCCACTGATGCTACCAGACCTGTTGAGTTTCTCCAACATTTCTGATTTTGTTGCAGTTGATGCTCTACTAACTTAATGTACTACATGGAATCAAAATTATTGATCCTCATAAACAAAAATGGGTCTTTTCCTTTGTCCAACAATAACGCTCTCATCTCTAGGTCAAAAGTTGCACTTCAGAGACTGGAACATGTAACAGTGGCAATACTCCAGTCCAGTCTTGAAGGAGCACTACAGCTTCAGAGGTGACATCCTCAGCTCAGGTTTGGTCCATCTGCCTCTCAACAAATATAAAAGATTCTTTGAAACTCTTCTAAATGGGGAGCTATTCTGGGGTTTTGAGTCAATAGCGAATTTTGAGAAGATTTGTAGCTTAGGTTGAGGTTTTGGATGTAGGTTTGCTCACTGAGCTGGAAGGTTCATTTTCAGACATTTCATTACCCTACTGAAGATGTTACCTAGTAGGGTAATGAAATGTTTGGAAATGAACTTTCCAGCTCAGCGAGCAAACCTACATCCAAAAGTTTCAGGTCAATATTTACCATTCATATAATGAAGAAATATGATCTATTTAACATTTTATTACATAGCTATATAAAAAAAACACCAACAGCAGGTTACAATGCAACAGGTTTATTTAAAACTACTAACTTTCGAAGTGCTGCTCCTTCATCAGGTAGTTGTGAAGCAGGACCATACAGCACAGAATTTATAGCAAAAGATTACAGTGTTATGCAACTGAAATGATACATCGAACAAACCTGGGTTGTTGTTCAGTCTTCCACCTTTTAGAATGGGTTCTGTGTCCTATGGACCTGCTTCACAACCACCTGATGAAGGAGCTGCGCTCCAAAAGGTAGTGCTTCCAAATAAACCTGTTTGACTATAACCTGGTGTTGTGTGATTTTTAAACTTTGTTCACCCCAGCCCAACACCGGCTCCTCCACATCATGACTAGAAAAAATAAAGCGCTTTTGGGCTGTTCTGAGGTTGTGAAAGGTGCTATACCAACGCAAGTATTTATCTTGAGTGCAGGTTGCAGATGTTGTTTCTGAGCAACACCTCCCCAGCTCCAGGGAGAGAGGAGCCCCTCATCTCGGCTCACCTTCATCACCCATTTGTTGTAGAAGGTGATCCCTATGGAGAAGCAGTAATAGAAGAGCACCAGGGTGACGGTGAGCAGGGCTTTCCTCAGGAAGGGCAGGCACAGGCTGAGCTCACTCATGATGCCGCTCCCCCTCCTCCTCCTCCTCCTCGTCGTCCTTCTGCTGATGGGTCGCTTGACCACCCAGGACCTACCAGCCCCGTTTACTCAATAGTCGGCAGTGAAAAGTCCAGGCTGAAAGAGACTCCAACCGACGCCAGCCGTACATCCCGCGGCCCTGCGGCAGGGAGAGGCCTGTCACTCACTGACGTGGCGCCCCGCCTCTGGCCTCTGTTCATAGTTACTAATAAGCCTGCAGAGTATTTCCAACAATATCTGTTTATGGATGAAGTTATGAAGTTCAGGTGAGGTCAAGATTCGTTTCCAGTCCTTTGCTATCCATGCACCATGTAGATTGACACACAGAAATGAATTACAGTACTGAAGGGGAAGTGGTGCTTCAGTATTGAATTCAGTGAGTTAGAACCCTTATGAGAACAGAGAAGGAACAGGAAATAAAGTCACACAGACTTCAGTAAGCCAGTCAAATTACATTTTGTAAAGAGTATCCTAAAAATATTTGGTACTTTTGCCTTTATGGGTCAGTACATTGAGTATAGAGTTGGGAGGTCATGTTCTGGCTGTACAGGACATTGGCTAGGCAACTTTTGGAGTACTGCATTCAATTCTGGTCTCCTTGCTATAGGAAAGATGTTGTTAAACAAAACGATTTAGAAAAGATTTACAAGTTGGAATGGGAGATTTTGACCTGTAGGTAGATACTAAATAAGCTGGGGCTATTTTCCCTGGAGTATCGGAGGTTGATGGGTTACCTTATAGAGGTTTATAAGACCATGAGGGGCAAGGATAGGGTGAATAGCCAAATCTTTTCCCCAGGATGGGGGTCCAAAACGCAATGGGAATACATTTAAGGTGAAAGGGCAAAGATATAAAAGGCATAAGTGGCATAAAATATATGTGGCATTTTTTTTCATGCAGAACGTGGTGCATTTAGGGGGTAAGCTGCCAGAGGAAGTGGTGGAGGCAGATACAGTTGCAACATTTAAAAGTCATCTGGATGGGTACATGAATAGCTGAAAATGTGTTGCTGGAAAAGCACAGCAGGTCAGGCAGCATCCGAGGAGCAGGAGAATCAACGTTTCGGGCATGTGCCCTTCTTCAGGAATGAGGAAAGTGTGTCCAGCAGGCTAAGATAAAAGGTAGGGAGGAGGGACTTGGGGGAGGGGCGTTGGAAATGTGATAGGTGGAAGGAGGTTAAGGTGAGGGTGATAGGCTGGAGTGGGAGTGGGGGCAGAGAGGTCAGGAAGAAGATTGCAGGTTAGGAAGGTGGTACTGAGTTCGAGGGTTGGGACTGAGACAGGTTGGGGGAGGGGAAATGAGGAAACTGGAGAAATCTGAGTTCATCCCTTGTGATTGGAGGGGAAGGTGCCGGGAATGGAGGTTTGGTTGGTGGGGGGTGTGGACCTGATGAGGGAGTCACGGAGGGAGTGGTCTTTTCGGAACGCTGATGGGGAGGGGAGGGAAATATATCCTTGGTGGTGGGGTCTGTTGGAGGTTCCCTGCAACAGCAAGAAATGCAAAACTTGCGCCCACACCTCCCCCCTATTTCCCTCTAAGGCCCCAAGGGATCCTTCCATATCCGCCACAAATTCACCTGCACCTCCACACACATCATTTACTGCATCCGCTGCACCCGATGTGGCCTCCTCTATATTGGAGAGACAGGCCGCCTACTTGCGGAACGTTTCAGAGAACACCTCTGGGACACTCGGACCAACCAACCCAACCACCCCGTGGCTCAACACTTCAACTCCCCCTTCCACTCCACCAAGGACATGCAGGTCCTTGGACTCCTCCATCGCCAGACCATAGCAACACGACAGCTGGAGGAAGAGCGCCTCATCTTCCGCCTAGGAACCCTCCAACCACAAGGGATGAACTCAGATTTCTCCAGTTTCCTTATTTCCCTTCCTCCCACCTTGTCTCAGTTCCAACCCTCGAACTCAGCACCACCTTCCTAACCTGCAATCTTCTACCTGACCTCTCTGTCCCCACCCCCACTCTGGCCTATCACCCTCACCTTGACCTCCTTCCACCTATCGCATTTCCAACACCCCCTCCCCCAAGTCCCTCCTCCGTATCTTTTATCTTAGCCTGCTGTACACACTTTCCTCATTCTTGAAGAAGGGCTCATGCCCGAAACGTCGATTCTCCTGCTCTTTGGATGCTGCCTGACCTGCTGCGTTTTTCCAGCAACACATTTTCAGCTCTGATCGCCAGCATCTGCAGTCCTCACTTTCTCCTGGGTACATGAATAGTAAGGTTTAGATGGAAAAGGGCCAAATGCTGGCAAATGGGACTAGATTAATTTTGGAAATCTGGTCTGCATGAACAATTTGGCTGGAAGGGTCTGTTTCTATGCTGTACAACTCTATAATTGTAAAATGTAGTACTGGTATTTATCATCCTAGCTTCAGGAAGGCTTAAAGAAATGTTCAAAAATATGATGGGTTTTGATAGTAATTAAGGTGGGTTTCCAGTTGGGGGTGGAGTAGTAATGAGAGAAGTTCATTTAGGATAATTGACAAAAGATCTAAGAGAGATTAGATATTTTTAAACACACAGTGAGTACTTATGATCTGGATAACACTTCCTGAAATGTTGTGTAAACAGATTCAGCGGAAGAAGAATATTATGCCTGGGAGGGTTCTTTGAAGGATTTATCCAAATACTCCCACCCTAAAGTGCTTTACTTTCAGTTCTGCAAATTTTGCAAATCCAATTGACATTTCATATATAGGAAAAATGTATTGCTAACTGCAGTGTTCACATGCAAGAAAAGATCCTATCAATTCCTTGGTCTAAAATTGCAACTGATCTATTCGTTGTGAGTGGAGATGACTTCATCTTAGTCTCTGATTATTTCATTGTGACATAAGCTTGAAAATGAGTACTTAGTACACAGAACATACAGCAGGGAAACAGACCATTCCAACCAGCTCATCCATGACTGTGGTCATGATCTTTATCAGCCTCCTGCCAACCACTACATCTGACCCTTATAGCTTAGCCACTACACCTTTCTTCCTGATGTGTTTATCTAGCTTCCCTATAAATTAGTGCTTTCCAAACTATTTTCTAACATGACTCTGTTTTAACACTTGAAAGTTAACCTGGACCCAGAATTAGAGAAGTGTTATGTGCAGAAGCAAGCCAGTCGGTCCATCATATCTGCATCATCAACTGGTTAAATGGGCATCATTACCTGGTGCCAATTTCCTGCTTTCCCCCATACACTTGCACATTATTTTTATCCAAATAATCATCCAATTCACTCTTGAATGCCTCAGTTAAACTTGTCTCCACCACACGCCAAGGCAGAGTGCACCATACTCTTAACTACTTGCTGTGTGAAAGGCTTTTCTCATGTTATCCTTTCTTCTTTCACATCAGTTTAAATCTATTCCCTCTTGTTCCTTTAATGAGCAGGAACTGTTACTCCCCATATTCTCGATCCAGCCCACTCATGATTTTGAAATGATCGGATCTCCTGTCAGCCTTCTTCTCTTGAAGAAGAATTAGTCCCAATCTTTTCAACCTATCCTCATACCTGAAGTTACTCCTGGCCGGAACCATTCTTGTCAAGTGCTCCTGCCCTCTCTCCAATGCATTCACATGGCAATCAACATTGTACATAATACTCCAGCTGAGGGCTAACAAATGTCTTCTACAAAGAAGTTCATTTAAAAGGGACTTGGTAGGGCAACTTTTTTACACAGATGGTAGTGTGTATATGGCTGCCAAAAGAAGTGGTAGAGACAGGTACAATTACAACATTTAAAAGACATTAGGACAGGTACATGGATAGAATAGGTTTAGAAGGATATGGGTCAAATGCAGGCACCTGGGACTATTTCAGATTAGGATTATCTTTTTTGTATAGGTCCCATCTGCCTCAGAAGGGATCCCAATGATCGATTATCTGAATTCCACTCTCCTACACCAGTTATTTCGCCACATATTCAACCATATTATCTGTCTATTTCTGACCTCACTAGAATGTGGCACAGGGAGTAATCCTGAGATTATAACTTTTCAACTTCCAACTAAATCCTTAAATTCCCTTCACAGGATTTCATCTCTCTTTCTGCCTACATCAATAGTCTGAATGTGTACAACAACCTCTAGCTGCTCACCTTCCTCCTCCAGAACATCCTGTGCCCGCTTAAAGATACACTTTACCCTGGCACCAGGGAGGCAACACACCATCCTGGAGTCTCACTTGCAGCTACAGAAATGGCTGTGTTTTCTCCTGATTAGAGAGTGCCCTGTCAATACTGTTTGCCTACACTTCAACCTTACCCATTGTGCAACAGAACTATCATGGGGTTCCATTGATCTGATCTGGCTGCTGCTGCTGCAATGTTCACATGCAAGAAAAGATCCTATCAGTTCCTTGGTCTAAAATTGCCACTGATCTATTTATTGTGAATGGAGATGACTTCATCTTAGTCTCTGATTATTTCACCGTGATATAAGCTTGAAAATCACAGAACATTGTCTTGGGCAAGACTTCAACCAGCACAGAAATTGTACCAGGAATAAAATCAATACAGAATCCTATCACTGCTTTCATTTTTTAAGAAAAAACTCCAGTGCTGATCACCTTGTCATACTTCTTGTGTAACATAGATTGAGTAGCAGATTTCAATTTAGATGAAAATCTCACACAGGTTTATTTAACAGTTCACATTTACAACTGCAGCTACAGATAACCTGACTACAACTTGCTTCTGAGGTAAAAACAATGACTGCAGATGCTGGAAAGCAAATACTGGATTAGTGGTGCTAGAAGAGCAAGCAGTTCAGGCAGCATCCAACGAGCAGCGAAACCGACGTTTCGGGCAAAAGCCCTTCATCAGGAATAAAGGCAGTGAGCCTGAAGTGTGGAGAGATAAGCTAGAGGAGGGTGGGTGTGGGGAGAAAGTAGCATAGAGTACAATGGGTGAGTGGGGGAGGAGATGAAGGTGATAGGTCAAGGAGGAGAGGATGGAGTGGATAGGTGGAAAAGGAGATAGGCAGGTTTGACAAGTCCGGACAAGTCAAGGAGACAGTGCTGAGTTGGAAGTTTGAAACTAGGATGAGGTGGGGGAAGGGGAAATGAGGAAGCTGTTGAAGTTCACATTGATGCCCTGGGGTTGAAGTGTTCCGAGGCGGAAGATGAGGCGTTCTTCCTCCAGGCGTCTGGTGGTGAGGGAGCGGCGGTGAAGGAGGCCCAGGACCTCCATGTCCTCGGCAGAGTGGGAGGGGGAGTTGAAATGTTGGGCCACGGGGCGGTTTGGTTGATTGGTGCGGGTGTCTCGGAGATGTTCCCTAAAGCGCTCTGCTAGGAGGCGCCCAGTCTCCCCAAGGTAGAGGAGACCACATCGGGAGCAATGGATACAATAAATGATATTAGTGGATGTGCAGGTAAAACTTTGGATGTGGAAGGCTCCTTTAGGGCCTTGGATAGAGGTGAGGGAGGAGGTTTGGGCACAGGTTTTACAGTTCCTGCGGTGGTAGGGGAAAGTGCCAGAATGGGAGGGTGGGTCGTAGAGGGGTGTGGACCTGACCAGGTAGTCGCGGAGGGAACGGTCTTTGCGGAAGGCGGAAAGGGGTGGGGAGGGAAATATATCCCTGGTGGTGGGGTCTTTTTGGAGGTGGCGGAAATGTCGGCGGATGATTTGGTTTATGCGAAGGTTTGTAGGGTGGAAGGTGAGCACCAGGGGCGTTCTGTCCTTGTTACGGTTGTAGGGGTAGGGTTTGAGGACAGAGGTGCGGGATGTGGACAAGATGCGTTGGAGGGCATCTTTAACCACGTGGGAAGGGAAATTGCAGTCTCTAAAGAAGGAGGCCATCTGGTGTGTTCTATTGTGGAACTGGTCCTCCTGGGAGCAGATACGGCGGAGGCGGAGAAATTGGGAATACGGGATGGCATTTTTGCAAGATATAGGGTGGGAAGAGGTGTAATCCAGATAGCTGTGGGAGTCGGTGGGTTTGTAAAAAATGTCAGTGTCAAGTCGGTCGTCACTAATGGAGATGGAGAGGTCCAGGAAGGGAAGCGAGGTGTCAGAGATGGTCCAGGTAAATTTAAGGTCAGGGTGGAATGTGTTGGTGAAGTTGATGAATTGCTCAACCTCCTCGCGGGAGCACGAGGTGGCGTCAATGCAGTCATCAATGTAGCGGAGGAAGAGGTGGGGAGTGGTGCCGGTGTAATTATGGAAGATCAACTGTTCTACATAGCCAACAAAGAGACAGGCATAGCTGGGGCCCATACATGTGCCCATGGCTACCCCTTTGGTCTGGAGGAAGTGGGAGGATTCAAAGGAGAAATTGTTAAGGGTGAGGACCAGTTCGGCCAAACGAATGAGAGTGTCAGTGGAAGGGTACTGTTGGGGACGTCTGGAGAGGAAAAAACGGAGGGCTTGGAGGCCCTGGTCATGGCGGATGGAAGTGTAGAGGGATTGGATATCCATGGTGAAGATGAGGCGTTGGGGGCCGGGGAAACGGAAGTCTTGGAGGAGGTGGAGGGCGTGGGTGGTGTCTCGAATGTATGTGGGGAGTTTCTGGACTAGGGGAGATAGGACAGTGTCGAGGTAGGTAGAGATGAGTTCAGTGGGGCAGGAGCATGCTGAGACAATGGGTCGGCCAGGGTGGTCAGGCTTGTGGATCTTGGGAAGGAGGTAGAACCGGGCAGTGCGGGGTTCCCGGACTATGAGGTTGGAAGCTGTGGGTGGGAGATCTCCTGAGGTGATGAGGTTCTGTATGGTCTGGGAGATGATGGTTTGGTGATGGGGGGTGGGGTCATGGTCGAGGGGGCAGTAGGAAGAGATGTCCTTGAGTTGGCGTTTGGCTTCAGCGGTGTAGAGGTCAGTGCGCCAGACTACCACTGCGCACCCTTTATCCGCTGGTTTAATGGTGAGGTTGGGATTGGAGCAGAGGGATTGGAGGGCTGCGCGTTGTGAGGGTGAGTGGTTGGAGTGGGGTCGACAGGTTGAGGCGGTTAATGTCCCGGCGGCAGTTGGAAATGAAGAGGTCGAGGGCAGGTAATTGGCCAGCGCGGGGTGTCCAGGTGGATGCAGTGTGTTGGAGGTGGGCAAAGGGGTCCTTGGAAGGTGGGCGGGAGTCCTGATTGTGAAAGTAAGCTCGGAGGCGGAGGCGACAGAAGAATTGTTCGATGTCACGGCGTGTATTAAATTCATTGATGCGTGGACAGAGGGGGATGAAGGTGAGTCCTTTGCTGAGGACTGATTGTTCGTCCTCAGTGAGGGGGAGGTCTGAGGGGATGGTGAAAACACGGCAGGGCCAGGAGCTGGGATCTGGTGTGGGTGTGGAGCTGGGAGTGGGGGCGGAACCTGTAACTGGAGTGGATGTGATGGTGGGGGGAATGGGGGTGGAGTCATGAGCAGGGGTAATGTTGCCCTCGGGGTTCTGGGGAGTGGGGATAGTGACAGTGGGGTCTGTGGGGGGCATGTCAGCAGAATGCAGGTGAGTGGCACTGGTGGGGGCGGAAGTGGTGGTGATCATGGCAGTAGGGGTGACGGAAGTCACTGAGCATGTGGCATCAGCGATGATGTGAGAGCCGGAAGTGGCTGTGGGAGTGGCCATGATGGGGGCGGAAGTGACATCATCACTCAGCGTGGGGGTGGTAGCTGCATCAGCCGCATGGCTAATGGCGTTTCCGAGGCCAGGGGAATCTTCTGGAATGTTTGAGGAGTGCTGGTTATGGAGGTGGGTGGATAAAAGTTTGTTGTACTTACAGTTTTTGATGTTTGAGATGGAGTTGAAATACTGTTTGTTGAGAGTATGAATTCTCCTGAGGATGTAGTACAGAGTGGTTCCTTTGCAATTCTGAGAGAGTGTGGCCCTCAGCTGAGGCAGGACTGACTGTAGAGAGGTTAGGTGCCGGCGGTCTCCTCTACATTGGGGAGACTGGGTGCCTCTTAGGAGACCGCTTTAGGGAACATCTCCGAGACACCCGCACCAATCAACCAAACCGCCCCGTGGCCGAACATTTCAACTTCCCCTCCCACTCTGCCGAGGACATGGAGGTCCTGGGCCTCCTTCACCGCCGCTCCCTCACCACCAGACACCTGGAGGAAGAACGCCTCATCTTCCGCCTCGGAACACTTCAACCCCAGGGCATCAATGTGGACTTCAACAGCTTCCTCATTTCCCCTTCCCCCACCTCATCCTAGTTTCAAACTTCCAACTCAGCACTGTCCCCTTGACTTGTCCGGACTTGTCGAACCTGCCTATCTCCTTTTCCACCTATCCACTCCACCCTCTCCTCCTTGACCTATCACCTTCATCTCCTCCCCCACTCACCCATTGTACTCTATGCTACTCTCTCCCCACCCCCACCCTCCTCTAGCTTATCTCTCCACGCTTCAGGCTCACTGCCTTTATTCCTGATGAAGGGCTTTTGCCCGAAACGTCGATTTCGCTGCTCGTTGGATGCTGCCTGAACTGCTGTGCTCATCCAGTATACAGCTTGCTTCTGCTGGACTGCACATGGCAGTTGGTTATGTAGTTTCATCCTGGTCCAAGGCTCATTTTCAAATCCCACTCACAAAGCTATAACAGCGATCACATTGAATTTTAGCTCCCGTTTAATGTCAGCTCTGTAGGACATATGCCAGCATCTGGCTGGTTGAATCAAACAGCACATTTTTACAGCTGTTTGCAAGAAGCAGAGTACAGACTGTGGTCAGCCAGCCCACACTTGCAAAATCCAAAACAGAACACTTATGTTAGTGCAATTCCTCACTTGGAATTGTTCAGCAAGTGCAGTCCAACTGTGCTAATTGCTACATGCTAAACTAATTTAAAATTATCAGTTGAGCTCAGAGCTTGGCTCATTTATCTTTGCTACAAGTGTTATTACATGTAGGGATTCGTTCGCTGCAAACAGAAAAAATATGTTCAGTCCTTGAGCCTTTCTGAATTAACCAGATACAGAAGGAGCATGTAGCAATATCTCAGCCACTTAGTCAGCACACTATAGTATTGTCAAAATTGTTGTGATCATCTACAAATTGACATTTTTGTGCTTGTCCTGATTAGATTAGATTAGATTCTCTACAGTGTGGAAACAGGCCCTTCAGCCCAACAAGTCAATACCGACCCTCTGAAGAGTAACTAACCCAGACATATTTCCCTCTGACTAATGCACCTAACACTATGGGCAATTTAGCATAGCCAATTCAGCTGACCTGCACATCTTTGGACTGTGAGAGAAAACCAGAGAACCCGGAGGAAACCCACACAGACATGGGGAGAATGTGCAAACTCCACACAGACAGTCACCCGAGGCTGGATTTGAACCTAGGACCCTGGTGCTGTGAGGCAGCAGTGCTAACCCTGATGAATGCAAGATGAAAAGCTTCAGCTAAATGCCTCATGTTTTAGCAATATTCACATTCTGTAGTACCAAATGACTGAAAATCACTATCACTTCAAGATTTTGTTTTGCAGGGTGGATAATAACTTCAAGGTTTATTATCAAATATAAAATTAAAAATCACACAACACCAGGTTATAGTCCATCAGGTTTAATTGGAAGCACACTAGCTTTCGAAGGGATGCTCCTTCATCAGGTGATAGTCTACAAATCATGTTATCAAATAGACTACAGCCCGTGTAAAATGAAATCATGTATTTCTCAGACAATCCATTAGGTGGCGATGCTTCATCAAAGATGGATGCAACAAATCTCCAAATTTGTATTTTGTCAAAAAAATGTAAATTCTTCATTTTATTAAATATTAAATTCTGACAATTGGATATGTAATTATGTCAAGGTATTTGTGGCTCCTGTTCATGAAAATGGCATATGTAATTTTTCAGTGCAGTAATTAATGATAAGACATATGAATTCTTACTTAGCTGCTGATTTTTTTTTAAAACATCGGTTGTTCAGTAAAGCACTAGTGATGATCTGGCTCTCTGCCGGGTTTCCTGAGCTGCAGATGCTGGCAAATTAGTAGAGGTTTTGGCTTCAACCCAACAATGAATTAGCCTACCAGGCCCATCTTGTTGTAGATACAAACCTGGCGAGGCCCAGGCTTCTGAGGGTACAAAACTCCAGGCATACACAATAGACCTATGCTTTGCAAACTATTTTCCAATGCAACCCCATTTAACAATGCACTCCAAAATGTTGAGGAAGTAATACACATAAAGGTAAGGGATCTCATCAGAGGAACACACCATGTTTGTGTCTTTCTGAATATTTGATTCCTCTGTATATTTGCCACTGAAATACCTCAGAGTCCCTCATACACAATGATTTCATAACCAGCAAGCAAATCAAACGTTATCGGGGGTGGGGGGGGGAATGTGAGTTGCAGCTACAATAAGAGGCTAGAATCAAACCCAGGTCCTTGGCACTGTGAGGCAGCAGTGCTAACCACTAAGATATTGGGAAATCTCTTCCCTCTTCAAATAATTCTTCGGTACCTTTAACAACGACTTGCATTACTGGAGGCAGCAAAGGGGGCTTCAGTCTGGTTAGAAGACTAGCACCTCTGACAATGCAACATTCAAAATACAAAGAATGGGGCTTAAATTCTCTGACTTATTGGCAATATAATAAAGTAGCACATTGATTTTAACTAAATAATTAATGAAGTCTGTTTCAGAACAGTTATTACTCAATTTATTAATAAGAGACAGACTGCTCACGCCTGTACCTTGGGGAGGCATTTGTCTGAAGCTGAATTACTTGTACTGTCCAATGGAGAGCTGTTACAGTAATAGGTGCAGGAAGGAGTAGTTGGCTGCCTTTATATACCATAGATTTGGTGTGTCTTTGCTGAATTCACTAATACATTTTCTTGGGGAGAGATTCCGTGTCTCAATTATTTTTTAGAAGGAGGGGTTGGTTAAATCAGTTGGCTGCTCAACTGGTTTGTAATGCAGACTGATGCCAACAATGTGGGTTCAATTCCTACACCGGTTGAGGTTACAATGAAGGACCCTCTTTCTCAACCTCTCTCCTGACCTGAGCCATGGTGACCCCACCCCAGGCTAATCCACCCCCGGTTGTCTCTCTCTAATGAGAGAGTAGCCCTTTGATCCATTAGGACTGTAGCAACATTACTTACTTCATCTCCCATCAGCTTTGATCAGCATCAGTTATGCATCAGAGTAAGGACTTTGTTTGTTTACATCTTGCTTGGGTGTGTAACAAGTTGGTGCTTCAATGCAGATACTGAATAACTTTAGTTGTTGAAGACTGTATCTTTCAACTGAGAAGTTTAAATTGATGTCTTTGTTCAGTCAGTGTGTAAAGATCTGATTGAATGTTTTGAAGAGGGCAGGAATTATCTTGGTCAAAATTAATGCTTCAGCCAACATGGAAAGTGGGATACTTTTACTAGATTCTGAGTTGGGGGCTGGGTTGGTGATCAAGATCAGAGGAAAGGTATGTTGTGCTGTTCTCTGGACATGTTCCTACCTCCTCCCACTGTTCCCAGAACTGGCATCTTTGTGGTGACAATGACACATCTGGCATTGCTGAGAGACCAATTAAGTACATTAAATGGGCAATCAACATCTATTTCCCATCGGCAGTGTAATTTTGCTAATGAGGCACAGGCCCTGCCTAGTGTTAGAACTTGGACTGCTCAGAGTAGGCGGCAGCACAGTAGGAAGTCAAAGGAGCAAGAGGTTAAACTGCAATCTGAATGTTTAATAATGCAAACAGCGAGCCTGAAGCTGAGAAAGAAACTACAGGCAGGAGGCTGAGAGACTCCTGGGCACAATTCTCACAGACTGTGTGCCTGCAGTGCAGAGATGGTTGGTCGTTCCCTCAGCCTTTCAACACTGTCCTCCCTGGCGACTTTAATCCCAGCAGCTCACTCTCTCGGCTCTGTGAGAGCTCCTAGTGTGCTCTGTTCTTCTCAACCAGCCCTCATCTAAATAGCAATTGCCAGAAGCAGCTTGCTAATTGGTCGCCTTCCAGAAGATTAACCCTGAAGGCATGTTGGTTTGATGGATAGCTGGCTGAACATATTCTTTGTCCAGGAAATTCAGCCCACATTGTGCCCACTGTTGTCTCAGGGAACCTTTCACTTAATTTGATTGAGGAACAGTTGAAAAGTGTGGCGCTGGAAAAGCACAGCAGGTTAGGCAGCATCTGAGGAGCAGGAGAATTGATGTTTCGGACATCAGCCCTCATCAACATTCGACTCTCCTGTTCCTTGGATGCTGCCTGACCTGCTGTGCTTTTCTAGCACCAGACTCAGTTCTGACTCTCCAGCATCTGCAGTCCACTTTCTCCTATTTGAGGAATGCTGCCTGCCTGTTCAGAAGTCTCTCATTGGGTGGAAGCTTTGTGAGTGGTGTTGAGGAGGAAAAGCAATGATTTAACAGAGGCTGCCAGGATTGCTGAGTTTCTCTAGTGCTGTAATAACACCAAGGAGTGTGAATCTGAAACAAAAACAGAAATTGCTTGAGGCAAGTGGCAGATCTGGCAGCATCAGAAATACTATCAGTTCTGAAGAAAGGTCACTGGATTCAAAAGAGTAACTCTGTTTCTTTCAACAATTGACGCCAGACCTGATGAATTTCCCCAGCAATTTGTGTTTTCTCTCTCCTGCATTTGACTCATTGACAACATTTAGAGGTGTACACTATTAAATCCAAAATTCTGCATTTTAACTGTTGTGCTGGCAAAATTGTTATTGAATTCGCCGCTACCTCCGTGTCTAACGCGTAAGTTGTTCGGAGCACATGCAGCAAATGGCAATGTGGGAGACCGCCAAGGTTCGCTTTAATGAATGTTTACATTGAAAGGTCGCCAGGCATCGCTGGCAACAGCGGGGTGACTGACGTGCGATTAGACCAATCAGTGCCCGGGGATGTGAGTCCGGACACGCCCCCTTACGGGTGGGACCAATGGGGCGGCCGGACTGGCTGGAGCGTCCCGCCTTGCCGGTAGGTGCTGGAGCCGGAGCCGCGGAGGAGAGAGAGACACAGACGGAGCCGGAGAGAGGAGGACAGGAGCCGGCCACTGTGCAGGAGGACAGACGGAGACGGAGACGGAGACGGAGGCGGTGGCTGCTGGAGCTGGAGCTGGAGCTGGAGCTGGAGCTGGAGCTGGAGCAGGAGCAGGAGCAGGAGCTGGAGCTGGAGCTGGAGCTGGAGCAACAACAACAACTACAGCACAGGTAACAGGCGGAACAGCATCTTGCATCGTCTATCACCCTGTCATTCCCTCATCCTATATCGCCCATTCACTCCATCTGCACCAATGCAACTGCCTCAGAGAGGAGGGCACTCCATCCGACAATTCTGTTTTGTAAATGAATTTAATTTAGTTGCCACTGCTCTTCAAAATGAGCGAACGTAGCTTCGGTTGCCTCCAGAGGGTCTTTCGTACCAGCAGATAAATCCTGCTCTGGTGTTGTTGGTGTCCTTGGAAAGTTTTTTTTTCATCGAACGCCCAAAAAAAATCTTGACCCAGGGGAGACAGAACAAGGTGGCCTTGGAGAAAGAGATTCCTGCTTTAAAGGGATGAAGAATCGTTCAAAGGAATTATCATTGAATGAGATGAAAGCAGAGTGTGTGGTTATTGTTAAGTGTAGTCACAGTATGGGCTGGAGAATGATTCATACCTGCAAGAGGGAGGAAGAAACCTTTCTTCAGCCACACGAGGAGGCTGGTGATGGGAAATCACAAGTCTTAGATGCAGCCTGTTTAAGAGTGCAGTTTTATTCAAGCGTTTGTTTTTGTGCATACTGTTTGGAATCGTTAATTCCTAAGTGTCTTATTTTATTGAAACCAGCAAGAGGGAAATTCTGGACAATATTCAGTGAAAGACCGAATCTTTCATGTGTGAAGGAAGGTGGTAAATATACAGAGTGCAACAGACTAAATATCTGAAAGGTGCACCTCAAATGCAGAAAGCATTTTAATATACACTTGTTTCGCCTGTACTTTTTTGTCAGAACTGCCACCCCACCATTTTGAAACTGTCTACATTGAGACTTTGTTAAAAATGTAGTTTGAGTATATTCCGTATATATAAAGAGTCTAGCTTCTGTGAAAGAATGTAGGATTCTCATTGGGATGGGGGTGAAAGGGGCATTTGATATGCTGGAGCTGTAGAACTGTTTGTGAGAGCAGTTGGAGATTCTACTGATCTGCCTTTGGCCAGACCTCCCCTGTTCTCCATCAGACCAGTTGATTCCATGAAGCCGCACATGAGGAGTAAACACCTGTCATAATCTTCAAGTGAAATCTCAATAAATGGTTGAGGATAATTTTATACAGATGTGATTCAAGCCCCATTTTGTCTCTAATTCTGTTTTGCTGTCCAAATTCCCATGTCCCCATGTATTAGAATAAACTTTGCATGCCTGTCAGTGATTCTGCTGTCGTGGGAAGGGTGCTTGCAGCATAATTAGTTCCCATTGGGTATTTTGCACTTTGAATGTCAAAGGAGAAATTCTACTTTTTGAGTTCCCTGCATAAAGACAGGTCACAGCCTGCACCATGGAACAAGGAAACAGGTCCTGAGTCTACTCCAGCTGGCGCAGTGATTGAACCCTGTGCTGTTGATAGTGTGGTGCTGGAAAAGGACAGCAGGTCAGGCAGCATCCAAGGAGCAGGAGAATTGACATTTTAGGCAAAAGCCCCTCATTGGGATTCCTGATGAAGGGCTTTTGCCTGAAACGTTGATTCTCCTGCTCCTCGGATGCTAGAACAAAGAAAATTTACAGTGCAGGAACAGACCCTTCGGCCCTCCAAGCCTGAGCCGATCCAAATTCACTGTCTAAACCTGTAGCCCAATTCCTAAGCATCTGTAACCCTCTGCTCCACACCTACTCATGCATCTGTCCAGATGCATCTTAAATGAATCTACCATGCCTGCCTCTGCTGGGAACACGTTCCAGGCACCTACCTACTGCCAGACCTGTGCTTTTCCAGCACCACACTCTCGACTCTAATCTCCAGCATCTGCAGTTCTCACTTTCACCTGTGTTGTTAATGTCAATCTGATCCATACCAGTCCTCTTGTCACCTGGCCTTTATGCCTGATTTGCTGTTGTAAAGTACACCTTTACATAAATATTTTAGTCTGATGAAGGGTGGTATAGCAAGTCCAAGACTTGTCCATCATCTGACTGATCAGGAATCTTGTCTCCTACTCTCCCCCTCCTCTCGCATCCTCCTCCTTCCCCGACCATTGGTGTGTGTTGGAAGGATTTATAAATTATTGTCAACCTATTCATTACGTAATGAACACCCCTTCCTTGGCCATTGAGAGCTGGGGTGAGACACGAACCCAGAGATTTTAGCTCTGAGGCAGGGATGCTATCCACTGCACCAGAAGACCCTTTTGAAGAGGAATTCAACATTGATGCATGGAATGTGCAGGTATGAATTCTGTAAATAATATTTTAGTTGGTGGGTCTAATATCTATAGTGCAGATTAGTACCAAGATTGGGTAAAACAAAAGTTGAGATAAGTTAGGATACAGCAATTGGATCGAGTTTGGGTTTTTAAAGTTTGAAGAAAAGAAGACTTGAAGGAGGTAAAGAGCCCTGTCATTTTTTTGAGCTGTTGGGAAAGCATAAGTTAAGAATATGAGATGATGTGATCTTGACCCTATATCTCAATATGATGTGGATATAAGCAGATGTATTTGCACCTTGGGCGGAATATGTGGTTCAATTAGAGCAGCACTAACTCCTGTTCATTTTTAAAACAGGAAGAGATGAAGAACAAATGACCAATATGTTGCCCACTGAGTGAGAGAAACATCTACAACACAAGAGAACCAGCTTAGACTTTGGAACAATATTCAGAACCTGGAAGGGTTTGGGAGAAAGAGAAGGGAATTGTTGAGTGAGAAAGTGTTCTTAACATGCCTGGGGAAACTGAAGTCTTGATGACCAGTTTAAAGCTGAAGATTGGAGCTGGATTTATATCATTCAGAGATATGTTGGAAGATACATATGAGTTTTTGAATATAGATGCTATCCTTAAAATTGAAGCTAGGCCACTTGTGGTGTGATGGCAGGAGAGGCATCCATTTATTTTATGCGTTTCTTCCACTCACCCCCTCCCCCAGCTCTTGTGCTTCTCCATCAACCACACTCCTCCTCCCTGCTCTCCCCCCCCCCCCCCAAAACTGTGGTGGTTGCCAGTATGAGTCAGATTAGATTGGTCATTAACTAGGTAAATGGCGGAACTGGCTCAACTGGCTAAGTGACCACCTCCAGTTCTGGTGTTGATAACTAGGTATTCTTACCTCTGGTGACGTTCCTTTCTGGAGGAAACAGGTGAGGGCAGCTTTCTAGCCATCACCCAAGTGCCCATCTCTTCCAGCTGTGGTGATGATTGACAGGTTGCTCACCTGTATTGGGCGTTAGACCAAGACCACTTCTGTGGCAGTCTTTAATCAAGATACATGTACAGGGAGGTTAAAGTTGTAACTTTTCTTGTGATCAATAAGTATAAATCCTTGTTAATTCTGGGCCTGTCACAGCCCAGAGGTCCACAGGAAGTAAGTTATAACTTTCCCGCTCTTCTTGCTCAATTCTAGTTTACTAAGCTCCTCGTACAGAAGAATAGAATTGCCTTTACATTTTTCACAAACTGTTCTGTCTCCTTTTCTGGAGACTTTGATGTCTTCCTTCTTCTACCTCTGGTATCTTGTCAAAGTGGCCATTATTTGTTCCATGTGCCCGAGCACATGATGTTGTCAGCCTAAGAGAGTATATTAGACTCTATTCCTGATGAAGAGCTTTTGCCTGAAACGTCGATTTTCCTGCTCCTCGGGTGCTGCCTGACCTGCTGTGCCTTTCCAACACCACTCTAATCTAAACTCTGGTTTCCAGCATCTGCAGTCCTTGTTTTTACCTAAGAGAGTATATTAGCTGAGTTAATTTTTGCCTTATGTCCCCACTCCTGGGGTATTGGATATTGGCCGTGCTCAGTGCAGACTGTACTTTTTTTTTAATATTTGGAAGGTTGTGAGATCAAGCACAAATCCAGAGAATTGTATGCATGACCTATGTTCACACTCCAGTTCAGTACTGAAGGAGTGCTGCACAGTTGGAGGTGCTGTGCTTCTGACAGTAATGATGATTAATTAATTAAGATTCTGCCTGCCTTCCTAGAAGATCTCACAAGAAGCCTTTGCGACATTTTGAAGAAAAGTAATGGCATTCTCCCTGGTGCTTTGGCAGATCCTTCAACCAACATCATTTTCACAGATTCCAGCTCTGGTCACAATCACAGTACTGTTTGTGGAAAAGCTGGCTGCTGTATTTTCCATATTACAACAGTAAACTAATTTCAAAATGATCTGAATTGGCAAAGTGCTTTGCTACGTCTTGAGGTAATGAAAGGTGCTACATGAAGGTGTAATTATTTCTTGTTTTATGAATTGTGATGAGCAGGAGCCTTGGCTATTTTCGTTGTTTAATGATCTGTTGTTTTGCTTCAGTCGTCGGATTATCTTTCCCAATGTCTCTTGGGGGCAGATGAAGATGGCCTGCTAAGACCATTTCTATTTGTGAAAGTCAAAGACACAGTACATCCACTCACAGGATCTGCAGTTTCAACTGATTCTCTTTGCACGTGCAGCACTGTTAAATCCTTCATCCTGCATTCCACTCAAACCGGGAATTCTTCATTAATGGGAGTGAATGCTGCTTTGGAATTCATTGTTTAGATGAGGTTATTATCCGGAATTCATTGTAAAAATGTTAATAGGATTTCAAGAGAGTTGCATGCCATTTAATTGGGCAGATTTCTTGGCTGATGTCATTTGAATTCCTAGCCGGCATGTTTTAACATTTTTCTTTGCTGTGCGGGTATGAATGCCTCTATTTTCTTTCCATTTTCCATCATGTGGGCAACCTTTGGATGAGTGACAGGAGACCAGTCTATTTTCAGGATCCCACTCTTCAATCAGTACCTAGGAGGCAATGAACAGTTGCTGAAAGTCATTTCTTTCTGTCTTCTATCACCAACTCCGTGCCCACCCACACCTCACTATTGCAGAGATCCTGAGCTTGATTCCTAGTGCAGGTTGGGACTCTGTACAAGATGATAATCTTTGCACACTCTGCTCTGGGCTTGAACTGCAGGCTTTCTGCTTCCTCTTAAACATAATAATTTATTTTGTATGTAAAGCACATACATGGAAGTTAATATAATTGGCATTTTGCCCCATTTGTTTTCCAGTTCTTGTAACTACTGGCAAATGCAGTGAAATTCCAGGCTCCCTGGATGGCCATTATTTTTTTTTGTGTAACATTTTTCAGCTCCCACACACAGCTGAAACAGACTATTATCATAGCAATGCAGCTACTGAAATATTGCCTTAATTAATTCATTACTTGAATGAGGGAACATAGAATAAGAATCCTTGGTCACTCGTTTTAATAGTAATGAAGAGGAGTTTCCTTTTGAGGGTTGTGTCTTTAGAAAGCTGTAGAGACTTAAGTCTTTGAATATGTTCCAGGATGAGATGGTCAGATTTTGTTTTCACTGAGGTGCAATTGACGGTTATGGGGACCAGGCAGGAAAGTGGATTTGAGATCAACTTCACGTCAGATATGCATTTTTTTAATAGGCTTGAGGGGGTGTGTGGCTAACTTATTTTTATTTCCCATTTTATTGACTTACTACTCCAGTATACGTCTGAAATGCTCTTTCTGCTTGTTTTTCCCTTTTTCTCTCAATCTCTTACTGTTTATGTTTGCTGGCTTGTTTTTTTTTGGTTAGAGCCACAAAATGTTTTACATCGGTTTCTTAGGTAAAAGAAAATTACTGTGCAAGCTGAGAATTTGGAGTTAAAAATAGCAAATTCTGGGAGACTCAGCAGGTCAGGCACACAACATCAGTGGAGAAAGTTAAAGTTTCAGGTCAACATCAGAGCTAAGAGAGAGCTCTAACTGTTTGTTCTAATGCCAGTTTGGAGGTAGGGCAAGTGGGATGGTGAGGAAGGATCTGGGCAAGAGCCTGTGTTGGAGCGTAACTGATCAATTAGTGGAAGTAATGTTGGTGCAAAGTATAAAAAAGTGTTAATGAAATAGAAGCAATATAGTACAGAGGAACTTTGATTATCTGAATGACATGGGCGGGGAATACTTTGTTCAGATAATTGAATGCTTGGATCATTGAATGTTCGGATAGTTGAATGTTTGGATAATCGAATGCCAAATAACATGGTTTAGCCAAGCATCAGGATCTCGCGATCTTGTTCATATAATCTGAAATTTGGGTAATTGAATGCCGGATAGTCGAGTTCCTCTGTATATGGCCCTGGGGAAGGTAAAGAAAGGCGTGTATTTGCACAGCTTTTGCATGACCTCAAAGCCCTTGTGGCCAATGAAGTATTTAATTTAATTAATCAACACTCTGGGGGTTTGCATTGACCAGAAACTGACCTGGAATAGCCATATAAACATTGTGGGTACAACAGTATTTCAGGGGCTAACATACTTCCTGATTCCCCAAAGCCATCTACAAAGCACAAATCAGGAGTGTGACGGAATACTCCCCACTTGCCTGGATGAGTTCAGCTCCAACAAAACACAGAAACCTAGATACCAACCAGGTCAGAGCTTGATTGACAGCCTATCCACAAACATTCATTCCCTCCACCACCAACACTCGGTAGCAGCAGTGTGTACTATCTATAAAATGCAATGCAGAAATTTAACAAGGCTCCTGAAACAGAACTTTCCGAACTTATAACCACACCCTCCTGAACCAACAAGGACAGCAGATACATGGGACCACCTCCAACTGCAGCTTCCCCCTCCAAGGCAGTCACCATGCTGATTTGGAGGTATATCTCTGTTCCTTCAGTACCAATGGATCAAAATCCTAGAACTCTGTCTCTAATGGCATTGTGGGCCTACCTGCACCAGACCAATTGTAGCAATTCAAGAAAGCAGCTCACCACTGCGTTCTCCACATCAGCAAGGGATGAGCAGTAAATGGCGGTCCACCCAGCAAAGCCAATATCCCATGAATAGTTTTTGAAAAATGTGGTCACTGTTGTAGGAGATGATGCAAACAAGTTAAGATAATATTAGAGTGAACTCCCCTGCTCCCCTTTGAAGTCCTGCTATAGAGGTAGGGGCAGGTCAGGTTGTTGGCAATGGGGGAGTTCCTCAATTTAAAGCTGTCATTAATTATGAGGAGAAGAAGATTGAAGAACGTCCTTTTCAGAAGTAGCTGCTGAAGTATGGTGGCCTCTGTGGGCTCCAGACTCAGACCAGAGACTTGAACACATTTGAGAGAAACTCCAGCAATGAACTAGTCAGTTGGTTGAAATGTTAAACTGAGTCCCAATCTCCCTTGAGGTAGAGTAAGGGCTTATCCTGGTGTCTTTTCCCCCTCTATCAGCAACACTTACGTTTATCTGGTTGTGGCCACATTTCAGTGTGAGGGAGCTTGCTTTGTGTAGATAGGCAGTGTACATTAGAGGAATGACAGTACTTCAGTCATACTTCTGTAAAGCACTTTGGGTCAGGTAGACATTGAGAAATGACAGCTTTGGGACAATATAAGCAGACATCGAGAAAGGTGCTTTTGGAATTCATGTTTTTCTTTGGGTAGGTCAAAATTCCAAACACTGCCTTATACTGTATACGATAATTGAGTAAGGTCAGTTTTGAATTGCTCAGCCAAAGAGTTGACGTAAATGTGATTTATCGAGTCATAGAGATGTACAGCACGGAAACAGACCCTTCGGTCCAACTTGTCCATGCCAGTTGGATTCCTTCTGTGCTCAAACTGATTGACCTGCGGTCAGAACTAAATTACTAATTTAGTTAAGGTGCTGGAAAATCTGAATTAATGCAAAATACTGAAAATTTAATACATGTCAATTAGCAACAATCCCTTACTGTTGCTATTTTTCCTCCTTCAGAACTGGTGAAAGAATATAGTCGTAATTCTCCATTCTGATCTTAGTGGATGAGCTCCTCCTTTGACTTTGTGTTACTGCTGGCCTGACTGGGCCACTTTGAAGACCCTTGCCAGTTTTATGATAAAGAAGCCCCCTAAGTGCAAAGAATTGTTGGTGGTGTTTGTTGCAGCACTTCTCTCTTGGAGGTCAGGGATTCAGTAAGAGTGTTGAAAATCTGACCTTGATCACTGGATCTGATTTAAATAGCTTCTCCTGTGGAAAAGGATGCACCATGGTTGTTTCCACTGGGGCCGTTCTGAATTATTGTGCAATATCAGAAGATCAGGTTGGATAGGGATTGAGAAATCTTCCTGGTGTGACCTTTTTGTTTCGACGTTGCAGTTGAATACAGGCTTGGGTGATTATGCAAATAGCCACGTGCTGATTTAGGGAGAGTCTGAAATTTTTCAGAATCCTGCTGATACTGTAGAAAATTCTGTAGTTTAGCAAATTTTAAATCAGCTGCAGTAAACTTTTACATTTAGAAGGATCTGTGTTAAAACAATGCTGATTAGCTGCTTGTGGTTCTGAAGGATGTGAAGCAAAGAAGAAACAGTACTTCATGTGAACTCTAAATCTAGCAGTGAAATTGATGGAAGGAGCAGACAGTCAGGGGTTGGCATTTGAGTAGTAACCGCTTCCTTATCACCACGTGGGTTTCCTCCGGGTGCTCCGGATTCCTCCCACAGTCCAAAAATGTGCAGGTTAGGTGAATTGTCCGTGCTAAATTGCCCATAGTGTTATGTGAAGGGATAAATGTAGGGGAATGGATCTGGGTCTGGGTGGGTTGCTCTTCGGAGGGTCAGTTGGGCCGAAGGGTCTGTCTCTACACTGTAAGTAATCTAATCTAATCTAATCTAGCTTTAGGAACTCAGTTTGGGCTTCATGGTTGACTTTCCTGACTCACCACCAATTAACATCTTTCTTTCTGTGGTCAATTCACAACCACTAAAGGGTCTCAACCTTCCAATGGCCTGCTGTTTCTTTTTCAACCTCCCTTTTGGCAGGCAGGTAATACCATAGCCTTCCTGACTGGGTTGTGGAATGTTTATTGGCCTTGATCACAGGATGTGGGAGAGTCGACAGTTGCTCAAAGCCACACTATTGCCTCTGACCCTACAATCTGACTCCTCCATCACCAGCAGCAAAACAAAACACATCTTTTCATTTTTGATCCCAATTTTCATGGCTGCTGTTTAGCCCGTGATGCAGCCTCTTGATGCTGCCTGGCCTGCTGTGTTCTTCCTGCCTCTTGCCAGCCTCTGATTGACTGGCAGCTTAAGGAAGAGTTGTGCCCTTTAGCCAAAGGAGCTCATTGGTCAGCATCTTTGGTACGTGATCCAATGTACTTTCTCATTGTTTGAAGAGCAGGGGCCTCTCGCTCTTGAAGATATCCCCACACTTGACTTAGAAAATGGAGACGCTCAATGGAGGAATTGTATTGTATTTGGGATTTCAACATTAGATGGAAGAAGTCAGGAAGTGAAAGTGGAAAGAGGTGATCTGTTCCTAGATCTCTGCTTGCACTGCACATGGATAAATTTACACATTGTGGTGGTTCTTTACATTCTTTTTATTATTACACTAATTATATGACATTGTGTGGTGCACATTCATATTGAAGAACTGCTGCTTGCATTCTTGTTTCAATGTAGAAAATTCACAGGTTCCTTGATCAAGTTATATTCAATTAGATTGATAAGAGTCGTGATTGTGTTCTGATGGGGAGCGAAGAACTAGAAGACTTTGTTTTTGAAACAGAAGTGAATTCAGGAGACATCTCCTCATTCACAGGGTAGCAGAAGAGGAACTGTCTTCCCCTAAAAGATTAAGCTTTATTTTATTTTGTCTTTGTTTTATTGTATTAACAGGTCACTTGAAGTTCTTAAGACTGATCACTAGATCACTAAGTGAAATGGGATTGAGGTACAATGATAACAGGCTTAAGTGGTTCAGTAGTCTACCTCTACACCCTGTGCCTATTCCCAAAATATTTTGGATCATTCTAACACCATCCATTTGGAATGTCAGTGACAGTTGAACTTCAGACTTGTGTGAACTTGTAAAATCAGGAGATGGGATCTTATGGTCCAGTGATAGTCCAGGTTGGAGTCCCAATTGTCCCTGAAGTGTGTCTTAACATGTCTGGATTTGATGACTGAGCAAGAGCATCCAATGATCATTCACACTCTCACTGGATTCTGTAATTTATTTATTCTTCATGATCTGTGCAATATGTCCACCTATGGCAACAAAGGTTCTTTGTTGCGTTTCTTTTTAAAATTGGTTGGCTAGAAATTTCCAACAGAGGGATTCATGCACAGTCCAGTTCTATATTTCAAGATGTTGGAGACATGAGGTGAGATTTATATTCGGTCTGAGCCTGACTACATTGCAAATATGGGGAAAAATTCAAACCACTCCATATTGATTTAAGTGGGGAGTTGGGATGGATCTTCTACAGCCATATGCAAGGAAGACTTCCATTTAGATAGCACCTTCCCTGCTCTCAAGACATTCCAGAGTGCTTTTGAGCCAAATGTGTAAAGTAGGAAATGTGGCAACCAATCTGGACACAGCAAGGATGTTTTTACAAACAGTGGTTTTTAAATAAATGACTGGGTAATCTTATTTTTGGGTTGGTTCAAATTCCCACCATGGCTGCTGGTGGAATTCAGATTCAGTGCATAAATCTGGAATTAAAAGCTAGTCTCCGTAATGGTGCTTGTAAAACTATTACTGATATTCTTGTAAAGTCCCATTTGGGTCACCGATGTCCCTTTTGGGGAAGGAAATTTGTCATCCTTGTTCAGTCTGCTCTATATGGGACTCAAACCCACAGCAATCTAGTTGGCTCTTAATGGCTGAGCAAGCCACTCAGTAGAAGGGCACTGATTCCCACATCTCATGAAAGAATCTTAAATCAGGTTCTGGTTCCAGCCTGAGTCACTGAGAGATGATATCTCTCTCCTTGGTTGGTTGGGGGCTCTGGGGGGGATGGTGGCAGACAAATGAGATTGGCTGGATGATCAGCCAAGGAGAATGACGGCAGCAGCCTGGAAGTTGGCTGCTTGCTCAACCTGTAACCATAGAAACACAATGGGAAGAATCTGGGGGTGTTTGCCAGGGCCACTGGCCTTCCTCCAGTGACTATTCGTCAAAGACGTAGAGTATCAGCTGGCTCGTCAAATGTGAAGGGCTGATGGCAGTGACTGTCCATGTTGTTGCATGCTGTAGAGTCATTGGGTAGCAGCTAAGGGGGAGAACTATGTGTCTCTCTTTCTTTAAACCCCACCACTCCCCAAGATAGGCCAAGAGCTACAATGAGGCCCATTGCAAAGCTCCAACTGACTGAAATCAGTTGACTTTGTACAGAGCCTGGGACATTCTGCTCTCTGCTGTGTTAGTGCTAAATTAGGCAGTGTTTATACTAAATCATCAGGGACTCCAGAGTAAATGTTCTCTCAAAGGATGTAACAAGGATCAGTGTGACCGTGACAGTATGCCAACTTTCTTAGAAAAGATTGTTCTCTTTTTCAATCCACAATCTTAAATCCTAATTAGAACATGAATTGATGTTAAGATTACATTGTGTCCCCTTCCTATCACTTTTACCCCACTAGCCATATATAAAACAAAACAAATAATATGATAATAATATTTTATAGTTATCCCTGTAGTGTTTGCAATTCTCTGTTCACTGATTTAACTCAAATAAGAGTCAATTAAATCACTTATTCCGTCTGAGCTGCCATTGTTTTCTCATTGAAACATAATATTTTCCCCAGGACATTTCTAATCTTGATGACTATGAATAATTCCCCAATGCCTTATAAATATCAAAATATATTCAAAGAGAATTCTAACTTACTTTTTCAAAATTATACACTGAGGCAGGATATCATGGTATAAGCAGTGGCTGCTTACCTCTGACAGCAGAGGCTGGATGAGATGGGGAGAGGTCTGAATGGTCTTCTGTCTCTGCTGTGGGTGAGAGGCTGAAAAGTCCAATGCAAGCAGTTTTGGCATCTGTGTAAAGCCAATCCTAAGTCGGCTATGCTGTCAGATCCCAGTGCAGAAAATTAGGGAAGCTAAATTAGTGACTGTTCTGTGATTTTGGTACTGATACTGCAAATCTATCGTTGTAAATCCCTACTATGGGCAATTTAACATGGCCAATCCACCTAAACAGCGTATCTTTGGATTGTGGGAGGAAACCAGAGCACCTGGAGGAAACCCATGCAGACACAGGGATAATGTGCAAACTCCACACAGACAGTCGTCCAGGTGCATGGTGCTGTGAGCCAGCAGTGTTAACCACTCAGCCACAATGCTGCCCCCCGATTCTCCTTTATTAAAATACTCTTTAGGACCTACCTCTTTAGCCAAGCTTCTGGTTATAACCTCAGCAACTCCTTGTATGACTTGGTGTCTAAATTTTGTTCAGTAACACAGCTTGAGTTACTTTACTGCAGTAGAGGGGCTATGTAAAAGCGAGTTGTTAGTGGTGAAAATGCACAGTTTATCATTTCCAAGATCTGGACAAAGCTAGTGCAATTACTACTTTAGACGCGCCTGGATGAAATTATACAGACAAAAGTACCTTAGTGGTTTCAAATAGATGACGTGTGACCACAAGATGTGTCCAAACTAGGAACTTTTTTCTTGCTGCCATAGGCGTGAAATTATTTTTCTCAGAATAAATTGTGGTTTCGACCTTCCTTTGTTGAATAGTTTTGAGTTAAGAGAGTGAGGCAGCCAGCCATGAGTCTTGAATTGGAGACATTAATTGCTGTAGCTCAACTGATGGTTAACTTCCCACTCAGCCTCCCAATATAGAAACTTATAAAATTCAAACGAGATTAAACAGCGTAAACATGATTAGTAGGTTTCTGATGACCAGGAAATCTAGAACCAGGGCTCATAGTCCAAGGATATGGGTAGGCCATTTGGGACTGCAATGAAAGAGATTTCTCCACCCAGAGAATGGTGAGCCTGTGGCATTATCTGCCACAGAAAATAGTTGAGGCCAAAACATTGGATGTTTTCAAGGAGTTTGTTATAGTTCTTGGAGAAATGGATCAAAGGATATGGACAGAGAACAGGATTGGATGTCAGTCATCATCATTATTGAATGGTGGAGCAGGTTCGAAGGACTCAATGGTCTACCATGCTTCCATGAGACATTGTATGACCATTTGACATGGTCACCCTTCAACCAGGGCTGGTGGGAAAGATGGTCAGGTGCAGACTCATTGTAGATGGGCTGGTTGGAGACCTGGGGAGGTATGTGAAGCTGATGGGGTTCACAGGAAGGGCTGCCAGGAAGGGGATCTGGATGTTTTAGGGCCTTAGCAACACATACAAGTGGAGACTGAAAGCCATTGGTCGAAGAGTGCAAGATGTCACCTTCCAGCGTTCTGAATTAAAACTGAGTTGGCAGCAGCAGGCATTAAAACTGAGTTGGCAGCAGCAGGAAATCTCATTTGGAGTACTATCCCAATTTGAACAAATATAGTCCAATGCAGGTAAGCCACAGGTCGCTTTGAGATTTAGAGTCGTAGAGATAGATATACAGCACAGAAACAGACCCTTCAGTCCAACTCGTCCACGCCGTCTAGATATCCTAAATTAATCAAGTCCCACTTGCTAGCACTTGGCCCATATCCCTCTAAACCCTTCCTATTCATATACCCATCCAGATGCCTTTTAAATGCTGTAATTGTACCATCTTCCGCCACTTCCTCTGGCAGCTCATTTTATACACACAAGACTCTCTGTGTGAAAACGTTGCCCCTTAGGTACCTTTTAAATTTTTCCCCTCCCACTCTAAACCCATGGTCTCTAGTTCTGGACTCTCCCTACCCCAGGGAAAATACCTTGTCTATTTACCCTATCCATGCCCATCATGGTTTTATAAACCTCTCTAAGGTCATCCCTCATCCTCCAATGCTCAAGTCTATTCAGCCTCTCCCTATCGCTGAAACCTTCCAACCCTGGCAACATCCTTGTAAATCTACTCTGAACCCTTTCAAGTTTCACAATATCTTTCCTATACGAGGGAGACCGGGTTGGAGTGGGAAGTTTAGAAAGCGAGTTATCGTTGTTGACAGAAGGAGAGCTCCATGAACATATCACTGTTGCATTGCCTGCAACTCAGATTAACTACCTTCTGTATATCTTGAAGTTGTGAAATAAATTGCCCAATTCTGAATGTGACAGACTTCCTTAGGTATTGCCTAACTGATGGGCCACAACCTGATCCCTATTCTCTGCACCAGGTTATGTGACTGCAGAGTGGGTGATGAAGGTGGAATAATTCTAATGTTGCAAATGTTTCTCTGCAGTTGACATTCATGAATAATATCTGTTTTGTGTTGATTTCTGTAAAGAGGGAGGAGATTTTTTTTTTCTTTGGAGCTTGGCTTTTGTTCATGATTTTGAGTAATCATGACAACATGTTGCTGAAGGTGAGTTTGATGTTTTGTTCAACAAAAACCCATCTGTATTTGTGATCTGCAGTAACCTTCATAAATCAAGGTTGAACCAATGCTGTTAAACCCTTGGGGTTTTTTTCTTCTTTCTGCCTTGAGTCTTTTTGAAATCAAAATTGGCACCACTTCAATCCGGTCACCCATCTTTATTTCAGGATTTGTTTTCAATCTAGGTGGTCTGCTGCACTCAGAGCCCTGATATTTATTCTTAAGGCAGTCAAGTTTTTAAAAACCATTCAGTTTTTTATTGGCATACACTGTCTAGTTGGGTTTGCTGTTTCAGATATGGTACTCTGAAGGAGATCCATAAGCTCTCAATTCATGAATCAAACATTCTCTGCTTACCTAGAAAAAGCCACAATTTTTTAGACCGTGTGATGGCTGTCAGCTTGGTCATCATTTCATTTGCACGGTATTCAAAAGGAAGCACGCTGTTCTATGATTTTCCTACTTTGTCTGAGGAGAAGATGTCCATCTTGTTTTCCCAACTAGAAAAGGCACCTCCATCTCAATGTGGGACCATCCACCCTCAGTTCTGTGTGATGGATAACATGCAATGAAACCACCTTGCCATCAGTAGAAGATGTTTAAGTTAGTTGTGTTTTTTTAGTGACGTTACATTTTTGCCTTACCTGCTCATTCTGCAGTGGTACTTAGGTTTTACTCGGTTAAATACCGGTTCACTCACTCATTCGGGGTCTCTCTCACTCTCTCCCACACTCACTCACTCTCTCCCACACTCACTCACTCTCTCTCTCTCTCTCTCTCTCTCTCTGTCTCTTTCTCCCCCCTCTCTCTCTCTGTCTCTGTCTCTGTCTCTTTCTCCTCTCTCTCTCTCTTTCCTCTCTCTCTATCTCTTTTCTCTCTCTTTTTGAATTGAATTGAAATTATTGTCACATGTACTGAAGCACAAGGAAAAGCTTTGTCTTGCAAGCAATACACGCAGATCACATTGTTAAATAGAATAGATAGGAAATAATAGGTAAACACAGGTATAGCTGAATGTTAAGAGTTTGTGAAACTGTTGCAAAACCAGCTGGTGTGTGTTTTCAGGCATCTGTACTTTCCCCCTGATGGTAGAGGTTGTAGAAAAACATTGCCAGGGCAGGATCGATCTTAGAGGATGCTTTGAGGCCTTTCCTTGACAGCGGGCCTGGTAGTTGGGTTCTGTTATGGGAGATTGGCCTTTGAGATTGTCTGGGCCAAGTTGACCACTCTGTGTAACCGTCTCTGATCTTGAACATTACAGTTGCCATACCAGGTAGTGATACATCCAGACAGAATGATCTTGATGGCGCACCTATAAAAGTTGGCAAGGAATTTGCTGTCACGCCAAATTTCCTCAGCTGCTTGAGGAAGAAGAGATGTTGTTGGGCCTTTGTAACCAGTGCGTCTACATGAAGAGTTCAAGAAAACTTGTTGTGGATGATCACTCCCAGGACCTTGACACTCTCCACTCGTTCCACCTTTTGTGCTGTTAAAATGTAGGGGTACATGAGTAACATCTCACCGAAAGTCAATTATGAGTTCCTTGATTTTGCTGACATTGAGAGCTAGGTTGTTCTCAGTACACCATTTTTCTAGGTCTCCACTCCCCGTCTGTAGTCTGTTTTGTCGCCATCTGAGATTCGATTGACTATGGTGGTGTCACCAGTGAACTTGTAAATGGCATTGGTCTGGTATTTGGCAAGGCAGTCATGGGTATACAGTGAGTACAGTAGGGGGCTGAGTATCCACCCCTGGTGGGGTCCAGTGTTGAGTGTTAGTGAAGATGAAATATTGTCCCCAATCTTCACTGGTTGTGGCCTGTGTGTCAGGAAACCGAGGATCTAGTTGCAGAGAGTGGGGCTTAGCTGCCAAGATCAGTTAAATTGTTAAAATGTTTATCATAACACCTATATGAGTGCTTTAGAGAGGAAATGTGAAATCAAGCACTTTCATACAGAGACTGAAGCAGCTGCCAATTCCTGGCAGGTGAGCAGTAGCTGATCCCAAAGCATGTATGTCACATTACTCTGGATACCAATCCGAGCAGAACTGAGGGAATTGGAGTGAAGGGGGAAGATTAAATGAGCTATTAATCCTCTCCTTCTCAAAGTCTTTGTACAGTACAGCTTTTAGTTTGAAAACGTAATGACAAAGATCCATATGTAGGATTTCCTATCAAATTTGTTGATCATTTGCCTCCTTTATACCTCCACCATCCAAGGATTTGTTTCTGCAAGCTCTGTTCTTTCAGCTGGCTGCTGCCGCAGTGAAAATAATAAATGAGGTTGCCAGGGTAATGGCAGCATGACTGGATGAGTACTCCAACTAAACTCACTTAAATTCTCTGTGTGTGTTTTGCACTGAAGGACATTGTGAATGCCATTGTGTCATGACAGCTGTAGATGGTGAAGCCTTCAACAGAGTTTTCGGGCTATCAAGCCTGTACTGTATCAGGTAGAATGAAGCTGTTTGTAGCCTTATGATAGAAGAGCACTTCAATTAGCTCAGCAGAGTATGTTCACACACTGCCACTCAGATTATTGAATTCTTCTTCTGCACAAACTGGCAAGAGACAGGCGTGACATTGAAAGAAGCACATTTTGCCCCTCTAAGTATAACCACCAGTGGTCCATTGAACATGCAAATTGTGTAATTCGAACAGAAGGTGTTGGAGAATGTCAGACAGCATCTGTGGACAGAGAGAAATTGAGTTGACCTTCTGAGTTTGATCTGATTCTTCAGAACTGATTATATGAACTGCTTTGAAATAATGTGAATATAGTCTGTTTTGGGTTTGGAAATACAAACTGCCTAGATGCTCAGTTCTGGGATTTCCTTGTTCAACCTCCCTACCGCCCTTTTGATCAATTATCTCCTTGCTTCAATGGATAAGTGGTCAGCAAAGAGTCCAGTTGTTCACCGCATATATTGATCTTATCTGTGATGTTAAACCAGATCTTGAATTTTCTTTTCATATCCGATTGCAGATGTTAGATGTGAGTAAGTGGGAGGATTAATTGAATTGATGAAGCTTGCAGGAGAAATTGAGGATTGCAGATGTTGGAAATCAGACTGGAAAAGTGTGGTGCTGGAAAAGCACAGCCGATCAGGCAGCATCTGAGGAGCAGGAGAGTCAATGTTTCGAGCATAAGCTCTTCATCAGGTATGGGGTAAGGGGCCTAAGGGAGCTGGGAGATAAATGGGAGGAGGATGGGGCTGGGGTGAAGGTAGCTGGGCATGCGATAGGACTGGACGCCAACTTGCGGAATGTTTCAGAGAACATCTCTGGGACAAATGCGCCAATCAACCCCACCGCTCTGTGGTCGAACACTTCAACTCCCCCACCACCCCACTCTGCCAAGGACATGCAAGTCCTGGGCCGCCTCCACCACCAAACTCCAGCCACCTGACAGCTGGAAGAGGAACGCCTCACCTTCCGCCTTGGGACCCTCCAACCACACGGGGTCACTGATTTCACCAGTTTTCTCATCTCCCCTCTTCCCACCTCATTCCAGATGCAACCTTCTAACTCGGCACCGCCCTCTTGAACTGTCCTACCTGTCCATCTTCCTTCCTACCTATCCGCTCCACCCTCCTCTCCGACCTATCACTTTCACCCCACCTTCATCTACCTATCCCATTCCTATTTATCTCTCAACCTCCTTGGCTCCCCCCGCCCGATTCCTGATGAAGAGCCTATACTTGAAACAGCGACTCTCCTGCTCCTCGGATGCTGCCTGATTAAGCTTGTCCCGTAGGGAGCTGACTTATCTCGCATGTTATGGGCGCTTGACAACAGAGACTTCTCCATTTTGGATTGTTTTATTTTCCATGTAGTGGGACCATGTAGTGTAGGCATTAATACTGATACTCAAGATGCCCCAAACCAGGGTCCCAGGTTCGATTCCAGCCTTGGGCTACTGTCTGTGTGGAGTTTGTACATATTCCCCGTGTCTGCATGGGTTTCCTCCAGATACTCCGGTTTCATCCCACATTCCAAAGATGTGCAGATCAGGTGAATTGACCATGCTAAATTGTCCATAGTTGTTAGGTGCATTAGTCAGAGAGGGGTGGATTACTCTTCACAGGGTCAGTGTGGACTTGTTGGGCTGAAGGGCCTGTTTCCACACTGTAGGGAATCTAATCTAATGTAATGTAATACA
Organism: Chiloscyllium punctatum; assembly: GCF_047496795.1. NCBI lineage: Eukaryota > Metazoa > Chordata > Chondrichthyes > Orectolobiformes > Hemiscylliidae > Chiloscyllium > Chiloscyllium punctatum. Next base: position 59,313,500 of record NC_092775.1, read on the forward strand.
CACACCACCTTCTGCATGATAAAGTTGCCCCTTAGGTCCCTTTTAAATATTTTCCCCTCACCTTAAGTCATTGCCCTGTAGTTTTGGACTCCCGTAACCTGGGTAAAAGTCCATGACTATTCACCCTATCTATCTCCTCATAATTTTTTAAACCTTTATAAGGTCACCCTGCAGCCTCTGACCATTTAGGGAAAATGGCCCCAAGCCGATCCAGCCTTTCCCTATTCCTGTTTCTTTTCCTTTTGGCTTGCATCAGCTGAAAGCAGACTGTCTCCGCGGTGTGGAATCTAAACCCAAGAAAACCTGGCTCTGAGGTGAGGGTACTGCCACTGAGTTACTGTAGACACATTGATTTGTGAATGGCAAGCATCCCAATAGCTAGCTGGCTGGAGTTAGTTTTGTGACAACTGAGTGTGACAGAAATAAAATAATATTTTTGTTATGTCGTTTTATATCATTTTAAAGAAAGATTGAAGCAATTAAGTGATGATTAAGGTCACAACGCTACACTGGCTTCCTAAAAGATCCACACAAATGTGACTGCTCTCTTCTCACCTAGAGATCTGTTAATGGCTCTAGAGAGGTGTTTCTGAATTTGTGAGAAAAGGGACAGGCAGTTTACTAAGAGGAATCTGCCAGATAAAAACTGGAATTGTTGGAAACTAATCTCTCTTCTGTACTGTTAACCTTTTCTCTTCACTGCTTCTTTCAAAGATAGTGCTTGAGATATTGTTAAGGTAGTGATGTCTTCATACTCATCGTTGCAACATCTTGCATTTGTTCACTTGACCGTATCATTTGATTTTTTTTTCAAATAGCAATGGTGTGCAGGGATTATTTTATAGATTGCCTACAGTGTGAAAACAGGCCCTTTGGCCCAACAAGTCCACTCCGACCATCTGAAGAGTACCCCACCCACACCCATTCCCCCCACCTTATATTTACCCCTGACTAATGCACCTAAATGAAACATTCCTAAACACTATGGGGAATTTAGCACAGCCAAATCCCCTGACTTGCACATTTTTGGATTGTGGTAGGAAACCGGAGCACCCGGAGGAAAGCCACACAGACATGGGGAGAACGTTCAAAGTCCACACAGACAGTCGCTCGAGGCTGGAACCAAACCCAGGTCCCCCATCAATGTGGGAAAATGGCAAGTGATTGGTATAAGGTTATAGAATGGGTGGAGTTCAGTGGGCTGAATGACATCCTGAGCTGTAACAAAATTGTGTGATTCAGTAATGATTATTGGATGCATGCCTGGTAAATGGATGATAAACAGCAAAGAAGGAATTAGGAAGGGTGAGCAAAGTTTAAGGAGATGAGTTTTGAGAAGATTTGTATAGCAGATGAAAAGTGCTTATATACTCATATATATATTGCAGGTGAAAAGTGCTTATACATCATCTGCTCATTTAATATCTCTGAACCTACAGCAATGGGTTTGTTAATGTGGTGACAGCTGTGGCTCATTTTATTAGCCTCTGGGCCGCACATGTTGAGAGTTCAGGTCCCATGAGAGTTCTGAGCCTAAGATCTAGGCTCATACATTAATGCAATACTGAGCGTGCTCGTGTTGTTGCTGCCGCCTTTCAGATGGTACCTTAAATCAAGGCCTCTGTGTACTTTCTAAACTGGATGTTAAAGGTCCTGTGGCAGTACCTAAGGTCAAGCAAGGGAAAGATACATGGGATTCTCTCCAATAGTTATCCCTTGATCAACACTTTTCTTTTAAAAAAAAAAGCTGGTCATTATTGCATTGCTGTTTTTGGAGCTTGCTATTTCACTCTCAAGCATTTTGAAACGCGCTGAGGCAGTGAAAGACTGTACTGTATATAAATGCAAGTTCCTTCTCTTAACTGGCCTTGAAAATTATTTAGTAGACCATCTGTGTTAAGAACATTATAACATGGGTAACGTCAACTGTCCCAGTGACGCCCATGCCCTGTGGATGAATTGAAATAAGCAATTTGCTTTTTCGATAATGCACTTAATTTGGTCATGTTTTCTGTGGCATCTTACATGACCCCTTAAGGTGGGGAGCAGTACGATCAAAGGATAGAGTGCTCCCCTTTAATTCAGTGGTAACTTTTGTACAAATCTTCAGCTTCTATAGTTCCTCACGGGCTGCAGTTATTGGAGAAGGCAGCTCACCACCTTGAGAAGAACTGTGGATGGGCAATAACCACTTTTCTAAGCAGTGATGTCCACAGCCCATGAATGAATTTAAGGAAAAAAAAACCCACAAAGTGAGAAAATGGGGTGACCACAGTACTTCTGAGATCACTTCCTCCAACCCCTCCCTCTTTCTTTTCCCCCTTTGCAAGAGGAAGTTAGTTCTGAGAATTCCTCACACAGCAGTTGCTGTTGTGAAACAACAAAGACTACTCAACTGCGACCTTTCATAAATAAAATACAATGACAATTGTAGGACGACATTCAAGCAAACCTTCAGAAATGTCTCCAGCCAAATTGACGACCCGAAGTTGCATAGTGCAGAACCAATCTGCTTGCCTTCTTTGACATGAATTTTTCTGGAGTTTGCTTGACTCAGTGACCTGGTCCAGTAGCTGAGAGTGGGATTTAAGTGACATTTCTGTGGGAATGGTTCTGATAGTGAGGTGAAGGCTGCTGGAATTGAAAGGACAAAGCATGAGCTTAAGACTTAACACTTTTTCTTATAGACCCGGAAGAGCACTGCGGCCTACAAGAAAACCTAAAGTTCACCCTGAGGCTTGTCAGCTTGGGCATTTTCTGCCTCATGATCCACCTGAATAGATGTAAATTGGGAGAGGGGAGTGGAACCTGGGTGTCCTTGTGCACCAGTTGCTGAAGCATGTAGGTGCAGCAGCGGTTAAGAAGGCAAATGGTGTGTTGGTCTTTATTGTGAGAGATTTTGACTACAGGAGCAGGGATGTATTGTTGTAATTATACAGGGCCTCGGTGAGGCCACACCTAGAATATTGTGTGCAGTTTTGGTCTCCTTTTCTGAGGAATGATGCTCTTACTCTCGAGTCAATGCAGCGAAGGTTTACCAGGCTGATTCCGGATTGGCAGGACTTACGTATAAAGAGAGATTGACTATGTTAGGATTGTTTTCACTGGAGTTCAAACAAATGAGGGGGGATCTCATAGACTTATAAAATTCTAACAGGTGTAGATCAGATAGATACAGGGAGGATGTTCCCAATGGTGGGTGCATCCACAATTAGGGGTCACAGTCTGAGGATTCGGATAGACCATTTAGGATGGAGATGAAACATTTCTTCACCCAAAAAGTGGTGAGCCTATGGAATTTGTTATGACAGAAAGTAATTATGCCAAAACATTGAATGATTCAAGAGGCCACTCAATATAGCACTTGGGTGAATGGGATCAAAGGTTAGAGAGAGAAAGCAGGATCAGGCTATTGAGTTGAACAATTGGCCATGATTGTGATGAGGCTTGAAGGGCCGAATGGTCTCCTCTTGTTCCTATCTTCTGTGTTTCTCTCCAAGGAAGTGTGGCCTGAAGGTCAGGTTGTCACTGATCCCTTCTTCAGTCTTGGACTCAAATAGCAGATCACAATCTCCCATACAATCCCCACAGTGCAGAAAGAGACCATTCTGTCCATTGAGTTTGCACCAACCCTCTGAAGAGGATCCCACCCAGACCTCACCCGATCCCCGTATCCCCACATGTTTTTTTTATACATGGCTAACCCTCCTCGGCAGCACATCCCTGGACCTATGGATAATTTTTAACACCGTCAAGCCATTTAATCTGCACATCTTTGGACTGTGGGAGGAAATCGGCACACCTAGAGGAAACCCACACAAACATGGGGAGAACTTACAAGATAATACATGGCTTGGAGAGGGTGGACGCTAGGAAATTGTTTCCATTAGGCGAGGGGACTAGGACCCGTGGACACAGCTTTAGAATTAGAGGGGGTAAATTAAGAACAGAAATGCGGAGACATTTCTTCAGCCAGAGAGTGGTGGGCCAGTGAAATTCATTGCCGCAGAGTGCAGTGAAGGCCGGGACGCTAAATGTCTTCAAGGCAGAGATTGATAATTCCTTGTGACATCAAGAATTTAAGGGCTACGGGGAGAATGTGGGTAAGTGGAGTTGAAATGCCTATCAGCCATGATTGAATGGCGGAGTGGACTCGATGGGCCGGATGGCCTTACTTCCACTCCTATGTCTTATGGTCTAATGTGCAAAGTCCACTCAGACAGTTGCCTGAGGCTGGAATTGAACCCAGGTCCCTGGCATTATGAGGCGGCAGTGCTAACCACTGAGCCAGAATGCTGCCCCAAGACATCCCATCTCATGGAGTAAGTGGCTGCACTTGTCTATCCCTGCCTCATTACCACTGAGGTTGTTTGGGGAGAGGGAGAAATAGTTGAAATATGGGGTCCCATGCGTACCCACCAAAATCTGTAAAGTGCTGTTTGCATCTTGCTCAGAAACCAAGTAACGAAATAGAGTGCATCAGTATTGAGCTGTATGAACCTAAGATTTGGATGTCATTGTATATAATGTGGGTTTGACCACATTGCTGCTTACAGCCTGCTTGCCTGATGGTTCCGGTACACTCTGATTAAGTGTTTTTGTTCCTTCTGTCGATGAGATTTATGCTCCTGATAATCTGATAGAGGGCAAAACTGCAGTAGCAAACGATAAGATCTCCCCCTCTCCAAGCACTTAGGTATTCTCCTGTGACTGATTTTTTTTTTATCCCCGACTTGATTGTTGATAATTGAAGCAATTTTTTTTCCTTCTGTCTGCGTGAGAAAATCATTCTGCCCGTAGAGAATGCTTCTTCCTAGCTGGTTATGAGTTTAGTACACTGAAAATGGAATTTTATATTCAGTCACAGGTTTATTACTAATCCCTGATTGCCCTTGAGATTCGTGTTGGCATAAAAACTGAAAATGTTGGAAGTGTGTAGCAGATCTGACAGCATCTCCAGACGGAGAAATAGTTTGCATTTATCTGGGTGACCTTTTCATTGGATTTCTAGTCTGCACAATGTGTTTCTAATGGCGATTTGTGGTGTTTTTCACCTTTTTCAAAAATTGCAAATTCTTAATTTGTTTCAACCAGTAAGGATGATATTGAGTTGCCTGAGTGACACCATACGGTTAACAGAAGTTTCTCTTTATAAGGAGATCCTATGGAAAGCATGGTTCAGTCAAAGTGAAAGATGCCAAAATAAGCAACAAAGTCTTCAAAGAAGGGAGCCTTCCCTAAACATCAAGAATGATGCTGTATTACCATTTGTTTTGTTAACCTTGTATTCTCTACTATATTTATCAAAGTCAGATACTATCCTGCGCTTCAGGTTTTTGCTATATTAGGTCTACAAACTACAGGAAGTGTGATGATTGTGTAACGATTGATAGAAATTCAAATGAATGCCCCAATTACATGACCAAACTGCAGCTCCTAACCAGTACACTAAGTAGGTAGCCATCTAGACTCCAACTCAGAACAAAGCAGATTCTAGAACCACTCCAGAAGACCGTGCCAGCCTGCTCATTTACAATCAATTAATTAGAGGTTTCTTTGAAATATTTGGAAGTTAAAATAACACAGTTTAAAGCTGCCAGTTGACTCTGCCCAACCCCTGATGAAGGGCTTATGCCCGAAGCATTGACTTTCCTGCTCCGCTGATGCTGCCTGACTGGCTGTGCTTTTCCAGCGCCACATGTTTTGAATCTGATCTCCAACATCTGCATTCCTCTGCCCAACCCCTTCCAAGCTTTAAATAAAAGAGAATGACGATTCATGAGAAAAGTACAGCTCACAGACTTTCATACGTGCAGTTAGATTTAGAGGAGACTATCCTTATTTGGAGTTCCAATGCCGAATGGAGGGAGTGCCGCATTGTTGGAGATATCATCTTTTGGATGAGACATTAAACCAAGGCCCTGTCTTTGCTAAGGCCAAGGTCCCACGGCACGATTTCTAAGAAAGAAGGAGTTTCTCTAGATTGCCTGACAATATGAAAATACCTTTTTTGTAAAAGGCAACTTGTTCGCTGACTCAATACCATTGACTCAAATCCCAATACCATGAGCTTTCTGTGTAGAAATTGGCATGAATGATACCTTCTGTCACAACTGTGACTTCATCTTATTAGTTTTAAAATGCATTGGGTTGTCCTACCTCATGAAAGATACTTATAAAGACATATCCTGCGCTTCAGGTTTTTGCTATATTTGGTCTACAAACTACAGGAAGCGTGATGATTTGTAAAGATTGATATAAATTCAAATGAATGCCCCAGTTACATGACCAAACAGCAGCTCCTAACAACTGTACTAAGTAGGTAGCCATCTAGACTGCAAGTCAGCACAAAGCAGATTCTAGAACCACTCCAGAAGGAAGTTACTTGCTGTCTGCAAATTTGCCACTCCATTTCAGACATTGACCACATTTCAGAAGTACCTCATTGGCTGCAAAATGTTTTGAGACGTCCAAAAGTTGTGAATGTTTTTCTTTTTGAGAGCAAGTTTTTTATTTTTGAGTTGGATAATCTCTGAGACCTTTGTTTAGTTTCCACTAATTTAGTGTTTTCCTTCATCTCCTAATAAGGATGTTACCCTGAAACTCAAGTTGTACTGCTAAAAAAGTTGAATGTCTGTCTAGTGATTTTAAGGAGGTCAAACAGGGGGACCTCATAGAACATGAGTTCCCTGATTGGGGCTGTTAACCCAGCCCAATCAGGGAGCCCTGACTGACAGATAAAACAGGAGTGTCGGAGGTTCTGTTCAGTCCGAGAGCTGGCTCGAAGAAAGCTGCATCAGTGTTAAGTACAATGCACGTGTAAATTAAGGATAACTTGGTGATGGGATACCACCCTCTGTAGAGTTATTGCAGTGGCAATAAGAGAAAAAAAACGCCCCTGAAGAAATTCACTTGCAACAGTCATTTTTGAGTTGGGGTAAACATTTCTGGCATCATGCCGTTATTTGGGAAGTTTGATTTGTTCAATCCTGTCACTGAAGACGGGGCCCAGTATATAGAAAGAAGGCATTTTTTTTCCCAGGCAAATTACATTAAGGCAGATGAAAAGCAATGGGTAATTCTCCTGACAGGTTATGCACCTGCAGCTTTTTGGGTTTTTGGACACCGAGGCACCAGACCAGACACTAAAACTTGTCAAGAGTTGATGGATTTAGTTAAGGTATACAACAACCCCAGGCCTCCTCTAATTCTGAGATGCTATTGGTTTTACTCAGCCATTCGAGAGCCAGGGGAATTGGTGTTGGGATTTTTGAAGATGACAGGCCGAGGCATGTGACTTTTGTTTAACTCTTAATGAGATGCTGAGAGACTGTTTGTTTGTTTGTTTGTTTGGTATGCGGCATTAATGATGTAACTGTGCAAAAGTGCCTACTAGATGAAGCTCAACTGGATTTCAAACAGGCACTACAACTGGCTTTGTCATTAGAAAATGCAGCAAGTGGAGCATATGAGTTATAGGGTATTCCAATGGAAGTGGACACCCGCACCAGGCTGACTGAGCTTAGGGGACAACACTTGAGTGATGGCAATTGCATAGACTCACTCAGGACTTATCCTGGACAGAGGGACTCTAGGTCAGCACACAGCAAGACCCAAAACAAAGCCAATCCTTGGCCAAACAGTTAAAAATTTCTTCAAGATCTAGGCCAGCAAGCCTTTGCAGACTTGAGAAAGCAAAGAAGTCCCACTAGGCCTGGATTGAGTAAGAGGATTTCATAGGCCAGTATCCAGGAGAGTGTACACCCTGGAGAGCCCACCTACATCTGGCTTGGAATAGTTACATTGCTTAGCAACATCCAAATCAGAACCAATCAAAATAAACGTCTGGTTAAATGGTCACCCAGTTCTCAGCAGACGATGGCAAACATTTTACGCCAGGTTGCCATTTATCTGGATGATGTGCTCATAACAGGGAAGACCAATAAAAAGCACTTAGAGAACTTGGTCATAGTCCTTAGATGTTTCTCCAAAGTGGGCTTACATCTTTGAAAAGAAAAATGTGCATTCCAGGCATCTCAAGTGGCCTATTATGCACGTGCAAATTTAGGATAACTTGGTGATGGGATACCAGCCTCTGTAGAGTTATTGCAGTGGGAATAAGAGGAACAAAATGCCCCTGAAGAAATTCACTTGCAACAGTCATTTTTGAGTTGGGGTAAACATTTCTGGCATCCTGCCATTATTTGGGAAGCTTGATTCGTACATAACCCCAAGTGGGCTACAGAGTCACTAAAACCCAGATTACACCCATTGGAAGATCAAAGGTGGAACAGGCTGAAGGGGCCATGTGACCTATTCCTGTTCCTAATTCCTATTTTTGGAAAAATCTCATTTATAGGATGTGGGCACTGCTGGTTAGGCCAGCATTTATTGCACATTCCCAATTCTTCTGGAGAAGGTATTGAGCTGCTGTCTTGAATTGGTCTAGTCTAGGAAGCTGTGAGTACCCTGAAAGCCTGTACAAAAATAAAGGGGAGCTCTCTACCCTCTGACTATTCCTCTTCCAACCCAAAGGTGTCTTGCAAAATGTCACAGTAAATCTGACCAATTTAAATATATTATTGCAAGAGCAAATTGTTTTATTTTAATTCATCTGCAGGACATGTGCTACACTGGCACTGCTGACATTGCTCATGGTCTAATGTCCTCAACACAATAGATTACAGGGCCATTTTCACAGCTAGTTAAGAAAAGAGACCTGCATTTATATCGAGCCTTTCACTGCCTCGGCGTGCCATAAAATGCTTGAAAACCACTGAAATTCTTTTGAAGTGTGGCATCGTAAGCTCCCGAAAACTGTAATGCAGTAATGGCCAGGTAATGGTTGTACATATGTAATATCCAGCAACAGCTCTTACAGTGCAGTGGGTTGGCATGACCATACAACATCAAACTATCATCCCATTATGTGAAATGTTAATCACCTTCCATTCGTCAGTCACTGGATCCTTGATTGGTTTCCAATTTGTACTTTAAATACCTGTTCAGTCTTTGTACTGGGTCTGTCAATATAACGCCTCCAATCTTCCCCAGCTATCATTTGGCCACTGTTATGACAGAAGTTACGTTCTCTTTTTATTGTTCTCTATATAATACCTTTAAACAAGTTCACAGCTTGAGATGTTCCACTCCTAAATTAGTTGACTTTTGCTCCCTTCCTCAGGCTCAATGACTCTTCCATTTTGACCATGTAGTTGGAATGTGTGTTTACAGTTGTTCTTCCAAAGCAAGATACTGCACTGTTAATTTGTAACTTCAATAAGTTCTTCTGCTTCAGTAATCTTTTTTATTTGTTTGTGGAATACAGGTTATACTGGCTGGACCAGCATTTATTGCCAGTCCATAATTGTATTTGAAAAGGTGGTTATGTGCTGCCTTCTTTGAATCACTGCACTCCTTGGGATGTAGGTATACCTGTCGTGTTGTTAGGGAAGGAGTTCCGTCACGTGGACTCAGTGACAATGAGGGAAAGGCTGTTTGGTTCCAAGTAAAAAGGTGCATGGTTAGGAGGGGAGTTTGCAGGTCGTGGTGTTGCTGCACTTGGGTTTTTCTTGGTAGTAATCAGGTATATAATGCAGAGTTGACTGGACAGGGTGTGTCTATGTCAGTGTCAGGTGGTCCACCTAGTTTTATTCTAACTCAATGTTTCTGTAGCAGTTTTATACAACTGAGTGGCTCTGGCTCTGACTTAGTAAGCTGTTCAATCATATTGCTGTTGATGTGTGGCCACATGCAGAGTCAAGATGGCAAATTTCTTTTCCTGTGGGACATTTAGTACCCAAATAAATTGTTACAAGAATCTGGTTGTTTCATAATTACTGGTATCTTTACCGACTAACTTTGTTTCCAGATTTATGAAATGAATTTCATATAAATATTCTTCAGCTGCTAAGGTGTAATTTGAATTTGAATTTAAATTTTATCTCTAGAGCATTTAGTCCAAGCCTCCTGTTCACTAGACCAGGACCATAACCATCTGTTATCATTTTCTTTATGTAGAGTCTTAGACTGGTTACAGCACAGAAGGAGGCCATTCACCTATCATATTTGTGCTTGCAAACTGAAGGAGCAAAACACTTAGAGACACTGTCACTGCTTTTCCCCATAGCCCTTCAGATTCTTCCTTGTTCAGGCAGTAATCCAGTTTCCTCACAAGTGCCTCACCTGAATCTGCCTGGACCATATTCTCAGGCAGTTTGTTCCAGAACCCAGGCTCTCACTGTGTGGAAATGAGGTTTCCTCTGTCACTATTGTTTTTGCCAGTTATCCCTCTGTTTCTCCATCCTTTCACCAGAAGGAACAGTTCCTCCCTATCGACTCTGTCCAGATACCTGATGGTTTTAAATTGCTGATCAAATCCCCTCTCAACGTTCTCTTCGCTGAAAGGAACACAATTTCAATTTCTCTAATCTATCAACGTAAGCTGAAGTTTCTTATTGCTTTTAACCATTTTAATGAATATCTAATTTTCATTCTCCCTCCCCTCTCTCCCTCCCCTCCCCTCTCTCCCTCCCCTCCCCTCCCTCCCTCCCCTCCCCTCCCCTCCCTCCCTCCCCTCCCCTCTCTCCCCTCCCCTCTCTCTCTCCCTCCCTCTCTCTCTCCCTCCCCCTCTCTCCCTCCCCCTCTCTCCCTCCCCCTCTCTCCCTCCCTCCCCCCCCTCTCCCTCCCTCCCCCCCCTCTCCCTCCCCCCCCTCTCCCTCCCCCCCCCTCTCCCTCCCCCCCCCCCTCTCCCTCCCCCCCCCCCTCTCCCTCCCCCCCCCCCTCTCCCTCCCCCCCCCCCTCTCCCTCCCCCCCCCCCCTCTCCCTCCCCCCCCCCCTCTCCCTCCCCCCCCCCCTCTCCCTCCCCCCCCCCCTCTCCCTCCCCCCCCTCTCTCTCCAGCTGTCTCGCTCGCTCTCAGTCTCTAACGTCTTATCTGACCTCAACTATGCCGCCAGTTTCTTCCAACTTCATGTGTCCTGCATCATTGTCAGTGGGATTACTTTTGTTCTAACGATTAGTCTCCTAATTTGAATAAAGCTGTTTGCTGACACTGACGTAATGAAGTGTCAATGATGTGATTCTTTTTCTTGTTTGAATTTCCAGTGAGAAAGAAGGATACCAGAAATTGGATAGACCAATCATAGATAGTGATAGAAAATAAAGACAATATCAAATTGAAATATGAAATGCACACAATGTGGCAAAGATTAGTGATAGCTGGAGGGAAAGTTTGGAAATCAACAAAAGATGATCAAAAAATAATAGAGGGACAAAATAAATGTTGAGGATAAACTTGCAAGTCCTATCAAAAGCTTCTCTAAATATATAAAAAGAGAGGCCAAAATGAATGTAGGTGCCTTAGAGAACGAGGCTGGGGAAATAACATTAGTGAATCAGGAATGGCAAATAACTTGCATCAGTCTTCACGGTAGAAGGCGTGAAAAACATATCAAAAAAACTAAAGTTAGGGGAAAGAAGATAAACGTGCCTTCTATCACTAGAATAAACATATTGGTGAGCCTAATGGGACTGAAGGCTGATCCGTCTCCTGGATTTGATGGATTGCTTCCTAGGCTAATAAGGGAAATAGTGATTCCTGTAGCTTTCTCAGTGTCAGTAATCTTCCAAGAATCCTTAGATTCTGGAAGAGTGCAGAAGGTTTGGAAAGCTGTCAATGTAATGCCTTAATTTAGAAAGAGAAAGAAACAAAATGCAGAGAAGTATAGACTAATTAACTTAATATTTGTGGGAATATGAAAATTATAAAGGATATGATAGATCATTTTAAAAAATATATAATCTAATCAAGGAAAGGTTTGCGTCATGTCATGAAGGGTAAATCATGCATGACAAATTTCTTTAAATTCCCCTGAGGAGAAGAATTGCAGTGTAGATAAAGGGAATCCAGTGGATATAATATATTTCAATTCCTCAAAGACATTTGGTAAGGTGTGGAATGCAGGCTATGTCAGAGTGCATGGAATTGGGGATATTCAATTGGGATGGATAGAGGATTGGCTAACTAATAGGAAACAGAATAAAAACCACAAGAACTGCGGATTTTTTCAATCAGAAACAAAAACAGAAATTGCTGGAAAAACTCAGCAGGTCCAGCAGCATCCGTGGAGAGAAAGCAGAGTTAATGTTTTGGGTTGAGTGACCCTTCATTAGAACCTGATTTGGTGAGGGTTACAGAGATGGTGTGAGGCCATGGAGGGATTTGGAAACTAAAAGTAGAATTTTTAAATTTTGACATTTCTTGATTGGGAACCAGTGAGTGCAAGCTCATGGGAAACATGACTCTGTGTGAGCTAAGGCATGGGCAGAGGAGTTTTGGATGACCAAGATGACCGTGGATGCTGGAAATCAGAAATAAACACAGAAATTGCTGGAAAAGCTGAGCACGTCTGGCAGCATCTGTGGAGAGGAAGCAGAGTTCGCGTTTTGGGTCGGGTGATGGCCCAGTTGTTTTCCTTGGAGCAAAGGCTGTAGAGAGGCAGGGATATAAGTGAGATGAACAAGATTTATGTTTAGGTAAGGGAAAAGCTGTTCCCAGTAGCTCATGATAGAAGGACTGGAGGAAGTAAATTGAAAGTTACAGGTGAGAGATGGTGTGAGGCAGGAGGAGGCTCACTGTTTTATGCAGTGAATCATGTTGTCCTGGAACCTGCTGCCATCAGGTAGAAGCAGTGATAAATAATTTCAAAAGGAAATTGTCTGGACATTTGAGGGAAATAATTTTTTTCAGGTCTACAGGATTAGAGCGGAAGGACAGGACTGGATGAATTGTGATATGATCTACAGAGCTGAATGGGCCTGTGAATTAATAATACAACACAAATACAATTGATAGTGAGAATCCTGGTTGATTTCTTATTTTCTTTGTCCACCCCCATCAAAAAAAATCACATCCACAATCTCTTGTTGAGAGAAATGTTGTAGACTGGCCTCTCACCTATAAGCTTTGAACTCGCAATTCCAGAGAAAAAGACCAATTTAACTGGTGTAGTTAAACCATTTGCTAATTGCTATGTGAGACCAGCTGGAAACGGTTAATCTTGGTTGCCAGGCAGTCATGGCTCTTCCCAGTTCCCAACTGCTGACTGACTGACAATTGCTGGTGTGAAACTGTGATTATTGATTGATTGACTTTTCCCAGCTGTAAAAACTGTTGTTCAAATTGTATAAAAGGGAATTTACAAACCCTTCTCTAATGAGTTAACACCTTATACATTAGCATGATGATGTGTCCAATTGTGAAAAATCAAGTGAAATAACTAAGACATTGATTGTACTTATACGCTTTGTTTGGAAAACGTGATTAGGTTGAACCTCACAAAATTTACATATGATTTATGTGAAGGAATCGTTTAATTATAATTCCAAATTCATCCACAGGAAATGTTATTTCTTGTGTTTCCTTGGAGAAGTTGTTATTTGTCTTCTGTCTTTTGTCAAATCTCTGAACCTGTCCACTGTCTGCGGAGGTGGTGGAGGAGGCAGGCTGGTGGGCGGAGAGAAGAAGAGGATTTCTATTAAACTTGTCCAGCCCCAAAGCAAAACAAGATGCTTCCTTAAAAGTTGCAGCACAATCTCAAAGTAGCTGCATACCTGTGTCCTATTAACTGCTCTCTGTAATACCCCTCTCCATATTTCCATAAAGGAAATACAAGAGAATAAAAACAAGCTCTTTTAACGGTCCACTGTGACTACAAATGTCCAGAACTTTCTGGATTGTTGATTTGCAGATTGAAATATTATTTCCCCTCTCCCAGCTTCTTGCAGGCTTAACCTTCACACTGACTTTCCCTGCTGAGTACCATTCATTTAGGCTAATCAGCTTTCAGCTTCATTGGTTAATCAGCATAAGGAAGGGATGGGACCTGTGACTTGCATCTCAGGGTATGAAATAACTGCACAGAGGCCGGTATTCTGTCACCAAGTCACCCTTTATTAACATGTGCACAGTATACTGGCTCTGACCAGCCAGCTCAAAACCAGTCCCTGGACAGTTGAGACCTTCTGAATGTCCTGTTTATATCTGCTAGCCAAGGCTCTCTGGGGTTGTCAGCCTGGTCCAATCAGGGAACTCGCAGTCAATGAGATGCACCTGGCCCTGTTCCAAGTGCTTTTGCCTGAAACGTCGATTTTCCTTCTCCTCGGATGCTGCCTGACTTGCTGTGCTTTTTCAGCACCACTCATATCTCATTTCCCTCTAAGTGTCTCTTGATGCATCAAGGAATCCTGGCATCTCTCATTGGAAAAGGTGCAGAAGAGACTTACCAGGATATTGCCTGGTTTGGAGGGAAGGTCTTACAAGGGAAGGCTGAAAGACTTGGGTCTGTTCTCATTGGAAAGAAGGTGGCTAAGGGGGGATTTGATAGAGACATACAAGATGATCAGAGGATTAGATAGGGTAGTTAGTGAAAGTCTTTTTCCTAGTATGATGACGTCAGCTTGTATGAGGGGGCTACCTACAAATTGAGGGGTGATAGATTTAAGACAGATGTCAGAGGCAGGTTCTTTACTCAGAGAGTGGTAAGGGCGTGGAATGTCCTACCTGCCAATATAGTTAACTCAGCCACATTAGGGAGATTTAAACAATCCTTGGATGAGCACATGGATGATGAAAGGATAGTGTAGGGGACGAGCTGAGAATCGTTCACAGGCTCGCGCAACATCAAGGACTGAAGGGCTTGTTTTGCGCTGTATTGTTCTATGTTCTAAGGTATGTGTCCGAAACAGGCATCAAACTAAATCAGCTGAGGAGGTGCCTATTGAGCATCACCCCTGTGATGGTTATTTAAAGGTGGGGCTTCTATAGCCTATGCAATTTTTATTGTACCCAGAGCACAAAAGTCAAGTATCAAGCTTTTTGCACCACTGCTGATGGGCCCCATGCCTCTGTCAGCTGCTCTTGGCATTGGGTTTTAATGCATGCTCTCCTCAGTGCAACCACTACCCACCCTCACCCTCCACCCCCCACACCATCTCCAGAACAAGCACAATCTCCTCTCCTCTCCTCTGTGGTTGGCTGTCATTGTCCCTGAATTCAGTAATATCTCCCTAATTTCATACTTTATTTTCCATGTGATCGATGCAAACCTTCCACTTGCGTTCCTAATCACTGTAGACAGACTGACCAATAGGACTGAAAGAGCAGGCTGCAGCAAAGCCAGAATTGGTGTTGGTCTTGCAGAGTGCTCCTGTATTGGAGTTCTGGAATACTTTGGTTTCAGGCGCATCCCTCCCAATTCCTGTCTGTGTGTACAGCTCAACATGCACAAGTGAGACATGGAACATACGTATACCTCACATAGAACTGTATATTGAAAATTGTATTTTGTACCTCACCAGGTTATAGTCTAACAGGTTTATTTGGAAGCAGTAGCGTTTGGAGCACCACTCCTTCATCAGGTGGTTGTGAATGAATATTTTTCCATCCGTGAAATATGTACTGTGCCTTAGTTGATTAAATTCTCGTGCCGTTGCCATAAGCTTGTCAGGCACCTTGTTCTGGCAAAATTAATTGATATTCAAGACGTGTCATAAACTAAGCAGAGCAGCTAACTCATACAGGCAGCATGCAAATTGCATGAAATTTAATTCTGTGCATTTTGTGAGTTTCCAAATGTGCTTATTGAAGAGGCATTTTTGTATTTGTGTGTGTGTGTTTAAATGAATTGAGCTGCAACGCTGTCCCTGCATGGAAGCTTGTTAGTTCCAACATACTGCCTTACTGCTATTTTGTGGCTTTTTAAAGAATGTTTGGAGGCCTCATGGTTGTAGAAAGCTGCAGCTGGGACTCCTGGATAACTGTAAGCCTGACCTGCAGAGCTCTTTGTCTGAGGCTGAATGACTGGTCTCCGGGGGAACCAGTGCCTTTGACTCTTCTTTAGCTGGAGGCTTAACTTGTTTGTTCAAGTGCTATTCAGGAAGCACTCCACTTCCTGTCTTCAATCCCAGCTTCCCAGAGCACTCTGCAGCATTCATTATTCATTTCCTGTCACGGAGCTAGTGAACAGCATTCTTTGGTTGTACTTGGGTTGACTGACTCACTTTTTTCTTTTTAACAAAATAATGAAACCCCCACATATTGTTGCCGGCAGATCTGGTGGGAGCTGCATTGACTGTGATATGACTTTCAAACAGAATGGGTGATTTTCTTACTGGGGATTGGTGGGGATAGAGAAAAGAGCATGGTGAGAAAGAAACTTACGGCTATATGTTCTCAGTTGTGTTTCATGGTATTGCAGGAAGGATGAGATTTACATTGCCTAAAATCAGAGATGCATTCCAGCAGCACTGTTGCTCAATGATGAAAGGCCTGACATGTCGATTTTCCTGCTTTTCGGATACTGCCTGGCCTGCTGTGCTTTTCCAGCACTACTCTAATCCTGACAATGATGTAGATGCCTGCCTGAATTGGAAGGGCATTGTGTTTTGCATATTGATTGCTACGTCTCCCTGTGAACCAATAGTGACTACAAAAGTGCATCATTGTTTGGATTGGGGCAATCTGATGCAGTGTAAATGCAAGTGTTTTTGTATTCTGTGAGGAATGCATGAGTTGCTAGTCTACCTATTGATTAAACACATTGTTGTATTATGAACGATCAATCTTCACTTAAGATAAGTGGGAAACTGGATGTTTAAGAAGGAAATTGAAGGGAAAGTTAGAACAAGGGAAGTCCAGAAAGACAACTGTATCAATGAAGCAGGAAACTCAAAAGGGATCATGCTGTAAGGTTGAGTGAAATAGGAGTTGATGGAAAGGGTGAGGGCAGTAACAAATTAAAAATACTATATATGAATGCACGCAGCATTAGAAATAAGATGGATGAGCTTAAGGCTCTTTTGGAAACGGGCAGATACAATATTGTGGGGCTAACTGAGACGTGGCTTCAAGTGGACACGGCCTGGGAAATGAATATTCAAGGCTACACGTGCTATCGTAAGGACAGACTGACGGGCAGAGGGGGTGGGGTGGCCATGTTGGTAAGGAATGATATTTCAGTCCCTTGTGCAGGGGGACCTAGAATCAGGGAATGTAGAGTCAGTATGGATAGAGCTGAGAAATTCTAAGGGTAAAAAGACCTTCTTGGGAGTTATCTACAGGCCCCCAAATAGTAGTCTGGATGTCGGATGTAAGTTGAATCAGGAGCTGAAATGGGCCTGTCGCAAAGATGTTACTACAGTTGTTATGGGGGATTTCAACATGCAGGTAGACTGAGAGAATCAGGATGGTATTGGACCTCAAGAAAGAGACTTTGTGGAGTGCCTCCA
Source organism: Chiloscyllium punctatum (assembly GCF_047496795.1). Taxonomy (NCBI): domain Eukaryota; kingdom Metazoa; phylum Chordata; class Chondrichthyes; order Orectolobiformes; family Hemiscylliidae; genus Chiloscyllium; species Chiloscyllium punctatum. Next base: position 59,330,787 of record NC_092775.1, read on the forward strand.
AGATGGATTCTTAGAACAGCTGGTGCTGGAGCTTACCAGGGAGAAGGCAATACTGGATCTGGTATTGTGCAACGAACCAGAATTGATCAGGGACCTCGAAGTGAAGGAGCCATTGGGAAGTAGTGACCATAATATAATAAGCTTTGATCTGCAATTTGAGAGGGAGAGGGTACAATCGGAAGTGACAATATTTCTATTGAATAAAGGGAGCTATGAGGGAGGAGCTGGCCAAAGTTCAATGGTGCAAAACCTTAGCTGGGATGACAGTGGAGGAACAATGGCAGATATTTCTGTGTATAATGCAGAAGATAGAGGATCAGTTCATTCCAAAAAGGAAGAAAGATCCTAGAAGGAGGCATGGGTGGCCATGGCTGACGAGGGAAGTTAAGAAACATATAAAGTTAAAAGAGAAAAAGTATAACATAGCAAAGATACGTGGGAAAACGGAGGACTGGGAAGCTTTTAAGGAACAACAGAGGATTACTAAGAAGGAAATATGCAAAGAAAAAATGAGGTACAATGGTAAACTGGCCAAAAATATAAAGAAGGATAGTAAAAGCTTTTTTAGGTATGTGAAAGGCAAAACAATGGTTAAGACTAAAATTGGGCCCTTGAAGACAGAAACAGGGGAATATATTACGGGGGAAAAAGAAATGGCAGAAGAATTGAATTGGTACTTCAGATCTGTGTTCACTGGGGAAGACACAAGCAATCTCCCTGAGGTAACGGTGGCTGAAGGAGCTGAACTTAAGGGAATTTATATTTGCCAGGAATTGGTGTTGGAGAGACTGTTAGGTCTGAAGGTTGATAAGTCCCTGGGGCCTGATGGTCTACATCCCAGGGTACTGAAGGAGGTGGTTCGAGAAATTGTGGATGCATTGGTGATTATTTTCCAGAGTTCGATAGATTCGGGATCAGTTCCTGAGGATTGGAAGGTGGCTAATGTTATACCACTTTTTAAGAAAGGTGGGAGAGAGAAAGCAGGAAATTATAGACCAGTTAGTCTGACCTCAGTGGTAGGAAAGATGCTGGAGTCTATTATAAAGCATGAAATTACGACACATCTGCATAGTAGTAACAGGATAGGTCAGAGTCAGCGTGGATTTATGAAGGGGAAATCATGCTTGACTGATCTTCTGGAATCTTTTGAGGATGTAACTCTGAAGATGGACGAGGGAGATCCAGTAGATGTAGTGTACCTGGGCTTTCAGAAAGCTTTTGATAAAGTCCCACATAGGAGGTTAGTGAGCAAAATTAGGGCGCATGGTATTGGGGGCAAAGTACTAGATTGGATTGAAAGTTGGTTGGCTGACAGGAAACAAAGAGTAGTGATAAATGGCTCCATTTCGGAATGGCAGGCAGTGACCAGTGGGGTACCGCAGGGATCAGTGCTGGGACTGCAGCTTTTTACAATATATATTAATGATATGTAGAAGATGGTTTTAGTAATAACATTAGCAAATTTGCTGATGATACTAAACTGGGTGGCAGGGTGAAATGTGAGGAGGATGTTAGGAGATTACAGGGTGACCTGGACAGGTTAGGTGAGTGGTCAGATGCATGGCAAATGCAGTGTAATGTGGATAAATGTATGGTTATCCCCTTTGGTGGCAAGAACAGGAAGGCAGATTACTACCTAGATGGAATCAAATTAGGTAAAGGGGCAGTACAAAGGGATCTGGGTGTTCTTGTACACCAGTCAATGAAGGTAAGCACGCAGGTACAGCAGGTAGTGAAGAAGGCTAAGAGCATGCTGGCCTTCATAACGAGGGATTGAGTAAAGAAGCAAAGAGGTTCTTCTGCAGCTGTACAGGACCCTGGTGAGACCACACCTGGAGTATTTTGTGCAGTTCTGGTCTCCAAATTTGAGGAAAGACTATTCTGGCTGTTGAGGGAGTGCAGAGTAGGTTCACGAGGTCAATTCCTGGAATGGCGGGACTACCTTACGCTGAAAGACTGGAGTGACTGGGCCTGTATACCCTTGAGTTTAGAAGACTGAGAGGGGATCTGATTGAGACATGTAAGATTATGAAAGGATTGGACACTCTGGAGGCAGGAAACATGTTTCCGCTGATGGGGGAGTGCCGAACCAGAGGACAAAGCTTAAAAATACGGGGTAGACCATTTAGGACAGAGATGAGGAGAAACTTCTTCACCCAGAGAGTGGTGGCTGTGTGGAATGCCCAGAGGACAGTGGAGGCCCAGTCTCTGGATTCATTTAAGAAAGAGTTGGATAGAGCTCTCCAGGATAGTGGAATCAAGGATTATGGAGATAAGGCAGGAACAGGATACTGATTTAAGGATGATCAGCCATGATCATATTGAATGGTAGTGCAAGCTCGAAGGGCAGAATGGCCTGCTCCTGCACCTATTGTCTATTGTAATGAGATAACACTGGACTGGACTGGACTACCAACCAAGAGCACTCTGTCTTCAGTTCAAAAATCTGCAGCATACCAAGTGATCATATTTTGCTTCAAGCTTCATCTGCTTTAGATCACAGGAGAAAGTCTTCAGGGCACACTCAACCAGAGGAGGGTTCCCTCATGTCCTCTTGATTTTGCCTGGCAGGGCCAATGTTTAAATTGGGGCAGATATGCTATGCTGACTTCTATTGTTTTACCTCCTGTCTGTAACTTGATGTGAAGAAGGATCTGCAATCGGCAAATGCTGAAAGAGAGATTGGATTTTTTTTAAGGATGGATACTTAAGTTTTCATTCTTTAGTACAGTACATCATTAACATATCTGTTAGTTTAGTCAGTCAGTAACAATCTGGAGGTCACTTGATTGTGTACAGTGCATCACAGCTGAGATTTCCCCTTGTATGATCTTGGCATGGAAGTTCAACTTCTCAGAATAAAGTGATGGGGAAGTTGCTGCAATGTAATTACGAAGATAACCCTTAAATTTTCAATTAGTGACTTTCACTTTTTTAAAGACCTTAGAGGATTGTAGGTTTCATTGTTCTTAGCTAGAGATGACGGTGAATTTAACCTGAGAATCACCACATCTCGAATGAGGGCTGTGGTTGTGAAGACAGAACCTTCATGCACCCTAATATGTTCTAAGTCTATCAGCTTGGCTTCTCCATTTCACCAAAATGGAGTGGAATACCCCTTTTTGCCTGTTCCATCACTGATGGAATTGATTGCAGTTGAGGGAGAAACTGGACCACTGCTGGGAATCAGACATTTTTAATGTACTGCTCAGCAAAGCTAGTCCATGAATTGCAAAGGGTTTACACAGCTATAAATTAGGAAAGCTAATAGAATGTTTTCACTTATTGTGAGTGGAAATGAGTACAAAATAGATTATGTTTCATTTATTCAAATTACTGGTGAGATCACATCTGGAGCACTAAGCACAGTATATTCCTTCTTGAAGGAAAGATGTAAACGTGTTGGAAGCACTTCAGAGGAAGTTCACTGGATTTCTAGAAACCAGGAGCTGGAGTAGACCATGTTTCTCTTTGAGCCCTGCTCTGGCATTCTTTATGATTATGGCTGATCTTCTATCTCCAGGCCATTTCCTGCCTTCTGCATGTACGCATTGATACCTTTTTAGAATCTGAAATGTTATCTGTCTCGTTCCTAAATATATTCACTGACTTGGTCTCTACAGTCTTCTGTGGTACAGAATTCCACAGGTTCACTGAATCATTGAATTACACATTAATGAACTGAAACGTGCAACCCATTCTAAAAGATGACAGACTTAACAGCAGTCTAGGTTTGCTCAATCTAGCATTTCAGTTGCACGACACTGTATTCTCCTGATCCTGCTCCACAACCACCTGGTGAAGGAGCAGCACTCCGAAAGTTAGTGCTTCCAAATAAACTTGTTGGACTATAACCTGGTGTTGTGTGATTTTTAACTTCATTGAATGAAGGCATTTTTTCTAAACTCAGTCCTAAATAGCCTACTCCATATTCTGAGACTGTGTGCTCTGGTTCTAGACTCTACAACCAGGGAAAACATCCTCCCTGCATGGAGTCTGACCAACCCCGTTAGCATAGTCTATGTTTTGATCCGATCCACTCTCATCCTTCTAAACAGTAGTGAATATAGGCCTAGCCAAGCCCTTCTCTCCTCATCGGACAGTCCTGCTATCCCCAGTGTCAGCTGTGAATCTTTGCCATATGTTCAATAGCAAGTGTATCCTTTTCCGGGGTCAGGAGACCAAAACAATACAACTTACCCCAGGTGTGGTTTCACCAAAGCACTGCGTAACTGCAGTAAGATATCCCTACTTCTGAACTCAAAGTTGCTTGCTGTACTGCCCTGTCTACTTCCATTGACTGGTAACTAGAACACCCAGATCCCTTTATATGTCTACAATTCCAAATCTATCACAATTTTGTATAATGCTGTGTTATTTGATTTTTCAACTGAAGTATAAAGCTTTGCATTTAGCTATCTGCCATGTGCTTGCCCATTCACTCAACTTTCCAAATCACTTTGAAGCATCCTTGCCAACCAGTTTTGTGTCTTCAGCAAACCTGGAAATGCTGCATGTGCTTCTCTCATCTGTCAGTTAATGATACATAAAGCTCTAAGCACTGATCCTTGCAGCTATTTAGAGTCATAGAGTTGTACAGCATGGAAACAGGTTCTTTGGTCCAAATCATCTGCGCTGACCATATATCCTAAATTAATCTAGTCCCCTTTGCCAGCATTTGGTCCATATCTCTCTAACTCCTTCCTATTCATGTACCCATCCAGATGCCTTTTAAATGTTGTAATTTTGTGAGAAAGACAGTGTAGTATTTCAAACTGACTTGGACATTGTTGGCAGCGTGTGAAGCACTGCATTTTTGTAGGAAGAAAATGGACAAACAATAGAAAATAAAGGATTGCCAGATCAAAAGGGTATATAATAACTCAGGAAACCCGACTGGAAAGGATACATTAGTTATGTTAAACACTGAAATAGAGCCAGTACTTCTGGCATACAAAGCTTGTCCCAGCCTAGAACAGACAGTTCAGCAGACCTATCCCTGGGTCTGCTTTGTAATGGGCTCAGGTGATGAGTTGCAGCTGGACAGGCAGCCTGTCACTGAGGAAACTCCTACTCAATGAGCTCCATCAGATGATTAATTAGTGATTTTCCATGGGCTTTGTAGGAGTTATCACAGGGCACTAGTGTGTGTGTGCGCATTTGTGCATAGATCATTGAAGATGGGAAGACAGACGGATTAATAAAGCATGCAGTATCCTCTGCTTTGTTACTGAAGACATCGAATACAAGAGCAAAGAGGCGATGCTGAACTAAATAGACCGAGCTGAAATATTATGTACGCTTATGGGTGTCAGACTGTAGGAGAGTGTTGGAGAGATTGCAGAAGAGCTTTACAGGAATGGTTCCAGAAATGAGAAGCCTTCGATATGAGGATAGTTTAAAGAATTAGGATTGTTCTCCCTGGAGAGAAGGCTAAAATGTTTGAAAGTCATGAGGGGTCTGTATAGAGTAGATGTGGAGAAACTGTTTCTGATAATAAAGGATCAAAAATAAGAGAGCCCAGATTTAGTGTTTTGCAAAGAAGCAAATGTGATGTGAAAAAAAAATTTTTCAAGCGACGAGTAGTCTGGATCTGGAACAAACTATTTGGAAATGTGGTGAAGGCAGGTTCAATTGACCTTGACAAATCTGTTGGAGTTTAATTCATGTTTACCGTTTCATATCTTTGCACAGTCAACATGGATTTCTATATTCATGTTTCTAAGTGCTCTGTTTCCACATACCTAATAGATTCTAACAGTTTTTTTTCTTTGTATTTCTTTGTACCTGGTCTCCAGTTCCCTATTTTACCTTTTTCGAAGTGGGTTGATGTTTTCTATCTTCTAATCTGCATGGGTTATTTTAAAATGTAGCGAATTCTGGAAGATCAAAATCAATGCTGCTAATTTGATACATTCAAGAGGTCCGTGGAGGATTGTTTCTTTTTAAACAACATGCAAGTAGCTGGAGAAAAGGTGGGAGAATGACACAAAGTCATGATACTCATTTGGAGAGCTGGTGCAGATGCAGTGGGCTAAGTGGCCTTCTGTGCCTTAACTGTTCTATGATTGTGAAATCCTTTGTGTTTATAGTTTTCTCCATTTGTTTTATCCATCAATATTGCTTTGCAGGATTGCACTTCAATTTGCACTACTTACAATGCTGCCAATCTTTTATTTGATTATATAGACATGTGGCTTTTTATTCCATAATTTAAATGGCTAATAAATGCGAATTGTTGAGGTCCAATACAGATTGCTGCTGGGCACCAATAGTCATATTCTTCCAAGTGGACAAGAACCCAACTCTCTGTCCCCTGTTGTTCAGCCAATCACCTAATTAAGTCCATACTTTGCCTTCAATTCTATGAGCTTTAATTTTTGATAACCGTCTGATATGAAGGAGTTTTATCAAATACTTCTGGCGTATGGATGTTGCACTCCCTTTGTCACTGCCTCAAAACTATTCAATCAATTTTGTTAGGCCACAAGCTAATGTTTACGAATCCCTGCTATATTTGCTGTAGTTAGAGTTTCCTGAAATTTGGGAACTGATATTACAGTGGTATCTTTTTGAATCAAATTCCCTCTTTTAGCTAGTTGATCCACCTCATAATGAAACTGTTCATTGACATAGCGTTTGCCTTAGCCAAACCATAATAGAGTCATTAGAGACGTACAGCATGGAAACAGACCCTTCGATCCAACCTGTCCATGCCGACCAGATATCCCAACCCAACTCGTCCCACTTGCCAGTATCCGACCCATATCCCTCCAAACCCTTTCTATTCGTATACCCATCCAGATGCTTTTTAAATGTTGCAATTGTACCAGCCTCCACCACATCCCCTGGCAGCTCATTCCATGCATGTACCACCCTCTGCGTGAAAAAGTAGCCCCTGAGGTCTCTTTTATATCTTTCCCCTCTCAGTCTAAGCATATTCCCATTTAGTTCTGGATGCCCCCACCCCAGGGAAAAGACTTTGTTTATTTATCCTATCCATGCCCCTCATGATTTTATAAATCTCTGCAAGGTCACCCCTCAGCCTCTGATGCTCCAGGGAAAACAGCCCCAGCATGTTCAGCCTCTCCCTATAGCTCAAATCCCAACTCTGGCAACATCCTTGTAAATCTTTTCTGAACCCTTTCAGGTTTCACAACATCCTGCTAATAGGAAGGAGACCAGAACTGCACACGATATGCTAAAAGTGGCCTAACCAATGTCCTGTACAGCCGCAACGTGACCTCCTAACTCCTGTACTCAATACCCTGACCAATAAAGGAAAGCCTACCAAATGCCATCTTCTCTATCCTATCTGCCTGCGACTCTACTTTCGAGGAGCTATGAACCTGCACTCTAAGGTCTCTTTATTCAGCAACACTCCCCAGAACCTTACCATTAAATGTATATGTCCTGCTAAGATTTGCTTTCCCAAAATGCAGCACCTCGTGTTTATCTAAATTAAACTACATCTGCCACTCCTCAGTCCATTGATCCATCTGATCAAAATCCTGTTGTGATCTGAGGTAATCTTCGCTGTCCCGTACACCTCCAATTTTGGTGTCATCTGCAAACTTATCAACTATATCTGTTATGCTCGTATCCAAATCATTTATATAAATGATGAAAAGTAGTGGACCCAGCACTGATGCTTGTGGCACTCCACTGGTCACAGGCCTCCAGTCTGAAAAACAACCCTTCACCACCACCCTGTCTTCTACCTTTTGAGCCAGTTCTGTATCCAAATGGCTAGTTCCCCCTGTATTCCATGAGATCTAACCTTGCTAAAAATTAAATCAAGCAATTTACTTTAACAGAAAGGCAATCAACAGAGGAGGAAGTGCTGGATGTCTTGAAATTCATAAATGTGGATAAATCCCCCAGGACCTGATCAAATGTACCCAAGAACTCTGTGGGAAGCTAGTGAAGTGATTGCTGGGCCTCTTGCTGAGATATTTGTATCATCGATAGTCACAGGTGAGGTGCCATAAGACTGGAGGTTGGCTAACATCGTGCCACTGTTTAAGAAGGGTGGTAAGGACAAGCCAGGGAACTATAGACCAGTGAGCCTGACCTCGGTGGTGGGCAAGTTGTTGGAGGGAATCCTGAGGGACAGGATGTGTGTGTATTTGGAAAGGCAAGGACTGATTCGGGATAGTCAACTTTGTGCATGGGAAACCATGTCTCACAAACTTGATTGAATTTTTTGAAGAAGTAAAAAAGAGGATTGATGAGGGCAAAGCGGTAGATGTGATCTATCTGGACTTCAGTAAGGTGTTCAACAAGGTTCCCCATGGGAGACTGGTTAGCAAGGTTAGATCTCACAGAATGAAGGGAGAACTAGCCATTTGGATACAGACTGGCTCAAAGGTAGAAGACCGAGGGTGGTGGTGGAGGGTTGCTTTTCAGACTGCATTTAAAAGGCATTTGGATGGGTATATGAATAGGAAGGGTTTGGAGGGATATGGGCCGGGTGCTGGCAGGTGGGACTAGATTGGGTTGGGATGTCTAGTTGGCATGGATGGGTTGGACCGAGGTGTCTGTTTCCATGCTGTACATCTCTATGACTATAAATCAGTGACAGTATAATATTTAGTAAACTTCTGTGTCCGATTAACTCTTTTGCTTGCATTGCCATTCCTTCTAATACTATTACAAAGGGATCAAGCCTGGCACCTTACAATGTGTATACAATGAGCTGCTGAGGCCTGGGCTTGGTTGGGTGGGAGGAGGGATGGGAACGAGGGGAAATATCAGTAAAGGTAGCCACACCCAATTTGTGATACATGACCTTTACTGGAAAGTGAATGTTGGAGGAAGGTCATATATTCTGGCTTGCTGCATGTGTCTTCTGCATCATACACTGCAGATACTTGGAGGCAAATACAAAGTGGTCACTTTAATGAAATGGAGGCGGTTGAATCAAAGCAAAGTCTGAGCCCACAAGGGAAATGAGAAGGAAAAATAAATAAATTGGTCATCAAGGACTGATTCAGTCCTGCACTATTTTGAAGGGGTCATGGTCTGCGATGTGTTGGTCATGACTAATGATTATACGTGTTCTATTTGGTCACTGAGTAGTTATCATTATCAAACTTTCATAGACAAAATATCAGGAAATCTCTTTAATCCCTCCTTCCTTAGAGAATTCTGGCATTTTTTTTGTCTTTTTTTCTTCAAAAGTAAACACTGGTCTGGTTTCTTTTAATTTCCTGAAATTGAATTGTCCAACTTCAGATCTGGCTTTGAAACATGAACCATCTTGACACTAATCATCCCAGTGTGAGGAGGATGTACTTAGTTTGAACATCAAAGCCCAACAGAAGATTGAACCGTTAACTTTAACCATTGGCGGAGCTCACCTTTCTTTTAGTGCAAACCTCAACTAAACAGTTTTGTTCTCCTTGCTTGTGTAATCCATCCAGTGTTTTTAAAACTTGGTACCTTACTTCATAGCTCCTTGAAAGTGGAGTCGCAGGTAGATAGGATAGTGAAGAAGGCGTTTGGTATGCTTTCCTTTATTGGTCAGAGTATTGAGTACAGGAGTTGGGAGGTCATGTTGCGGCTGTACAGGACCTTGGTTAGGCCACTGTTGGAATATTGCGTGCAATTCTGGTCTCCTTCCTATTGGAAAGATGTTGTAAAACTGGAAAGGATTCAGAAAAGATTTACAAGGGTGTTGCCAGGGTTGGAGGATCTGAGCTACAGGGAGAGGCTGAACAGGCTGAAGCTGTTTTCCCTGGAGTGTCGGAGGCTGAGGGATAGAGGTTTACAAAATTATGAGGGGCATGGATAGGGTAAATAGGCAAAGTCATTTTCCTGAGGTTGGGGAGTCCAGAACTAGAAGGCATAGGTTTAGGATGAGAGGGGAAAGATATAAAAGAGAACTAAGAGGCAACTTTTTCACGCAGAGGGTGGTACGTGTATGGAATGAGCTGCCAGAGGATGTGTTGGAGGCTGGTACAATTGCAACATTTAAGAGGCATTTGGATGGGTATATGAATAAGAAGGGTTTGGAGGGATATGGGCCGGGTTCTGGCAGGTGGGACTAGATTGGGTTGGGATATCTGGTCAGCGTGGACGGGTTGGACCGAAGGGTCTGTTTCCATGCTGTACATCTCTATGGCTCTAAACGCAATTGTGGCCTTCTGAGGAATTCACACATCTCTCTATTTAAAGACAGACCAACACACTACATATTTTCATGTTTCATACTAAACAGAAGGGACAATTGAAACTCCATTTCTGGCAGATGAATGGCCACTCTGAACATCCCATTTTAAAACAACTGCTTTCCCAATCCAAATCTGTCTAGGTGGGCTTCCGAAGGGTTAATCCACAGCACCAAATAAGACAACACCTTGTTTGGAACAGACCTTGAATTTCTTAAATGCCACATGGTGAGACAACCATGTTTTCTTGATCTGTTTAAAAGATTGGCTGAGAGCTGTTTGTAAACAGAATCACAAAAGCCATCAGTTCAGCATGGTGGATCAGTGGTTAGCACTGCTGTCTCACAGCGCCAGGGACTCTGGTTCAATTCCACCCTTGGTTGACTGTCTGTGTGCAGTTTGCACATTCTCCCTGTGTCTGCATTGGTTTCCTCCCACAGTTAGGTGGATTAGCCCTGCTTATTTGCCTATAATGTCTCGGAGGTGTGCAGGCTGAGTGGGTTAGTAAATGTGAGGTTATGGGGATAGGATCGGGGATGGGTCTGGGCGGGATGCTATTTGTGTGTCAGTGTAGATTCGATAGGCTGAGTGACCTCTTGCTGCACTGGAGGGATTCAGTGGTTCTGCCTGATTGTGAACCAGACTTGAAAACTCTCACTGCAAGACAACAGGCTGTCAAAATACATAACCTGTTCTAGTCTAAAGTTTACCTGAGAACCAAGCTGCTAAAAATGTAACTATGAGAAACCTTGAACTGTAGGGAGTCCTTTGCTTTACAAGACCTTCTCTTCACCTTTTGAATCACCACACGTGTTCAAACACCACAGGCTTGCCATGTTTAAGACTGGAAATCATAAAATAGAGCAGGTGAAAGTGAGGACTGCAGATTAGAGTCAAGAGTGTGGTTTTGGAAAAGCACAACAGGTCAGGCAACATCCAAGGAGCAGGAGAATCGATGTTTCTGGCAACTGCCCTTCATCAGGAATGAGGCTGGGAGCCTAGGGTGTGGAGAGATAACTGGGGGTGGGACAGGGGGAAGGTAGCTGAGCGTGCGATAGATGGATGGAACTGGGGGTAATGGTGATAGGTCAGCAGGGAGGGTGGAGCAGAGAGATGGGAAGGAAGATGGACAGGTCATGAAGGTGGTGCCGAGTTGGAAGGTTGGGTCTACAATGAGTTGGGGGGGAGGGGAAAGGAGGAAACTGGTGAAATCCACATTGATGCCATGAGTTTGGAGGGTCCCAAGGTGGAAGATGAGGTGTTCTTCCTCCAGCCGTTGGGCGGCTAGGGAGTGCTGATGGAGGAGGCCCAGAACCTGCATGTCCTCGGTGGAGTGGGAGAAAGAGGTGAAGTGGGTTGGTTGGTGTGGAGATGTTCTCAGAAGCACTCTGTGACTAGGCATCCTGGTTCCCCAATGTAGAGGAGCCTGCATCAGGAGTGACGGATACAGTTAATGATGTGTGGAAGTGCTGATGAAACTTTGATGGATGTGGAAGGCTCCTTTGGGGCCTTGGATGGAGGTGAGAGGGGAGGTATGGGCGCAGGTTTGCAATTCCTACGGTGGCAGGGGAAGGTGCTGGGAAGGGAGGGTGGGTTGGTGGGGTGGCGTGGACCTGATGAGGGAGTCGCGGAGGGAACGGTCTTTATGGAAACTGGATAGGGGTGGGGAGGGAAATATATCTCTGGTGGGTAGGCTCTGTTGTAGGTACTGCAAATGGTGGAGGATGATGTGATGTATATGGAGTTCGGTGGGGTGGAAGGTGAGGACCGGGGGTTCTGTCCTTGTTGCAGTTGGAGGGGTGGGGCAGAGGAGCAGGAAGTGGATGAGATGTGCTAGAGGGCATCATCAACCACGTGGCAGGGGAAATTACGGTCTTTAAAAAAGGAGGCCATCTGGTGTGTTCTGTGTGGAACTGGTCCTCCAACTGTTCCACCACAGAATACACCTGATGGCCTCCTTTTTTAAAGACCACAATTTCCCCTCCCACATGGTTGATAATGCCCTCCAGTGCATCTCATCCACTTCCTGCCCCTCCGCCTTTGAACCCCACCCCTCCAACTGCAACAAAGGACCCTTTGGTCCTCACCTTCCACACCACCAACCTTTGTATATATCACATCATCCTTTGCCATTTCGGCCACCTACAAAGGGACCCCACCACCAGAGATATATTTCCCTCCCCACCCTTATCCTCTTTCCGTAAAGACCGTTCCCTCACGACTTCATCATTAGGTTCACGCCACCCCACCAACCCACCCTCCCTTCCCAGTACCTTCCTCTGCCACCACAGGAATTGCAAAACCTGCATCCATCCTCAACACCTCACCTCTGTCCAAGGCCCCAGAGGAGCCTTCCACATCCATCAAAGTATCACCTGCAATTCCACATGTCATTTATTGTATCCATCGCTCCCGATGCAGCCTCGTCTACATTGGGGAACCAGGATGCCTAGTCGCTTCAGAGAACATCTCTGGGACACCTGCGCCAACCAACTCCACCACCCCGTGGCCAAACGCTTCAACTCCCCCTCCCATTCTGCCAAGGACATGCAGGTGCTGGGCCTCCTCCATCAGCAATCCCTAACCGCCCAATGCCTGGAGTAAGAATGCATATCTTCCACCTTGGGACCCTCCAACCCCATTTCACCAGTTTCCTCATTTCCCCCCCCCCCCCCCCCCATCTTATCCCAGTTCCACCCTTCCAACTCAGCACCGCTCTCATGACCTGTTCTATCTGTCTATCTTCCTTCCCACCGACCCACTCCACCCTACCCTCTGACCTACCACCATTTCTCCCATCTCCATCCACCTATTGCACTTTCAGCTACCTTCTCCCCAGCCCCACCCCATTCCCATTTATCTCTCCACCCATTAGGCTCTCAGCCTCATTCCTGATTAAGGGCATTTGCCCGAAATGTCGATTTTTCCCCTGCTCCTTGGATGCTGCCTGACTTGCTGTGCTTTTCCAGCACCACACTCTCGATCATAAAATAGAGCCTGAGTGAACAGTAATCAATAAAAGTTCACTCTGTGTATCTGTAACAGTCTCTTTTTGTGGGTGAGAATGAGAGATTAAATAAGTGAATGAATCTGTGTTAATTGGGAGCAAGTGTGGGTAAATAAATAATCTTCAGCTTAAACTAATGAAAGCTTGCTGCTGGATTTGAATTCACCCTTCAAGTGCAAGAAAATATGTGCCCCGTCTCTATCTGAAACCTACAGATCATCAGCAGTAAGTGAGCACCTCCATGCTGTCTATGAAACAAGCTGAGAAGGGCCAGTTGCTGAAGATAGACAGTAGCATTCAATATTGAACATCTGCATTCAAGCACAATCGTTTTAGCCCAGAAATGTATCAAGAAAAGTATTCATCCATTTACATTCTAACCTTCCAGCAATTGTGTGAGTAGTAGTGTTCCGTGTTCTCAATACTCGAGCAATAGTAAATATATGTTCAGATGCTTTGTTATGTATCCTATGGGAGATCATGCTGACAATTATGATTTGTCTTCTGTTTTTAAGTGCAACTCAGGGCAGTGTGCTGATGGCTCTGGAACAGCCAGAGTGATCTGAGTAAAGGAAATATGGCATTGCAGGGGGAAAGCATGTGCTTCCTGGGCTGACTTGGAGTGTGACATTAATGCACTGGACCATTGATGCCTGAGATGACAGGATATTAAAATAGAACAGAAAGGAAATTGTCCAAGCTCTGTAGCCATATTGAGAGAAAATGAATAAAGGCATTCTACTGGGCAAACTGCTGCAAATGAAACAGTAAGAATCTTAAGTAACTGATGGAAAATTCTTGTAAGTAGGTCATTTTTGCATTTTGGTAGGAATGACCTTGTCAGTCTGGTCATTCCTTTTCCTTGCCTTTGCCCATTCTCTTTTTCCCTTCTCCGCTCCACTCTTCGAGGTATTGAATACTGTAGCATTTTGATCAGCAGGCTGTTTGAGCATGAACTCATACCACCAAAATGAAAATTTGCAAATGTTCAGGCACCATGATCTAATCTTTGCCTATCATTAATTTAGACTAAGAAGGACAAACAACTATCTTTGGCTCTGAGATCAATCGATCAGCCATTTAACCCAATACTATAGCTCAGTACCACCATGAAAGCAACAGAGAGCTGATTCCATTTTTGTGGAAGTCAAGCCGAGGTTTAATTAATGACCATATCGTATTTATTTTACCTGGGTTATTCTTAAGTATAAATTATGTTAATTTTCTAAGATTAGAACAAAAAGTTCTTTGGTTTCACATATGACTCCAAGCTGACCTGAATTTGAGATAATTAAAACCTACTTTCATAACCTAGTTAGTTTGTCCTTTTTCCTATTGTATACTAAAATAGAACGTTTGCTCCATATCCACTCCTCTTCTCCCCCCGCCACTTATTTAAAGAAGCTGCCAAGAAATATCATGCATTTTTATTGTATCCTTTTTATCCCCAGCACTTGTCTGTGTTGAGCTGCTGTCTAGTTATTTGAGACAAATATGCCAGTCAGTCTGCACACATTGAAGTTCCATAAAAGGCAATGAGATAAAGGCTCCGTAACCCTGTTTTACTATTGTTGATCAGGACACAGAAAAAAAGTTAATTGCTTCTGGCTCTTCTGCAGCTTAAAAAAAAATCAGATGCAATGCTTGGTATGCTGAAGTGCTAACCTAAATTATGGACAGATCATCTGCCAGAGTGCTATTACTGCATCAAGTTGTACTGTCGTTTTCACCGAGAGATGACAAAGAGCAAAGCACCCTGGAGCTCGAGAAGATTGGGAAATGAAATAAGTTCACACGTGTGGTCAAGCTCAACGTTGAAAGCATGTAGGTTTAGCAGAGATTTCTACATTTATAGCGTGAGCTAGACCATGAATTGGAGTTGCAGCGACCAGTCTTGATTGCAAGAAAGTGAAGGTGGTGTGGCACCATGAAGAAATATGTATTGGATAATTTATTTAGAGCAGAACAGGAGCCAGGCTGTTAAATATGCAACAATGGAACACAGACAACATGTGTGAGTTTGTGACAGATGAGCAAAAGACCATTAGCCAGTGGTGAAGGTGACCATGTGGTGCTCTCCAATCAGCTGATCTCAGAGCTACATTAATTATTGAATTTATTTCATTGGTTTTGTCTTCATTTCCAGTGCATCTTTGTCTAGCATCATTCTCTTTTTGGGGTCTGGGGTGAAGAACATCCAAGAATGATGAACCAAGCTGAGTGAATCACCCCTGTGGATTGTGAGATGAGGTGAGATGTGGGTATAAGAGATCTGAGGTGAGGTATTCAAGGAAGTAGGGGAAGGTGAAACTGCTGAGGTTGGGGTGGGGGGTGCTGTGGATGGTGGTAGTACTAAATGGTCTGCTTGTGCTGCTGTTGGAGTGGAAAGGAGTGCAAAGTGAGGTACTCATGTTTTTATGTGAGAGTGAGAAAGAGGGTGGAGTCTAAGTGAATGAGATGCCATACAGAGATGTTAGACCCCGGACTGATTTTTGGAGTCAGAAGATTGAGATATGTATGAGCAAATTTCTCATTTCTCATCAACGCATCCCTCACCTTCACAAAATTATTTCTGGGATCTTTTTATCTAACTTCTGCATCACAGTGTATCACTTCTGTAATCTAGTGTATCTTTTGTCTTAAATAGATATAATTATTGACTTGTTCCAGTGTCACACCAATCACTTCAAACTTCATTCTAGTTTCTTCAAATGTATTCCTTCTCTTGTTGTTTTGGCCTTTTCTGATGTTTATACTCGATCCATTATTCTCAACTTTTAGATTTTACTTGGTCTACAATATTGTAGAGGGGCTCTTCTGACTTTGCTAGCAATCCTGCGTTTGCAGTATGGTGCAAGTTCACATTTTTGCCTCCAGTTTTTATGTTTAATGCCCAATATTTGTTGTTATTAGATTGAATAATTTTGGTGACAGGAGTTCTCTTCTTTTCACTACAAACATGACCGATACTCGCTATTAATCCTTTATAAACTGTAGCTAAATCACATATCTTTACTGTGAATGTTGCATTTCAGCAGCACA
This sequence comes from Chiloscyllium punctatum, assembly GCF_047496795.1. NCBI lineage: Eukaryota > Metazoa > Chordata > Chondrichthyes > Orectolobiformes > Hemiscylliidae > Chiloscyllium > Chiloscyllium punctatum. Next base: position 59,347,008 of record NC_092775.1, read on the forward strand.
TCTGTTAACTTTTGGTGATGACTTTGATCAAAAGCTCTTTCATAGTCTATAAGACACATGTAAATGGTCATAAATAAAAACTAAAAGAACTGTAGACGCTGTAACTCAGAAACAAAAACAGAGGTTGGTGGAGAGGTTCAGCATGTCAGGCAGCATATGTGAAGAGAAATCAGAGTTAATGTTTTGGCTCCAGTGTGTTCTGAGGAAGATTAAAAATTACACAACACCAGGTTATAGTCCAACAGATTTATTTGGAAGCACGAGCTTTTGGAGCACTGCTCTTTCATCAGGTGTTTCTCTGACGAAGGAACAGTACTCCCAAAGGTAGTGCTTCCAAATAAACCTGTTGGACTATAACCTGATGTTGTGTAATTTTTTTTAACTTTGTCTTTCTTTAAATGTGCTATTATTCCTTCCTATTATGATTTTCAAGATCACCTTAGACAACTTAGAGTCATAGAGATGTACAGCATGGAAACAAACCCTTCGATCCAACCTGTCCATGCCGACCAGATATCTCAACCCAATCTAGTCCCACCTGCCAGCACCCGGCCCATATCCCTCCAAATCCTTCCGATTCATATACCCATCTAAATGCCTCTTAAATGTTGCAATTGTACAGCCTCCACCACATCCTCTGGCAGCTCATTCCATACACGTACCACCCTCTGCATGAAAAAGTTGCCCCTTAGATCTCTTTTATATCTTTCCCCTCTCACCCTAAGCCTATGCCCTCTAGTTCTGGACTCCCCGACCCCAGGAAAATGACTTTGCCTATTTATCCTATCCATGCCCCTCATAATTTTGTAAACCTCTATAAGGTCACCCTCAGCCTCCGACATTCCAGGGAAAACAGACCCAGCCTGTTCAGCCTCTCTCTATAGCTCAAATCCTCCAACCCTGGCAACATCCTTGTAAATCTTTTCTCAACCTTTTCAAGTTTCACAACATCTTTCCGATAGGAAGGAGACCAGAATTGCATGCAATATTCCAACAGTGGCCTAACCAATGTCGTGTACAGCTGCAACATGACCTCCCAACTCCTGTACTCAATACTCTGGCCAATAAAGGAAAGCATACCAAACGCCTCCTTCACTATCCTATCTACCTGCGACTCCACTTTCAACATGCTATGAACCTGCACTCCAAGGTCTTTGTTCAGCAACACTCCCTAGGACCTTACCATTAAGTGTATATGTCCTGCTAAAACTTGCTTTCCCAAAATGCAGCACCTCGCATTTATCTGAATTAAACTCCATCTGCCCATTCTCAGCCCATTGGCCCATCTGGTCCAGATCCTGTTGTAATCTGAGGTAACCCTCTTTGCTGTCCACTACACCTCCAATTTTGGTGTCATCTGCAAACTTACTGAGTATACCTCTTATGCTCGCATCCAAATCATTTATGTAAATGACAAAAAGTAGAGACCCAGCACCGATCCTTGTGGCACTCCACTGGTCACAGGCCTCCATTCTGTAAAAGAACCCTCCACCACCACACTCTATCTTCTACCTTTGAGCCAGTTCTGTATCCAAATGGCTAGTTTTCCCTGTATTCCATGACATCTAACCTTGCTAATCAGTCTCCCATGGGAACCTTGTCGAACGCCTTACTGAAGTCCATATAGATCACATCTACTGCTCTGCCCTCATCACTCCTCTTTGTTACTTCTTCAAAAACCTCAATCAAGTTTGAGAGGCATGATTTCCCACGCACAAAGCCATGTTGATCATCCCTCATCAGTCCTTGCCTTTCCAAATACATGTACATCCTGTCCCTCAGGATTCCCTCCAACAACTTGCCCACCACCAAGGTCAGGCTCACCGGTCTACAGTTCCCTGGCTTGTCCTTACCACCCTTCTTAAACAGTGGCACCACGTTTGCCAACCTCCAGTCTTCCGGCACCTCACCTGTGACTATCGATGATACAAATATCTAAGCAAGAGGCCCAGCAATCAGTTCTCTGGCTTCCCACAGAGTTCTCGGGTACACCTGATCAGGTCCTGGGGATTTATCCACCATTAACCATTTCAAGATATCCAGGACTTCCTCGTCTGTAATCTGGACATTTTGCAAGATGTCATCATCTATTTTCCTACAGGCTATATATTCCATATCCTTTTCCACAGTAAATACTGATGCAAAATATTTATTTAGTATCTCCCCCATTTTCTGTGGCTCCATACAAAGGCCGCCTTGCTGATCTTTGAGGGGTAAAAACAATGACTGCAGATGCTGAAAATCAAATACTGGATTAGTGGTGCTAGAAGAGCACAGCAGTTCAGGCAGCATCCAACGATCTTTGAGGGGCCCTATTCTCTCCCTAGTTACCCTTTTGTCCTTAATATATTTGTAAAAACCCTTTGGATTCTCCTTAATTCTATTTGCCAAAGCTATCTCATGTCCCATTTTTGCCCTCCTGATTTCCCTCTTAAATATACCCCTACTTCTTTTATACTCTTCTAAGGATTCACTCGATCTATCCTGTCTATACCTGACACATGCTTCCTTCTTTTTCTGAACCAAACCCTCAATTTCTTTAGTCATCCAGCATTCCCTATACCTGCCAGCCTTCCCTTCCACTCTGATAGGAGTATACTTTCTCTGGATTCTTGATATCTCATTTCTGAAGGCTTCCCATTTTCCAGCCGTCCCTTTACCTGCGAACGTCTGCCTCTAATCAGCTTTCGAAAGTTCTTGCCTAATACCGTCAAAGTTGGCCTTTCTCCAATTTAGGACTTCAACTTTTAGATCTGGTCTATCCTTTTCCATCATTATTTTAAATCAAATAGAATTCTGGTCGCTGGCCCCAAAGTGCTCCCCCACTGACACCTCAGTCACCTACCCTGCCTTATTTCCCAAGAGTAGGTCAAGTTTTGCACCTTCTCCAGTAGGTACATCCACATACTGAATCAGAAAATTGTCTTGTACACATTTAACAAATTCCTCTCCATCTAAACCTTTAACACTGTGGCAGTCCCAGTCGATGTTTGGAAAGTTAAAATCCCCTACCATAACTACCCTATTATTCTTACAGATAACTGAGATCTCCTTACAAGTTTGTTTCCCAATTTTCCTCTGACTATTAGGGGGTCTATAATGCAATCCCAATAATGTGATCATCCCTTTCTTACTTTTCGGTTCCACCCAAATAACTTCCCTGGATGTTCCAGGAATATCCTCCCTCAACACAGTAGCAAAAATGCCACTCCCCTCCTCTCTTGCCTCCCTTTCTATCCTTCCTGTAGCATTTGTATCCTGGAACATTAAGCTGCCAGTCCTGCCCATCCCTGAGCCATGTTTCTGTAATTGCTATGATATCCCAGTCCTATGTTCCTAACCATGCCCTGAGTTCATCTGCCTTCCCTGTTAGGCCCCTTGCATTGAAATAAATGCAGTTTACTTTATTAGTCTGACCTTGTCCCTGCCTGCCCTGACTCACTTCTGTTCTGAACTGTACCAGTTTCAGATTGATCTCTTTCCTCACTATCTCCCTGGGTCCCACCTCCCCCCACTTCCCCCCACTTCCCCACACACACCTTCGTTGTTTAAATCCTCCCAAGCAGTTCTAGCAAATTTCCCTGCCAGTATATTAGTCCCCTTCCAATTTAGGTGTAATCCGTCCTTCTTGTACAGGTCACTTCTACCCCAAGAGAGATTCCAATGATCCGAACATGTGAATCCTTCTCCCCATACACAAGCTCCTCAGCCATGCATTCATCTGCTCTATCCTCCTATTCCTGCCCTCACTAGCTCGTAGCACTGGGAGTAATCCAGATATTACTACCCTTGAGGACCTCCTTTTTAAATTTCTTCCTAACTCTCTAATCTCCCTTCAGAATCTCAACCTTTTCCCTTCTTATGTCATTGACTCCAATGTAGACAATGACCTCTTGCTCGCCCCTCTCCCCCGTGAGAACATTTTGCTTTTTGAGCTTCTAGTTTTCAAATGATCACACTCCATTGCTTTAGGCATCTTTAGTAACCTGATGAATAATGAATGACACAAGTCACTTGAAATGTATCTTCTCGTATATATTTGATAACAAATTTGTTATCAGTTTTGGTTAATGTTTGTCACCAATTCCCTGTATAATTACAGCAAGACATTGTTTTACCTGTACTTGAATCCTCTCATTATGAAGGCCAAAATATATATTCGATTCTGAAGAAAGGTCGCTGGACCTGAAACATTAACTCTGCTTTCTCTCCAAAGATGCTGTCAGATCTGCTGAGTTTTCCAGCAAATTCCATTTGTTTATTTTCTACATTTTGCCTTCTTTACTGCTTGCTGCACCCATGTGCTTACTGTCAGTGACTGGTGCACAAGGACACCCAGGTCTCATTGAACATTTCCCCCTCTCAATTTATAGCCATTCAAATCATAATCTACCGTCCTATTGTTTGCTACCAAAGTGATTGCCCTCACATTTATCAGCCAAATAGCATCATTCTGGATGAAGGGCTTTAGTCCAAAACGTTGATTTTTCCTGCTCCTCAGATGCTGCCTGACCTGCTGTTCTTTTCCAGTACCACTCTGGTCTAAACTTTGGTTTCAAGCATCTGCAGTCCTCACTTTTGCTCAACCTAATACTGCATGTGCCCTGCATTTGCCCATTCACTCAGCCTGTCCAATCACACTGTGACGTCACTATCTCCTCCTCACAGCTCACTCTCCCACCCAGCTTTGTGTCACCTGCAAATTTTAAAAAATGCATTTAGTTCCCTCATCTAAATCATTAATATATATTGTGAATAACTGATTTCTAGTACCAATCCTTGCAGTACCCCCCTGCCATTTGGAAAAATACCCATTTATTCCTACTCTTTGTTTCATGTCTGCTAACCAGTTTTCTATCCGTCTCTATATATTACCCCCAATCCCATGGGCTTTAATTTCAGGCATTAATCTCTTCTTTGGGATTTTGTCAAAAACCTTCTGAAGGTACAAATAAACCACAACCATTCAATTCCCCGATCAACTCTACTTGAAGAATTTGAGTTGATTTGTCAAGCTTGATTTCCCTTTTGTAAATCCATGCTGACTCTGTCTGATCATGTCTCTGTTTTCTAAGTACTGTGCTGTAAAATCCTTGATAATGGACTCGAGCATCTTCCCCAGACTGACCCATTTATAATTCCCTGTTTTCTCTCAACTTGCGTTTTTAAATGATGAGGTTGTGTTAGTTGCTCTCCAATCTGTAGGAACTGTTCCAGAATCTAAGGAATCTTGGAAGATGATCAATGCATCCAATGTTTCTAGGGCCCCTTCTTTAAGTCCTTTGGGACGTAGATTATCAGACCTGGGGATTTATCAGCTTTCAATCCCATCAATTTCTCCAGCACTATTGCCCTAGGAATAGAGATTTACTTCAGTTCCTCCCTCTCACTAAACCCTGGGTTAACCATCATTTTGGGTACGTTGCTTGTGTCCTCCTTTGTGAAGACAGAAGCTAAATATGGATTTAGGTTATCAGCTATTTTATTGTTCCCAATTATAAAGTTTTCCTGTTTCCAATGTAAGGGACCTACATTAGCTTTCACAAATATTTTTGTCTGTACACACCTACAGAAACCTTTACAGTCAGTTCTTATGTTCACTGCAAGTTTACTCAATTTCCTCCTTCTTAATCCATCGCTTGGTTCTCCATTGCTGACTTCTAAAGTGTTCGCAATCCTCAGGTCTTTCTTTTTTCCTTGACAATTTGTTTGCCTTTTTCTTTTGCATCCAATACTATTTCTAACTGACCTGCGTCAGACAGGAATAAATAGTTGTTGTGGTTCACCCATTCATTCTTTAAATGTTTGTTCTTCCCACTGCCATTTCTTTCAGTAGCATTTCCCAATCTTTCACAGTCAACTCGTGCTTCATACCATTGTAGTTTACTTTATTAAAATGGGGGATCATATTCTCAGAATCTACTACCTCACTCCTCATCTTGATGAAGAAATCTGTCATGTTATGGTTGATCAACGTCCAGACATCTCTCACAACTACATTACTAATTATTCCATTCACATTGCACAGTACCCAGTCTAGGATGGCCTTTTCTCTACTTAGTTCCTCAATGTATTGGTCCAGAAAACCAAATCGCATACATTCCAGGAATTCCTCCTCTTATGGTATTGTGACTAATTTGTTTCACCCAATCTATATGAAGATTAAAAACTCAAAATTACAAATGTTCCTTTTATGGTATACATCATTGATTTCCTATTTAACAACATTGTCAACATTACCACTGCAGTTTGCTCTCTGTATATCACACCACTAAAATGTTTTACCCCTTGGTATTTCTCAAGTCTGCCCACACAGACTCTACATTGTCTGAGCTAATATCTTTCCTCGATATTGTGCAGGTCCTCTTTAACCAGTAATTCAACTCCAATCCCTTTTCCTTTTTGTCTGCCCTTCCTACACACTGAGTACAAATGAATGGTCTGTTGCCATCCCTCATCCCCCTGTAGCCATGTCTCTGTAATCCCAGCCATATCACACAGGTTACATCCATTTGTGTGATTAATTCAGCCACTTTATTTTGAATGCAACATGCATTCAGGCAGAAAGTGGTAAGTCTAGTTTTTTTTAATGTTCCTTGTCTCATTCCTACTTTTGTTTTCCCATTGTGACCTTGTTTGATCCTTGTCTTTTATTCCTCTGCCTATCACTTCCCTTATTTCCCCCTTTCAGTCTTTTGATCTTGTCTTTGATCCTGCTTCCAGTTCTTCATACTGCTCTGAATGGTTTTTCACCATTACTTAATCTAGTTGATTTCTCTATTCACAGCCTGGATTTCTTCAAGTGTATAATCTATTTGGCTGCTTAAAGATAGGGGTTCTCAGAATCAATCACTTTGAGAAATAAATCATATCTGTTTCTTCTTTTTCCCTTCCTTCATTTCTCAATCTAAGGCTAGATTAAAGTTCCTTTACAGATATTTTTAGCTCTTAAGTCATTTTTCACAATATCCACATCAATTAATCTTTTGTATCTTGTGATTTCTAGTTTTCAAATAAATTCCTTATTTCAATTCTGAAGGGAGGCTGGACAGGCTGGGGTTGTCTTTCCTTGGAGTAGAGAAGGCTATGGGGATCTGATAGAGGTATACAAAGTTCTGAGGGGCATGGATGGGATAGATAGGGAGAAACGTTTTCCCTTGGTAGAGGAGTCAATTGCCAGGACGCACAGTTTAAAAGTAAAGAGCAGGAGGTTTAGAGGGACATTGTTAGGCCACTTTTAGAATACTGCATTCAACACTGGTCTCGCTCCTGTAAAGAGCATATCGTTCAACTTGAAAGGGTTCAGAAAAGATTTACAAGGATTTTGCCAGTATTAGAGGGTTTGAGCTATAGGGAGAGGCTGATTGGGCTGGGGCTTGTTTCCCTGGAGGCTGAGGGGCTGACGTTATAGAGGAGCATAAATTTGTGAGGAGGATGGACAGGGTATATAGCCAAGATCTTTTTCCCAGGGTAGGGGAATCCAAAACCAGAGGGCATAGGTTTAAGGTGAAAGGGGAAAGACTTAAAAGGGATCTGAGGGGCAACTTGTTTACTCAGAGGATGGTGTGTGTATGAAATGAGCTGTCAGAGGAAGTGGTGAAGATGGGTACAATTACAACATTTAAAAGGCATCTGGATGGGTACATGAATAGGAAGGGTTTAAAGAAATATGGGCCAAATGCTGGCAAATGGGACTAGAACAGATTAGGATATCTGGTCAGCATGGATGAGTTAGACTGAGGGGTTTAGATTAGATTAGATTACTTTTACAGTGTGGAAACAGGCCCTTCGGCCCAACAAGTCCACACCGCCCCGCCGAAGCGCAACCCACCCATACCCCTACATTTACCCCTTACCTAACACTACGGGCAATTTAGCATAGCCAATTCTCCTGACCTGCACATCTTTGGACTGTGGGAGGAAACCGGAGCACCCAGAGGAAACCCACGCAGACACGGGGAGAACGTGCAAACTCCACACAGTCAGTCCCCTGAGGCGGGAATTGAACCCGGGTCTCTGGTGCTGTGAGGCAGCAGTGCTAACCACTGTTCCCATTCTGTACAGTTCTACGATTATGACTCTGTGTTTTCACCTAGTCATTTGTGAGCATCTGAAACTCACTTTCCAATACGGTAGCGGAGACGGAAACCTATGAGGCATGTAAGGGCTTTCAGATAAACACTTGAAATGCCATGGCATATAAGATTACAGGCCAAGTGATAGAACATAAGAATAGATGAGATGAATATTTGATGATTGGAATGGACACGATGGCCTGAAGGGCCTCTTTCCACCCTTTTAAAAACTGTGACCTCAATAGAAGTCATGCAAAACTGACTAATCTTTTTTAATCTGACTAATGTTTTGCTTTTGCTAGTCATATTATCTCAACAGTGTCTTTCCATGATCGGTATGCAGTTATCAAGTTTTTCTTAACCTGATCTAAAAGTTCTTATATTCCATGTTCCTAATCTCAAGAAATTACCTTTTCTACTGGGTATAACAGGTCCAATAGCTGACTTCTTGTTTGAGTTTTGAGTGACATTGTCATAAATTTATAAGTTTTTTTTAAGTAAGATCTTCTTCTGGTCTCTATTCATAATTGAGTTGGTTGTAGGAGAGCCAAACTGGTGTGTAGCTCCTATTGTTTGACTGTCAACTTCCATGATTAACTCCAGTTTCTACTGTGTGAAGCCGAGACTATTCACAAGAGACTGGCCACATCACCTTACTGCCCATTGTCATGTGTCTTGCTGGTCTCTGAACTGTTGTCCTACTAATTTACTGGGACCTTCTGTCTTTTTCTGTGTTTCCAGACAGAACACATTAGAAGTGCTATCGTCCCACACTGCTGGTCGCTGGTGTGAACAACCAACTACTTGCAGTTGTTAGTGGAACTTTGAGAGCCCTGGGAAACTAGTCTGCCTTCCCCACCTCCATTTGACGTGGATGTATGCGTTGGTAGGGCATCAAGGTTACTCGGGTCCTAACCCTTGCAAACATCTCCCCCCCCCCCCCCCCCCCCCCCCCAGGAGAAAGTGAGGACTGCAGATGCTGGAGATTAGAGCTTAAAAATGTGTTGCTGGAAAAGCGCAGCAGGTCAGGCAGCATCAAAGGAACAGGCGATTCGACGTTTCGGGCATATTCCTGAGGAAGGGCTTATGCCCGAAACGTCGATTCTCCTGCTCCTTTGATGCTGCCTGACCTGCTGCGCTATTCCAGCAACACATTTTTAAACATCTCCCCTATCCTTCTGACATGACTAAAACAGTCAGATTCCTTGAAAATATTTAAAAAGTAAATATGGCACGATAGCTCAGTGCTTCTTGTCTCTTCTATACTAACTTTGCATTCTTCATCAATTGTTTGTTGCCTCTATACTCTCCATCCTCCAATGCATAGAATCTTCAAAGCCTCCCAGATCTTCACTTTATTCTACCATTGCAAAGATTGAGACTGTAGTCTCCTAGTTTTTGCGTGTACTTATTCTTAAGCATGCTTAAGCAGCCTTAGAGTTTGAGTGTGTGCCTCTTTCAGTCTTTGTTTGGATTACCACTCATTGTTTACACTTGTAATGTGTCCCAGTACTGTGTGACTGGTATGCAATACAGATCACAGCCTAATCAACATGGTACTGAGCTAGCAACCCAGAGGTGTTGGGTGGTATCGTTTGCTGTTGCTGGTTGAGAACTGGGGGTGGAGAGTGGAAAGAAAAGGCATTTATTTTGATGGGTGGTAACATAATCCACTCCGCTACCATCTGACCACCATCAGAAATAGCTTGTGGGGCTAGGGAGGCCCATGGTCAATATTGATTGGGGGTTGAGAGTAAGTATATTTCCACAACCATATTGTGCGATTTCTATAAAACTGTGTGAAGGTTCAAACCCCCACCTTGTAAGGAACTGATGACTTTGAAGAAATTGGATTGAAGGTCATTTTGAGTGGTGGTGGTTAAATGACACCAAAATAATGAGGAAGAGAGCCCGATAGAGGTAAGCTTCTCCAAAATGTTGGGAAAGAATAACTGTTGCACAGGTTCTTGGTTTTTTTTTCTTCCTCTCCTCCATCCCCATCACCACCCCCCCCTCCCCCAACCTTTTCACCAGTACCATGATGCATAAGCTAATAGGTGTTAAATGTGTTTGTCCTGTCTCTGTATCTTTGTGAGGCCAGATGTGGAACTGCAAGAGTGTTGAACAAATCCGTTACTTTCTGACTGGAATCTTGGCTGTGGAATCTGGGAGCTGACCTTTTCTTTTATTAAATGTTTTTCTATTCTCCCTCGACCCAATGGAACTCCTATCCCGTCCCATCTCACTCTGGGGATTTTAAAAATGAAAGTCATTGCAATGAGTGTGGATGCAGTTCAGTGGAACATTTGGAATGATTAGTGCTGGGTGGTCCAGTGATTGTATGTACCAAGAAACGCCCTTGTGATTCCACCCCCCCCTCCCAAAAACTTTGATTTTTGAGGTTGTCAGGGTTGTATGGGTGTAAGTGGATAGAGCAAACTATCTGTTCAGATACTGCAAGCCTGCAGCAAACTTACTGCTCGGTCATGTCAGTCTTGATTCAGATGCTAACAATTCCATCTTAACAATTCAACATACCAGAATTGTACAAGTGTCTCCTGCCCCTGGGATTTGAGTCCTTGAGTCAATGTATCTATTTAGGGCATTGGGCCAAACATCTACCATTTATTGTATCGGTCGCTTTAAAACTGAGATATATATCATATGTAATTGATGTAGAAAATCATACTTGTATTTCTTAATAATAGATAGAAGATTATAATGTTGTTCACTGGTTCAACCAACTCCCCTTTCCCATCTGGGAGTTGTGACAGGACAATTCCTAACTTTGCTTTTGGACAGGCATCAGGTGAGTCATAGATAGCAGGCTATATGTCTTTTTCAAGTCTGTAATGACCTGAATTATAACACATTATGTTTTGACCACTGGTATCACCTACTTCCAGTAGCCTGAAATTTAATTCTGCAGTGTCATATATTTAGTCCTTTTGTTCTCCTGTTCTCTCTCTGCATGTGCAAGTTATTTTTTTTTCAGATGGGTTTCTGTTGTCATTTTCTGTGTCATCCCCCTCTCCAAGCCTGAATATAATGATCCCCAGCATGGTGCAGTTCCATAGCTATTAAACAGTCCGAAAAAATATCACAGAAATTGTCAAATAATCTTACTTTCAAATAGGGAATTTGATATAACCTCCAAAAGGGGAGAATTTGCAAAGGTATGGGAAAAGAACAGGGGAGTGGGACTAATAAGGAGGCTCTTTATAAGGGCTTGCCCAGGCACAATGGGCTGAATGGCTTCCTGCGCTGTGAGCTTAAACAGTGTGCGAGCAGGTCACTTTGGTTTTGAGTGTATCACCAGTGAATTTCATCTGTGCTTAATGTTAGGCATGTGTGGTTTCCAGCAGTGTGGAGTCTACTAGCTCTTTCTTCATTTTCACGGCCAGGGCCTAAGATCTATTGTGGTACTCCGCCAAGGGATCGGCTAACTCTTAATTAAAGCTGGACTTTCAGATCTGTGAAGCTAAGTTATGCATTTAAGGAGTAAATATCACTAGTTGGAAAATGTTCAATTACAGCTTTTTAATTTTACGTTGCTCTGCTGCACAGGTTCAATCTCTGATGTCTCAAGGTGTTGGTCCATCCCTTTGACCTGTTTGAGAGCACAAGCTGGACTGTTTGTCCCAATGCCTCCCCCATCAGACATCGTGAAGGTGGCGATCGAATGGCCAGGAGCCAATGCCCAGCTGATTGAGATAGACCAGGTGAGCGTCCAGAAGATCCAGTGAACGCTGGCTGGAAGTCAGTAATGTTAACATTTGCACAAAGGGTTTATAAAAGAGCCAAAGTCTAATAATTTAAGGGGAATAGGTATTGTTTTGAAGGAATATCCAGCAGTACTAAAGGAATGATGACATTGTTCAAAGTTAGATTGGTACATGACTTGGGAAATTTGCAGGGTGTGGTGTTCCCATGTATCTTCCAGAAGGGTAGAAATCATGGGTTTGGAAGTTGGCATTAAAGAAGGCTTTGGTGTGGTGCTGCAGTGTATCTAGTAAATGGTGCAAATAGCTGCCACCATGTGCCGGTGGTGGTGGTGGGAGTAAGTGTTGAAGGTGATTAATAGGGTGCTGATCAAGCAGCTGTTGTATCCTAGATGATGTCGACCTTCTTGAGTGTTGTTGGAACTGCATTCATGAGGTGAGCAGACTTGTGCCTTGTAGAAGGTTGACGGTCTGTCGCACTTTGCTGAGACTGTGTTTGATACTACAGCAGAGTGTACGATGCTACGTGACACACCGCACAGGCAGTTTTGAACTTGCTATCAATTGAGCTTGGGGACTGTAAATTTGATGCTGACTTGGAACATCTGGGTGGAGAGGCAGCTGGTTCTAGGAAGTCACACATCACTGCAGGCAGCATGTTTGCCAGCTGCTACCTGTTAATGAGATTTATTTTTTTCACATGAATCAAGTTAAAGCTGCTTGATTGGACTCTGCTTAATCAGAATATCATCCCTTTGGCAGTGAACTGTTAAAATAAGAGCGATACATTAGGGATTGTATTCTTGATTGCTGTCTGTTTAGTCCTGCTGACTAGTGCTGGTGTGTTAATTTAAGGTGAGGACAGATCTTGCTTAATTATGATGCCCCCTGCATTGTTTCAAATCAGTCTTCTTGTACATCAACCACGTTTCTTTCCATTGGCGGCAATGCTTTCAGCTTCCTATATCCCAGACCCTGCAATTCCTTTCCTTAATGTCTATGCTTTTCTCTGTCCTTTATGGTGCTTGTTAAAACACAACCTCTTCCACCAAGTCTTTCGCCACCTATGCTAATTTTTATTGTCTTGGCATCACTTTTTGTCTGATTATGCTTCTGTGAAATGCCTTGAGATATTTTAAATGTGGTACAAATAAACCCAAGCTACTGTTGCTGACACTTGCTATTCTTTAGGTTATGACCACTTAAAGCGGACAACCTTGGATACATGTTGCGTGCTGGTGCTGGGCTGGATATTACTGTTCTGTGGGTTTGCCTTTATTCTGCAATATTTGAGTTTCCTTATCCATGCCCAACAAGGTGTACGAGGAAACTGGGATTCATGGTGTTGCATAAGAACCTTTCACTGCTCGGACCTTGGTTTAACCCCATATCCATGCTGATTGATTGTGTGGAAGCCTTTGCCAACTCTGAGGTGGTGGGTTGAACTTTGAGTGTTTTCAATGCAGGTGATTCAGGTTAAAGACTAAACCTTGCTTCGAGAGGCTGATCCAAGAGCAGTAGAATGTCATCCAGAAGAGGTGGTAAGGATTAAGCTTGGTGGAATGTGGTTGGTCGTGAAATTCACTCTTCGGGGTCTAGTAGCAAGGGCACTGCATTACAAATAATTTATATTAACCTGGTCTCTGAGTGACTACGGTCTGCTTGGAAAATACAGCCTAATCCTCAAAAGTGCTTCACAAAAAACAAAACATAGATCTTTATCAGGAGATTTTATTTTAAACAGAAAATGGTCATGGCTGGCAAAGTTAGCATTTATTTCCCATTCCTAACTGTCCTTAAGAAAGCAATAGTGTACCAGAAAGAAATTGATCCACAGAAACAAAATTGTGAAGGTTAGAATTGTTTGGTAAGTTGTTTCAACAGTATAATGCCACAGCTGGGTCCATCCTGTTACTATCAGCTGTGCATCATCTTGTGGTTGCTGAGGTTGGAACCTGACTACAGAGCTGCAATCGAATTGCTCAGCATGCTGCCAGGTTGCTCATTAGTCACTGAGGGATCATAATGTAAGATTTCAATCAGTACCTGTTTGTGGCTGAATAAGTCACCATACAGCACCAGGAGGCCCCAGGTATAGTTTGTAGTCTGAATTGGTTTAAGTAGCTTCTAGGAGAAAGTGAGGACTGCAGATGCTGGAGATCAGAGCTGAAAATGTGTTGCTGGAAAAGCGCAGCTGGTCATGAAGAAGGGCTCATGCCCGAAACGTCGATTCTCCTGCTCCTTGGATGCTGCCTGACCTGCTGCGCTTTTTCAGCAACACATTTTCAATTAAGTAGCTTCTACTCCACTCTTGCAGTGCCATCTATGTCCCTGAGCGAGGCCTGAATGAAAATATCCTGAGTTAGACATCCTGTTTGCTGTTTAAAGCAAATACTGTATAGATAGCAAATGAAAATAGGATCAAGCCAAACTAGGACTCTCAACCTCCCACTGGGAGCAGGAGCAATGTTTTAACCCTTTACTCAAAGCCTGACCTGGTATGGCAACTGTACCATTCAAAATCAGAGACGGTTGCAGAGAGTGGTGAACTCAGCCCTGACGATCACAAAGACCAACCTCCCATCTATAGAATCCATCTACCAGGCTCCGTGACAAGGAAAGGCTGCCAGCCATTCTCAAAGATCCATCCCCCCCGGCAATGTTTTTCTACAACCTCTACCATCTCGGAGATGTACAGAAGCCTGAACACACCCACCATCCGGTTTCAAAACAGTTTCCACCCTAGTGTTGTTAGAATACTGAATGGACTCACAAACTCTTAACATTCGCTTGTACCTGTGTTTTTGTTTTTGCCGCTGTTTACCTATTATTTACTTAATTATGCTACTTAACTCTGTGATCTGCCTGTATTGCTCGCAAGACCAAGCTTTTTTCACTGTGCCTCGGTACATGTGACAGTAAATTCAATTCAATCCATTTAGTAAAAAATATTATCTTTTTAGCTCAACCCTACTTTCTTGTCCTAACTCTCTTAGTATCTAAAAATCTCTTCACCTTCACCTTGATTGTGCTCAATACCCTGTGGATGGATAGCTACTGTCATTCACTCTCTTTTCACATTTCAATGGCTGGATCTAGTTTTGAAGGATGATCTGGGCCTGTGGGGATGTACTAAAGCGGAGGGCATAGAAAAGCAGATTCTCCTAATTACTGGAGGATCATCAAAACACTCAAAACTGAAGAAATTCCATGACACTCAATTCTCCAATGTAAAAGTGATGATGTAAAATTGCACTATTCAATATTTAAATAATATACACCCACAGACAGTGACCTCCAGGATGAGTGGATATGCACCCCTGCCGTGAGATGATGCCATTATGGCTATCAATGAGGTTGTTTATCATCCACTCCTTCCATAAAGTGTTCTTGTAATAAGAGCTATCTGCATTCTCTACCCCTCCCCACGTTCTAAATGTGGCCTTTGTTATTTACCCTGCCCTGCGTCTCTGTATAGATTTAAATTCAAGGCCCCCGCCACACTATTAACCAAGATTGAATACTGCCACATTGTTTGTCCTCACTTCCTATGAAGCAGGCAAATGTATTTGGGATCAGGATTGTTTCAAACAAAAGTGGCATCTATTAAATCAAGAGCTCACTGAGAGATATCAGGCACAGATCTCGGTTTTAGCTACTGAACACGCTCACTGTGTAACCGAGTGCAAGATTATCATTTTATCATGCACAGATCCTCATGGATATTTTTGTATAATGAAAGTTACAGACAGCAGAGTGGATGTCTTTTGGACGGTGCCCCTTTCGATTACAATAAGCTGGTCTCCTCTCAACAGAGTTAATCCCAGTGCATTATCCTCTTGTCTAAACTCCCAACTAATTTTCTGTTGTCTCTCCTTGCTTGCCTGAAGCTATCAGCTTCTTCTAGCTGTCAGAACTTTGACCCTACTGCCCCTCCCTTAATGAAAGGAGCAAAACTAAGTAACCTGTCTCTTGCAGTATATTCCAAGCAGAAACTATCAATAATTATTCCATTTTGGACATCTTGCCTCCAACTTATTAAGCACACATCTTCAATTTTTACCCATAAAATTAATATCTGTACAATTTTAATTGTGCATTTTCCATTCAAATGTGTTAATTTGTTCCTAACTGACTGTCCTTCTTGGAGTCCCTTGTGCCCATCCATTTGTGCTGTTTGTTAGGTTTGGAAATATTCTAATTCCAAACCTTGCTCAAAGCTCATACCTATGCAAGCTCAGTATTTTACTAGAGGTTGCAGTGGAATAGAGGGAGTTGCAAGTTGTTGGAGGATAAAGTCTGTGGTAGATGGGTGAAACCTGGACTATTGGAGATCTACACAAGGTTCCATATGCCCCTCATTACCAATTTGTCTTTTAGCATCTTTTACTATTAACTATGAATTCAATAGTTCTTAAATGTACAAGGACCAAAGTGTATCTAATATGTTTTGAGCCTTCATACTGGGAAATGATGATAATGGAGTTTGAGTCGGGACAAGTCATATTGTAGCTGTGTAAAACTTTAGTTAGGCCACATTTGGAATATTGTGTACAATTCCACATGGCTAGAAGGGTGTGAAGGCTTTGGAGAGGGTAGAGGAATGGTTTTCCAGGATGTTGCCTGGTTTGGAGCGCATTGGCTTTGACGAGAAATTAGGATGAGAGACAACCTGGTGGAAGTTTACAAAATAATGAGAGGTATAGATAGAATGGTTAGTCGGAGTCTTTTTCCCGGGGTAGAATATTAATTTCTCGGGGTCATAGGAGATGTGAGAGGCATTTTGTTTTACACGGAAGATGGCAAGTGTCTGGAATTTGTTGCCAGAGGGGATGGTGGAGGCAGATACAATAGCAACTTTTAAGAAATATATTGACAGATACATGAAAAGACAAGGAAGGGAGGGATATGTACGGTACAGGGATAAAAGGTTTCTTTAATTTAGAAAGGCACCATGTGTCACTGCAATCTTAGTGAGCTAAAGAGTCTGTGCACTGTTGTCTGTTCTTTGTTGACTAATTATAGCAATTCTAGATTGGTCTACTACAGAGAGCCAAACATGATGCAAAGAAATCCCACTGAGCTTTACTCACCACAGGTATAAAATATCCTTTTCCCTCCCAATCACCGTGTTCTCGCTGGCCCTCAGAGCTGAATGTATTGAAAAGTGAAAATCGCCATAGTCCCAGAGGATCACTGACTGCCCTGTCAATAGAGGACGGTGACTGACTGACTGACTGCTAGTGAGTTTAACCAAAGGGTCACCATGCCGCAAATGAGAGGCAAGGTTGAGAAAACGGAGCCTTCATGGGGACTTTAGCATCACTGCATCACAAACCAGCCAACTAATCACCTGGGTGACCATCAATTTCCCCTTATCTCCTTCCCAAGTGAGTGTGCTGTAGCTGCACACTGGCCATCAGTTCCCCAGGACCCTTGGTAAAGATAATGTTGCCAAAAATGATGCATTTGTGTAGCATCATTTAATACTCCAGCAATATGATGACCAGATCACCATGTTTTGAATCAAAAACAGAAATTGCTGGAGAGATCCATCATCTGTGGAATGAGAAACTAGATTAATGTTTTGAGTCAGGACGGACTCTTTTTTTTTTGGAACGGGATAAGTATTGTCCAGGTTAACCTTCCTGTTCTTTGCTGAGACAGTGTCATCTTTTATCTCCACATGAGAGGACAGGTAAGACATGGATTTAATGTCTCATCTGAAACATGGTACCTCTGGTTGTCCAGCTTTCCCTCCATTCTGCACTGGAATGCCAATGTTTAGTTTTCGTGGTCAAGTCCTGAATGGGACTTAACACATCAGAAATATCTGAGTTCAAGGGGGCCCAACTGATACAAGTATGTAAGAAAATGGCACATGTTGAAGCTGAAGAATCACATAGGTAATAGAGGTGAAGAAGCAAAAACTGAAAAAACTGTGGTTAAGATCAGGGCAGGGTCATGTGAGAGGACAGAAGCTGTAACTCTGCATTTCAAAGATGGGGATTTCTTAGAAAATAAAACTAATGCTGTTGTGGTTTTGAGCTGTAGTGAAATATTAGTTAAATAAAATTCTTGAGGGTTTGATGTGATCTGAAATATTTGCTGGCTAATTTAATTGCTAACTCAAGTCTTTGTTATTTTCAGAAAAAGCCATTGATTGCTATTATCCGGGAGGTCTGTGATGGGTAAGTACTGTGGTACCACAACCTATATTTGAATAAAAAAGGGTCCTCTCGAGATAAGGTATTGAGGTATGGCTGAAGAATTGCTCAGTCAGTGATGTATTATAGTTAGAGGATGAGGAAGATGCACTGGGACCAATGATTGGTGTTTTACCAGAAGGATATGGTTGTGTTGGGATGTCATATACAATGATTTGGCAAATCTGATGGTCAGAATTATGTGGCACGTGGTGAGTAAGTGTCTGTAAAGTTTGTGATTCCTAACATCATAGAGTCATAGAGATGTACAGCATGGAAACAGTCCCTTCAGTCCAATTCATCCATGCTGACCAGATATCTTAGATTAATATATCCCATTTGCCAGCATTTGGCCCTTATCCCTCTTAACCCGTCCTATTCATGTATCCAACCAGATGCCTTTTAAATATTGTAATTGAACTAGCTGAGAGGAAAAAGGATGCATACATAAGGTCTAAGTGACTGAAGACAGACAAGATTTGGAGATGCCAGTGTTGGACTGGGGTGTACAAAGTTAAAAATCACACAACACCAGGTTCTAGTCCAACAGGTTTAATTGGAAGCACACTAGCTTTCGGAGCGTCGCTCCTTCATCAGGTGACTATCACCTGATGAAGGAGCGACGCTCCGAAAGCTAGTGTGCTTCCAATTAAACCTGTTGGACTATAACCTGAAGACAGACAAAGCTTTGGTCCTACATTCCTGATATTCTTCCAATCTGAAGTGAGGAATTAAGAGGACAAAAGGGTCATGAGAAATCCTTAGTGGACAGGGATAAGGAAAACTCCAAAGCCTTTTATTCATATATAATGAGCAAGAGGGTAACTAGGGAAAGGGTTGGCCCACTGAAGGACAAAGGAGGGAAGATATATGTGTGGAGTCAGAGAAAATGGTTGAGCTTCTTAATAAGTACTTTGCATCGGTATTCACCAAGGAGAGGGACATGGCAGATGTTGAGATTAGCAATAGATGTTTGATTACTGTAGGTCAAGTTAGCATAAGGAAGGAGGAAGAGTCCACCTAAAAAGGCATTAAGGTGGACAAGTCCTCAGGCACGGATGGGATCTATCCCAGGTTATTGAAGGAAGCGAGAGAGGAAGTAGCTGGATCTTCAACAGGGGATATCTTTGCAGCATCGTTGGAAACTGGGGAGGTCCCAGAGGACTGGAGAATTGCTAATGTTGTCCCCTTGTTTAAGAAGGGTAGCAGAGATAATCTAGGTAACTACAGACCTGTGAGCCTGATGTCAGTAGTAGGGAAGCTACTGGAGAAGATACTCAGGGATAAGATATATACCCATTTGAAAATGGGCTTATCAGTGTTAGGCAGCATGGTTTTGTGAAGGGAAGGTCCTATCTTACAAACCTCATAGAATTCTTTTGAAGAGGTGAAAAAGTTGATTGATGAGGGAAGGGTTGTAGATGTCATATATATGGACTTCAGTAAGGCGTTTGATAAGGTGCTCCATGGTAGGCTGATGAAGAAGGTAAAGTTGCATGTCGTCTAGGGTGTTCTAGCTCGATGGATAGAGGACTGGTTGGGCAACAGGAGACAGTAGTAGCAGAAGGGAGCTTCTCAAAATGGATACCGGTGAACAGTGCTGTAGGTTGCCTCATTAGCAAGTTTGCAGATGACACTAAGATTAGTGGAATAGCAGATAGTGAAGGGGACTATCAGAGAATACAGCAGAATATAGATGGATTGGCGAGTCGGGCAGAGAAATGGCAGATGGAGTTCAATCTGGACAAATGCGAGGTGATGCATTTTGGAAGATCCAATTCTGGAGCAAACTATACAGTAAATGGAAAATTGATGTTCAGAGAGATCTGGGTGTTCAGGTCTCTTATTCCCCGAAGGTGCCAAAGCAGGTCAGTAGAGTGGTCAAGAAGGCACACAGCATGCTTTCCTTCATTGGACAGGGTATTGAATACAAGAGTTGTTACAGTTGTATAAGACTTTGGTTTGGCCACATTTGGAATACTAAGTACAATTCTAGTTGCCACATTACCAAAGGGATATGGATGCTTTGGAGAGGGTGCAGAGGAGGTTCAGCAGGATGTTGCCTGGTATGGAGGGTGCTAGCTATGAGGAGAGATTGAGTAGATTAGGATTATTTTCATTGGAAAGAAGGAGGTTGAGAGGAGACCTGATTTGATGCCTACAAAATCATGAGAGGTGTGGACATGGTGGATAGCAAGAAACTTTTTCCCAGAGTGGAGGACTCAATTACTAGGGGTCATAAGTTCAAAGTGAGAGGGGAAAAGTTTAGGGGAGATATACGGGGAAAGTTCTTCACGCAGAGGGTGGTGGGTGCATGGAATGCACTGCCAGAGGAGGTGGTAGGGGCGGAAACGATAGCGTAATTTAAGATGTATCTAGACAGATACATGAATGGACAGGGAATAGAGGGATACAGATCCTTGGGAAATAGGTGGCAGGTTTAGATAGAGGATCTGGATTGGCACAGGCTTGGAGCGCCAAAGGGCCTGTTCCTGTGCTGTAATTTTCTTTGTCCTCCACCACTTCCTCTCCATGAATGCACCACCCTCTGTGTGAAACAGTTACCCCTTAGGTCCTTTTTTTAAAACTTCCCTTCTCGCCCTAAACCTATGGAGAATTATGGATCAGAATTTAAATTCTGAGACTCAGAGATATTGGGACAGGCAGCCAAAAGCTTGGTCAAAGTGGTAGGCTTTGAGGAGTATCTTGAAGGAGAAGGGAGAGGTGAAAATGTTTCGGTGGTAATTCAGGACTTTAGGATCCACGCAGCCAGTGTTGGGTATGGGCCAGCTTTGCATCATCCGCTGTGATACCATCCATAGTGGGAGAAACTAGTTGGTGATGTAGCAGAGTGTCTGCCACATACAGAGCTAATATTCTGGCACAACCTGTGAGTGGGTAGAAGAAAAATAATTCAAGGGAAAATTTGGAAAGATTACACATAGTAATGGTAGCCTGGGAAAGAGGTAAAGGTGGGGTGAAAGAGGGAAGGGGTTAATCTAATAGGAAGTCAATAAAATTAACGATTCTCTCTTGAAGATTGTATCATCGTGGCTTTAATTCGAGATCAGTCATTTTGTTATTCATTCTGCCTCTGGGCAGTATTTATAAACCACTGTCATTCCTATGTTTTCTTTCATAGTAATTCCCCAGGAAATTAAACCACATCTTTGTTATTCTTTTGACACTTGATGCATATATTAACCCAGCTTCTATCTGTCTTGAACTCATACAACCTCAGAGTGTGGAAGCAGGCCATTCGATCCATCAAGTCTGCACTGACCCTCCAAACAGAATCCCACCCAGACCCTATTCCTGTAACCGTTTATTTCCCATGGCTAATCCACCTAACCTATGCATTCCTGGACCATGCGGGCAAACTAGTGTGGCCAATCCATCTAACCTGCACATCTTTGGACTGTGGGAGGAAACCAGAGCACCTGGAGGAAACCCACGCAGACATTGGGAGAATGTGTAAACTCCACACAGGCAGTCGCTCGAGACTGGAATCAAACCTGGGCCTACAGTGCTGTGTGGCAGCAGTGCTAATCACTGAGCCACTGTGCTATCCTAAATTCAGTCCTTACATTTTTCTACCTCTCTATCCTGCTTTTAAGTTCCTCTCTCAAGTGACCTTCTTGTCCAGGCTTTTTACATATCATGGAGGAGAAAGTGAAGACTGCAGATGCTGGAGATCAGAGCTGAAAATGTGTTGCTGGAAAAGCGCAGCAGGTCAGGCAGCATCTAAGGAACAGGCGAATCGACGTTTCGGGCATAAGCCCTTCCTCAGCAATTCCTGAAGAAGGGCTTATGCCCGAAACGTCGATTCTCCTGTTCCTTGGATGCTGCCTGACCTGCTGCGCTTTTCCAGCAACACATTTTCAGCTTTTTATATATCGTGCTCAATATCTTGTCTAGCTGTGTCAGTTTTTAAAATAATTTGTTCGTGGGATGTGATCTAGGCTAATGTTGGCTGGGCCGATATTTATTGCCTTTACAGGGGGTAGTCGTGAGCTGCCATTTTGAACCACTGCAGTGTTTGGTGTGTAGGTACCACCCACACTGCTATTGGGAAGGGAGTTCCAGGTTTCTGGCGCTGATTTTGTCTGATAACACTCTAGTGGAATACCGTGGAATGTTTTCTTACAACACACCGTATAAATCTAAGTCTTTGCTGCTGTAGCTATTAAAAGTGCCTTGCCTCACTCCCACTGAATCCTGCATATGGTTTAGGAATTGCTGAGCAAGAGATCCTAAAAGAAGAAGGAATCACGCTCTCTGAGGGCGTGCTCCTCTCCAGAGCAAACACAAAACCAAATTTGTTCCAGCCTGCAATTATTGTTGAATGAATGACTGATGGGAATTATTATTTGTTCGTTACCCCATAGTCATTAATTTGAGGATTAATATCTGAATGTATTTGTCTAGCATAACCTTAACTCTAGCCAGTGTGTGTGGGAAGACTGTTTATCCATGTTGGTGAACATTACTCAATATTTTAGTTCCTGCTTCTCTGGGGAACCCCCCCAACCCCCGCTTTGTACACCAGATTGTGCTGATTCTTGTAGTTCTTAGTACTGTTTAAAGGATCAGCAAAATATGTTGAGGGGAAAGATATGAAAAGACCTAAGGGGCAACATTTTCATGCAGAGGGTGGTGTGTGCATGGAATGAGCTGCCGGAGGAGTGGTGGAAGCTGGCACAATTGCAGCATTTAAAAGGCATCTGGATGGGTATATGAATAGGAAGGGTTTAGCGTGATATGGGCCAAGTCCTGGCAAATGGGACTAGATTAGTTTAGGATATCTGGTTGGCATGGACAAGTTGGACCGAATGGTCTGCTTCCGTGCTGTACATCTCTTTGACTTTATGACTGAGACCCAGGTTACTAACTTACCCAGGAGTTGTCTTGAAAAGTGAGGGGGAGGTGGGCACAGCAGGCAAAATTGGCTCTTTGTTAGGAGAGCCAAGGAGGAAAGAATAAAACTTATGGAGGCGGCTCGGAGCAATAGGCTGATATACTAAAGAGTTTGAGGAAAATCGGAAACCAGAGTTGGGTATAGAGAAAGGAAATGAGTGAAAGATAAGATGGGAACTTTGGAAGATATGAGTTATGGGAGCAATGGAATGAAGGAGTAAAAAGTGAAAC